>NW_026622930.1:43946698-44647948 GCF_023065955.2 Ursus arctos | reverse complement strand
AGCTCATTTCTGCCGTAGACAACATGACTTGCAGTGCAAGATAGTTTGACCAGGGCACTTTCACATTCAGAAACTAGTCTCTCTTCAGGCAACCCTGAAACTGGAGACCCAAATATAGGAGTTCTATTCTAGCCACTGCCATGGCTACATTCTGAGAACAGAGAAAGAATTCTACATTATTCTGTTTGTTCTTTGAGTGAATTTCTCATCCCCATTACAGTGGTTTCTGAGCTGTTTGAAATATCGAGTAAAAAGTTAAATGAATCATTTAAAAAATTATTAACAATATTGTACTTTCGCTTTGCATTATTCCATCTATATTTTAGTTTCCACTTTAGATAGAGTGGTTAAAATCTTGCAATATATTGCTAGGAAGAAATAATTACAGTAATTTTAAGTACTCGTGCACATTTCTACAGAGATCATTCTGGAATGTCAATGAAAATTTCTATTGTGTCCCTGTGGTGCTTGAGCAATTCTGGGTGTTACTGGGGTTTAAGAAGTACCCAGTGTGCTGGGAAGGGTTCACCAGGGAAAGCTGCCTGATTGACTTTATTATAAGGTGAGTTTATCTTGGTGAATTACCTAAAGTTACAGCTTTAACTTTCTAAGTTCTGGCATTTAATGTCCAGGTTCTGGTCTGAGTGGATTAGATCAAGTTTATAAGAGATTGAGGATAAATGTAGTGAACACTATGCATTGAGTTTAAGGGAGACAAAGAGTAACTAATAATTGCACAACTAACTGTCAAATAAAAAATTCTGAGTAAAGAAGTCCTGGGAGCTATCGAGCATGTCACAGGGCATGATGGTCAAGCAGATAATAAGAAAAGACTTTTTGTTTTAGCTTTTATTTATTATGAAAGAGAGAGAGAGAGAGAGAGAGAGAGAAAGTATGGTGAGGGGCAGAGGTAGAGGGAGAGAATCCCAAGCAGATTCCATGCTGAGCATAGAACCTGACTCAGGGCTTGATCCCACAACCCTGAGATCATGACCTGAGCTGAAATCAAGTCAGTCGCCCAACCGACTGAGCCACCCAGGTGCCCGTGAGAAAAGACCTTTTTAAGGTTTACAATTTGGCATTTTTGTTTATTTAGTTAAATACGTTATCATACTGGTAGAAATTGCTCTGTCCGTCTCCACGGTAAATGTATCCGTCCGCGGACTTGTAATGTACAGTATGCTTCCCGGGTTCTTCAGCTTCAAGCTGCGTCTTCAACTTCTGCTTTTTCTACACGTTTATACAAGCCATTTCCAATTATTGATACATTCTTTCTTTAAATAAGCTACTACCACAGATCAAGTTATATGAAAGGAAGGTATTCTTTTAGCTTAGGAGACTTTTCTTTCACTATGTGTTAATGTTATTAGTCAAAATCTGAATTTGTGGGTTCCTTGGTGCCCCACTACAAACACCCATGGCAAAAACAAGCTCCTTCAGGCTAGGAACTACATCTGCCAGATCTTGGTGGCCTCAAAACCTAACACAGTGCTTGGCACAAAATAGGTGCTCATGAAACACTCGTTAAGTACCGTCAGCTGAGCTGGGCAGTATTTATTATCTTGAACTGGTAGAACGTGGTCCCCAGATGGGCACTTGAGGCTACACTACGTTGCTGATACAATGATGCACTCATAGAGCCTGTGAGCCTGGCCTGTTTACCATTCCACTGCACACCACATGGTGAAGGCCACAGGCTCCTACCTGCTTTGAGAATTCCGGAGTCTAAAGAGAGGAATCATGCACAGATAGTTTTCTTCTCCCAGAGTCCCCCAAATTCAGAGGTAGAGGTGACATTCTTCTGTCAGATTTCTAAAATGCCCACCATGAGCTTTGGGGGATCTCAGAATCCTAGACAGGTTTCATAAACAAGAGTTTGGGAGGGCCTTTTAGATTTATGTATGACAGTCTTCATCTGCTAAATATTTTAATAATCTTAAACTCCAAAATATCAAGTAGAAGAGAAGTTGTTTTCCTAGGACAGTGTGCTACAGGAGAGGTAGAGATGCCACACTGTATAAATATGAATTAAACACAAAGAGGAAATAGAAATTTAGGTGCACTTAATTATTTCAAACTTTCACCCAAAACTTCATTTAGCCCTTTCTTTCTTTCTTTTTTTTTTTTAAGATTTTATTTATTTATTTGCCAGAGAGAAAGACAGCCAGTGACAGAAGGAACACAAGCAGGCGGAGTGGGAGAGGAAGAAGCAGGGTCCCAGTGGAGGAGCCTGATGCGGCACTCGATCCCAGGGATCCAGGATCACGCCCTGAGCTGAAGGCAGACGCTTAACGACTGAGCCACCCAGGCGCCCCTCATTTAGCCCTTTCATTTCAGTGTTTAAAAGTTAATATCGTGAAGTCTATTCCATAAAATACGATTTTTAAATTCACAATGATACAATATTTTAGCAAGTTCCTAACCTTGGACCCATTCCTAATTGTGTGACTTTGATCAAGAAATCACTTGACTCCTTGTTACTGGTTTAGATTAGTCAAAAATAATCAGTTTCAGCTTGCATGACTTTAACCTTTAATCTTTTGGTTGTAGTTTTGTGTAGGACTTGGCTGAGGAGGACTTTAAGGCCACGTCTCAGCTCTACCCGAAGGTGCCACGATGACTCAGCACCATCCATCACGGGCCTGCGGAAGAGGAGGCAACATACGCATGGTTGTATGTGCAGGTGCTGTGTTTTGATTATTCTGTTCTAAATGAATTTTAAGGGTTCTTCAGTTCTAAAAGTCTAATTCTGTTTATAAACATGGAAATATGTTAATGATATACTATCAGTGAAAAATTACAATTATGTAAAGTCCTTTCTGTGTACACATTTTAGCATAGAATGAATTTGGAAAGATGCTCATCAGATTATTACTTGATAATCTCTAGGTGGTAGAAATAAGGGTATTTATGTATTTTTGTCTTTCTTTCCTTTTTAAAAAAATTTTAGTTATTTATTTGAGAATGAGAGAGAGGGAGGGAAGGAGAGAGTGTGCAATCAGGGGGAGGGGCAGAGGGAGAGAGAGAACCCCAAGCAGATTCTGGCTGAGAGTGCAGCTGACACAGGGCTTGATCCCATGACCCTGAGATCATGACCCTAGCGAAAATCACGGTGCCCCTAGTCTTTGTTTTCTAATTATTCTTCAGTGATCATAGTTTGCTTTTGTAGTAAGATTGGGAAACCTTTTTTAATGTCTGATTTCCAAACAGGTACTTTAAGTGCATTTGCAAATTATAAATTTTAACAGGTATAAAATGATAATCAAATCATGTTAAAGGCATCATTTATTATAATAAGCAAAATGAGTCTAATAGATAGCACCAAATAATATTTTAGGTACATATTGAATACTAGTATCTACAAAAACTTTTTATTAAATTTTAAATTCAAATAATTATACATGCTTCTAGTAAAATTTCCAGTAGTACAAAGAAAGTCCAAAGTAGGGGCTCTTGGGTGGCTCAGTTGGTTAAGCGACTCACTCTTGGTTTTGGCTCGGGTCATGGTCTCAGGGTCCTGGATCCAGCCCTGAATCAGGCTCTGGCTTAAAGGGCAGTCTGCTGGAGATTCTCCCTCTCCCTTTTCTTCTACCCCTCCCTGCTGCTTGTACCTTCTCTCTCTAAAAATAAATAAAATCTTTAATAATAAAAAAAGAAAGTACAGAGTAAAAAAATAATCTTCTCATCTGAGACTTCCAGTTTTCTTCCCAGTGGCAATGACAATTACTAGCTTATTGCATATCATTACCATCACCATATGATATATAAGCATATATATATATATATATATATATATATATTCTTCTCCAAAATAGAACCATACTGAATATAGCATATTTTCATTTGCTTTCTTTTTTTTTTTTAAGATTTTATTTATTTATTTGAGAGAGAGAGAGGGAGAGTGAGCAAGCAAGAGAGCACAAGCAGGGGGAGGGACAGATGGAAAGGGAGAAGCAGACTCCCTGCTGAGCAGGGAGCCAGAAGTGGGACTCCATCCCAGGACGTTGAGATCATGACCTGAGTCAAAGGTAGATGCTTAGCGACTGAGCCACCCAGGGACCACTCATTTGCTTTCTCTTGATAATATGTGTTAAAGGTCATTTCCTATCAGTCCATGCAGTTTCTATTCCCTTTTTTTCTATGGACTGCATAATATTATTTTTTAGAATGAATCCTAATTTGTTCAGCTAGTCCTCTGTTCGTCACACTTATGTTTCCAAATTTTTTTTTAGCTATTTCAGACAATGCTGCCTCGAATAGAGCTGCTCATTTATCTTTGAGCACTTGTATGAGTATTCCAGAGCACCAATTGCTGGAAGCAGAAGTGTTAGGTCAAAGGCATGTGAACTGAAAAGACTGATAGGTATTTTTCAAATTACTCTTGAAAGAAGTTTTACTTATTTACATCCTCACTATCTTGTATGAGAATGCTAGTCTTATTAAATCAATGCCAACAATTACTTATAGGTGGAAATAGTAACTTGTCTTAATTGCTCTTGCTTCAATTATAAGTAATGTGATCTCTTTCTGCATTTTTACTACCTGATTCTGAGAATTGCCTGTTAATTTTCCATTCCTCAGTTTTACATTGTATTTTTTTCTTTTTTTAAAGATTTTGCTTATTTATTGGACACAGTGAGAGAGGGAACACCAGCAGGGGGAGTGGGAGAAGGAGAAGCAGGCTTCCCACTGAGCAGGGAGCCCGATGCAGGGCTCGATTCCAGGACCCTGGGATCGTGACCTGAGCCAAAGGCAGACACTTAACGACTGAGCCACCCAGGCACCCCTACATTGTATTTTTTTCTAAGAGCTCTTCCAGAAATGGTAAATGAGTTAACAGATGATAATAAAACATTATCTCAAAATTAGCTTCTTCTAAGTTGTTTTGTTTGTGATTGGTGTCTTGAAAAACATAGATTCCATTCCACTTAGTTCAATAAACATTGAAGGGAAACTTTCCAAATGCAGGGCTGCACACTCTAGGGGGACAAAAAGATTACATGGGTAAAAGGTTAGCTCGGGAAGCCCACAATTTAATACAGAAAATGAAAACAGAAAGCCAGGCTCTTATACTAGTATGAGGGTGTACGAGAGTGCAAGAGGTGGAGTGGGGGAAGGTTTAGGGGAGCAGACAGGTGCCTTATGAACGGGGCCTCGAAGGACAGGTGTGTTCGTTTCCTAGGGCTGCTGTAACAAAGTACCACGAACTGGTGACTTGAAACAGCAGAAATTTACTGTCTCACAGTTCTGGAGACTAGACCTCCAAAATTAAGGTATCGGTAGGGCCATGCTGCTTCTGAAACCCAGGATAAAATCCTTCCTCGCCTCTGCAGAGAGTCTGGTGGGGGCCAGCGATCCTTGGCCTTGCTTGGCTCCTGCTGCATCCACCCAGTCTCTGCCCCTGTTGTCACCTGGCCATCTTCACATCACCTTTACTCTACGCATGTCTGTGTCTGTGTCCAAATTTCCTCTTTTCATAAGGTCACCAGTCATACTGGTTGGATAGGACCCACCCCAATGACCTCATCTTAACTAACTCGATCATCTGCAAAGACCCTATTTCCAAGTAAGGTTACATTCACGGGATGGGGTTGGGACTTCAACATATCTTTTGGGGGGATACATTTTAATCCATACCAATGGATAAGATGTCAGTGGAGGAAAAGGGGAAGGCAGTTGGCGAAGGGTAGGTATCCTAGGAGAAGAGAAACGAATTAAGACTGCTCAATACAGGGCATGTCCAGAAACACTGAGTACTTCGTCCGGTTTTTTGAGAGCATGTTGCAAGTAAGAAAGCTGTGGGGGAGGGTCTTAGGTCCGTGCACTCTCCAGGGAACGGGCAACCACTGAGCTGCCCATCATCCGTGTCTTAGGGAGATGACGGCTGTAGCTGTGTGGAGAATGGATTGGATTGGGGCACTAGCGGAGGCAGGAGAACCGGAGAGGAAATTACTGCAGCTGCCTCCGAGAGGTCAGGCGGCAAACACTGTACTTCTAAAGCAGGGGGTTAGGGCGTCTACACTCACCCTCGGACCCGCTCCAACTGGGGTACACAAGGCCTGCTTGCTTGTGATTTGAAAATTCCATAATCTCGAGGATCTCCCTGGCCCATCAGAAAATTGCTTGAAATATACTCCTGTGCTTCTTCATCCGACGGGGCTGCTTTATGAGTCGCAGTATCGCACCTGACAAAAGTCACACGTGTTGCTTCCTCCAAAAGAGGCCCGGGGTTGCTTGTGACTCTTTGGAAGGCCTTTCTTTCTGTTTTTCTCCTTAGCATTTTCCGACTGGCTCACCAAAACATCTCGAACCAGAAAATGAAGTTTGAAAAACGTCTTCTCCTTTAAGTTCTTTAGAGCTTTTCTGCACCTTTGCTCAAAAGAGTATATGAAAGTGGGTGAATGGCTGCCTTACGCAGGGCCGGCCGGGCAGATATCGTCTGCTTCTGCGGAGGAAGGGTCCACCCACTGTTCACCATTGCGCTGACCTGCGATATGCTTACGATCATGCAGGGGATCCAGCAACAAAAGAAAATAAAAGTCACCAGAAATACATGAAAGATACCATTGTATATTCAGGAGCAGAAGTGTGGCACATTTCAAAAATGTCCTGTTTTCTGCTCCAAGGAGAAGAGGAGCTGGGTGTGTGTAAGTATCAGCCATCCTCTAAGACTAAGTAGATTTCCTATCTGGGGCTGTTTCTCTTGAGATCTTCAAATACTTTTAGAATCTTCTCAGCTCTTCTTCACAGAGAAGGCTATACCTGGCTTCAGCGTTCTCAGCAATTGACTTTTGATGTCATGTAGCCAATTGGCTTGATCCCTAGCTACTTCTGCGGCTCCAACGTAATGCAATGTGCCAACACGCAGGTAGGAAGCAAGAAGAACCAAACTTTATAAGCCTGAAATGGGTTAGCCTGAGCACCCAGTGTTGCAAGTAGCTGGCGGATATTCAAAAGACCACCATCTTACAGGGAGGAAACGTTGAAAAAGCAACTTAAATGCAGATTCAAATTCCAGTGCTAATAGTTGTTGTAAGGATGTTTTATGTGCTGTGCCAGACACCATGCTTCTATCTGGATGCATCGTAGCCAATGTGTACGCTCAAGGTATGCAGGAGACCAAACAGCTGTTGCCCAGACAGGCAGCACTGAATGCAGTAGGCTGAGTTCTCACGGGTAACATAGCATTTATAATCACAAGGTGGTCTGGGTGGTACAGCTGAATTCAAAACAAAAGCTGCGCTAAAAATGTTTGTTATTGAGATTAGGGATTCTTGATTATCATACATTTTCTTAATGCAGTGGTTTTTAATTCTAGCCCCAAATGGATCCATTGCCCTCTGGAAGAGTTAGATATCAATTTTTCAGAGTAATTTGACTTTAAGATAGAAATAGCTTTTGTCAACACGAATCCACAGTTTACTCACTTATTCCACATTTTTTAGCACCTTTCGTGGGTGGGAACTAAAGTATCCCTTAATCTATGCAATTATCTTTTAGAATAAACAAATATATGAACACCTTAAGAGCAAATATCAGCCTAGGAAAATCTACACAAGCAATACTTTTTTTAAACCATAAATAATAACCACACTGCATTATCCTTGCATTCAAGAACACTGCAAAATAAAGATCATTTTTAAAGCCCTTTTTCGCCTTAAAATATAATAACAGGAGATAAAGCCTTCAGGATCATTCTTTCTTAGTATGGTGTGTGCTCAGGAAATAAAGACATTTATTTAAAAAACTATACATACTTTATTTTATTTCTTTAGGGGGAGAGAGCACACACATGTGCTGGGGTTGGGGGAAACAGAGGGAGAGGGAGAAAGAATCCCAAGCAGACTCCCTGCCCTGTGCGGAACCCAACACGGGGCTCAGTCTCAAGGGCCTGAGATCATGACCTGAGCTGAAATCAAGAGTCAGATGCTTATCCGACTGAGCCACCCAGGAGCCCCTAAAGAAGTAAATATATTTTAAAGTAAGAGCAACAAGTATAGTAACATTAGTAGAGAACAATAGCTTCACGTTTACCCTTTTTCCTTTTTGCCTCTCCATTTTTTTTATCAACTTCTCTCTTTCATGTTCTTCCTTGATTTCAGTTCGTTTCCCTTTTATTTCCATCTTCCCTTGTTAAATTTTCCATTTTTTCCTCCCTTGCTTTCTTTTTCCTCTTGACTTTTCTCCTCTTTCCTCATCACATTTTATAAATACAGCAGCATATGCAATATAATTATTAATTATTTCATCAGTTAAATATATATTAAATAGTTGTTAAATATTTTAATAAAAAACTTCCCCAAACTCAAACTGTAACAAATAAAAGAATAAAACTCATCAAGAAATTGAATCTTTTCTGCCTCTTTCTCATTTTACATGTCTACAAACAAATGACCCCACCTCTCTATTCAAATACCAGAAGGTAAAAATAAACAGAAAATTAAGAAATTACTATTTAATCAAAATCAATTATAATGAGAATTTAAAAGAAATTATAGCTTCTGTGATATATTTTCTCTAATCTTTATATTACCAAAAACAATGCAACTGGAAAAATATTTACCCATATTTGTCACCCTTGGTTGATAAGAAGTATGGACATTACAGAATAAAAATACATGGTGACAGAAAATACACTTGCAAGAAAATTTCCTAGGAAAAATGGTGCCTACAGATCAAAGCGGAACACCTGAGACCTGGCAAGGCACGGTCACTTCAAAGGTTGTTCTCTGCACAGCTGTAAATCTGCTTTAGGTATAAAGCTTGCAAGAACTTGAGCACCCTGAGAACATTCCAGATTAACGTCCCAGTTGGACAGAAAGTAATTAAAGACCCTGAAAAGGAGGATATTTTGAAATGAAATATTTTTAAGATATTTCTTTCTCGGGGAATCTTTTCTCAGGTCAAAGCATGACCAGACATTCAATATTTTGTTCAGGATCTGAGGTTAATAAATAATGACCATTCAAAACACACACACACACACACACACAAACAAACAAACAACGACTGTTCAAATGGAGGAAGAATGGTGGATGCGGATGGATTCTAATTTGTAAATGTAGGAAAATACCAGCGATTACACCAGCAATACCTGATGCTCTTTCCTTTAGGTTTTGCCGCTTATATGACTCACCACCTCTCCATCTCTTCTATTGCTTTTGATCAAATTGTTTCAAGCCTGCTTCATTATCCTCCTCCTCCTGACTGCTCACTTTCTGAGACTTCCTTTCTGTGTTCAAGGGTGACACCTTTGTAACAAATAGACTAGGGTGCAGATGAAGATTGTTCAGACTTGATATTTCGATACAGACACAATATACTTTGTACTGAAGTGGAGAGAATATTAATCCCCTTTTGTACATTTACATCAACTTCTCTCTTCCCTTCCTCTGTTTTCAATGATGTCATGTTTTCTTCTACAACCCTCAGAAGTTACTGCCCGTGCAATGCCCCACATGCACCTACAAAGATTTGCATGTTTCTTTTTCTGCGTGGATCTCTTCCCTGCCAAATGTAACTTTGGTTTTACCGTACATTGGGACTTCCTTCTCCCTTGCTCTCACATTATAATGTAGTTAATCAATTGTCCAATTGTAATTCATCAATGAGGTAAATTGTCCAATGATGGCTTATCCATTTAGAATGGCTTATCCATTCTAAAGAAAACTTTAGAATTGCAGAGCCACATTCTGCCCACATGGACATTAAGGAAGAAGTAAAGCAAGTCGTCCTAGAGGCAGGAGTCAGGCTTCCTCGGCTCACCAGAGCTGAGAGGCTCTGCCACTAGGTTTAAAATTCTCCCCTTACTTTTCAAGTAAGTCCAGAGCAGATTACATGTCCTATTTTTGTGCTAATGTTTAATCTTCACAATACCCAAGGTAGGAAAAGTACAGGTGTAATCAATCAATATCCTCTTCCAAAGGAGAGTGAATTATGGGAGGAAGATGAGCTTTAAGGTGCTTTCCAGCATTACAAATCACTGCCTAAAGCGTCTTTAATGGTGGCTATGCTTAAAATGTTTTATCAGGGAAAAAAATTACGGATTGGATCTGTAAATGGGGATAATAACAGTACTTATGTCATAGGGTTATAATAAGGATCCAATGAGATAACGCCTGCAAAGCACTTACCATAGTGCCTGGGCTAGTACTTGAAAATGCTGGAAGCTACTAGTATTTGCTATCAATTAGTGTATTGTTAAATAAGCTACACTTCCTCACTATTTAATATAAGAATCACATAAAGTGAGGCAGTATTGTGTTTAAGCTAAACAAGAAGTGATTTTTAAAAAGCATGTATTTTTTTCCCCACCCAAATCTGTTATTTAATTAGTTTAGCCAAACACAGGTATTTTAGTGAAGAAAATAGATTGTCACTTTTAGGAACCTAAGTTTTTATATTACATTATTCTCAATAATGTGCTGTCTTGATCTTGAGACAAAGTGTTGGAACAAAAGATGAACCAAATAATAAGTTTTGACTATCTCACTCCCTTAATGTGAAAACATGTAAGTACTGTCCTATTTTTCCATTCCGATAATGCAGAATCGATTAAATGTCCAAGAAGGCGTTTTGTAATATCTGCTTGCCCTGACAATAGGCAGCTGTAATATTGCTTCCTTTAGACAGATAATGTTTTTCTTTCTGTTAAGTACTGTGGCCTGAGACTATCTAAGTCTAATCTTACACGATTTTTTCTCACCATTTTTGTGTTTTGTTCCTTAAAACATAAACCAGAAACAGGTAGTTTAATACACTGTAGGTGAGAGTGTAAATTGAAATGATATTATGTGGAGGTTGATTTAACACTTTTTATTAACCTTTTACAGGTGCATACTCTCTAATCCTGTAATTTCACTTCTAGGGATTTCCCCCAAAGTGATATTTGCATAAGTGCCCAAAAACATACATACTAGGATGTTCACTGCAGTGCTTTTTATGATGGAATAACACTATTACCAACTCAAAAGTCAATCAGTAAGAGGGCTGGTTAAACAAGATATGATGCATTCAGAGAATAGAATACTACGCCATTCATAAAAACAGACACATAGATCAATGGAACAGAATAGGGACTCCAGAAATGGACCCTCGGCTCTATGGGCAACTAATCTTTGACAAAGCAGGAAAAAACATCCAGTGGAAAAAAGACAGTCTCTTCAATAAACGGTGCTGGGAAAATTGGACAGCCATATGCCAAAGAATGAAACTTGACCACTCTCTCACACCATACACAAAGAGAAACTCCAAATGGATGAAAGACCTCGAAGTGAGACAGGAATCCATCAAAATCCTAGAGAAGAGCATAGGCTCCAACCTCTCTGACATCAGCCACAGCAACTTCTTTCATGACACATCTCCAAAGGCAAGAGAAATAAAAGAAAAAAATGAACTTGTGGGACTTCATCAAGATAAAAAGCTTCTGCACAGCCAAGGAAACAGTCAAAAAAACTAAGAGGCAGCCCACGGAATGGGAGAATATATTTGCAAATGATACTACAGATAAAAGACTGGTATCCAAGATCTACAAAGAACTTCTCAAACTCAATACACGAGAAACAAACAATCAAATCAAAAAATGGGCAGAAGATGTGAACAGACACTTTTCCAATGAAGACATACAAATGGCTAACAGACACATGAAAAAATGTTCAAAATCATTAGCCATCAGGGAAATTCAAATTAAAACCACACTGAGATACCACCTGACGCCAGTTAGAATGGCAAAAATAGACAAGACAAGAAACAACAAATGTTGGAGAGGACGTGGAGAAAGGGGATCCCTCCTACATTGTTGGTGGGAATGCAAGTTGGTACAGCCACTTTGGAAAACAGTGTGGAGGTCCCTCAAAAAGTTAAAAATAGAGCTACCCTATGACCCAGCCATTGCACTGCTGGGTATTTACCCCAAAGCTATGGATGTAGTGAAGAGAAGGGCCATATGTATCCCAATGTTCATAGCAGCATTGTCCACCATAGCTAAATTGTAGAAGCAGCCGAGATGCCCTTCAACAGACGAATGGATAAAGAACATGTGGTCCGTATATACAATGAAATATTGCTCAGCCGTCAGAAAGAACAATTACCCAACATTTGCAGCAACATGGACGGGACTGGAGGAGATTATGCTAAGTGAAATAAGTCAAGCAGAGAAAGACAATTATCATATGGTTTCACTCATTTATGGAAAATAAGAAATAGCAGAGAGATTGGTAGGAGAAGGAAGGGAAGAATGAAAGCGGGTAAACAGAAGGGGGAATGAACCATGAGAGACTATGGACTCTGGGAAACAAACTGAGGGCTTCAGAGGGGAGACGGGTTGGGATTGGGATAGGCCAGTGGTGGGTATTAAGGAGGGCACGTATTGCACGGAGCACTGGGTGTTATACGCAAACAATGAATCATGGAATGCTATCGCAAAAACTAAGGATTTACTGTATGGTGACTAACATAACATAATAAAATATTGAAAACAAAAACAAAAACAAAAAAAACCCAAAGTAACCACTATCCTCAATTTTGTACTTATTTCCCCTGCATGCCTGTATAGTGTTATTAAATAACTCTCTTTAAAATAAAAAAAAAGAGTACTGTGCCATTGTTAAAACGACTAAACTAAATACGCATGAAAATATATGGAGGAATGGGCACAAAACCACTCAAGAGTGGTTATTTCTCTAGAAGTATTATGGAGGATCTTAATTTCCCCATTATATATTTTACTAACAGGTGAATTTTCAAAATAAGAATAAATTGTTTTGTTAGCAAAAATGCACACACATGGAAACACATAACAAATACATATAAAAACTCAAAAGAGTGCCAGGCAAACCAGAGTGGTTGGTTGAGATAAAGCAGGAATAGCATTCTGCCTCTGGATTCCAAGTCTAGTGTGCTTTTAAAAAAATAACACCGCTCACATTCTTGTGCAAGCCGCACATGGCTTTGGTGTGTGTATCTACGAAAGGAGGACCGTTAGAGTTAGTAAATTCTGTTCTTTCAAAATTCATCATTCTTTATGTCCCTAGGACTCCCTCCTTCCTCTGCCCCTCGTTACCGAGTCGCTCATTCCCTGGCCCCCAGCCCCTGGGCACCCTTGAGCAGACTATAGGGAGTGAGCTTGTTCTCTTGAGGCAGATCCGATGGAAAATTAGTGCTGCCTGTGGGCCGGTGCTGTAAAGAATCCTGAGAACAAATCTGAGGCATGGTGGCGTGATCCATCTGAGATGCCGGCCGTGAGGGAGGGTGATACCGCACGCGTGTCTTGCCTTTGCTGTCTCAGACCACACGCACCATGACGAGGATCATCCCCAAAGCTACCACCCCTGCCACAGCTTCTCCCCGGGCTTCATAACTCAGGACGTTAAGAGGTTCTTGAAACTTGGCAAAACAGAGAGCAAACCTCCAACACGTCGGGTTCTGAGTCGTCATTTGAATTAGTGCCTATTTCGTTTCTCTGAGTGACTTCGGAAAGTATAGGAGGATTATCAATTGCCCAGAATTGTTCTACTTTCTTTAAATGGTTCATTTTTCCTTGGGTGTTAAGAATTTTTATAAGCATATTTGCGGTATTATCACAACATCTTGAAATAATAGAATCACAGATTAATTTCATTTTTTTGCCACTGAGCATAACTATACTCAAACCAACCCTGTTCTTATTCTTTTATCTCCAGGAAGTTCTACAGCTTTAAAATTCAGCATCTTTTCTTTTTATGCTTATTTCTGTCATATATAGATCAAGTAAGTTACTCAGTATTACCTTATTTTAAAGTCTATCACATCTTATTAAAGTTATATTCCAAATTCAATGTTTGCATATTTTATCTTCTTCTCAGTTGAAGAAATAAATGTTAAATGTCGATCAGTCAAAAAGTATTAACAATCAATGCTGCACTGAACCTAATAACAAGTGTCTTTTTAAAGAGTCCTGAAAATGTGGATCTTATCTGCTCAAGTCCTTCACCAATGGAAATGTCTTTGTTAATTATGAAGAGATGCAATAAAAGAGTTTTAAAAATAGTATTGGAGGGAAGGGACCTGGGGTTATACAGCTGACTGCGGAATCTGGTTTTTTTCTCTATTGAACTTTTTTCTTAGTCTATAGCCACTGAGCTTCAAAGAGGACCACAAGTTTATAAATAAGAATTCCATTTCTCTCTTACTTCTTGTTTTGGATATATGAGAAGGAAAGAATGGAGTATCTCCTTTTGGTTCAGAATGATAATTACTTTGACAGTTTATTTCAAACCACATGTATCTCCTGGAAGCTATATTTTACTTCAGATTTTTTTTTTCTTTCTTCTTTCCTCTCTTTCTTCCTCTCTTTCTTCCTTCCTCTCTTTCTTCCTCCCTTTCTTCCTTCCTCTCTTTCTTTCTTTCTTTCTTTCTTTCTTTCTTTCTTTCAAGTAGTCTTTATGCCAAACAGGGGGCTTGAACTCATGACCTGGAGACCAAGAGTCTCATGCTCCACTGACTGAGCCAGCCAGACGCCCCTTTACTTCAAATTTCTTAATAGGAGATTCTTACAAGTCTGTTCTTAAAAGTCTGGTTTTTATAAACACTGTTTTGGGTGGAGCTGGATCAATACAAGAAAAGATTTACCCATAGATTTCTGAACTTCCACTTGAACGGACCCAAGTCAGAAGCAGAAAGCTGGAAGTGATTCTAAGGACGCTGGGGCACCAAGGCAAGGACGTCTGTGGTAGCACAGAGTGAGCACGACGAGTTTGAAGAACTGGTAAATTTACTGGATCCTAAGCAATTCACTCCTAGCCTATTTAATTCCTAATCAATTAACCCATTAATTCTACCCCAGTTCCTCACTCACCCCAGACCAGAAAACTTTTTACAAGTCAAAGATTACCTGATAACTACTAACAAAGAAATGTGGAAATATCACCCCTTTAAAATTCACTTCACACAAGCCAGATTCTGCATAATGCCAAATTTACTAAGAATTAAGAACGTTCATCTAACATCTTGCTTAAACCTCACTCTAAGTCCAATGGAACCTTAAGAAATTCTAGTTCTCTCCATTGCACACACACACACACACACACACACACATATATAAACTGAAAGTGGCAAGGTATTTCTCATCTGACTTGAATAAAATTATTCTTATCAATATTTTTACACATCTCCAAAGGAAAATCCTTTTTTCAAGAAGCTAATCCTATTTATGTCTATAGGAATTGGAGTAAAAATACGAAGTACCTTGGGGTGCCTGGGTGACTCAGTTGATTAAGTGTCCAACTCTTGATTTTGGCTCAGGTCATAATCTCAGGGTTGTGAGATCGATCCCCGTGTCCGGCTCCATGCTGGGCGTGGAGCCTGCTTGGGATTCTCTCTCTCCCTCTCCCTCTGCTCCTCTGTCCCTCCCTCTTCTCTTAAAACATACACACACACACACACACACACACACACACACACACACACATATATATATATATATATATATATGTACCTAGACTTGAGATGTCATAAATGATACTAGTTGCTGTTTTCAAGGAATCCAAGTTCAAACCACAAGGTTGGTACACAGTCAAATCCCTGTACCTCACTGCCTTTGTTCACAACTCCGAACTCCACACTCCACTGTGAAATCGTTTCTGAGTAAGCTAAGGCAGTATGAAGCGACATGTGCTATCACCTTCCTCATTACAGTGAAGCCAGTGGCGTTTGATATGTTTTGGGGTAAAAAGGAACAGGAACTGTACTCTTAAGATTTTTATCAGACAACTGTCTAGCTCACTTTTAAAACTTTAAAAACCGACATATAATTGGCAAACCATAAAATTCACCCTTTTAGCAAAAAATATTTAACACATAATTTAATAGATTTTTGTATATTCAGAACTATTACCACTCTCTAACTCCAAAACATCTTCATTCCCCCAAAAGGAAATCCCGTATCCACTGGCAGTCACTATCCCTCTCCCCCGAGTCCCTGGCAACCTCTAATCTGCTTTCTGTCTTTATAGACTTGCCTATTCTGGACATTTCATATAAATGGAATCCTATGATATGTGGTCTTTGGTACCCCGTTTCTTCCCTTAGCAAAATGTTTTCAAGGTTCATCCATGTTACAAGAGGCATTAGTACTTCGTTCTTTTTTGTAGTTGAATTTCATTAAATGGATACGTCGTATTTTTTTATGCATTCACGCGTTGATGGACATTTGTATTGTTTCCACCTCTCGGCTACTGTGAATGGTGTTGCTATGAATACCCACATACGAGTATTTTATTTTAATGCTTGTTTTCAATTCTTTTGAGTATATACCTAGAAGTGGTATGGTAAATTCTATGTTTAACTTTTTGAGGAACCGCTAAACTGTTTTCCACAGGAACCACACCATTTTCCATTCATACTAGCAACGTATGAAGATTTTAAGTTCTCCCCATTCTTGCTAATACTTGTCAGCCTTTTTGATTACAGCTATCCTAATGGGCGAGAAGTAGTGTGTCTTTGTGCTTTTGATTTTCATCTCCCTGATGACTAATGACGTTGACCACGTTTTCGTGTGTTTATTGGCCATTTGTATATCTTTTTAGAGAAATATCTCTCCAAACCCTTTGCCATTTTTTACTTGGGTTGTCTTTTTATTGTTCCGATTTCTCTTTATGAGTTTGTCAAGTGCCAGACATACCAACCATCGATATCTAAGAATTTAGGGAAAACTATCCGACTTCAATAGGGAAAAAAATCCAAATCTTCTTTTCTTCCATCATAGAAAAAGATGTACTTCACTAGATTTCCTTTATAAACATGTAGTAAAAGGACCAAAGTTTTAATTTTTCTGTGGGTTAAAAATATTTGGATAGTACAATGTTGTTTGTAATATGTGAATGAATAATATCTACCTTACAGGGTTGTTGTAAGAATTAAATATATATTTATTTCACCCCTATGCCCTAGGGCTTAATACAATGCACGGTATGTATCATAGACACCATATGCTGAATGAATTAATAAAGTATCCATTGGAGTCCCACAGGCATATCAATAGGTATATGTTCCCTCCCCATTTTCTTCAGGAGACTTGGAGAAGGGAAGGATAACCATGCTGGCAGCACTAGAACCCTCGGAACTATGTGGATAGTGGTACATTACGAGTTGAGTCACTTGCCACCTAAATACTACAAGATTTATGGAACCCAACCATGTCAGGGATGGGAATGCTGGAACTCCACTTGTCTTCAGTGAAAAATGGGAGTTGGGATATGTTGGAGAGTGCTTCGGTTTGGAAAGGTAAAAAGACCGTCATAGGTTATAGCGCTCCTACCTTCGTGATACTGAGTCCCTCGTCAATGTAGTTTCTGGTTTGATGTTCTGCCTGTAAGTAAATTAGACCCCCAGTGAGGAGGCTCCCGTCATCACTGCGCCTTAAATGGAGAGTGGAAAAGCTCGCATGCTGAGCAACTCAAGACACTGAGGTGGCTTCGACACAGGGACCTCGTTTGACTTTGGAAGTGGTTGCAGGGCTACTGTCATCACTGATATTTCAATTGGCAATTAAAATTTCAGATAACCTCTGTCTCACAACCCCTCCCCACGTAACTGGTTTTATCCTCCAGATACATTAAGAGAACATTGCACAGATCAGGAAAATTTATTACTCACCTTCTGATATTATTGTCAACGTGCACAACCCAACACAACAACAACAACCACAACAACAACAACAATCCTGCTTGCACATGTTATGAACAGTATTTGATGTTGGCCTGAGGGAAAGAAGCTTCTTATTGCTAACTGAAATTTTCAGTCTCTGTGGAATGAAATTGCCTGTTAGGGGCAAGACAGTTTGTAATACGTCATATGTGGAAAGTAGAAATGACTTACTCATAGTTTCAATTAATGCAACAGGAATAACTGAAGTCACAAATGAAAAAGCATTAGTTATTTTATACTTAAAACTAATTAAAAAATACTCTGATAATCAACAAACTTAATTTGCACTTTTAAAAAGATCTTATTTTTAAAAAAGACTTAACATTGCTGAACACTTCAATAATAATCTTTGAAACAACACGAAATTTACCCTTAAAACTTGTAGACACAGGGGCATCTTGGTGGCTCAGACGGTTAAGCATCCAGCTCTTGGTTTCGGCTGGGGTCATGATCTGGGGTCATGAGATCAAGTCCCATGGCTGGCTCCATGCTCAGCATGGACTCTTGTTGAGATGGTCTCCCTCTCCCTCCCCCTCTGCCCCTTCCTCTGCTTGCTGTCTCTCAAATAAATAAAATCTTAAAGAAAAACCAAAGAAACCCATTAGACACAGGGAAAATATCGTGAATCTACAAATCTCCTTTAGTTCCAAACTTAAAACTGTAGTCCATTTCTTTCCTTGAAGATACACCAGGCAGAACTGAAAGACCAAGATACTCTGGTAGATTGGAAGAGCTCCCCAGAGAATACACCTTCCAGCAATGCCCTGAGGCATAACAGCTGCTCATTCTGTGCTCCTGAAAGATAGTTCTTACCTTGCTGGGTCTGGAGAGCAGAGTTTCCTTTCAGCCTCCGGGATTTCGTAGCAGTCGCTGCCTGTGGTATGGTCACCCAACGGTGCACTTCTAACCAGCTGTGGGTCTTCCCTGGGGTTTGTCTGTCTTAAAGAACATTCAGAGAAAAGCAATGGCTAGTTATGTATTGGTGATCTTTTTTCTCATGACCCAGAGATCAAGAGTCACTGACCTGGCTCTACCGACTGAGCCAGCCAGGCGCCCCCTATCGGCGATCTTGCTCGCTGAGAGTTGAGGCCGACGCGGAGCCGGCGGAAAGGGATGTATGTGCTTGAGGAGATGTACCAGAGGTTATAATGTGAAAACCATTAGAAATGATAACGTTGAAACAAATTTATGAAAACAGGTGGATCGTTGTTTTGGCTAGTGGTCAAATTATTGGAAATTGAAACTGGGAAAGATGTGCGTGGCACTGCAAGCACTCTCGAACTCTGAAATAGCGGAGGTTTTGTCTAACAGGCTGTAGGTGCAGAGAGATGGTAGATGATAGCTTTAGAATGTTGTCCCTGGAACAACTGAACAACTGGCTGCTCTGAGGGGCAGCTGGGGTGGGGCGCGGGGTGGAGGGCTGCATATGCAGGTAGAAGCGTGCTGTTATATATATTTTTAAAGATTTTATTCATTTATTTGAGAAAGCACAAGCAGGGAGAGCAACAGAGGGAGAGGGAGAGGCAGGTTCTCCGCTGAGCAGGGAGCCTGATTCAGGACTCGATCCCAGGACTCTGAGATCCTGACCTGAGCCAAAGGCAAATGCTTAACCGACCGCCAGGCCATTGTTTTAACATGACCGGTCACATCCACAGCTTTCGGCGTAGCTCGTTCTAGATTGGATTTTGCTTCTTGATTATATTTTTCACTTAAGAAATTCAAAACAAGATCAGCAAAGGGATCTATGAAATTAGCATGTTTTGAATACAATGTGCAATGAATAGAGTCCTCAGGATTTAGGCATTTAGATCAATTCATTTGCTTTATTCCTCAAGCTCTTCATCACTTTTTTTAAAAAGATTTTATTTTTATTTATTTGAAGAGAGAGAGAGACAGCCAGCAAGAGAGGGAACACAAGCAGGGGGAGTGGGAGAGGAAGAAGCAGGCTCCCAGCGGAGGAGCCTGATGTGGGGCTCGATCCCAGAACACCGGGATCACGCCCTGAGCTGAAGGCAGACGCTTAACGACTCTGCCACCCAGGCGCCCCGACTTTATCACTTTTTTAAAGCCTGTTCTGGGTTTGATTTCATGAAGTACTTACTGTACTGTGTTCCTCTGCACTGGTACGTGAATTCACCCACATAGGAATAAAGACGTGGTTTCATATATACGTGATAAAAACTTCGCTCTTGGCAGATACTACTTTTATAATAGTATCTTTCCTCTCTTATATTAGATACCTAAGGATCTAGAAAATTTTTCCAAAAACATCATCTTCAAAGTCATAGCATCCAGCGAGGATGATTATGCTTATTATACTTACGAGAAGCAGAAATGCAATTGTTGTTGAAACAATTTGTTCAAATGATATAACAAACTCACAATTGAGCTATAATTTATCCTCAATTGCCAGGGTCCTATCTTAATGATTCTTGCTGCTGTTCGTGCAAATAAAAGGATATTGATTTTAAGGCGATCACAACTGAGATGTAGCTCAGATTTCTAATAATTTTCTCAGCAATACCGTTTCATTTCTCACCTGGAAGTAAAAGCACATATAAATGTGTTGAAATTGTATATTTTGGTAGTGCAGTCTCTACATTTTCATAAATTAAAAAAAATATGAAATGGGGGCTTAGTCAAGAGTCAAAATAAAAAATTTAAGATATGTTAATATATAATATCCTTCTTATACTTTTTATTTCTTGGAGAAATGGTAAGGTGAAGAAATCATCGAGTCAAAGAGGAAGAATATGTTACGATATTGAGACTGAACGCAAGGTAAAACAATACTGTGTCTCTATCAAGTAAACCAAAGAAGTGGGATTTATTTAACTGGCTAACTGAATTTTTAAACTCTGAATTTTCAGATGATTATCTCTACCAGCTGGTTCCTCTGCTTCAGCTAGGGCACTGTTCGGAGGCATAGTTTATTTATAGTGAGTAATTACCCCATGTTCATTTTCCTAAGGTAAAGAGGGGATATAACAAATTATGCTCAATAACTTCCCCAGAATAATGTAAAAATTACCAAAATTATGGTCATAGACTTTCATTTTTATGAAGCAAGTGAAAACAACTTTAAAAAATGACTAATTGAAATTAATACACCTTCTGAGGGAAAACTGAAACTAAGTGAGTAATTAAGCATATACAAAGAAACGATATCTTATTTAAGAATTCTAATAGAACGGGTCTCCTGGGTGGCTCAGTCAGTTAAGCGTCTGCCTTCAGCTCAGGTCATGATCCCAGGTCCTGGGATCGAGCCCCACATGGCGCTCTCAGCTCAGCAGGGAGTCTGCTTCTCCCTTTCCCTCGGCCTCTCCCCTTGCTTGTGCTGTCTCTTTCTCTCTCTCAAATGGATACATAAAATCTTTTAAAAAAAGAATTCTAATAGAACAATTAAACATACTGACTTTATTTTTTTAAACTCAATTTAATTAACATATAGTATATCATTAGTTTCAGAGGTAGAATTTAGTGATTCATCAGTTGCATGTAACACCCAGTGCTCATTCCATCAAGTGCCTCCTTAATGCTTATTATGCAGTTACCCCATCCCCCTCACCCACCTCCCCACCAGCAACCCTGTTTGTTTCCTATAGTTAAAAGTCTCTTATGGTTGGTCTCCCTCTCTGTTTTCATCTTATTTTATTTCCTTCCCTCCCCCTATGTTCATCTGTTTTGTTTCTTAAATTGCACATACAAGTGAAGTCATATGATATTTGTCTTTCTCTGACTTATTTCACTTATTGCATATTGCATTCACTTAGCATCTTTGCAAATGGCAAGATTTCATTCTTTTTGATGGCTGAGTAATATTCCAGTGTGTGTGTGTGTGTGTGTGTGTGTGTGTGTGTGTGTGTATACCACATCCTCTTCATCCATTCATCTGTCAATGGACATCTGGGTCTTTCCATATTTTGGCTATTGTGGACACGGCTGCTATCAACCTTGGGGTGCATGTGCCCCTTCGAATCACTGTTTGTATCCTTTGGATAAATACCTACTAGTGCAATTGCTGGGTCATAAGGTGGCTCTATTTTTAACTTTTTGAGGAACTCCCGTACTGTTTTCCGGAGGGTTGCACCAGCTGACGTTCCCACCAACCATGTAAGAGGGTTCCCCTTTCTCTACATCCGCACCAGCATCTGTTGTTTCCTGAGTTATTAAGTTTAGCCATTCTGAATGGCGCGAGGGGGTATCTCACTGTGGTTTTGATTTGTATTTCCCTGATGCTGACTTTAATAGCAATGGCAAACATATGTTTAATATGCATTGCTTATTATTGTCAATAACCTACAGCATCACATTAATACTGACGATTATAAAACACAGCAAGGCAAGCATCCTGATGAATGTAAAATACATGGACATACACTGTGCAGTTGTATGATTCTGTTTATATCACAGTGTCTCACATTGATTACATGTTTTATTCCCAATTTTAAAACATGAATTATTTTATACATTACACATATTCATGTAATTAAAAGTCTCTTTTCACTGAAGAAAACCAACCATATACCTGCAGACTCTTCCTTCCCTTTCTTTCAAGTAAGTTGTTTTTTAAATGTTACTTTTTTTTTTTTTTTCCACTAAGTCCAGTTTCACTGTTGTACTCTCCCTTGTTCTATTCTCTGGAATACCGCTACCTCAGGAAAATCTGTATCTTCATCATCAGGACTCTTTTATGTTTTCTTTCCTTCTCCCATTGAATAGGACCACTTGAAGTCTTCCTTGGTAACTATGGCATATTCGTCTGTGCATTATAACACCGTCCATCGTGTTTTGCTGCAGGATATATTATACTACTCAGGCTATTTTCTTTATTTCCCTAATTTGTACATGTCATTCAGAACATAATAATGGAGCAGAGATAATAAAGATTTAATAAGGAATCAAGTTTAAAATTGTGTTTGCTATATAATAAAGGCTAAATTTTAAGACACCAGACATACCGTATTCCATATTTTCATGTTTTCCTTACAATTGCTCGTTGGTTTAAACACCTATAAATGCATAACAGTATGTACTTAATAACTATCTGTTAGCATAGACATATCCTTATTCTCTGCTGAGCTGTCTGCATGAAACTAGAGACTTACCAAGATAACTTTTTATGCTTCTTCATTTAACTTTTTCAAACTCTGCCTAAACTAAAGTCTGTTTGTCTTTGTGATGTTTTCCTTGGGACAGTGGTATCAGTTCCTTCCCCCCGGATTATTGGTTTTATAAAATCTGAGAACAGCTGTGTTGAGTCTATTGGTTTATCACTGTTCAAGTTACAAGAACTTGTCTCATCAGCACGGCGATACTTGTTACTCAAGATCTGTACATTTTCTATTTACATGTTCATTTGGTAAGTTGCGTTCAGAAACCAGATCTACTACTTTGTTCTTGAAGTCACCTTGTGTGGGAATTATCCACTTGTGAATTTCCATAGAAATGATTTACGGCAAGTGATCCCCTTGTATCTTCCGGCGCCTTCCCTTCCACCACGGTCCCTGGTGCCACTTGCATGTCTCACACTGGCTGTCGTGTCAATAATGAGGAATTGCGTGATTGACCATGAGATGAAACAACCCCGGTATCATTTTTACTTGTTTTATCTTTTTAAATTGGCCTCTGAGTGAATTACTAAACATATGTAGGTTATTAGCTCTACTGTGAAAAGTTACGCTGCTGACCCTTTCACATTGTATTTTCTTAACAAGTGGTGGGAATAGGCTAGAGGGGTGGATTTGAAGAGAGGGTCACAGTTGCAACGGTAGTCATCACAGTATTATCAACTTCTTTAATGTCTTTATATGCTCCAGTCACAGATGATATTCGAACTTAATCCAGTGCCATTTCCATCTTGTTCAAATGAGAAAATGGCTCTCGTGGGAATTCTTTTGACTGCGTCCACCTGCCACAGGGTATTAGCAGATTAGAGCCAATGTTGGGAGGCGCCTCATGTCATCTAAGTGAACAATAGCCCGTTTGTTTGCCTTTCCACCTTCAAGGATATTTGAAGGTCGACTTTTGAAGAGAGTGTTTTGTGAACATAAAAATAGCCACACACTTGGATAGAAGTAGACAGATACTTGACGGTAAGGAGGATCTTCGAACCACACAGTCACAAAGAAGAGAGAAAGCACAACGTGGCAGACCAGTTCTCTTTGTGTCTGCTCTTCGTGTGTGCTGAGGGCTTCGTCCCCCCTCGACGTCTCCCACTCGGGGAGGCCCTGCCTTGGAGATGCCCAGGATCACACTAGAGCTGTGAATGGTGCTCAGCAATCCTGTCCCACTGTTAGCACAGGAGAAAACCCAACAGGGGAGGGGGTGAGAGAAGTGTTTTTTCTTTCCAGAATGTTGCATTCCATAAAGGATTGAAATGAGCAGATTTCTTGGTGCTCTTCCTGTACTGAAAGAGAACAACATAATAGCAGTTAAACCATCTTATTGGATAATATTCCTGGAATATTTCATGGCCCCGCCACATGGTAGGGGTCTGCAGGAATCATACAACGGGACTTTGTTTCCTTTTCTATAAAATGGAAAGAGTAAAGGGTGCCTCATTCTTAGGTAATAGGATGTTTTATACACACTTAAGAAATGTTCATTAAAGAAATAAACTCTATGGGCAGACAGTTTTTACGATCCAATGAATATCTTATTTTCAACACCCATAATGCTAAAGGAAAGAAAATGCTTTTTACTTCTTGAAGAAAACAATGTTATTTTTAAAAAGTTGATATACCATGACAAGTGGCAGAAGACACTCAGAACGGTGGTCTGTGAGGATTCGCACCGCAGTAAAGAGTAAATGGAGAATTGAAAGAGTGATTAGTTTGGGTTGTCAACGAGTAATGTGGGAAATAGAAGAACGAATATGAGAGGCATGTGGCTAATTCCATATGCCTCTGGAAATAGGAAACTGCCCTGGGCTTCAGTTACTGAAGAAGAAATTATTTTTAACAGTGTGCCATGCCTCATTTTATAGTTCATTTAAAAAAAAAAAAAAAGCTCAAGCTTAAAACTGAGGCCTGAGGAGTAAAATCTGCATCCGAATAAGCTCTCTAACACATACGCAAGCAAGGGGCTGGGGCGCCCAGAGTCCTGCCGCCCACTGCGCGGTTTTGCAGATGTGGTCACGCTTCCGCTCCACGCAGGTGCGGCCGCCCTTCTGCAGAGAAGGAACAATGTCTGGGCTTAGCCGGCATTGGGCTGTCGTACCCCGTGGCGACTGCCAGTCGTTCGCAGCCTTTTGTCTATGCTTTGTGTACTACTTGACTCAGCTTGAGCCAAAGGAATCGGCAGCCGAAGCTGGAGTCTACCTTTCTGCAGAGAGTGTCACGTTTGATGTTTCTGAACATTTTTGCAGCACGTAACCCCTACCCCGCGCTCCTGCTGCCTTACAAGCTCTTCTCACATGAAAGTACAAGCCTCTAAAACGGTACCTTCCACACACTGGACCCCCATTTAGGAGGCAAGCAGACAGTGTTTTCTGACAGCTGGCTGTCCATCTGGTGTTTGATGTGTGGCAGAAAAGCACGGTGGGGTAATAAGGGAGATGGATGTTTCTCTAGGTGACAACCTGGCGTTCCAGAGAGCAGACTCCCCTGGGCTCCCTGCCCTTCTGCCCTGAGCGCTGCCTCTCCCCACAGGACCGCAGGCTCTGTCTTCTTGGCATAGTGCCGCTGAGCTCTCTCTCTGTACCTACCTGGCTTTTCATCGATTCGCAATATCCTGATCACAACAAACCTTTCTACCACTTTGTTATGCTGCTGTCAGCATGAGTGCATTGGTAAAGGTTTGTAACAACTTCCATTCTTTTCCCATTTTTATTCATGCCTGAAATGCTCCTTTATTTTTATTTATTTGTGAACGTTTTCTAGGCTCTGTTCTACAAAACTAGGAGGAATATTTAGGCTAGACAAAAAGCTATCACCTTGCGAGCTGTGTCAGACCGAAGATAATTTTTTAAACTTTGATAATCTTCAGTTTGCTATGTTTGAAGTTTATGAACAGTTCAAATATCTGCATACACATTGCTATGTTATGCATATCCAGTTTAAGAATTATTTGGACAGTTAAATTCTGAAACAATTACATTTTTAAAAATTATACTTGGTATCTACAAAAATGTTTTGCACTTTCGACAGATAAATGCTTTACAAGTAATAAAATGTGTAAGAAGCATGAATTATTTAAACATCAGAATTGTCTGAATTCCCTTAGTAACAGATGTAAGGACTGTTTTTAAAACAGCATAAATACCACACTTAGAAAAATCAATCATCATATACACTTTAAAACATAGAAAATACTTAAAACTTTATTCTTCGTCTTAGTGTTATCTTGCAATAAGCACTACTTGGAGTTGATTAAAGAGAAGTACTCAAAGGCTGTCACTTGAAAAGGAGCAACTCTCATGAGCTGTGATGATCAGAAAATCCACTCCACTAGGAAGGAGAGAGGCATCCCAAGGGTGACCTGGCCTTCTCAGTAGTTTAGAGCCCCTCTTCGGGATTGATGAACAGTTTGCCGTAAAGATGACGCTAACCTGCTCTCTCCCCATCCAGGGTTGTTTTCTCCGTTTCAATTCCTCCTCACGTTCTTTGTCCATTGGCAGTAGAGGGAAGCCATCGTGATTAGCTGAGGCCTGGCATCTAGTCTCAGGAATCCTTTAGTTCGCGGAATGGGAGAAAACAGCTCAGGGATGGCCAACGTCAGCCAGGCCCTCTCTGGGCCCTGCTCCCCACCTCCTGTGTTGAAAAACCAAGCGTTTCTGTCTTCCCTGAGGAGACAGAAGAAAACAACGGACTGAAGTTTCTTGCTGGTTGTGAGGCCAAATTGGCAAGATGTGGAGTAGAACAAAAATGGAAATCTTTGCTGTGAAATTTATTGTTTCAAATAAGTGAATCAAAGAGTACTTCTGAGTGTTAGTACATAGCTGTTTGTCTTATTTTAAATGGAGGGAAAATCTCCTGTTTTAAGAAGCACAATCTTAAGGGGCCTAAGGAGGGTATCTCTATCCGTAAGAAAGCAGACTAAAAGGTGGCACTACACTGTCTGGAAGGTAGGCTGAAAGCTAAATCAAGAAGAGGCAAGAAATAAAAAGATGCCAACACAATGTAACGATAAAATTTGTTTAAAGAAACGTATAGGGGCGCCTGGGTGGCGCAGTCGTTAAGCATCTGCCTTCGGCTCAGGGCGTGATCCCGGTGTTATGGGATCGAGCCCCACATCAGGCTCCTCCGCTAGGAGCCTGCTTCTTCCTCTCCCACTCCCCCTGCTTGTGTTCCCTCTCTCGCTGGCTGTCTCTCTCTCTGTCGAATAAGTAAATAAATAAATAAATAACATCTTTAAAAAAAAAAGAAACGTATAATCAGTGTTCCAATGTGCATTAATTATATAGTTTCTGAACTTCAAGCACAATGAAAAGATAGAAAGAAAAAGCAGGAGAAAAGAAACACTTTAATGAAAGGGGAAAAAATGCTTCAATACCTACACTTGGTTTTAGATATTATATTTTTTATCTAAAACATCATTGTTTAATATGCTTTCAGGTTTGAATTTTTTCTGAGACGGCTGTCCCGCAGAACACATTGCTCAGTCCCCACTGGACAAAGGACAGAGGGGAGAGAGTGAACAGCAGGCAGGGGCAAGGTCAAATGAAAGAGAGTGGAATCAGAGGTGACAAGGCACAGGTCACTCTCTCTCTCACCCTCCTTGAAGCTGAGGCAGGACTTGGGTCTGATTCCCCAGAAGCAGGCACAAGCCACAAAACATCAGGGGGTTTTACAGTTTGCACTGAATTTCATGCAATGTGGAGGATGGGGGTGACCTTGTAGGACCACAGAATTTATTGAGAATTAGTGAATGTCTTGTTTCCATCTTTCTATTTCGCCATCAACTGTCACGTGTTGAAACTCCTTTCCTGTCATGGCCTTTTTACCTTTTGGTTTTCAGTAGTTTGATTATGTCTGGACATGTTTTCTTGAAATTTATCCTGTTCGCATTCATTGAGATTTTTGAAATCTGTAAATCTATATCTTTCACCAAATTTGGGAACTTTTCAGCCATTATATTTTCAAATACTTTTTCTGCACCAATCGCTTTCTCCTTTCCTTCAGGGACTCCAATTACATGAGTGTTAGACCTTCAGTATTGTCCCTCAGGTCCCTGCTCTGTTTCTTTTCTCTCTTCCAAAGGGATCATGTATATTGACCCACCTTCAGGTATACTAACTCTTTACTCTGCCATCTCTCTTCTGCTATGGAGCTCACCCACTAATTTTTTTTAAATTTCAGATATTATATTTTTCAGTTCCAAGATTTCCATTTGGTTCTTGTTTTATGCTTTCTATTTCTCTGCTGAAAACATTTCTTTCTATTCGTGATTTTAATAATACTTACCTTTATCTCATAGGGATTCATTATAAAAGTGGCTTTAAAGTCTTTGTATTATAATTCCAACATCTGGATGATTTTGGAGATGCATCAGTTGATTGTCTTTCTCGCGAGAGCTGGTCAGAGTTCAAGATTCTCTGTATGTCAAGTGATTTGGGATTGTATCCTGCACATTTTAAATACTAGGTTGTGATTCTCTGGGTCCTGTTAACATATCTAGAGAATGTTGGTTTTATTTAGCCAGCAGGTTATCAGCCTGCATAGGTTTAGATCACAAAGTTCGAGCTCATCTTCTGCGGACAGTGGTTCCAAATAGCAGTTTGGTTCTCAAAGCCTTCACTGTGTTTGGAGAAGAGCCTAGGACTTGCGTCCGTTCACTCACAGAGTTGGGTTCATTCTTCAGATCTCTCTTCTCGGAGATTTTCTTCTTACTCTTCAGTTCCCATGGTCTTTTTCTCAGGCTCCTCTGGGTGTAAGGATGATTTTCTCTAAGAGTTTTAGCCCCCTGTGCTAAAGGAGATCACAGGCCCACACACTGACCCACCTGCAGGGGGAAGCGGTGAGAAAAAAAAAATGAAAGAAAAATAACGAGGCTTCCTCCACACCCTTCACATAATAGGAGGCCCTTTCCTGCAACGAGAGTGCAGATCCACGACTGGCCTCAGGTTAGGGCTGGGAGACAAAATAGTAAATAGAAAAATGAGACTCTTCCCTTGCTTTTCAGCTCGCAGGGATTCCTCCTCCCAGTCTTCTGGTCAGAGAGAGAGCATTTCACTGATTTGGCACCCCCTCCCGTAAAAGCTAAGAGGTCAAGAAGTAAAAAAAGACAAAAACAAACAAACAACAACAAAAAAACAAAAGGCCAAAGCCCTACAAAAATCCCAGCAGAAAAATTGCCACCACCTAATGGGGTTTTTAAATTTTATTTTATTTTTCAAACTCTGAATTCTTTCCTTAATCTGCCCTATTCTTTTTTTTTTTTTAAGATTTTATTTATTTATTTGACAGAGAGAGACAGCAAAAGAGGGAACACAAGCAAGGGGAGTGTGAGAGGGAGAAGCAGGCTTCCCACTGAGCAAGGAGCCCGATGCAGGGAGCCCGATGCGGGGAGTCCAATGAGGGGCTCGATCCCAGGACCCTGGGATCATGACCTGAGCCAAAGGCACGCTTAACGGCTGAGCCACCCAGGCAGCCCCTATTCTTTTTTTACTTTTCAGAGTCTCTGGGTAGCTGCTTCTTGTCCTTTGATCAGAGTTTGTATTTGTATTCAATGGGAGACGTAAAGTTAAACATATAGTTCGATTACGTGTATGTAAAAAATGTATGTGATTGTTCATAAAACTTTTTTTTAAAAGACCAGAAGGTCAAAATTATCATCTTGGTGATTTTGGACTGGTGAGATTATGGTTTCTTCCCTCATTTTCTATTTTTTAAATGCTTTATGACACACCTTTCTCAACTTTTCATATTTAATTCTGTTTCTTCCTAATCTTTGGTTAGCTACGTCTTTGCTGAAGGAGCATGTAGTTTGCAACCATTAGAAACCATTAAACTCTGTATCAGCTAGATTGCTTTCAGCTTCAAGAAACGGAAGTCACCAACTCAGTAACTTAAACAATAACAAAAATATTTTCTCCCATAATACAGAATCCACAGGAAGGTAGTTGGAGGGTTGGTTGACTCTACAGCTTTGTCTTATCACCTGCCATCCCGAAGTTTGCCTTTGGCTTCAGGCTGAGTTCCTTCATGGCTGCACAACAGCTGCAGCAGTTCCAGACATCTCGTCTAGACACAACAACATCTAGAGGCTGAAAATAGGTCATCCCTTTCTTTGAATTAGTATTTGATTTGACTGCAAATGACAGAAAACCCAGAGCAACAGTGGCTCAGATGTGGCTTTTTTGTTCTTCCTGACATGGTCTCCATTTCCAAGGTCATCCACCAACCCAAGTGGTTATTTTATCTCCAGCTATCACATCCACCTTTCCCCTAGCAGAATAAAGGAAACAAGAAAGAGTAGGTAAAGGGCATATGTCAGTTGTCTAATAAAGAAGATTCTCAGGAGTTGCCACATCACACTTCTGCCTTTATCCTATTGGTCAGAACTTATCAGGCCACAAGGGGCTGCAAAAAGTGGTCAGAAATGTATTCTTTAATCTGGATGCCCATGTGCCCAGCTAGACTTTCTACCACTATGGACTAAGTGAAGCATGTACAGTGAGCAACAAGAAGCAGTCCCTGCCACATTCTCGTACCTCTCAACCACCTTTCTCAGAAGCCACCAGCAGACTTCCCCTTATGCCTTATGGGCCAGAGAAGCATTGCATGCCCCATGCCTGGGCCAATCCTGGCAAAGGAATGGCACCGCCATAATTAGCTTGTATCAATCAAGACTCACCATCTAGATTTAGGGCTGGACATGTCCAACAGACATGGCTTCCAGAAAGACAGCAGACACCTGACAAAAGTCAGAACTCATAAGAGGGAAAAAGGGGCATAGGAAAAAAGGGGCCCAGAGTGGATGTGGTAGGCAAGGTCACCTGCACACCCTTCTGTGTGGAATACAACAACGTCTACATCTCTGATTTTAAGTAATATTGAAGTACCTGTGGTGGTTCTTGTTATAGTTTCATCTCTTCACAGCTCCCCAGATAAATCATGGATTTATTGTGTATTCGTGTGGAGGAGGTGAGAGAAGGGGAGAGGAACAAAGTCCAGTCAAACGCGGTTACTGCCAGCAGCTCCCCCGTTATTCATTTTCTCCTTCTACTTAAGAGTTCATTTGAGGGGCACATGGGGGGCTCATTCGGTTAAGCGTCTGCCTTCAGCTTGGGTCATGATCCCAGGAGCCCTGCGTGGACTCCCTGCTCAGTGGGGAGCCTGCTTCTCCCTCTCCTCCTTGCTCCTGCTCTCTCACTAACTCTCTCTCTCTCAAATAAATCAATCAAATCTTCAATAAAAAGTTCATTTGAATTAAGTTCTGAATATCGAAATTATCTGCATTCAGAAATCGGGATTAGACAAGCTTCCCAGGAGAGATATATCTGTTCCTTACTTAGGGTGAATGAGGAGGATCCCTGAAGAGTATAAAACAGAGAAAACAAGTTGACATTTAGAATTCAGGTCATTTTGATTAGTCACGTGCATTTTTTCCCCCCACACATGACCTTCCTTGGGAGGAAAGATGAAAAAATATGAAAAAAAAAAAAGGATAGAAGGCAATGGCAATGAATGACAGTAGGTGAGGAACAACAAGAGGCCACGTACGTGAGAAGGAAGGGGCTCTGTGCTTCTGCCGCTCGTTTGTTGCTATGGTAATGAAGAAAAATTGGGCTGAGGCTGCTCTATTGGTTGTGTTCTGAATGAGGGACCAAATACGTGCAAGCCGAGTGACAAATTAAGTCTTCCGCAAACCAAAGAGACCGTCTAACTGCATTTCCTCTAAAAATTCAATTTAAGAACGCCTACCTTCTTTGGAACTAATAAAATCTAGAGAGGATTCTGTAGACTTATACAATAATATTGAAGTTTCTTCTTAGGAATTAATAGGGAATGAAAGCGTCTCGATTATAAAATATATGCTCACCATAGAAAAAAATTTAAATCCATAAAAGAACAAAGCAGATTATTAAAAAAAGACACCTGATCTTGTCCGTGAATGTTTCCATGTATAGCTCTTCAGTCTTTTCATTTATATGCTTTTGCCAATTGGGATCACATTTTATTTATTGACTGTTGAATGTTTAATTCCAGTTCTTTGCTGTCTTAGTCAGCTTGGGCTGCTAGAACAAATCACCGTAGACGGGATGGCTTAAACAACAAATATTTATTATTTCTCACCATTCCGGGGGTTGGAAAGTCCAAGGTCAAAAACCTGGCAGACACGGTGTCTGATGCTGCCTTCTCCCTTCTCGTAAGGGCTCCGTCCTCATCACCTAATCACCTTCCAAAAGCTCCACCTCCAAATACCGTAACACTGTGTGTGGATTAGGGCTTTGACATTTGAATTTTGGAAAGACAAACATTCAGTCTGATTACAAATAAGACTGTACACACTGTTACATACAAGATTTCAAGGAAGACATTTTACATACTTTTTTTGCATCTCCATAACATACCTAGAGCTAGTCTTGACACATTTCAGCCATTCAACAGCTAGGAATTCCATTTTGACTAACACCACACATAAGTTTAGGGTGGTCTCTAATTATCTGTTGACTTATCAGTTGGGGTTCCTTTCAACTATTATAGAAGGTACCCTGCAGGGGTCCTGTCCAAGTGGATGGCTGGAGGGTTAGCAAGCCTTCTGCGTGAGGGTCCCGCAAGGTGGCATTTACTTTCCTATGGCTTTTAAAGCTGAGGTTTTGTGCAACTTACCGCCACCTAAGCAGTCAGGATTTGGAGATGCCAGCTCACATAACTAAACTCACAGCAGAGGCGGCCAAATTAATACAAAATTTCTTCTTTTTTTAAAGATTTTATTTATTTATTTGACAGGGAGAGAGACAGCCAGCAAGAGAGGAAACACAGGCAGGGGGAGTGGGAGAGGAAGAAGCAGGCTCCCAGCGGAGGAGCCTGATGTGGGGCTCGATCCCAGAACGCGGGGATCACGCCCTAAGCCAAAGGCAGCCGCTTAACGACTGAGCCACCCAGGTGCCCCATAATACAAAATTTCTAATTGGCAATGAGAAATATAACTGCTAGGAAGATGGTGCATTTTCATCTGCAAAACTGGTACATCTTCTTCTTATAGTCAAACAACTACCACTAACAAAAAACTCAGAGGTCACTAACACACGGAATCAGGTAAAATGTTAGTATGTATGGAGCCTTGTTATTCAGAGGGGTCACTCTCTTTCCTAAACAGTTCATACACTCTATCTCCAGTTCTGGTACCGTCCAATTCACTACCCTTTTCTAAACACAATTTCCAGATCACCTTGTTTGGAATTGTGGGGGTTCCTAATTGCGGGGATATAAGTCACGTATTTACAGACACTGCCTTGGTTTTCTCTCTCAGATGGCTGTGCGTGTTCATTTTATATAGATACAACGGATTTAATTCCTGGGGTAACTGGGTACCTTCTTCATCAGCATGTTCTTTAATGGTCCCTGTTGGCTGGGCATTTTGGTAGAGAGAATTGGAAAGTTTCAGTCTATTTATTAAAATGCTTACAGAATAAAATTTTAAAGGTTATGGATATATGTTGAGAATATCATTTGCTTGCCGAATATTTATTGAATATTTAATGAGAAAAGAGAAGTGGACTGGGGGACATTTGTTGTAACATTTGTTGCTTTGCTTAGTGCTCTTCTATCTTTTGGGAAATAATCCTTCCAAGTAAATGGCCCTCGTCGAGGCTGCCAACCAAGGCAACCTACCGTCTCGGCCACAGGGTTCGGCATGCCATCCAAACCAATCAGAAGCCTTCCACAAGATTTTCCAGTACTTAGGCAAGTGGGTGGTAGAAGGAAGCAGACAGTTCCTCTCCAGGCAATGACCTTGAGAAGACACTATCCTGGACAATGCTCTTATGACTCCCAAATTCGTATCTCTGGCTCTAATCTCTCCGTTATCCTCCAGAATCTTTATAGACATCTCTATCTGAACGTCTCACCGGCCAATGGCCCAGACAGAATTGCTCATTTCCCCCAGCCCCAACTGATCATCCTGCATTGCTGCCAGCGCACCAGCCATCCAAGCCAGAAATCTGGAAGTCATCCTCAACATCTCCCTCTCTCGCGCCCTCAAACACAATCGGTCACTAAACCCTGTTAATTCTACTTTATGAATATTTGCAAATTTCTTCTCTTCTGTTTCCACTGCTGTGGCCTTGGTACAATTCCTTATCACAAGCTCTTAACTGGTCTTCTTGCCACCAGCCTGAAAAACCTCCACTCTGTTCCATTCTGTTCCCACGCTCACCCTCACGCTGGGTAGAATGAGCTTCTTCCTTTAGCACTTTAGGGCATGCTTCTGCTCCCACTGCAGCCCTTCTCTGGACACACCCCTGCCTTCCAGCCACACTGAGCAGCCCCACCTGCCTAAACTGTATTCTCTTCCCTGCTCTAGGCTGCTCAATTTGCTTAACATACTCCCCAGCCCCTTTTTTAGTGGCTAACTTCCGTTTATGGTGTAAGGTGGAAATTGGATCCTGCTGCTCCACATATCCTTTGGTGATAGTTTTCCCCTGTGCCCGCCTGGCTGGGCTCCTCCAAACATGCTGTCACAGCACTGTGGTTTATGCTAGTGGAGGACTCTTTGCCCTATGCTGTGAAAACACATCTATTTGTCTCTTTCCCTACCAAACTGCAAGTTCTTTGAGGAAAGAGATTGGGTCTTTTTCAAATTTGTATTCCATTCTCTGGTTTGTAGTCAGACACATAGTAGACCCTTAATACATACCTATTGAAGACTAAATACACGAATGGGTAAATCCAGGGAAGGTGTGCCATTAACTTTAGTTCCTTGATTCTGTGAAGCCATTCTCTTCTAGAACAATGACAGTTCTATGAAGCACTGTTAGATCAAGTCTCTTTTGGATACTATATCCTCATGAAAATTTCTTTTGCTATCAAAGCTGGAAAATTTTCTAGATGTCTTCATTTTTACAGATGAAGAAAGTAAGGGAGGTTATATGACACTCGGCACACAGCAGAGCCGCGTTGCGTTAGGATCCTGGTCTCCTCTATCCTGACTTTTTTCCCCCACAGGAAACTGTAATTTCAAATACTTTTGATCTTGTTTCTTTGAGGAATGTGTTGAGTGGTTCTAGCCTCAGGAAATGAACACTCCCACCTTGCAGACAACTGCCAAGAGATGTTTAACTCCTTTCTAAAATGATTTTACTCCATATTTTAGGCAGGAGGGTTAAACAGAGGACCTTCCAACTGAGCTGGCCCTGGCCTCCTCCACACACTTCAAAAATTCCGAGGAAGGGCAAGTCACCTTCTCCTCTCGTCTGGCTGGGAACATGAACACGGTCTCGGAGCTAGGATCCATTTGGTTGGGTAATGCGCCTCCCTGGTAGGTTTTTATAAAAACCATTCTCAGGTCAGTCACGAAACGAAAGCATTTGGTGCTGGAGGTGGTGGGGTGGGTGTTTAGAAAAAAAATGCAAAGCCGAGAGCTGTTTCCATGATCATTTTTCATAATAGTTTCTGCTTCTTTTCAAGCCAAACCTGGTTTTAGTGCCTGCTTCTATTTCCTTTTCTCCCCTAGTCACTCTACGTATCAGCCCCCATCTGTTAAAATGATGTCTCCTGATTTGTCTTCAGTTTATTTCTCTGATTACTATACTTATTGCTTATGGCATTTAAACACGTTTAACAAGTCAGCTTGACTGAGGTGTCCTTTAGTTATAGAACATAACCCAGTTTAAATATTTATTTGAATTGTTGACTTCAAAAGACTGTTGGGTATTTTACATTAATTTTAAAAAGAGGATGTCTTATAGATGGCTAGTCTGTCAAATGATTGCTTTTATTATTTCTCAGGAGTGTTCATATTTCTTGTGATCGCTAAAGATGTTTACTTCCCCGAAGAATAACAGAAAAAAAGCCATAAACCCGAACCCTAAGGGGCAAACTGATGCTGAAGGCTTGCCACCTTACCAAGGCGTTTCTAGGCTCCATTTCGAACCACAGATTGCACAGTGTGTGTACATACGCTGTGGGTGTGTACATATGTATTCACGTACAGATGTATTAAATACAGCCAGCATGCTTGTTGGAGTAGTAGGTCAAAGCACCCTAAGAAACATTCTCCACCAAGGACAGGAATAATTTTGAGCACTGTGGGGAAATTCTGAGGAGGCCTAATTAAAATCATTGCATGAAGAGATACTGCTTATTCATATCAAATATTTATCACAGAATTTGACCTTTCTTTTTTAAAAAAAGGCACTGTAAATGTTTACTAATAAAACCTTAAGAATCCATGTCTTGCTCACCTGCAGTTGAGAAATAACAAAAATTCTAGGTGATATGCCTAAGGTTTGTGATGACACAATAGAGAAGAAATGATTCTGGGACTGATGATGCCCTTGAATTCCATGGAGGCCCTACCTGCCAGGTGGAGGTCTGAGCATCCTCGCGGATTCCTTTCCCCCTGCCTCTCCTTCCCAGCAGCCTCCAAGAAGGCCTGTTCAGGCAGCCTCAAGCTTCCGGTAGGGGGTGCTGTTGTCTAATATAAGGTCAATTCTTCTCAATACAATTTGGTTATCCTTCAGATCATTTCTAACCTTTGCCCTTTCCCAGGATTTAATCTGTTTAAATTGATATGGGTTATTTGCTCTTGAGTTTAATGTGAATTTAATCTTATGTTACTGTCTAATACATTACAGTGCTATTTTGGTTGCTGCCGCTGAACTGATTAGCATTAATTTTCCCCAGAATGTGTTCTGAATACCAGTTAGCCTGTTCAGGAAAATGAATGATAATTTTGTTTTAAAAACAGTGAAATATTTGATCACTTTATAAAAATGTATGGAAGGGAATTTTGAAATGATCAGTTCTGGAATCAAATGAAGACTCTCAGAGGACTTGAAATACTGGCCTTACTATACAAGTTCTGCCTTTAGAACTTTATTTTTCTACTGGTAGAGATGCATTGCATTTGCATTTTTGAGCCTGAGTAATTTTAATTCCATTTTTATTGTACAAACCCAAGAGGAACATTTACTTTGTTTTCATTGATTAGTTATACAATTATTCTTTTCAGATACTACAAGAACCATGAACCATAATATTATATTCCTTGCTAATACATTTGGCAAAAGTATTTACATGAAAACACAATACATAAATGTAATGACTTTCTCAAATGAGTACATTGTTGCCAATCACCTTTATTTTAATACAAGTAAAATTCATTAAATTTTTCTCAATTAGCAAAGCGACTTTTCCAAATGAACTAGTGAAGGAAAAACATTGCCTGTTTTATCCTAACCCAGATGATTGGCCTTTTATTACCAGATGCCTATTTAGGGAGGAGGGAAAAAAAAGGTTTTAATTTTAATACACTGGATGCAATGCTGACTTCTAGGAGATTAGGTATGCTTCTGATACACTTAGCTTCTTTTTGGTTAGTTTCAAAGTAAAAGTTAGATTCAAAAGCAAAAGCCTTTCAAGCAAAGATTCTACCTTCAAGACTCTCTCATGTTGAAAGAAGGAACTTGAAGGCCCAAATGAACAAATCCTTTGAATTGCAAAACTTAATTTAAACAAAAGAATATTGTATTTGTCCCCTTTCACTAAAATGCTTAAATCTCCCCATAAGTCTAATGACCAGATTAAGTCATTTGACACAGACAGTTGAGTTGAGCCTTGTATCTGTAAGTGCAAATATAGAGTCTTGGAAAAAGAATACAATTAACTTTGAATTCACATTTATATAGTATAGATTTCAGATTAATTTAACTGTCTCTAAAATAATTTTTTAATTTTAGTGTTGGCTATTCATTTTATGTGTCGAGTGAAAACATCTTTTTTTTTTTTTTTTCTTAAGAAAAATGACACTTGGGGCGCCTGGGTGGCTCAGTCGTTAAGCGTCTGCCTTCGGCTCAGGGTGTGATCCCTGCGTTCTGGGATCAAGCCCCACATCAGGCTCCTCTGCTGGGAGCCTCCCTCTTCCTCTCCCAGTCCCCCGCTTGTGTTCCCTCTCTCTGTCAAATAAATAAATAAAATCTTTAAAAAAAAAAAAAAAGAAAAGAAAAATGACACTAGCTATGCACACACTGAACAACTCGGAGTATGGGATTTATAAAATCTGTTAGATAGTCCTAATAAAAATGCAAAGACTAAGAAGTTAACTATCCTATGTATTTATGGGGTTCCTGCTCTTAAAATATGTAGTATCATTGAATCTAATTCTTGGAATACCTGTTTAGCATGCTTCAGATGGATTGTAAAATGTTAGTCAAATAATATTTCTAAGGGTATAAGGTTAAGACTGAAAATTCCAATTTCTAATACTGTTCTTCTAGGATAAGGGACAACTAATATAGTCTCTGTCTTGTAAGGAGCTAGAGTAAGGTGTTAAAAATTAAGTCTACATTAATCCTGAGGAAAGTTATCAAAATCTTTCTCTTTCCCTGATATTCCCAATAGCTCTTATGTTGACAGAGGGGTGAAGTCCTAAAAGGAAAAGAAAAAAAGAATCACAGCAATAATTAGGGGTATGTGATATTCTCTAATAAAAGGGACCAGGCTCCTTGGGGAAATGGCTGATTATAGGGCTGAGGGAGAAAGTATTCAAGATGAACTCAGGGGATCCTGTAATGCCAGAGAGTAGGGAAGTACTCAAAACACAAACAGGAAGTGAGGCATAACCAAGGGAAACAGGAGCCAACCTAGAAGAGCTACCAATGGACAAACCTGGAAAACTTGAGGCAACAAAATAAATAAGGCGGGATTAGATCATAATCCAAAGTATAAAATAAATACACAATTGAACAAACACAAATAAAAAAGGGAGAGGGGAATATTTCCAAATGGTTTATAGAGATACTCACCACCCATCTTCATCCTTCACCCCTGATGTGTGGGCTAAGCTTAGTGACTTGCTTCTGAAGAGTAGAGTGTGGGAAGAAGAAATACTAGCTTTACATGGATAAATGTGGCGAATGCTATCTGGCCTATCTCATCATGGTTAATAGCATCAGTGATGTCACACTGATAGCATGTATCCCAGATATGATGTGACAAAAATGACACTCACCTCCCTGGTTTTCCTCCCAAATACCCATAATCCCTAGTCTAACCATGATTATAAACATCAGAAACCCATTGTAGGGACATCCTACAAAATATTTTATCAACATACTTCAAATTAACCAAAGTCATCAAAAACAAGAAAAGTCTGATAAATTGTCACAGACCAGAGGAGGCTAAAAAGACATGTATATAATGTGATATCCTGCAATATGATCCCAGAACAGGGAAAAATTAATGAAACAGAATAACTATGGCGTTTACTTAATAGTAAAGTACTGATGTTAATTCCCTAGTCATGACAAATGAGTCACTATATGATGTTAACAATAGGGGACACTGAATGAGGTGTTATCAGAGAACTCTCTACTATTTTTGCAACTTTTCTATATGTTAAAAGTATTCTAAAATTAAAAGGTTATTAAAAAAAACAAAAGGTATTTAAGATCCTACTTCTGTTACGTAGGTCTTGATAGGTTTGGGGGAAGCTGAGAGTGGGGAAACAGGAAAATGTGACAGAAGGACTAATCATTCCTTTAGACAGCATGTTTTAAATTTTCATACAGAAAAACTGACTTTTTTTTTTAAGAAAAAGCACAAATAATATGTGAAAAATGCTCCCATCTCACACTCCAAATTTTTCACCCTTCTGGATATTAGGGTTCATAATGCAAATTGGGTTTGAAGAAGTCTTGTGTTTTGTATTAAGCTAATGGTTAACATGGCGGATGTGCGTGGCTGTGAATTACAGGTTAGAACTGTGATTCTGACATAACTAGAGGGCATTGGTATCTGATTGCTTTTATTCCGAGGACTCCATTTGCCTCTTGAATGTGTGAGATTCCCACTCCATTGGACTCCAAGTTTTTAAAATTGTCTACCCCCCCTTTTTGGGGGGTCTCCTCCAGTAGTTACTACGAAAAAGGATACATAGAAAACAAATTTTGGGGAACCTGAATCTCTGAACATGTCTCATTTAAGTGATATTTTGATTGAGCTTAGAATGCCAGAATGGAATTATTTTCCCTCAGAATTCTATAGGAAATACTCCATTTTCTTCTAGCTTCTTGTGGTCTCTAGAGAAGTCTTATCTGCTTCTCAATCTTGATTTTTTTTTTTCCGCTTTGGAAACACTGTGAATCTTCTAATTGTCCTCTGAGTTCTGAAGTCTCAAATTTAGGAGCCTATTAATTTACTGGACATTTTCAATGTGGAAATTCACATTCTTCATTTAATCTTGGGAAATTTTTATGAATGTTTTTGTTGGTGATTTCTACCTCATCTTCCCTGTCATCCTATTACTCAGGTATTGGCTCTCCTGTATTTCTCTTAAGCCTACTCCTATATTTTCTATTTGTATTTTAATCTGAGTTCTGGGAGAGTTTCTCAATTTCTCTTCTAATCCATTTATTGAATTTCTCATTTCTGTTATAATACTTTTAATTTCCAAGACTTTTTTTCTTTTACATTTTTCCGGATATTCCTTTGTAATAGAAAGGAATCCCGTTTCATGGATGCAATATCATCTTTTATTTCTCTGAAGATTTTAATGATAGCTTTTTTAGAAAGTTTTCATGTCCCTCTGTAGTCTTTGTTTCCTCCAAGTTGCAACTTACTTGTTTTTTTCGTTCAGTTCATTTTGGACTTTATCTTTTGTGTTGGAAGTCTCCCTCAGATATCTAAGAATCCCTAGCTGCTCGATAGTAATTAAGAATGGCTCACTTAAGAGCTCAGTGGAAGTTCTCTGGTTAGCTTGGGAGGCTTGATGACTACGGTCTCGCTGCAGAGTGACCAGGCTGTTCTGTTTACGAGAACTCCCAGCCAACATAAGTATTTCTCAGTCACTTTTCTTGGTAGGGTCAGATTTCCAAAGAAGAACCTTTATTACTCCTCCCTGAGTTTATAAAGCTGCCCATTTTCTGAAAGCCATGCTGGGAGGCGTGCTGGTAGTAGTTTCAACATTTAGTATGTATACATATTTCACTTCATCCTCCTCTTTTCAATATAGGGTCAACATTAGTAACTGCTCCTAGGCTCCCCTCCCCCCAAGTCCAGAGGCTCTCTTTCTCCTAGCTCTGTAAGGGAATCAGGTACTGGTTTTCCACCAGGTAGAAGGAGGGATGGGACCTAGTTACATCCTTCTACCACTCTTCCTGTTTGCAGTTCATCTTCATACACATTTTCCTAAGTCTCTGAAGCCATCAATTCCTGAGGCTTTAGAAATTCACTGTGCAAAGCATGCTGGGGTTTTTGCTTTCTCACCATTGACTTAAGACTCAACTTTCTCTGGTTTACTAGGTGAGGTGCCTGTTGTTGGCTTTCCAGCTTCCAACATTGTCTTGCTATCATCTTTCCTATCGCCTTTGAGACTTTATAGCTCTTAAAAAAAAAAAAAACCAACAAACAAAACCTCCTCAAAAACATCCTAATATGACACTTTCTATGACTTTTGGTAAGGGCGTCAGAGAAAATATGTATGCTTAACCTGCCATCTTTAGATGGAAGTCCTACATTGAGCACCTACCCGGAACTTGCTACAGGACTTTAGCCTGTTGTTGCCCGGTGGGGATGAGCAGTCCAAGTTGAGCAGGGAATCCAGAAATCTGTATTTAATATGAAATATTGAAATATGATATTATAAATTAAGTACTAACATATTAATATGAAATGGCCCAATATAACATTTTTAAATATTAGCAAGTAGCTAAAAAAATTTTAAACACTGTACAAAGAAAACACAAAAAGTTTGTGAACCAAACTGAATTGTAGATTTCCAACCTATGCCACAGTTTGTTTATCCTGGATTCATTTTTCAAGATTATATAGGGTCGGTCATTCATAATTTTCATGGCAACTGTCACCCTAAATTTTGATGTTAATTTCTGGGGAACGGTAAGCTTGTTAATATGTGAAAAAAGGAGATTTGGATCTACTAAGAAGGGCGCCTAGAAATTCTGTATATTCTTTGCCATGGAGCAACCCTATTTTCTCATATAGAGTTGACCTAACTCCTCGAAACCAACCCGATTTTCTAAGATCCTTCTGATAAAATGGATCCTGTAACACTATCTAGCTGCGTAAAGGATGAAGGTCTTTATCTATTGACAGGAGAAAATTGACAAGATACATTGCTAGGTGAAAAAAGCAAGTTGGAGAAGAGTATGTCTAATATGATACTTTCTGTGGTAAAACAGAGAAAATACAGATGTATTTTTATAGTTGCCTGTACGTGCATGAAGAAAATCTGTAGAGCTACACATAAAATTAAGAATGACCATTGTTAACCTATGGGGTGGGAATGGGCAGATGAGACAACCTGGAAAGGAGGCTTTTGCTTTGTGCCATTTTTTTAGGTATGATATCCCATTTTTGAAAAATTAATTTTTTAAAAGATTTTATTTATTTACTTGAGAGAGAGAGAAAGCAGGTGAGAGAGAGAGAGAGAGAGCGTGAACAGGGTGAGGGGCAGAGGGAGAAGCAGACTCCCTTCTGAGCAGGGAGCCCCATGCGGGGTTCCATCCCAGGATCCTGGGATCATGACCTGAGCCGAAAGTAGACGCTTAATCGACTGAGCCACCTGAAAAATTAAATTTAAAAACATATACTATTTTAATGAGAAATCTGTATCCATCTAACTTAAATTTGAAAAGGTCGTTTTGTTGGCTTACATACTGGAATTTCTGTCAACTCTCAGCTCCTGGGCGTTGGCTGCTCTCTCTTGCAGCAGATGACTGCCTCAAATGTTCAGTAAAAATGGCCATAAGATGCATGAGTCATGGGCTTATATTACTCTGATAGCTTCCCAGGAAGAGAAAACATCTTTCCTTCTCTGGCAGTAAAGGTCTAAGAACTCTGGGCCATCCTTCTTGATCCCTGAACCAATCACTGAGGTCAGGAGTTAACATACTGTACTACGATTGGCCATGCCTAGGTCACATGGGGTTGCCTTCACTTGGACCACACAGAAAGGGGAAGACTATTCTCCCAAGCTAGGGGAGATGTGTAATGAACACATATCTTCTGTAGAGCCAAATGTGCTTAAAACCAGAACAAACCTAAAGCCTCAGACCTTTATATCTAGACTTGCTGCAGAACCCAGGGAACCATGATGCTAGGGACATGGAAAATGACCATCAACTATCCAAAAGTATGCTCTCCATTTATGTGGGCTGCAAAGTTGAAACTGGAATATGACATCTCTCTCTAAGACCCTACCTGAATGTACTATTGCAAATTGGGAAACACATTAAGCCCCTTCCCCTCACAAACTGTTTATTCCCTCCTGGTATAAATAGTTTTTGAGTCTAAACTTAAATGGTGAGACAAAGGAAAATGTCTGCCAAAAGAGGGAGCAATACAAGAAGCTCTGGTTTCAGAAATGCTGAGTTAATCTTCACAAAACTGCCAACTTTTTAGAAAATAAAAAACTAAGCTAAGCTCATTAAAATGTCATCTAACCTGGGTGTTTGCGTGGTGCAGTTGGTTAAGTGTACAACTCTTGATTTCAGCTCAGGTCATGCTCAGGGTCCTGGGATCAAGCCCTGTACTGGGCTCTGTTCTCAGTGGGGAGTCTGCTTGGGATTCTCTTTCTCCCTCTACTGCTCCCCCCCGCCCCGCACTCGTGCACGCTCCCTCTCTCTCAAATAAATAAATAAGTAAATCATCTAACCTGATGACTGAAGACAAAAGGGTGACGGGCAGTGAGTTACCTAATGCATGCATTTTGCAGCTTGTCCATTACCTTGGGAGAACCCATCTGCTTCAGGAAAGAATGCAGTTCCACTCGAAACCAGCTACACTCCCCCTGCATTGTGAGAGGAAGCACGGTGAGCTAAACCACTTGAATCCCTGAAATATCAGCTTCCTTGTCTGTCAAATGGAGATGATGAGTCTGTTTTGTGAAACCGTGGAGAGTTATATAGTGTCTTATGGCTGTTATAACACATTACCACAGATTCAGTGGCTAAAAACAACACGGACTCATCATTTACAGTTCTGGTGGTCAGAAGTCCTGAATGGGTTGTCAGGACTGAACTCTTTCCAAGTCTCTGGAGGGATAATCCATTTTCTTGCCTTTTCCAGCCTGCAGAGGCTGCTCACATTCCTTAGCTCATGGCCACATTACTCCAACTTTTGCTTTTGTGGTCATATTTTCTTTTCTGACTCTGACTCTCTTTCCTTGTTCATAAAATGATCCTGGTGATTACATTGGCTCAATCCAGGTTAATTTTTCAATACCATGATCCTTAATTTAAACACACCTTCAAGGTCTCTTTCGCCATAGAAGGTAAGAGAGTTACAGGTTTCAGGGATTAGGACACAGGCATGTTTGGAGGCCGTTATTCTGCACTACAGGGGTATAAAACAAAATCATCTCTGTGAAGATTTTTAGTGTTGTGCTTGCCACATAAGAGTTACTTGACCAAATGCCAATTTGCAGATTTTAAGTTTTGACCATTCAGATATTTGACTATGCATCCAGTCCACCATTCACTTCTTACATATTCAATAATCTGGTGGGGGTGGGATACGTAATTCTATGTTCTCATGGATGCCAGCCTAACTTGTTTGTATTTATGAGCTCTGTGTACTGACCTTAGAAGATACCTTCTGTTCAGAAGTAAAGGACAGTCCTTCAATGGAACTATTTTAAACAGCAAAATAGTTAATATGCAAGTTCTCTACAGTGACCCTTTAATGAAAGCCAAACAAAACACATAGGTTGTAGAGAATTTTCAGAGAATACTCTGTGTCCTAAAAAACGTTCCAGCTTGTAAAAGATAGTTAAAAGGTTGTTTCATCAAAATATACTGTAGGAGGTCAAGATTTGGCAATACAGATGTTTGTGCCTTAGCAGACCTCGTCATTTGTATTGCCAACAGGTTCCTAGGGCATCCCCACATCCCTCCTCTGGGGAGGGTCCTGCTGAACTTAGGCTGTATTCAGCACACCCCAGTGCCCTGAATCAGGGTGGTGGATCCTAAATTTTGATGTTTTTCTCATCGGCCATTGTACTCCAAGGACCTCAAAAGCCAAATAAGACTCCCTGTTACTTTGAAGATGTGCAGTGGCCTTTGAGAGCCTCCCAAAAAAGATGCATGAAGCTTTGTTAATACATCTAAAGAAAGGAAAAGATGAAGCCTTCATTAATTTTAGTGAAAAAAAGAAACACCCATGATACCCAGAGGGGTCAATCTTTGCAGTAACGAAGTTTATATTTGGTATGATGGGCCATCCCTAGTACGTGTTCCTTCTGGTTAATGATAGTCTTTGTTTGGTAGGCACTCTCCTAGGAGGGAATGCTAATGTAATACTCACTGAGTTTTCTGCTGCTGGCTGGGAATTATCAATAGGTCATAAATAAACTACCGCCACATAGGAAAGACAATAAGATTATATATACTCCTACTACCTCCAATTACAGTAAGAGCAACAATTATAAGGTTGTACTCCTACAGCCACCCTAGGGAGAAAATGAAAGGAAAATGTTCCATTAGCTTAATGAAGAGAGCTCAGCAGAGCTACAGTCAAATTTTCTCACTATTAGCACCTATGGTGTGCCCCAGCACACAAGGGAAGCTCGATACAGGGTAACAATTAAACTTTCTGACAATTAGCCCCTACAATGTACGTTCCCTGAACCCAAAGGAGACATTTCAAAGAATTACATTTACATGTTTCTCACCTCTTGACTATGAAATTTTAGTGAGTCATTTGCTTGTGGAAATGGAGTCGGGACTAAAAGTTTATCTACTGGCTGACGATAAGGTATCATTCCAGGCTTGCTGGAAAGTACACATAAACTGAATGGTACAGTTTGTAAAAGGGAGGGTTATAAAAGGTGGAAGCACAGAAATGGTCACACTGACCTAATGGACTGGATCAATGTTAGCAATCAGTGTTTAGAGTAACTTCACTCTTACCTGTCTTAGGAAGGAGACCAATTGTGGGGGTGGTGCTGAAAAGAGATGTGAGGTCTCTTATTCCAACTGCCAAAGAATCAGGTTTGCTTCCTGGGAGGCCCTGTATAGAGAAGGGAGCTCCTGAGACTGGCTGCCCTGTGCCCAGATACCATCTCGCCAAACTCCCATTTCCCTCCTCTACAAAATGGAGGTACCAAACTTCCGTGGGTTATTGGGAGGATTAAAAGAGAAAATGCCCAAGGATTAATCAACAGTAAGTGCTTAACAATGTTGGTTATTATGATCTACATTCAGAATCAGCCTAGAACATTACGCATTTGTATGGCATAAGTAAATACCTGTGTATAATGAATACTCAAAATTTCCCTCTGGAGATCAAGATTTAAACTTTACTTGGGTGACAGAGAGTGAACAGTTCACTTTCTTTCTCTCAATTTAAGAAGGAAAAGATGTTTTTGCAATTTGGGGATGCAGGTATCTGAACCGCTTTACAAATCATCCATAAATATTTGGATAAATAGGGACAGATAACAGGTGCCCCACCACTCCCGTTATCCAGAGCACAAGAGGCTTTTGCTTGGTCCAACTTCTCCACCCCACGAAGTGGAATACTGACCTTGATCACACGAATGTACTGCCGTTGCTTCTTATTGCCACATGGAGTTGCTGTTGAAGAATGGTTGTCCACTGTCCAGCAGGCCCCACCTGTAGCACAAGGAAGTCTCTGGGCAGGACAAAGCAGTTCTTAGATGAAGGCCAACTCCTCTTCCCCGGAGCTAGCTTTGACCAAAGGTCTATTCCAGTGTAAGACTTTTCCTGTTTTATACCCCACGACTGCCAGGACACCCTTGGCATAACTCTGGATCAGAATGGGTTCAACACAGAAGCCTCTCTCACCACCCTTCCCTGGAGTTCACACCTCCAGGAACCAGGTAACTTCTCAGTTTAAATCCTATAATTACTGATAGAAAGCTGAACAGAAAAATGTCCAGTCAAATAGCGGACTATATCTTATTGAGAAACAGCATTCCCTGGGATAGGTTGTTTCAAGCATTATTATCCCTAGTGTCTGGATTTTGCTGGTGTTTCAGAAGGTAGTTTGCAATTGCAGTCAGAATTTAGGTGTTTTGTGAAATTACAGTTGTTTTACTTTTTTAAGGGAGGTTTTTATTAGTATTTATTTAGAGAGCATGGGGGGAGGGGCAGAGGGAGAGAGAATCTTAAGCAGCCTCCATGCTCAGTGTGGAGCCCAACGTGGGGCTTGATCTCCGCCCCCACCCCCCGACATCATGACCTGAGCTGAAATCTAGTGGGACCCTTAATTGACTGAGCCACCCAGACACTCCACCACAGCTGTTTTAAAATCATTTAGTGTCGATGAAGATACTGAGTTTGAAAAGTAAAAGCACTTCTCAATTATACCTTCGCCTGTCCTTGTGACGCTTGCTGCTTCATGACAAGCAAGGTCACTTCCTGAATGGTGTAAAAGCTGTTTTTCATAGCACTTGCTTCTCTCTTCCTGATTACCAGAAGCTTCACTCTTGCCTCCTGCCACGTCTGCCTTCAGTTTCTATGACAATTGTGTATTATTCTGTTGTAAAAATTGTACCCCACTTCTGTCCCCCAGAACTCTTCATTCTTCTTCCCTCCCTTTTTTTTAACTCTAAAGAATTTATCACTACTGACATACTACATATTTTACTTATTGTTGTGATTTTGTTAACATTTGTTAAGTAGAGCCCCAGGGTATGGGATTGTGGGCCATGGTTCAACAAAAACCATAAGGGAAAGTGAAAGGGAAGAGAGAGAGAGAAACCCAATCAGAAAACTTCCATAAGGGAAAGATTTTTATAACTCCACAACTTGCTTTCCTAATCACGAGTCCTGTGATCACTGTCACCGCCATCACATTTTCCTATTATTAACGATTTGTCTCTTCTCTTTTCCCAAAATTATGTGCCTAGAAATGATAAAATTTGGTTTATGTAAAATTTATTTCATACGTACAACAGAAATATAGAAGGTGCTAGGGACCTTAGAGATCATCCAGTCATCTTGCCTTCTTCCCACATTTTTTGGTTGAAGAAACTGACAATAAGTGATATAGTCATGATTATACAGCCACCAGCACTGTCTTTTGTTTTAGTTTTGGGATAGAAAAATCTCGTGACTTTATAAAAAGATTTGAAAACGTGTCCTCATCAAGACAGAAGCGCCCATAAACTCATGATGCCCCGTTTGCAATCTTGAGGTAATGACATGGGCTAAGTCATTGTATCAGAGGGACCAAGTGAGTAAGAGGACCAGAGAGTGGTTGATGTGGTGATTTGAGAGGTAGTATGCAGGCCCTATAACTCAAGATACAGGACACTCTCAATGTCAGAAATTGCACCTTTGGTCTTTCGCTAAGCTTTATTCACTCTGCCATCCTATTTGAAAAGGCTTTATAGTGTTAATGGTAGGATATGATGCAGAACTAATCATGTTGTACAATGGCCCTGGGAAGCGGTGACACACAGTTATTAAATAACTGTTAATTTTACTAATTAACCCTTGGTTCTCCTCACTAAGTGAATACTGATGAACATGTTAAGATCGGTGCAGAACATCTCTGGATGTTTTCTTCAGTTGATGTACCTGGCACAAAACAAAGCCTGTTCTGTAGGCGGAGACGAAATGAAAGTGTGCTGTCATTTGTTGAAGGTAGGGTGGTCACCTCCTGCTCTAGGCATTGTCTATAGAGAAGCTTAAACACAATATTAAAACTGACCAAACACTGGGCTGCTTTTTATTGTCATGTGCCAACAATTCTAAACAAAGTTAGTGACAAAACAATCCTCTCCAAAACTGCCTCTTATTGGTCTAAATTCTAAATAATTACTGTGGTTGAGCTGAAATAAAATATATGTAAATTACAGATTAGCACATTTTGATAATCTGTCCTTTAATAAACAATGCATCTTGCATGTAAGTTAATTTGGAGAACTCCCAATTATACCATCAGCCCCCACACATGGACTTGGCTGCATCCATTTGACTGCCATAGCAATAGCAGTTGAAGATTGTTAAAGCCTTCCTTGAAGGCAATTTCTATCTCCAACTTCATGGTACTACATAATCCTGTGTTTAAACAGTATACTTGAAATTAATAATTCAGCACAGTGATTTTAAAGATTAAGAAACAGAACTTGAGTCACTCCGATCCAGTCATTCTGGGAAGCTTTTTATTACAACAGTGAGACAACATACTAAATCTGAAGTGTGAACTTTCTGCTTGAGAAGTGTAAATCTTATCTCAAACATCAGATCTTTTACTAAATTTGAATAATACTTCTTTTTATTGTTAATCATTTGTTTTAAAGTAGAGAATAACTCAAGGAAATAGAACGCTACATAGTATGATTTAGTTGTCTAAATTGTACTTTTTGCAGACATTTTGATTTTATTAAAATTGTATCAGTTACCGTAATGCTATTACCCATTACTGTGACAGACCACTATGTAGGTATAAATTCGCCCTTTTAAAATGCATCAATGTGATTTATAAGTATTCGTATTTTTTATTTGTTCTGTAATAAATATTTCATTTTATTTCCCCCCCCACTGGCATGATTATGCCAGTTAAAAAAAAAAAGAAAAACAAACTCCCCAAATATCCATATACATATGGCCAATAAAAGACAATTTTTACGACCTGAACTCCTTTTCTGGACATCATTCTTATTCCTTTCATGATTATCACTGAAAATAATTTTGTCACATGGAGGTGATAGGTATTAAAAATAATCCACTCCAGGTGCCAAATACTTTAGTATGCCGCTAATATCTACACTGATTCTACACTGAAATCTTCAACTAGGATCCCTAGTAACTAGTTGCAGCTTTGCAAATAGGCTTTGCACTGTTTGATTTTTTCCAGTGATTACTAAGCCAATGAACCACACAAGTGCAATTTGAGTACCATTTTTAACTTCATCAGAAGAAAGGAGTTCTTATTGTTACAATTACTTTGTCTTTACTGGTTAAATTAACATTCAGCTATCGAGGCTGCTGTGCAATAGACGATATTATTTTACCTACTGTGTGTTCAAAGTAGTCTTGTCACAGTAACAGCATGCTAGCATGAAAAAAGCCTTATAACAAATAGGTAAATACATGTCTCTTGTGAATTAAAAGGGGGTAATTATGTCAGCCTTACTGCCTTCGTGGGTGAACAGCTAAAAAAAATTGAACTAAAGATGTCAGATAATATTTAACATTAAATACAGATAATCACAAGATTATTATAAGAATAAGAATGAGCTATAAAACATAATTTTTAGTTTCTCTTGGTAGAGTATTCAAATTAGAATATGAAAACACATGCGTAAGTACTCCATTATTTTCCCTTCATTTTAGGCAGTCCCAGCCTTATACACTACAGGTTCAATTGCTGCAATTTTCCTGTCAAAATAGATCTTTGCTATAAAGACCCCCAAATTATTATTTTTATTTAAAAAATTTATTTTTATGCTTTAATCAAACAAAACTCAAATAAATCCTGATACTGAAAATATTTTGGCTTCCTAGAAACATGTAAATGATGCTGTATGGGATGTGCTTATTACTGAGATGCATTGAGAAACAAATACCAAACTTGCAACTTCAACGTAGTCTCTTTGGTTAACTAAACACTTATTCCACTGAGGCTGTCATCGTACCAAATCTTTCTGGAAATTCCTTTTTCTTTGTGGATGGCCTTCAAATCAAGTGGCATATTCTTCCAAATATTTGATCTCTTAAAAATTGAGTCCCATGACTATAAGGCAGTTGATTAAGCTAGATAAAGTGGGTTTTATTTAAAGAGAAGAGGCAATCATAAAGTTCCTTTTTCTTCTGTAGCTTCTAAATTAGCTTTGAAGGCTTTTGCAAAGAGAAGTCCCCTCGTTATTTTTCTAGCTATGATAGATTCACTAGAATCATCTCTAGAGGAGACTAATTTGAAAGACGATACGTATTTGAATACATAAGCTGGTAGAGTTAGTGAAGTGAGTCTCATTTAAAAAAAATAGTCAAACAGATTCTAATGGCTTTTGATGTAAAGCAATGATTGGTGGCATCAACTAAGTTCACTGTGTTTTAGCAAGAATGAACTGCTTAAAGTTTAGAAGTCACCAGGAACTGTCTGACATGACCAGTTTCAGGATCATATTAAATTCTCTCCAATCTTTTTCTCTTAAATTTTGCCTAGAACATTATCAGTGGTAGATTAATGACACTATTTTGCACATTTAACTATTCTCAACCTTATTCCAAAAATGATTTAAGGAAACCAACAATAAAGGATATAATGACAATAAAGATCAATTAATAAAGATCCATATAATAGGATAGGGTAGTACAATAAAATAAAAAATAGATACACTGAGGCAAAGAGAAAATAGAGAATAGTAAAAGGAACATAACACAAAGGTAATAACCAAAAATATATTTGAAAAGCTCTAGAAAAGGTCAAATAAAGGTCAACATTTCAGCTTTTAGCTTTTAGTTACCAAAGCAGAGAGGAGAATTATCTGTTACAAGAATGTGTATGTGTGTAAGTTCATTTACTGTGTGCATAGAAGAAGAAGCAGTGAGGTTGGTTAGCTTAACTAGATGAAAATCTACATCTGACTTTGCCACTAACACAAACTTTTAACTTCTCTATGCTGCAGTAAATATGGGAATTCAACATGCTGTTTTTCCCTATTTTGCCAGCACATTACCAAAAAAAAAAAAAAAAATGGAATGGAAATAATTGTGACCTACTTCCAGTTTGGAAGTCATGAAGAAAATAGAAACAGCTGACATTATTTGAGAGTGAGTCAGAAGGAATGAATGAGCATCACCTTTGTACTTTCTCTTTCTATGTGCTTTGCCGTTTAATTCATACACCAATCTTATGAGGTAAGACTCCTGGTTTACAAATGAGGACCCTGGGCCCAAGGTTGACTTACGCAGAGATGGCAACTGAAACGTGTCTGCCTAACCCAAAAGCCAGAGTATACTGTCCACAGACTACATTGCTTATTCGTCCCTCTGAGGACTTTACTGAAAAACTATCTTGAGTAGCATAATGAAGAGTTATTCCTATTTTATTTTTTAAAAGATTTTATTTATTTATTTGACAGAAAGAGAGAGAGCACAAGCAGGGGGAGTGGCAGGCAGAGGGAGAGGGAGAAGCAGGCTCTCTGCTGAGCAGGGAGGCTGGATGCGGGGCTCGATCCCAGGACCCTGGGATCATGACCTGAGCTGAAGGCAGACGCTTAACTGACTGAGCCACCCAGGTGCCCCAAGGGTTATTCCTATTTTAGATTCCCTAAGTGCCCAACTTTGATCTTCAAAATGCCCCCAAATAAATTTTGTGCGCTCACCTGCGTTTCCACCTTTCTGCTCACCATACACCATCTGAACTATTATTTACTCAATATCTTTCTTTGTATATGTTCATTTTCAATTTATTTTTTAAATTTAATTTTAATTCCAGTATAGTTAATACTGTTATATATTCACTTTTAATTTAAACTTAAGGAGGAAACGTTTTATAACTATTAAAAATATAAAACCAGTGTATTTGCTAGAAAGAAACATAGAGAAACACCTGTTTGTAGCTGTGGTTTCATGCAGCCCCTAGGAAGCTCTCAGGCGCCACCAACTGGGCATCCCTACAGAACCCTCCTATGCAGGACTAGGAAGTTAAGAAGGTCCTCACCTCCTTGGGTGTAGGGGAGTGGTCTTCAGTGGGAGTTCCCTGAGGGTCTCAGAGGCCTCAGTGTTATCCTGCCATTCACTTCTCCACTTTCAGACGTCAGAGAGGCGTGGCATTGGGTCGAGGCTCAGACCTGGGAAAAAGGAATATGCCCCCCTACTCAGAGCTCTGCAGCTGCGGCTCAGGCTATTTCCTTCAGTCAAGCTAATTGGGGCAAAAGGGTCAGTTAAACAAAACAAAACAAAATGTCCCTATTCTGTGGGGGAAAGAACAAATTATTTTCAACCCTTTTTAGCATTCTAAGATTTAAGTGCCCTTGTTCTGTAACTTCAGATTTCCAGGAAGCTCAATTTGACAACTCAAATAGTGCTTTATTATACCAATAAATCAATCAATTTGACATTAAAAAAATTATGTTGTCAACTAAATCAATATTTTTTCTGTTATTTATAGGAAAAAGTATTTTAAGAAAACCCCAGAGATAACAGCTAGTATTTGAAGCATTTCTTTATCTTTTAGATTATAAATTCTGGGAAAGCAAGCACTTAATCGTCACATTTTTTCCTATCGTCTAGTACAGTATGTCGTATAAATGTGTGTTTCAGAATATTCTGGATATATTCATTTCCTTACCAGACATCACACTCATGTTTAATCAATGGTTCATCTTATGAAGAAATGACTTTCACATATAACAGTTATGAATGGCAGAGATTACATCTTGGACGACATACAGAAAAGCCTTCTAGAATCAAGCTCTGTTAAAGGTTTGTGGGCTATTAGTGTATTTGTTCAATGTTCCTGTGGATGGATTTTATTTTCATTCAGTCTCACTTTTGACAGATGACTGTTTTTTCAATCCTTATAATATGAATTTTGAGAGAATGTCCTCCTATGAATAATGACGAACTGTTAAACTTTAGTAAAGTTATAAAACACTTACACCCACATAAGTGATGAATCATTGAATTCTACTCCAGAACCCAATATTGCACTGTATATTAACTAACCAAAATTTAAATAAAACAATAAAATAAAAAAATAAAACACACCCACTCAATTCTATAGCCGTTTTATTAATTGCAAGGCCCCAGTCAAGCAGTGGAGTAGGCATACCTGCAATATAACATACACCCAGACATTCAAAACCCAAGCCAAAAAGGGATACCCACCTGGTTCAGTCAGTAGAACATGTGACTCTTTTCTTTTCTTTTTTTTTAAATGGTAGCATTAGGGTTTATTAAACTGTGCCTTAGCACAGGAGCTGGGGCTTATCAATGATGCTCTCGATATGTAAAGTCCGGACGTACTGCTAATTCTTCTTGAGCAATGACACCAGGAAACTGACAGCTAAGTGGATGTTGTACGCAAGCTCATCATCTTTCATCTTCACGTGGCCAACAGCCACTGCAAGACGCAGCACCTTCTTCATCTGGAATTTGATGATGGACTTTACTTCATCCACTTTGGCCACCATATTCTCATTGTGGGTCAGCGTGCAAGGGAACTTGCAAGCCTTATTCGGGCCTGGCCCAGGACTCGTGGGATCTGCATGATAAGACATTCTGAAGCCAAAAAGGCATCATACTTCTTGGCCAGCTTCTTGACTAATTTTTTATTCTTGTTAAGTTTCTTCAGCACCTCAATGTTCATGTGAGGAACATCCACCACCTTGGCCTTATCACAGTGCTGCTGGTGCCCCAAAACACATACAGACAGCTTGGGGTGGGGAGCGGACTGAAGCCTGATGGTGCCCGAGAAGCCTATGTCCTTCTGAGGGCTAAAGTTCTTCAGGCTGATCTGCAGCTCCACCGTCTGCAACAACTTCCAGCGCTTGCGCTGGTTCCCGTGCAGGAGTTCCCGCACTGCCTCCTACAGGGTGTCGGGGGAGACTCTGCTGCTTCAGTTCCTCCTGCCACAGTAACCAGAAAAGAGCAGAACATGTGACTCTTGATCTTGAGGTTGTGAGCTCCAGCCCCATGTTGGGCGTAGAGCTTACTTAAAAAAAAAATAAAAACAAAACGAAAAAACCTCACCAAGGTCAAATGGACAACTCATATAATTTTGATAATCTGAAGGTATAACTATCTAATTATAGGCAGAGACAGTTACATGAAAAGGGCATTCTTAAACTTTTGATCTAGAAGGGAAAAAACATTGACTGAATACCTATGCGGAGAACTTGGTATCATTTAATACAATAACCCTATGAAGCTAGGAGGAAAAGGGAAGATCACAGAAGTTAAGTAATTTATCCAGGACCACCCAGCTGGTAAGTGGCAGGTTTCGAAATCAGCTGTGTATGACTTCAAAGATTGTATATTTCCTCTACACTATTCTGCCTTTGTGGTTAATGGATATGTTCAAAATAACCACTTGGAATTCCTGGATACTGGTGACTCTATTTTCATCAGTACGGGAATCACTGAAAGCTGTGGCTTTATGGGATGAGAGAAGTCATAGCATATCAGGTCATATTATATTGAACAAAATCAGGGTCAACTCTGGTGAATAGTGGGGAACTCACAAAGCCATTGTAGAATGAGTTCCAGAAAGGATTTCTAAAAAGGGAGTGCCAAGGGCTTTAAGGTTCACTGAAGCATAACTGCAAAGAATGTGTCCTATGATGGGCAGCAACTGCAGGCCTCAGCTGTTGCTGGTCTAACAGGCTGAGCAAAAGCACTGCACAGTATGCCTGAAGAAGTGTCACAAATGGTGACAATTTCTCTGAATAGTGCGACAGATGGCAATCACAGGGCAGAAATCACCTGTGCTGAATGTGGACTGAACCACTGTTTGCACAATCAACTTTTTATACACACATGCAAAACCATAATCACTCAAACATCATTGATTTGTTTTAGGTGGAAAGACACTCTGCTTTATTACGTATTTAACATTTTGCTACTTCACTGAATCAAGACTAAGCTGCTTTTGTGTTTCTGGTGGCACCGGGAATACAAAGATGGGAAGATAAATGTCATTGTCCTCAAGGAGTTCAAAATATTGGCATGGGAGGTAGGGGAAAGATTTGTAAACTAATAGGTGAGACCAGTGCTTAAGAGCTTATATTTCTCGTTTTGCTTATACACACATATATACATGCATGTATACATATTCAAGTGAAACAAGGCTAAGAATATATTTCAAAGGTAGAAGTTCTACAGTAGGTGAACTGGAGAAAATGTTAGCTTATCAAATATAACACATATTACCCTATCAAGTTATATAAATTCTTCACTTATATATTTTCTTTATAATCCTGTTTATACATCATTCTAGTTTATTCATTGATCATACAGAGGCAAATCTCATACTAGCACATGTGAATATGCATTCAAAATTACCAAGGAAGGAGAGACAGAGTGGAGGAATGTAGATTTAGTAGGCAGAAGTGCTTTTGTACTTGTATGCGAGGGTGGAAATTAAATAGAACAATAATTAATTTCCTTAGAAATTTATATTTATCTATCTATCCAAATCTCAAACATTTGGAACCAAAAAAATATTCCATGTATACACTTACTATGTTAGATGTCCAGGTTTCTGGAATTCTGTTTGTCAGACCTCACAGATACGATGTTGCTCTTGGGATGCCCTTCTGTCCTGTCTGCCTGGGGAACTGCAACCATCACTTCTTTGAACAATTTCTGTATTAACAAACGTACAGAAGTAGTCTTCCATATTACAATGCTAATACATTGTGAGAGTCATAAGATGCCATTCAAAATCAGAGACTATTTTTTGTCTTTGTGTCTAGTTCTAGAGGAGCATATAAGAGTGTAATACAATAAAGTTTAACATTGAGTTTTTATTGACTAAATTAAGGTCACCATTTCAACTAGATTACTCAGCAGTTTTTAATTTCAAGGCATACCTTATGTTCAATTGTGTTTAGGTCTTTAATATTAAATAAAATGGCATGTTCTTTTAATTGAAAGAAATATATATTATCGGCATGAAGCCAGTGATATCCACATCAGGTAAAGTCCTCTTGCCACTATTAATTAAGCTATGCACATTACTACTTTCCCTGGTTACTTTCTTAGCAAAAGCAGAGCTGGAGGCTTGGCATTTGCTTTATTTAAAAAAATTTTTTTAAGATGATGGACAAAGTTCTTTAGGAAAATGTTATATACAATTCATTTTAAATATAAACTTCTATACAGTAACTCATGAATTTTAAGTAATTGTTATCAATTCTTTTTAGACTTTAAAGGAATAAACACATAATACTCAGTAAATACATGCTATAGAAGTGGTAAATAATAAAATATCTGGCTAAGGGGTTCTCAACAGCCTACAGCATGGGCTAATAATCTTTGCTAATTGTGATAGATAAATTTGGGGCTGAAATGTACAAGACTCACAACCTGTCCTGTTGGTGAATCTAAGAAAACAGTTCTTCAAAAATTGGTCAACGCATAAGAGACTGCAAAATACTGAATTGCATTCATAAACACTTATTAAGAGACCAAATAAAACATGGTACTTTAATCACCATTAAGTACGATACTTTTCTTACTCCTAAAATATAAAAGTGATTTAAATTGTTCATTTTAGACAGATGAAAGCTAAAATTCTTTCTGAACTTTTAATTATTAATTTCCCATTTCACCAGCACATATAATACTTCTTAAATTTTTAAATGTCAGACTGACAGGTTATCATTCACTATCTTGGCTATTCTCAAATTGGTTTTTATGAAGTAGTTCAAGACAACTGTAGCTCACACAAGTGCTCACACTTACCACGCTGTTTCACCGATGTACATACTATGTATTGTTACACACTCACTTCAGCAACTTCACAGCTGTTTTCCTTTTTTGTTTGATTGTTTTCAGCCCATTATTCCCTATGCATTGTTGTTTCTGGGAGGAAAATTGAGCATTTGGAAGTGGAAGGTCTATTCAAGCAACTGAGGTTTTTTTTTTTTTTTATGGGATACATTTCTTAGATGAAAATCTTCAAAAGACAAAGTATTGAAGTCTGATGCTTAAACATTTTGAAGGCAGTTCAGAAACACTTAAGTTAAATGTCAGCTATCATTCTAAAACGTACACATGACTTATTTTTATTATCACTCATGAACTATATATACCAGTCTGGAGAATAGCAGGTTGAAGATGCAACAAATATTCTTTGAACACTTCAATAAACACAATGTAAACATTCACTTTAATAATGTTGCCTTTGTTAATACAAAACTGAGTGCATTTTTTCCTTGCCTCTGGCTGAGCCCTGCCTAGCTGAGTAGCAACAGCAGAGTGCTGAAAGAATTTTTCAACAGCAATTTGCTTGTTCTAATTTACTTTTCAAGGTTGATGATCAGAATCATTATGTTGCTTGCAAAAAGATCTATTTCTATTAATCTGACCCAGTCATTCCCCTTGTTCTCATCACGTTTAGTTTCCCTGGCAGCTTTAAGTGAATCAAAAGTGCCACTGCCACTCCAGTTCTATAGTTTCTATACAAAAAAAAAACCTCCTATATCCTTTAGGAACAGAACTGTTGTACCTGCTGAGAAAGTATGGGTACACTGAAATGAGGGACTCAATGAAACCTCTGCTTTTTGCTCTTCAAATAGAAATGCTCTTTCTAGTTAGCAGATCTACACAATAACACAACAAACCATTATCTGTTTAATTCTTTCTTTAAAGAAATTCTAAGAAGCCTTGTTTTTAAACTTGAATGCAATCATCACTCACACAAGATCACTACATAGAACTTGTATGTAATTTTAAAATTTTACATGATACATATTGAAAAAGGCTTTGTATCAAATGTGTAATACCCTAAAAATGTAATGGGAAACAATCAAGTTATTTTCTACATCTCCAATAAATTTCAAAATAGCTGAATGTTTTCCTGATCTCCTTTCTGTGAGAGAATGTGTATTAATTCCAATGTGTATAGTTCCAACATTAAAGAGTCCCAGCTAAGTGATTTGGAAAATCAATGGTAATATTCTTCACACTAAACACAACTATAAAACGGACAAAGGAACTCTTGCTTCAATCACTGACAAATTAACAAAGCTAACAATATAAATAAAATGGATCCCACTTAATGCAGGCTATGCTTCTAAAAGGGGGGAAAAATCACAGGGTTTAAATACAGTCATTAATTATCTCTTCATAGCCTGCAGAGGGCACTCAAGTCCTTTGAAAGAAAAAGTAAAAAATTTTAAGAGGAGTAATAATGATTTATTTTTCATTTTTATTATTAGTAGGATGTTAACGAAACAATATTGTTTTTACAGATACTATCATTTAAAAAGAAGACATTTAAAGGAAACATACAGTTTGACTTCAAATGTTTAATGGATTATTACGACATACAAATTTCAGCGTCTTAATGGAAAAAATAATTCAGCAGGTAGTTTCCATCCCAGGATACCTGTCAGTCCGTAAACGCTGTGCATCACACATTAGCACCACACTGCCGTCAATTACACAGATGAGTCAGGCCCTAGAGAAATCAATCTGGACCTCGGAGTAAACTAGTAATACAGATAAGGCATTGACTGCTCCAGGCTATACACAGATAATAATATTATCATCTCCATAAACAGTTCACGAAAAAAATTAGAAGATAGTTGAGGACTTCAGCTCCTAAGAGCTGTAACCATTTTTGAGAGTAATTGCATGAGTTCTCTGTTAATTTTCATTTTAATGAACCTCTCTATTACTATTAACAAACATGTTTGGAGAGAAGGTATTTGACTTTAAATATTCTTCCTTTGACATGATACACAAACATTTCATAGGGAAATCCACCAAGTCAGATACTCTAACATAGATATTACATAACTACACACACATAAGTGTATACATATGCTTCATACAGATTCTTTCTCTGATGGCATACTTCAAAATATATTGCAACATTTATTAACTAAATATTGCCTGCATAGAATAGTTAATTATTAAAAATACTAGCTTAGCAACACAGCCAGGCATCCTGCCCTTCTAACTTAAATCTTTCTCTGCTTCTCAATTTTGCTTTGGTATATGTGCTGCCCAAGCAAGCATATCAATTTTGCTTTGGTTAAGTAACTTGCTATCAGAAGATATTTAGGGGGCGCCTGGGTGGCTCAGTCGTTAAGCGTCTGCCTTCAGCTCAGGGCATGATCCTGGCAGTCTGGGATCGAGCCCCACATCAGGCTCCTCCGCTGGAAGCCTGCTTCTTCCTCTCCCACTCTTCCTGCTTGTGTTCCCTCTCTTGCTGCCTGTCTCTCTGTCAAATAAATAAATAAAATCTTAAAAAAAAAAAGATATTTAGAAACAGACTGGTTACTAAATTGAAACTAGAGAGACTGGTTTGGCATCAACATGAATTAGATGTGTACAAGTCATTGTTTCAATTTAGAAACTGGATCACAGAATGTTTGAGACAAAAAAATGTGTGGGAAAGTTACCTAACTATGTAATTTGTATTCTAAACTGCTACTAGAATAACGAACAATTATAAAGCATCTAAAAAAAATGCCTTGTCAGTAATAATAAAATTAATCAATAATAATTTAATATTTTAAAACTATTTTTGTTACAAATCATTATGTTCTTTTTCTAAGAGTCAATCTTGAAATATACTTAAGGAATAAATCTCCAAATTTGATATCTTGGAAGATGAATATTGACACTGATGTTGCTAATAGTTTTTTTAAAGTGAGTTTTTATGAAGCCTAGCATAAAACACATCTTAAAATTTTATTCTTAAAATATTACGCAAAATTCCATAAAGTATTTTAAAGTTTAAAGTTATAGAAGAAGAGGTATCCAATTAAATGCAAAAAAGGCAGAAGAAATAGTAAACGATACAGTGGAAAGTAGTTATTTTGATAATTTAAAGTAATTTGGATTATTTTTGTAATGGCATCATTTACTTTTATGGAAAAAACCCCCATCATTCTGAAAAAGAATGTGATTATTCTTATGATGGCAATATAACAATCCCTTTTTCCTCGAGGAAGGGCAAAGTTAACAAATAAAGCTTTGAAACCGCAAGTCTTAAGATGAATAATTGTGTATTACAATATGTTTTCCCCATTGGATTTCTTTACCACATAGCATGACATTTTTTAATGGGGGTGGGCGGGGAAAAACCATGCAGTTTAATAAAATAGGAGCGTTTTCTCAACCTAAGTTGTAGCCACTGCTTTGATTTTTGGTTTATCTCAGGGCCAATAAGTATACACTCTAGTACATGAAACAAAACTAGAAGATATACTTAGAATGTAGTCTTTGTTTCTTCTTTCTTCAAAGCCTGTTTCCTAAAATCATTGTTAGTCAAAGCAAAAAGAAATGTTTGTTCTATTACGTAAGAAATAAACTTCATTTGGTATTCAATTGACTTTCTAACTTAGCAGACAGGACTTTACATCTTCAAATACTGAAAATAAATTGCATTCTTGGCCCTTGCTTTAAAAGGTTAGAGAGAATAAACGCACGCCCTGGTAGTGTTCTAGTGATCTCCCTAATCTCAGTTGCACTTTGTCAGAACGAGGTAACTGGTAGTTAAGTGAAATACCCTAGATCAAAGGGGGATTAATCACCAACTGAATCCTTGCTGAATAAACCTGTCATTCAAGAAAATTATTTCCACTGAACTTAGCAGAGGATTGAAGGTATTTGCATAACAGGGACCAACGTACTTCAGCCAGGTTAAAAGGTTCAGAATTCATCCCATGTTTAGCTTTTTGCCTCCTTTTCCTTTCAGCAGCCGGGTACAATGGTTTCTAATCTGATAATACAGCTAACTATCTAAATGATGTCAGAACAGGAAAGTATTGCAAAGTTTGGATGAGGGATGGATCAATTTCACTTTCAGTAACTCCTAAATCTGATTTGTTGGAATTTAAGATGTAATCCTAAAAAAGTCCCTTAAACCTGAGGACTGTTTATTAACATCCCTTTCCTGACCTTTGTCTTAGAAACAACCGTTCTGCTACGGCAGCAGTCCCCACAGAGGCTCTGGATGATAACTCGACCTACCTGCCTCTCAGGGGTGGTACAGGAGTCTATGAATGTCTCCAAAGCAGTATGAAATACTATAATAAAAAATAAAATATTAGTTGTTACTGTGTATAAAATTGTGCTTTGAGACCTTAAATCATACAATGTATAAAAACCACAATAATTTTAACTCCGAAATACTGAGTTGTTGTGAAAAAAATAAAGTTTATGAGACAGACTATTGTTTAATCAAAAAAGCCTTTTTACACAAATAATTCTCTTAAGAATTCCTGATAAGGCTATTGACTTCAAACCTGACATTCGAATAGATAATTTAAAAAGGAAAAATAGAAAGTGCCCACCACTGTAAGGGTATTACCTTACACTGTAAGAGCATTGCTGGCTTTAAAAAGTTTAAAAAATACTGTTCAGTAAAAAATGAAGAAGGGTTTTACGAAAATCAAGAACCACTTTTTTTAGAGTACATTTTCAGAAATTTAACACTTTTTGTACCTTTTGGGTCTACTGAAGAATAATTACCCTTATGATAGACATCAGATTTCATAATCATATTTTGGCACTAAAAGGGAATTTAGCCAATTTTGCATCTAGAGTATGTCTGACACCATCCAAATCTTCCACTGGAAGTAGATGTTCATATTCACCGCAAATGCAAAGCATCTTTCAAGTTAAAAAATGCAAAGAGTAGTTATCAAAGAAAATGAATAAAATCCATAGTGAGATAATTTTTTAGAAAATGATTGAAGTTTTAACCCAAGAAAGGACTCTTAGAGTGTCTTATAGCTTAGAATAAGAACATGTCAATCACGATTAAGCTTCTGGAATCGGAATCCCTTTGAAATGCAGCTGTTTCTTCTTTAATTGTGGCAGCAGACTCTGAAGAAAAGAAAGGTCCAGCCTTAAAGATGAGTAAGGAATACAAAATAGCTCAGGATTAGTTGTGGAGTTCAAAGGTCGCTAATTACACTAAGGAGTTCCCAGACACAGGGAAAACATTAAACAGGTCACCTACCAAACGGGAAACAGACTTTGTCTTCAGAAATTATCCTGAAGTGACAGGTTTCTAGACAAAATCAAAAGCATCACAGTGTGCCCAGCTGATCTCAACAGGATGAAAACATGAGTTGGTTTTAGTTCTGTAGTGTTATGTTAGAATGGAATGGCAACAGATGGCATCAGGTTCCCCATCGCCCTACACTTTTCCAGTATTCCCTAGATTTTCCTCAGGCTTCTAGAAATGTCAAATCAAAGATTCACTGGTTTTTCTGATTGCTTATAAAGAAAGTTTTCCCTAGGGGATTATTATACTGAGGATCTACGTACTTACTAGATAAATGTCTCTTGCCTATCTTAGTGTACTTTACTCAACATTTATACCATCAAGATGTCCAAATGGCTCCATTAATATTAACGTAAGTTAAACGTTAAGCTTTCTTTGAATTTAAGAGAGATCAAATAACTTAAGCGAAATGGGCTTTTTTCTGCTTCCAAAAGGAAAGTTTTTACTACTGATTATCTATGATTAAGCCAGAATAATAAGTTAAAGTCCTGGTCAGGCAGTTATTCTATTTTCTTTGTTACTTGGGATAATTTTGAACATAGAGCATTCTGCCATGATAATACCTTACAGAAAATGAGAATTTATAATGCGTGAGATTGACCTTAATTAAAAAATCATATTTCAAATCCTAAATTTATATGCACTCTCCCTTCAAACTATCATAGCTCTCTTTCAAGGAGTTAGAAGCTTCTTCTAAGCTTTTCCTTAGGAGACTGATTAAAAAAATAGAAACCAAGGGATAATTTAATTGAATATTAATCTGTAATGCATGTTTTTTTATAACACTTATAATTCTGTTCCATAAAAAGAAACTTGACATGGATTAAGTTTTGAGAATCTTGAGATTTCATCTTTTCTTGAATGGTCACTTAAAGTCCAACTTGACAAGGAACTGCTTTGAAAACCGAATGAGACATATAATTTGTAAAGACAGAGAATAAAAAGTATGACTGGGTGGTTCCTGAAGAAATCAAGAGAATGCTAATAAAGCAGCAGGAGTGACAAATTTAAAGGAAATAGGCTACACAACACTGAAATAAGATTAAGTAATACTCTCTACCCACAGAACAGCTTTTGAATCTTTACCTGAATTCATTAAGAATTTTCATACGATAAACATGAAAAACAGTATTATACCTAAATTTATCTTTAAAAATTTGGCTGCAGGCATTAAGTGATCACAAAACACTACACTCATTTTCTGAAGGTATCCCACCCCTCTTAGTATGCTTACTGACATCCTAAGCAAAATGTTATTGTGGCAGATTAATAAGCTTACCTGAAAAGTAACTCTAGAACAGAGATGAACAAACACCTTAAATAGAATTATTCAGATTCTTTATTAGTCAATAAGACAGTTCTGATTAAGAACAGATTACTATTTAAACAATATTCCTTTGTTTTCTTTTTTTTAATAATAATTTTTTATTATGTTAGTCACCATACAGTACATCCCTAGTTTTTGATGTAAAGTTCCATGATTCATTACTTGCGTATAACACCCAGTGCACCATGCAATATGTGCCCTCCTTAATACTCATCACCAGCCTATTCCATTCCCCCACTCCCCCTCCCCTCTGAAGCCCTCAGTTTGTTTCCCTGTTTTCATTGACTTTTCCCCCCCAAGAGATTTACGGTGGTTTCTGGTATTCCATAACAATACATTGTACCAGGAGCTTACTACTCAGGTTTGAAAGAGCAAAGAGGTTTTTTTCATCTTTTTATCTACAATCCATCAGGAGTGGCTGTTTGCAGCTCTGCAATGAGAAAGAGCCTGAGCCCATACCTAGGAAGGCTCAGTGGAGAAAGAAGGCTACAACTGATTAGCCATGTCTGCCATGGGAACAGGAAAAGTATATATGATAGGGTGACACAGGACTAGTTTAAAATAAGCCTAAAGTGAATCACTACTGTTTTATGCTCTGAATCATATTTGAGTAAAATCAAAGGGTAACAAAATAGGAAACATTAGTCTTTAAAATGTTCTTTCAAACTATGTCAGGTTAAACACATTAAACAAGAGCATTTTATGATTTAATCAATGACTTTTTTTCATTCATAGGTTATATGCACACACATTAAAAATAAAAGACTAAATGATTTAATTTAAGCTATGTTACTATTATATAAATCCTATTTAAATATAATTACAGTAATAATGATCCATATGTTACTGGCGCAGGAGCTTTAGAATTCCAGATGTAATAGTCAGAAGAAATTAGTTTCCGGTCTATAAAAAAAAATAAATAAATGATAAGACTGTATTACCTTAATAAAAATTCAATGAGAGAGCAAAGTCATGATATTTTAGAAATGTGGAACACAATGATTTCAAGAAAGGCAACACTTTGAAATATTCATTTGAATTTCTCTTTATCAAGACATTATAATTTTTACAACTTTAGAAATAACGGGTTTGTTAAATATTTAAATCCACCTTTGAGCTTACTTATGCCAAATTTATGCCAATTTCATGACATCAGACAAAAAAATTTAAAATTTTTTACTGGTTTCCAGTTCTGTGACCTCTTTTCACCATGGTTCTTATTCTGATCTTGCTGTTCTTTATCCATTCCAAGTTTTAGAGGCAGAAATAAACATCCCACTTTCTAGTAATACTTTTAAAAAGTTGCTTCAATGGTTTCTTAAAGTTTTGATCAAATTTAATCTTTCTGTTTTAATAGCTTTGTAGCTCTGGACAAATGACAACCGTTTTGAACTAAAGTTTTCTGATATGTAAATTTGAGCTAATAATGTTCATTTGGAGCTAGATGCATGTAAATTCCAATTATTACACACATTAGTAAACACCCAATTCTGCCTTTTCTACCTTTCTTCTTCATGCCTTTCTTCATAATGAAAAAGACAGAGGTAGGATGCATTACCTTGTTATTTATCTTTTCAGTCTGAGAACCTAGTAACACTGAAAAGCAACACAGCATACTGGTTAAGCGGGCAGGCTCCAGAGCCAGACTGCTTAGTTTGCTTCCCACTCCTGACATTTATTAGCTATGTAGCCCTAATCCCTCTGTCCCATCAGCATCCTCATCTGTAAAATGGAGATAACAATTCTCACATAGGGTGCTGCGAGGATTAATGAGTTAACACACATAAAATACTTCGAATTGTGCGGCACATGGTAAGTAATAAGTGTTAGCTATTATTATTTAAATTAGCATTACTATTGGCATTAATATTTTCAGAATTAAGTTGTATATTTTGAAAACAGATTGTACTGTTAAGATGATGGCAAAGTAAAGGTCCTACAGTGTTGAACACAGGGGTAGTTGTGTTCTGAAACAGAGGAAGGAAATAAAAGACTGGTCATAATTATGCATTACAAAATGACCTCTTTTATTCAATATATTAATATTTTATGTTAATTTATATTAAAATATATTAACATTTTATATTAAGTAGGTACATTACTGAACTGCCCCATCCTATATTATGCTTTCTGAGAATTGCTACAATATGTTTAGTTAATATTAATAAGATACTTAAAATATTTTAGACATTACCTAATAGACAATCTAAAATATTGGTCTGTTTGCATTCAGTATCCCACAGATAGAATACAAAATCTTTGCATTTAGACAAAACCACTGGTTTGTCTAAATTGATATATCATGGCTTCATTAAAAAAAAATGCATTGTGAAGACTCTTCCATGTATATGCATTTCTTTAAAATACAACCAAAAAATGATGCATGAGAAAACATAGGGAAATCCTAAGGAGGTAAAGAATATGACTTATTCTGATTACATTACATAGAATTTATTATTGTCATTCACAAGTAATTGTTTAGAATTCTGTAGTTCTGAGTTCTGTAATCCTTTTGAAACTTTCATGTACAAAGTCCTGTCTTATCCTACCTATTCTGGGGATCCTAATCCCTAGTTTAAGAAATATTTATCTAGGGGCGCCTGGGCTCAGTCAGAAGATATTGGGGTCATGAGTTTGAGCCCCACGTTGGGTGTAGAGATTACTTAAATAAATAAAACTTAAGAGTTCTGCTTATGTTTAGCTAACATTTAACCTCATTCTAGTTACTTTTCTGTTCTATGCTATTATAAATATTTGATCTGCATTAAATAATTCTGAAATCATTTATAAAATGCTTTTTGCCTCCCTGTGTTTTCATATACAGTATATATGTTTACTTACAACCAATAAATTCACTGAAGGCTGGAAAACTTCTTTCTATTGCCATCCTACTCATAAAACGGAGAGGGCACTAAATAATGCTGATTGACTATAGCATTTGCTAAAAATATTTAAAATTTTAAATAATAATCACATCTAACATTTGTTGATGCTACATGCTAAGTATCATGCTAGGCACTTGGTCAATATAATTTTATCTAAATCTCCTAACAATACCGAGATAAACAGTACTATTATTTCCATTTTACAGATGAGGAAACTAAAACTTTGAGAAGTTTACTAACTTGTCCAAATTTATGCAGCTAATAAATTATCTGAGCCAACCTCAAACCCCTGTCTATCCAATACCGAAGCCCCTGGAAACAAATTCTGAATAAAAGAATATATTATAACCAGAGCAAAACAAATCCAACTTTATACTAAAGGCCACCTCTATGCCAATCCTTGCTCGCCCAGATCATTTTATAAGAGAAGGCAGAGGCCAATGTAAAGTACACATACTGTTACACAGGATAGGATCAGGTCAGAATTTTTATAAACTGGGATTATTCTCTCATCTCTTTCTGTTACATTTTAATTTTATCTGAGGTAATAATTGCATAGCATCATTTTAATTCCCTCAAGTTAATTTGAATCTGTACAACTTACGTGTACTTATTTTTGGTTTTCCTGATGCAAAAACTTGAACTGAATGCTGATCCGCATAACAACCAGTGAGTGTATAATCTAAGATCCTAAAATGAAGCTAGAAAAAGAAGAGAAATATATCAAATTGAGGTGATTATTTGATAAAAGTGATGGCCACAATTTTTCCCTTGACACAATATTAGGAATTTCACATAGTTCACACACACAAAAAAATGTGTGTGTGTGCATGCGTGCATACATACACACATACACATTTCTCCTTCGCATTAGGACCATTTCTTTGTAAGGCTGTTATCATGAAGTGCTTAACACCCACCAGATACTTCACTAATATGGTCTCTAATCTATGTTGCAAAGCATTCCTATTTTACAAATAGGGCACTGAGGTTCAGAGATGGGAGGAATTAGCATCCCAGAATGTAAGTAGCAGAGCTGGCAGGTGAACTCAGACTCAACTGACAACAAAAGCTGGTGCTTCTCCCCTTAGGGTGTCTGGTATTCTGCATATTCTCTTCTACCTCTAAGGCTATATGACTGTGATATACTTCAGATCATAATTCTTTCACAGGCAGAAATGTATACACTTTCTAGCAAAACACAAGAATGCAATTATTAAAATTGAAACAGTTTATCTCATGTTTGGAGAGAATGAGATGTTCTGCTTAATTTTCTGGAAAACTGAAATTCAATATTTCTAGAACTAAGCTTGGAAATCATCCTTCCTCTCACCTATGAAACCTTTCTAAATCTGGATTTAATTGATAATGTGGCGTCATCAGTATAAATGCCAATTATTATACTGTGCTATTGTAGGAAGAGCCATTAGTAGTACTTTCTCTGAAGGCATAGTGGTCTGGTGTCTGAGTCACAGTGATAGTCACATGAACTATCAAAGGTCTGTGTCTTATCGAGGGAGCTCCAGTCTCCTTTTGCTGTGGTACTCATATTTGCTGCTAAAAGCTCCTGATTTTGCAATATCCTGCTATCTTTTCTACACTTCTTCTTTCATCTCCCATCCTTGCAAATTTCTCCCATTTCCTAACTTTCTCCTTTTGATTACCAAATTAACTGATCCACATACATAGAATGTAAATTTTCCGATCTAAGCAATTTTTTTTCCTATTGCAACTCATATTATTTCTAATTGTAAAGGGTTTTTGCTTGCTTATTTGGTATAATTCTGGATTCTGGAAGTTAGAACAAGATTCATTTCCTATAACTAAATACTAAAAAAATAAAACTATTCAGTGAACACAAATATGTATTACATGTTTGCAATGAGATCATAACTGAGTAGGTGATGGAAATGAATTAAAAAAGTCATAATCCTTATCTTTGCAAGATCTACAGTGTAGTAACATCCCATATTTTTTCTAAAAAATATCTGGAAGTAGGAATTTTTATAATAATCCTTGAAACAAAGCTTGTAGATATATCTGAGGCCAAGATAGAAGAAATGAGTATCACTAGTATACTTCTGACTTCACTACCATTTCTTCTAATTGTTTTTATTATGTAGATTTCAATATCTCTGATTTCTCTACCATTCTATTTAGGTTTTCCTGCTACTTTTCTGATCATCCCTTCAATTCCTCTCACTGGGTCTTCTAAATCATCTACTTATTTTTTTTTTTTCTGATCTTATTCATTTCCACTGCCTCAAATATTTTTTCTCCACAGGTAACTCCTAAATCCTTATACACTGTTGAATGCTCTCTTGAGAACCGAGCTCCAGGTTTTTACCTACCTACTGGACACTTATATTGGGATATGTTGCTATCACCAGCAACATATATAATATGTACCCCACTTCTTCCCAACTTTCTCCATATTAGTACTTTTTCTAAGTATATTCATCCTTCATCAAATATTTACATGGTAGGTAATGAACTAAATGTTGGTGTTAAAAATAATGAATGAATGGCACTCATCTGGTCCCCGCCCTCTTGGAGCTTCAAGTCTGATTTAAGCTACCTTTTTTTTTTTTTTAAATGTTTTTAAATCTTGGACTTAAAACTTTTTTTTGTTTCTATATTTAATTAGTGACCAATGCTTTACCTTTATCCCAGCTTCTCCAGCAGTCTTTCTTTCTTTCTTTCTTTCTTTGACACTCAGCATCATTAACCTACTACCTTTCATCGGGGATCAAGTTTTATTATTTTTTTCCTACTCACCTTCTCACATCCATTCCAGATTGATCTTTATAAAGTATTGTTTTCTTTTCTTTTTTTTTTTAAGATTTTATTTATTTATTCAACAGAGATAGAGACAGCCAGTGAGAGAGGGAACACAAGCAGGGGGAGTGGGAGAGGAAGAAGCAGGCTCATAGCAGAGGAGCCTGATGTGGGGCTCGATCCCATAATGCTGGGATCACACCCTGAGCCGAAGGTAGACGCTTAACCGCTGTGCCACCCAGGCGCCCCTAAAGTATTGTTTTCTGAAAGACCACTCCCATACTCAAAAAAACTGTAAACGCTTTCTAACAAAGGAATAAAAGTCAGAATGCAAACCCTCCAAAGCTACAATCTAGACCTAAATCACTTATCCAGCCTAATGTGTTACTACTATTTCTAGCATTGGTTCCTAAGTGTGCCTTGTCATCTTTCATTCCTTTGATTAAGTCATTTATTTACCTATATAAATGTTGGTCAGTCTTCAAAGTTTCATTTTCATGCTTATCTGGGCTTCAGAGTTTTGCTTAAACTCCATCTCTACTGCAAAGCTTTCCTTGACCACTTTGGTCAGAAGTGCTCACTGTTTCCTTCAAATACCAAAAGCAGTTAGCATTGATCAATTACTGACATGCATCAGTGGAAAATTTCTAGAGGGCAAGGGCTACATCTTATATTTTTTATATACGAATCTTGAATGTGATAACTAAGAGCTGGGAAATAGAACTTGGTTACTTTGATGTGTTAAGGTTATACTTAACTGTTTCACCTTAAAAATTTTTTAAGTATTAAGTAAAATAGAAAGTGACTAATACTAAACAAAAAGAAATCTTACAAAAATCTAAAAAATGACTTAGCACAGACAAGAAGTTCCCCCACAAAAACTAGCTAGAAAACATTAAAAATCAATTAGATATATGAAATTTAAAAACAAGGGTAGGGTTTCTAATGTAGTGATCCACATAAATGTATTTACCTTTAAATATGCTGTACCTCCAATGCAAATCTCATCAAATGGCTGCTTCTCATGACTCTTGGCTCCAAAAGTTACAGTTCCAGAAAGACTAATTTCCATCGATTTGGGGAACTTCTGTCCTACAAACACAAATGTACCAGTTAACTATTTTAATGTAAGTACATTCTACAACAAATGAGTGAAAAAAGTCAATAAATAAAAGCTCACCAATAATCCAGATCAATAAGCTTTTCTCTCGAAATACTTCAAGCTGGCCAAAACTAACTTTGCATTCCACATGTGTGATTGGACCTCTTTAAAAAAGAAAAGGACACAACAGAAAGAAAAAATGATCACAGAAGAGTTTGAAGAGATCTAAATCAAATCTAGCTAATGTTACTTAATAGAAGGACAGCATAAAAGCAGATTTATTTTCAAGTTTGAAGAATAAAGTAGAACAAAAAACAAGTATTATATCTCAAAAAACACCAGAAACACAATAAAAGTTTTTGGTGATGATAAACATTTCTTTATTAATTCTAAAGACAACTATTAGATCATATAGAACATATTAATACAGTTCTATGGATTGACATAACATTAAAACTATGATTTTACTACATGTTTAGGCATCCTATGAAAAGAACTATGCTGTAGAACAAATTTAAAAGCAGAACTGTTCAGGAAGTAATCTTATGTTATCATTGGCTTAATTCACCAGGTAGCTGACAGTTGGGTTTGACTAGTATGTAGAGCACAGAGAAATTGCTAGAAATAAAGCCAGCAGTGAAATAATCCCTAAAGAAGGGATTGGCTTATGTTGGCTTAAGTTTGTATTTACTAGTAAGTTTATTTATTTATTAACATTTTTAAAATTTAAATTCAATTAATTAACATATAATATATTATTGGTTTCAGGTACAGGTCTGTGATTCATCAGTCTCGTATAATACCCAGTGCTCATTACATCACATGCCCTCCTGTATTTACTAGTAAGTTTAACTAGAAAAATGAAGACACATTTAAAGGTAAAGAGATTATTTTTATGACTGAATTTTGGTTCAGAATCAGCATTCATTTGAATAAAATAAAGTTTCTAGATCTTAAAAATAAAGTAAAAAACAAAGATAAATAATTTACTGTAGGGCAATGGGAATGTACTAAGAAAGGGAGAAATCATGGCATCACATTGTTTTATTCCTACCTATTATAAAAAGGTATACGAGCTTCACAGAATTCAAAATTATTTTTCACACTTTCATGAAGTTTTAAATTAACTGTTATTTTTACTTGTATTTCTTCCTCTTTCATTTGATAAAAACCCAAAATTGGTGGGACTGGAACCTGGAAACAAACATAAACAAATCTTTGTATAATTCTCAGGTTATGGGTCTAAAATACCAATGACAATTGAGAAAAAGGCCTTGTGGTAATGTAGTTATTATGTACAGATTACTCCACACTGTTTTGATAACAGATGAGGGAGCCATTATTGTTCTAAGGGTAGGGATTTTTCCTTCTCTGTTTCCAGAGATAAGAAAGGTGCCTTACAAATGTTTGCAATACATTGTTTTTCCTTGTTTGCTCATCCAGGTTCCCCTCCTTCAGGTTCTCTATGACCTGCAACCTGAGATGTGCACTAGACATACTGTTCACTGACACCCTGTTCGTAGTTCCTGCTGCTCACAGTTCCCCAGGTGTATCTTGTGACTCCCCAACCCCTAGCTCAGCAGTAGCTTCCTCAACTGCTTATCAATAACTGATTGAAGGAAAAACTATCTGTAGGCTGAAGTAAGCCAACCACCCTTTCTGGTACATTTGAAGTGATAAAGAGACTCTACTTATGTAGTATAAGGTTTTAGAGTTACAGGTCATGTGGAAGCAGAGAAAGCCAGTTGGAAGAGAAAACTGAGTAGCAGAGATGAGACAGACATAGACATTGAGTACAGAGTGATTTTAATTTTGATTTCTGATTTTAATTTTTGATTTTCGCAGTACAGGCTGAGTCTACCTTGAATGACACTGGGATTGCCTCTTACGTTATCAAAATAAATTCCCTTTATGTAAGCTAGCTCGAGTGGGTTTTTCTAAACTACTAATTCAAAATCAGGACAAAAGACAAATGGTATAATAAAAAGAAGGTTGGGTTTTAGAGTGTGGAAAATCTGGGTTCAAATCCAGACTCTGTTACTTATCAGTTGTAAGAACTTGGGCATGTCATTTAACTTCTCTGAGACTCTCCTCATCTGTAGAATGGGGCCAGTAATACCAATATTAAGGATTTTAAAAGTATGGAGAAAACACCTGTAAAGTGCCTAGGACAACGTCTGACACAACAGTTATTCAACAAACAGTATCTATAAATAATATTATGTATTTGTCACCCCAGCTGACTGGAATTACAGGAATTTTATGTTCATAATTCAAACCATGACTGAAGTATACCAGGATCTATCCTATGACCATGGAGTCCTTATTAGGGAACACTTTAAAAAAAAAATCTCATTACTTTGAAAACCATTCAATGCTGTTACAGACAGAGAAGAGGTATCTTATTCAAGGACCTGAATCTTCATCTTCATTCATCAATTACTGCCTCGTAAATAATGAAAAGTTCTCATGTGGGCCAAAAGTACTAATGATTTACTTACAACAGAATAAATTCATAAATACGAAGATTAGCAAAGTCTCAACTTTTCCAAGGTTGTTTACCTGCGAAGTATAGTAGCATAAGTTGAAAGACTCTAAAGGAGGAGTGAATGGAAATTTGTAAGGTCCACTAAATGCAGAATCATCCATTGCATCAATGCTACTAGAAGTCAGAATGGCAGAGTCAAGAGAAGTCACACAAGGATGAACTAGAATGTCCTGAAGTGGAGACCCATTGGTGGGAAGACTCAAGCTGATGGTAACATTTGGCATGATTCCTTCTAAATCACACTGTAATAGAAACAGAAACAGATATTAGCAAGATCTTAGAGGAATACATCTTCTGGGTGAGGCTTTTCTTTTTTTTTTTTTTTTTAAAGATTTTATTTATTTACTCGACAGAGATAGAGACAGCCAGCGAGAGAGGGAACCCAAGCAGGGGGAGTGGGAGAGAAAGAAGCAGGCTCACAGCGGAGGAGCCTGATGTGGGGCTCGATCCCATAACGCCAGGATCACGCCCTGAGCCGAAGGCAGACGCTTAACCGCTGTGCCACCCAGGCGCCCCGGGGTGAGGCTTTTCTAAATTTATCTGAGTCATTTCCCAGAACTTAACTCATTTTTCTTTCGAGGTATTGTTCTTGCTTTCTGTGTTCAGGTTAGTGGTTCTGTTATACTCTCAGATATCAAGCAGGAACTAGGAGAGACTTCCTAGAGTGCTCTGCTTACATCTAAACCCTTAAAAAGCTATTTTAAGTCCATTGACATCTCTCCATTCCTATTGCAAACACACTGGAAGAGGCCCCTACAATTTCTGTCACAGCCCTCTAACTGTATCTAGATTCGCTTTCCTCTAATCAAGTCTATCTTCGGGAGCTAACTTAAAACAGGAATTCTAAATGTATTGTATCCATGTTCAAGATCTTTCAATAGCTCCCCCTCAGTTTTGCATTACTTTTAAACCTTTCATTGTTTGGCTCCCATCTACCTCTTTAATAATTTTCTACCCTGCAACTGGGAAGCCAGTATTCTTGGAAGGTTATGGAAGCTGGATATGACAGCTTCACAGACCTCTCTGCTCCTGCTTTAAGGATGTGGTGGCCAGATGCAGCACTTTTCAGAACTTTCCATGAATTTAACAGATAGACACGGCGGCATCTCAGACTTATCTATGAAGTCTGGCTTCTCCAGACTAAAGTCATTAGTGACTGTTTCTGTAAGGTTGCAACCAGAATATCAGTATTTTTATTCTCTCAACTCCTCTAACACCTGGTATGAGCTTCACAAAATTCAAAATGAAGATAATTATTTCCATTTATAATAGACTTCATAATAAAACTTTAAGTACTAAGCTCGTGAAGAACTTTTAAAAAAATGTTTGGCTAACAGATGTACTATTTACATACAAACTTAAAGAAACATTTAGTGCATGAATTATGGCACTTTTTATTTTTTAGCAGAAAGCTTTTTAAAGAATGAAGTTCTCCATCATGATAATTTGTATAGAAACCAATCCAAAATTCTTTTTATTTTTAGCAGAAAGCTTTTTAAAGAATGAAGTTCTCCATCATGATAATTTGTATAGAAACCAATCCAAAATTCCCACAAGCAATAAACTAGGGTCAGCCTATCAATGAACTGAGATATTTAAACACCATGATATTAATTAGTAGCAAATAATATGTAACATATTCCCTATTTATTGCCACAGAATGAAAAAACAAAAATGGTGAATTTTCCTTTTATTTCACAGACTTATGAGAAAGGATTCAACTATTTTATGACATAATCAATGAACACCTCTATTTTAGAGCCATTTATAATAGTTCTTTCTTTTTTTTTATTGGGGGCAGGGACAGATGAGGGAGAGAGAGAATCTTAAGCAGGCCCCATGCCCAGTGCAGAGCCTGACATGGGCCTCATCTCACAACCCTAAGATCATGACCTGAGTCAAAATCAAGAGTTGGACGCCTAATCGACTGAACCTCCCAGGTGCCCCATCATTTATAATAGTTATTTCTAATAAGTTAATAACTGGAAATGTATTTTTGATCATGATAGGAGTGAGTTTAAAACAGACACATAAATTCTTAAGTTACTTTAAGGTTAAAGCAGAAAAGAAAGACCCAATTTGTCTGCCAGGACTGTTCTAATTTCCTGTTCTTGAAATCTACTTTTATCTATAGCATTTGTATATAGCCCCTCAACATTAAGTTTGATTAAAAGCTTTATATTCATAAGTGCAGAGAATAAAGGCTATCAGAAAAATAAAGACATCTAAGATTATTGATGTGTACTTGTAGAAATTATAGAGGGCTTTAACTTTTGATCATTCTTCAAAATGGCACTCAATTATGCTGTTACTCCTACTGTCATTTCCTATTTTCTATCCTGAAACCAGAGAACCCTACATTAACCTACAAACTTGTTTAAATAATGTAAGAACCCTTCAAAATGGTTTTAGATATTAATTCAAAGATTTGTCAATTTCATCCTTTTAGAAAAAATGCAAAATAGGTATGATGGTTTTAAAATATATTCACAAATTCTTTGACATTACTCTTTTCAAAAGGTGAAGCCTAATTCTAGTCCCCTTGAATGTGGACTGGACTCAGTGACCTGTTTCTAATGAACAAAAAGTGGTGAAAGTGATGCCATCTGACCTCAGCCGAGGTAATAAAAAGGATAGCTTCTACCTGTGTCTTCTCTTTGTCTCTCATCATTTGATCTATAGGAAGCCAGTCACCAAGTTGTGAGGATATTCTTAAACAGCCTATTGAGAAGTCCACATGGAGAAGAACTGAGCCCTCCCACCAACAACCAGCACCAACTTGTTATCCATGTGAGTGAACCACCTTGCAAGTAGATTTTCCAGCCCCAATCAAACCATCAGGTGACTATAGCTCCAGCTACAATCTTGACTGTGATCTCATGATAGACTCCACACTAGAAGTTCCTAGCTAAGCTGCTCCTGAAGTCTTAACCCATAGAAAACTGAGGATAATAAATGTTTATTTTGGGGGTAATGGAACAATCCAGTATGCAGCCATATATAACTAATACAATTCATAAGAAGGGGCTCAATCGGTTGGGCATCTGCCTTTGGCTCAGGTCATGGTCCCGGGGTCCTGAGATCCAGCCCCACATGGGCTCCCTGCTCAGTGGGGCGTCTGCTTCTCCCTCTCCCTCTGCCTTCTGCACTCTCTCTCTTTCTCTCTCTCTCAAATAAAATCTTTTTAAAAAATTAAATTCATAAGGAATCCAAAAAGGTAACGTTGCAAAATTTCACATATTTAATGACTGCTGCTTATGATAAAAATCAAGAATGTCATATAGCAATGTAAAATAAAGTTAGAAAATTTTACTTTTCTCCATAGGTATTCAATGGTATGATAAAACAAGTGTCAGAGAAAATCTCACCTTGCAAGTGACTGCTCCAACAACCTGCCATGTATCTGCTATATCCTGTTTATCATATTGCATGGATTTTACCTTTTCAGTGATAGAAATAGAAACTTGTGGTTTTCCTTTGTATGTTCCAACTTTCCAGGCTGGCTGTTTTTGTGGATGTGTCACAGAAGCAAAATTAATACTATCCAATGAATTCTGTAAGTTGGCATCTAACAAAGTTCCAAATGGACAAGCTTGTAGAAGCAAATCAGGCAGTTGGTTCAATTTTGTATTTAACTCAGTGTCATTTTTTTGACCCAAGTAAAGAAAATCCTGTATCCCAAAAAGAAGTTCAAAGCTTTGTGAAATTCCACTAATGCTAATTAATGGTGGACGAGGGGATAAAGTTTGTTCAACTAATGGAACACAAGCATATATCATGTTATTCTTCAGAAAAGCAACAACTGGCCAGAGTTCTCCACCTCCTACTAGGAGTCCATAGACAGATGTTTTATTGATGTGCGAACAGCTATCACGACTTGCTACGAAGTCCTTATCATCATCCAATAATCTAAGTTCAAAAAGCAGTGCTTTAAGAAAGGGACCATCTTCAGGAATAGGCACATAACTTGTTCCATTGAAGACTTTGGCTCGTTTTTCAACAGTTGGATACCGTCTGAATTATGGAAACAAAAATATTATAAATGGTTCTTCCAAGGAAAATAAAAATAGAAAAATCTAAAAAAACCCCAAAACAAAAACAAACCCCAAACACAAGGCTAACAGTAATAACAACAAAACACACAATAACAAATACATATACCCACAAAAACCAGAACCAAAAAAATGTATCACATATTAAATTTCTATTGTAGTAACTAACTGTTGTATACTTGGTATATTATCTCAAATAACAATGTCATTATTTATTACTGAAAATGGCTCAATTTAGTTAATTTTTTTAAATAGGTAGAGCACATAGTTCTAATTCAAAATTCTTGGCCACTCAGATTCCTGCTTGGTAGGCCAGGAATGTACACTTGGACACTTTTTAGGCATCTGTAAGGACTTTTTTTTTTTTCTGATTCCATCTTAGTAGAGCAGAATCAAAAGAAGTGGTTCAATTTAACCTGCCATAATTTTGGATTCACTAGTTGAGATGATACAAATGTAAAACGAATGTTCTAGTCTACTCAATTAATAGTGAGTAACAAATACCAAGTCTTCTTGCCAACTCCTGAAAATATAAGAATATTTCAGAAATAAAAATGTTTATCTCTATGGCCCTGAAAGATATTATGAGGTAATAAAAATAAAATTTGAATAATTTTTTATGGTTTACATGTTCTAGACTGAACAATAAGTTACTGATTTATCCTTTTTTTGGGAAAAAAGACTACAAGATGCTTTTATTCATTTACAAAATGTTACGTCACATTTTCTTAGTTTTAAAAAAAGATGTGCTTTCCCTATTCATTTTCTCTCCACTCTGATGTCCAGAACAAAGTCATTTACCGGCTATTAACTTCTGGGTAAGTCACCTAACTTCCCTAAGTCTATTTTCTTATTTGTAAAATAAAGGGGTGTTGAAACAATATATCAGCAATTCTCATCAAGAATCAAAAACACATCTGGCCAGAGCATTTTTTTTTCACCAATACCCCTAATAAGACATTGATGTTTACTAAAAATTTTTAAAAGAAAAATAGGACTGTATTCAAAGTTATCTGTATATTAGTAAACTTCACTCACTCACATTCTGATGTACTTTCTTGATTGAGAAAGGAAAAGAATTAGCTAGCCCTCCAGTAATGGCTTAGCAGCTGAATGCCATTTCCTTCTCTGGGTCTCTGGATAAGAATAGCTGAGAACTTTGGACTAAACTCTAGCACAATGTCTTATCCTTTGGTTATCTAGAGGATAATTTAAGTCCTTCTTAAGTGTAAGAATCTCAATATTGGATGTAAAGATAAGAAGTTAATCTGGGACTGTACACAATACCTTGATATGTGCTCAATAAATATTTTTATTGGATGACTCAACCTATCATTTCAGGTTTATTCCAGACCTTTTCTAAAATAGGGCTCAAACTCTGGCCCTATAATTATGGGGTACAATGACAACCTAAGCCATACTTAAGCTGATATTATTACTGTATATCTGGACAGCAAACTTCTAAATGAGGATCTAAATCAAGTTTTGTTTTGGGAAAATGTAATTACATACAGAAAAGACCATCTGCTTGTAAAAATCTTAAATGATGGCCATTAACCTTTGGCATATATGTGGATAATATGCCAGAGTATGTATGTTTAGCCCTTACACCAGGCCCAAAAGGTCAGATAATGGAAAATAATAAAACTAATTTCTTTAATGATACAGAATTAGTAAGTGACAGATGAGTTATTTGAGCCCAACTTGATGCCTCCACAGAGATGTTGAAAAGCCCACCCAAATATATCTGAATTTTTCTCCTGAAATATCCTGAGTACAATGAGAAAAAAAAAATCTGAAAACAACAATGATGTTCCTCAAGGAACTTATTTTTATAAGCAGTGAAAAAAATCTTATCTCTGTAAGGTATTAGGAAAAGTTACAAAGCCACAGATGTAAACACAGTATGGTACTGGTCCACGAACAGACAAATAATGTAATAGAACTGAAACAGACCAGTATTTATAAGAAAATATAATCAACTATCAATAGGCCCACAAATCAATGGAAAAAATATATATATATACTGAAAAAATACATTAAACATACAGGAAAACTGGCCCACACAATAGAGAAAAATATAATGGATTCCTCTATTAACACCACATCTGAAGATGGATTAAAGACCTAAACATGACAGATAAAATGATAAAATTAAGAGAAGATAATATAAGAAGACAGCTTTGGAAAATCAGGGTAGAGTATGACCTCAACAAAACTCCCAGTACTAACTACTTTGACTGAAATAAAATTAATGGTTTCTGTTTAGTCAAGTGATACATAAAGTTGAAAATGACAAAATGAGAGAAAATATCTGTAGTAGCTAAAAATGACAAACGCCTGGTATCAAGCAAATACAATGAATACACAAGAATACACAAAGGATTTTCAGGAGAAAATTAACATGAAAACAAACAGACACATAGCAACTCTCAAAGATAAAAGGGACAAGGATATGTACAAGCAATCCACAGAACAGAAAATCCAGAGGGCTAACAATCACTGCTACACAGAGAAATGCAAATGAAAATGAGATATCTTTTACAGCAATATTGACAAAAACTAGAATAAAGGTTAGGAAACAATGGAGATAAAGGAACATTTGCTCACTGATGATGAGAAGAGTGTAGACTGGAGAAAGTATTTTGAAGAGCTAATTATTTGGCAATATTTAGTCAAAGTCAGCATAGATAGGCCCTATGAGACTTTTGAGGGTATCTACTGCATTACCATTCTGATGGCTGAGTTGGAGGCAGCCTGGGATTATCATCACTAGGGGAAGGGGACAGGTAAAACATGGAGGATGTAAACCATGGAGTACAACAGAGCAATGGCCTAGATCTGCACTGTCCAAAATAGGAGGCACTAGCCACATGTGACTATTTAAACTTAAAATTAAACAAGACTGAGTTCCTCAGTTATAATTGTCACATTTCAAAAGCACAATAGCTACATGTGGTTAGTGGCTACAATATTAAACAGCATAGATTTAGAACATTTCTCATGTCCATCATTGCAGAAAATTCTGTTGGACAGTGCTGCTCTGGATGAACACACAGTAACATAGATGTTTCTTAAAAACAGTGCTGAGAAGTCTGGCAAATATAAGAAAATGAAGTCTAAAGCACACTTAATTGTGTAATTTGAAAAATGCATAGACAAACATGCAAATAAAGGGAGAGCAACAAACATATAAGAGTTACCTGGGACGAAGAGTAGAATGGCAGAAATAAAGATAACTCAAATGAATATATAAGTACTTTGGATGAACCAATGAGGCTCCTGAACCGTACTAAATATTATTAAACTCCTTACTTGAGGTACAACAACAACAAAGCAAGCCAGGTATCTTGGGAGAAAATGGTAAACTTTAACTCTGATACCCTTAGTAACAAAAAAATGTTTAGGTTGTGAAGAGGGAATTTTTCATATCCGCACTGCCAACCACTTTCATTTAAAACCACACTCATCTTTATCTGCCTCAATGTCAATGCAGAGCTATGCTACATCCCTACAGAACTTTCCTCAGGGAAGAATAAATATGTTGGCAAGAAAGAACAGTCAATAGCCACTAAGAATAAAAAGCGATACAGATTACAGAACTGCCACTTACATTTTACAATGAGTTACTGTATAATTCTCATCAGAGAGCTATTTTGATAAAAGTGGAGTCAGATCAGCTTACACCATCTAAGAAAAAGTGAATACGATTTTTTTTGTACTTTTCCAGTTTTCTTAAAAAAATCAGGAACTTTAAAGTAACCCATCTAAAAGTGTTTAAGAATGAAACATAATATGAAAATGAGTCTTTAACTGCTCAGCAAAGATTTTCCAGAAGAATGAGCTAAAATGTCTGTGAATGACCTTCATTACGAATGTAGAAAAATCTGAAACATGTTTAGTGCTCAATAATTTTCCTTTCCTCTCCTTTGGTCATCTCCATCTCAATCCTAAGCAGGTGAAGTTAATTTTAAGATACAATAATACTAATATTGAAAAACACATAATGCTTAATATGTGCCAAATATCAACACATTTAATTCTCACAATACTATTAAGTAGCGACGTTAAAATTTCCATTTAACAGATGAAACAGAGGTTAAGTAACTTGCCCAAGGCGGCAGACAAAGACACATCCCAAAACTACAGTACATCATCCATCCCTCCGATCCATCACCCCTGAGAATTCAAACTGCATTTACCTGGAGAATCTGACGGTGCCACAAAGTGGAGTTCCCGGCTCGTGGCTAATGAGCCACACTGCCCGCTGGGCCATGACAAGCCACTAAAGCATCAGCTCATCCCTGAGGTCGCCACGGAAAAAGGACGCAGACCGGCTTTCTCAGACGGGCTCCTACCAGAAGACGCGAGGCTCACCCAACCTGGGCCACCTTCTGCCCCACCACAAACAGGATGGGCTCAGCAGAGACGCTGGCTCCTTCAGGAGAAGTTACTAAAACCTCTGAGTCCCTCCTGTCAACACATGCCACAAAAGTTCTATGAATCCTCACCTAGAATGCCGAGAAGCATTCCTCCCCAGGAACCCCCGTACTTTCTTCCTCTAAGGTCCACTTCCGGGACGGTGGCCCGCAAGGATCATGGTTCCTCACAGGCCCAGCGACAAGTCTCTCTGCCGTTCGCCGGCTGCAGGCTTCCCTCTTCGGCCCCCCCCGACAGCCAACCCGGAGCGCGCAGCTCCACTTCCGGCGTACGAGGCGGTGACAATGGGAGCGGCGCGGGCGGCGCCAGGAGGCAGCTGACAGGCGTTTGCGGCTTCGTTTCATGGCCGCCCTCCCGCCCAGCCTGGGCTCTGTGGGGAGTGGGGGAGTCCGCGGCGGCCCAGAGCCAGAGCTGGCGAGCCGAGTGGGGACCTGTGCGCGGCGCCGCTGAGGCGCAGCATGTGAAGAGGAGACGGCTTCCAGTGCGAGGCGAGCCTCTCAGCCGGGCGGGATGGCTACGACGGCCGAGCTCTTCGAGGTGAGTCCCGGCGGCTCTTGGGAGAGTGGCAGGCCGGGGGTGCGGGCAGCGAGGTGGGCGGGCGGCGGAGCGGACACAGTCCAGAGAGGAAAGGTGCGAAAGGCGAGGGGTGGGGTGGCGGCTCCGGCGGCGGCGCGGGCGGAGCGTGAAATGGGGGAGGGGTGGCTTGGGGACCCGGGTGGGGAGATGGGCAGGGAAGGGAACCTGGAGTCCGAAAGGAGGAGGGTTGGTTTTGTCCGCAGGGCTGGAGGGGAGTCTCGGAGCTTTAGGGGTTGGAAGATGTACTCGGGATGAGAAGTGGGAAAGGCTGACTCAGGGCGCGGAGAGAGGAGCCAGCAGCCCCAGGTTGGGCGAACCCCGTCTTGTCGCTTGGATCCTCGCGTAATATTCTAAGGGGACCACCTGAGATTGAGACGACTGGGGGCTTCTTGCTGTTGAGTAATTAAAATTATTCCGTTAGTAAACGTTACAAGTGGCACTCAGGTGCCTGTCAGTTTTCCTTTACATTCGTAAAGGCCGAAGTGTGTTTTAGGACAATAAAGGCCTACTTAGCGCTTCAGACTGAAGGGGGAGGCGAAACTGGAAATTAACATTTATGTTCGGGTCTCAAGGAATTTAAATGTATATTAAAACCACCTAACGGCAAGCTAGAGAATCCTTAGCGCCTGAGACAATGAATATTCAAACTTGTTTCCTTGAGCGTTTTCACTCTCTAAAACTTAAAATTTAATTTAGTAAAATTCAATGTAAGAAGAAGCTGTGATGTTTGAGATAAATAGGACAGTTCTAACTGAACCACCAAACAATGAAATATATGAAAGATCTCTTTTTGTGAAAGAAATGAAAACAGAGAGGTGAAGAAAAAGGAAGCAAAGACCCTTTTTGTGTGTGCTTGTGTTTCAAATTGAATAGCAAAAGTGAGAAGACTACGGTTGACAATAGAGAATTTCTCCACAAGTAAAGATTGGATTCTTTTTCTGCTTAAGAGTCACCAGTTTTTTTTGGCTTAAAATTTGAATGCCACAGTTTTTACAACAATTGGGAACTTTTCATTTATTACTGTTACTGTATTTTGGGTTCCCGTCAGCTCTTGGATAGATAATGCTTTTGTTGAGAGGAGTAGCATATACCATTGTTATAGTAACTAATAAGTAGTAATTTGTGAGTGAAGGATTATAATTACAAGAAAGAATTTGGAAATATTAATTGTATGCTCTCAGATGTGGTGTTGGGAGGTATACTGCATTAACTTTTTCTAATTCCAAAATTGTCCCATCTGTTTATTGATTGGTGCAGGAGCAGGGAGACACTCTTTTGTTAAAAGCTTTTACTGTGTGTTTCTGGGCAAGACACTACATAGTTCTGTAATTCCTTGTTTTATCTTTCAGATCTTATAATGGTAGAAAACTGTTTATGAAGTTCAGATCTTTAATTTGCTAAATGAAATACGTGACTAGCCAGCTATTAATAGAAAACTGAATATTTTCTTACACTGGTCATAAGGCATTAACCTGTGACTTAATAAATCCTGCTTGACATTCCCAGCTGTATCTCAGACTATATTATGTCTGTTTTTCTTTAAATGTTTGACCACATGAGTCCACCTAACTTTATTGAAATTTGATTTCTGCCCCCCCCCCCAACCCCCCCCCCCCGCTTCTCCCCAGGGTAAAGGGGAGGAGATAAATACATATACATACATATACATATGTATATATACATATATATTTTGTTTATTTTATTATTTTTTTAAGAAATAAATATATATTTGCTTTCTAGGGTCATGCTATCTAATAAAGTAGTTGAACCAAATTAGGGTTTAACTTAGCTGAGTGGCTTGTTATTATGTATAGCTGGTAGTATTCACTTAACTGATCAGGGATGAGAGACAGACCAGTCCTGTGGCCAAAGGGTTTACAGGGCGACCTTAAACATGCTTATAGATCTTAATTCATGTGACCTTCTCTTGTTGCTTCATCAAAATTAAAAGCCTATTATGGTAAAAGTTATAATTAAATGTTAATAGTTACAATTAAGAAGTGTATTTATCTTTTCAACCTAGACTCTATTCTTGGATTAGGTTTCATCCCTAAGTGAAAAGTTGGTCTTTGCTTTAGAGTGAGGAGGAAAACAAAAAACAAACCTCAGTCATCGCTGCCATTTCCTGTTGTTACTACCGTAGGATCTAGATTGTAGGACATGTCAGGGAGTGTCTTTTTCTCTTCCCTTTCTTAGTCACAGTTGGAGAACTGTAGGAAACAGAGGTCAGGATGTAGTCAGGATATTTTGTTTTTATACATCCTGGTTTTAATGCATGATTAAGTTGAATTCTGCTTTCATTTACTCTTTGAAAAAAGAGGTTAAATCAATACAAAATTATGCTTCGAATCCATGAAATTTCATAAGTGTTGACTCTACTTCTTTTAAAATCTTATTGTTGATCCTATGAGACTTCCTTTTATAACATAAACCTCCTTATACAACAAAATCAAACTCCAGGATATTTCTTCAGTTGGCAGAAATGCTTTAGTAATAGATGATTCAGTTACTTTGATAGTGTATATCCTGGAAATTGACAAGAGTACCTTCATAGTTTCAGCCGTTGTTGACAAATTTTCTGAAAGGTTCTATCTCCAGTGATTCTGAATGATTACCTCAGGATGGACGTTGTAAACAGGCATTCCTATGTGGTTTAGATTATTTTCCCTGCATCTAAAAAGTAGTAAATTCTTCTGTTGTCAAAAGTATTCCTCTCTTCTCTTACTGCACTACTAAGGACATTGTACTCCCCTCTCACTTGCTATTTTTCTCTCCTGTCATTCTTGGAGTCTTCTTTTTGGGTAGGCTGCCTTTATGGTAGAGTTCTTTGTTAACCACGGTCAATTAGCCATTCATTCAACAAATATTTGTTGAATACCTATTAAGTTCAAGATAAGGTGCCAAGATTAATGAGACTGCATGTCTCAAAGGCATGCCATAGAAATAGTAATACCATGAAATGTGCTGCAAAAAACCCAGAATGGTTTAGAGGCCAAATAAGTTTTGGAAATGGGCATACTTTGTTAGAGAGTTACAACATACCTTAGTGTATTAAAGGTTCTGAGAAGTTTATTTCCCAAACTAGTTGACCATGAGACTGTTGTATTTTCTACTGCTGGTTAATTTTGTGAATTCCATGAAATGTACTTTGGACAATGTTGCGTTACGTATAGAACCTGCCCTTATTATTAAATATGGGGAAAGAATAAAGATATATAACTGTGTACACTTGAAATAAAGTTATAAATGGTGTCAAAGATAAAGTACTATAGGAGTTGAGAGAATGGGAAGATTACCTCTAGAAGTGGGAAAGGATTAGGAAGTGGTATTTGAATGATCTATTAAGGATCTGTTAGATTTGAGTTTGTGCAACTGGGGGGAGGGACTTTTGAATAAAGCAGACAATAAAATCCAAGATACAAAGGGAAGTAAGTGTAGATCCTTGAGGCAAGGGAAGAGTTCCACTTTGGTTGGAATATAGCATGCATGAAGAAGAGGAATTCCATGTAAGATAAATTGGGGTTTAATTGTGGAGGTCCGAAATGCCAGGTTTAGGAATTTAAGTGTTTTCTTTCCTGTAAATGTAGGCGCCTTGATAATCGTATTTGAGGTCAGGTAATTTGACTATGGTAACAACGGTTGTTTGACCTCCAGATTAGAATTTAAATAGCCAAGAACACATTTTTGCACACAAATACATTTATGTTTCTTGGATTTTCAAACTAAGTTACAGAAGTATTTAAACAGTTACTGAAAAGAGATCTCTCTTGTTCAATTAACTAGCTAAATATATATTAATGAACATGAGATATATGAGTGAGGACCACCCCATTTCCTTTTAGTTGCTGAAATTCTACTTGTTTTAGCCATATTAGCTGTTAGATAATTGTGTGTGGAACCTGGCTACCAGTTAATTAATTATAATGTATTTGAGAAAATGCGTTCATTCAGCAAACGTTTATTGAGTACTAGGGCAGAAGTCATCTGAAGTACTTAAAAGAGATGGTTTAAGTTAAAAACCTAGTTGGGGGAGTGAAAGGAAAAGAACTGTGTTCTCTCAGCACTACCACTAGTCTCAGTACTTCATTTCAGACACCAGATGTGTGGGGATTTTAAGAGAATAGGTCAGGGAGAAAAAGCCTTCAAAGGAGACTAGTAGGAAATAATTCTTAGGGTAGGAGATTACAGTAGGAGAGAATTATAAAAAGGCATTGTGGAAGGTTGTGTTTTTCAGGATGGCTACAGATCTGCTATCCTATAATATGATGTTGACATTCCTCCCATAGAGAGGTAGGGCCCATGCTCCCTTCTTGAATAAGGGAGAATAGGCAGGCCTATAACTGTATCACAAGTGTTGCTTATGTGATTTCCAAGGTTAGGTCATAAAAGGCAATATGCTTGACCTTCTTTTGATTCTCCCTCTTAGAACCCAGCAGCTATGCTTCATAGTCCATAGAAGAATCCAGGCTTTCAGCTGACTGAACTCAGCCTACAGTCAACATCAACTTGTTAGCTTGAAAGTAGGTCTTCTGGCCCCAAGTTGAACTGCTTCAGCAGATGTGACATGGAACAGAGATGAGATTTCCCTGCTGAGCCCTTCCCAAATAGCAGAATTGTAAACAAAGTAATCATCATTCTTATTTAAAACCACTGATTTATTGGAGTGGTTATTATGTAGCAATAAATGATTGGAACAGGCGCTGATCAACTCCTTATCTACACCAAGATTTAGTAGGCTTCTACCACTCTCATTAGAATGGTGGAGGTTGAGGCGGTTGCTTGAAGAGTAATGGGTTTACATTTTAAGTATTTTGTAGTCTGAATTCTCTAGTCAAACCAACCTGGCAGTGAACTTTTGAAATGAGCAAGTCTTTAAGTTGGGGATCATTTGTTGACTGTGTGTGTGTAATTAGTGTAAAATACTGAGTCCCTGGTGTGCTCAGGAGTTGAGTGGTACATAGTTTAAAAGTTTATATATAAAAGATATTTTAAAAATTTGTGCTAACTTTTCTGATGCTATTTTCTTTTCTTGGAATTGAAATATGAAAACAGTAATAACAGAATGTAGTTAACTTTATCATGTGTATAGTATACATCTTTGCTTACTAAGGATATAATGAATCAAAAAAGTGAATGATTCCAGGGTGCCTGGGCTTCCAACTCTTGACTTCAGCTAGGGTGGTGGGCTCTGTGCTTAGCAGGGAGTCTGCTTGGGATTCTTGCTCTCCCTCTCCCTTTGCCCCCCCCCTCACTTGTGCTCTCTTTCTAAAATGAATAAATCTATAATAATTTTTTTTTTAAGTGAGCGATTCTTTGGATCCATTTGCTTAATTTGATCCCGGAGGCATTCGTTAAGTGTGTGTAAATATATTTAACGTGTAAATTTGTAAATATATTTAATTTGATTTGAAATGCTAATGTAAGATTTTGTTAGATACTTCAGGTGATAATTTTCATGGTGTTTGTATAATTTTAAAAGACACTATAATAGAGTGGAAAAATCTCTGGTTAGGATACTAGTGTGTTTATTTATTTATTTATTTTATTATGTTAGTCACCCTACAGTACATCATTAGTTTTTGATGTAGTGTTCCATGATTCATTGTTTGCATATAACACCCAGTACTCCATGCAATAGTGCCGTCCTTAATACCCATCACCGAGCTAGCCCATTCCTCCCCCCTCCAAACACTCAGATTGTTTCCTGGAGTCTATAGCCTCTCATGATCAGAATAGTGGTTTAATACCTTGACAAGACTTAAATTTCATTGCTTCAGTTTCTTATATATAAAAATGAGATGAAGGGACTAGAGTAAGATGATATTTAATGGCCATTCTAGCTTAAAAAAAATTTTTTTTAAAGATGTTACTCATTAGAGAGAGAATGAGCGGGGGGGGGGGGGGGGGAGGGTGTGGAGCAGAGGGGAGGGACAAGCTGACTCCATGCTCAGCACAGAGTCTGAAGTGGGGCTTGATCCCAAGACCCTGAGATCATCACCTGAGCCGAAATCAAGAGTCAGATACTTAACCTACTGAGCCACCCAGGCACCCCTCTAGCTTTGCAGATGTGACGTGGAACAGAGATGAGTCCGTGGTTCTTTTGAGACTGGTATAAAATAAATACCTTAACATTCTGTTACCTCTCTCTTTGGGGCATAGAAATCAGATATTACTTTACTGTCGGAAGTGAGATGTAGTCTACTCTGAAGAGAGATTTTACATAAGAGAATATAAAATATTTCATAAAATTCTAAAGTACCACCATTTAATCATCCTCAAAACAATTCTAATATGATTAATTGGCTAATTTTATCATAGTTTAAAGAGCTGGCATCCCCTTTAATATTGAATGTTAAAATTGACTTTAAAATAGGGGCGCCTGGGTGGCTCAGTCAGTGAAGCATCTGCCTTCGGCTCAGGTCATGATCCCGGAGCCCTGGGATCGAGCCCCGCGTCCGGCTCCCTGCTCAGCAGAGAGCCTCCTTCTCCCTCTGCCCCTCACCCAACTTGTGCACCCGCTCTTCTCATTCTCTCTCTCTCTCTCTCTCGTGCTCGATCTCTCTCTAACAAATAAAATCTTCAAACTTACTTTTGCAAAGTTTGCCTTAGTTGCATTTAAGTGTCTTAATGTGCTTTATCTTCTTACCTTTCCACTTTCCCAGTCTGACACAAAATGAAACAGTTTATAGTGCTTTAAAGAAAAAAATCAATACTCATTAAATGTAGTTCAGCTGTTAATCCCCCATAAAACACACAGTTTCGTGAAAACCAAATCAAATGAGGTTAAAAGGAGAAGCTAAATAAAATTCATTTAGTTCCAGTGCCAGAATTCCATAAGGTTCATATTTGGTTTTTATTAAAATTTTGAGTTTTCCAAAATTGAGAATGCGTGTTCTTTATTTTTGTAGTGTGGGGTGGTAGTACTGCCTTTTTGGTTTTGGATGTATGGATCAAGGCTTGATTTTTCAAGATCCTCTGCAGGGGATTTGGCCATGGCCCAAACTAGCAAGTGTTTTGACGTTCTGTGCATCTGTGGTGCTCAACATTATTCTGTTGACCACAGTTGGAAAGCAAGAGAAGTGTATGACAGATGCTACCCTTGGTTTCAATTTAAATGTGGAGAAGAGTGAAACTTAAGAAGTTATAAAACAAATGACAAAAATGACAGTAGTATATTGATTGTTCTGTGTTGAGATTTGAATTTTTAAGCCTTATAGGGGTTTAAGAGTGAAAAAATCAGGGGAGGTCATGTAGGGAAGGAACTCTTCAAGAAGGAAATGGGAATTGAGCTGGGCTTTGAGTAAATATAAAAAGGTGTTTAGATTGTTGGAAGAGAAAGAGTATCCTTGTGGGATGAGTTACCTGGCCACAGGTAAGGAAACGGAAGTAGCATGGATGTGAAGAGAAGACTGAATAGGCTGATGGTAGTGTGGCTGTTTTTTTTGTGGGTAAAAGAAATTGGGTAGGAAGTGTAAGATAAGAACCTTAAAGGGTAGCTTAGGAATTGCATCGGGAGGTTTCTGACTAAAAGAAAGCAGTGTTTTAGGTTAGTTTGGCAGTGGTATGCACAGTAAATTTGAGAAAAATACTTTATAGGTAGTACTTGTGAACCCATGGGTTAGTTGGTTTCATAGGACCCAGAGCTACTTCTTTCTGAAATCCTCTGAGCCTTATTTTTTTTACCTAGGCTAGAGGAAAATATTACAGTTTTTTTTAGTTTGTGGGTGGTTGTAACACATTGCATTGAATCTATTTTTAGGAAAGATGCTATAAGAAAATATAAAAGTTTAGTTTTGTCAAAGAAACAATGTTAAATATGGATTTATGTTTCTGTCGAAGGGCTTGATGTCTTAATTTTTAATAGAAATGACCACAACCGCCTGTTTTCCTTAGAGTTGCTAGCATTTGTAAAAAATATGAAATCAGTTTAACAGACTGACACAATAATCAATTATGTAAAGTTGAACTTAACATGATACTATTTTAGTCTATAGTGCTTACTTCTGAGGTTTTTGTTGTTGGGGCAATTTTTGCTTTTAATTACTGTAGTAGAATAGAAGGTAAGGATATAAGTTCATCAGGTTTGTGAAATTCTAAAAGATTTTTTTGGGAATTGTTTATAGGTATCTTCGAGAATCCTTTGGGGTAACTTGATCATTTGGAAGTCTTAGAATCTGTTAGCTTGGCTATCTTTCTTATTGTAAATGCCTTTGCAGCAAGGTTAAGTATTAGAGAGCAAGTTATTGGAATTTATTTGGTTTTATAAGGAGAAAGGTTTTGTTTTGTTTTGCTTTTTGCCTTTTTGGAGCTTTCATTCCATTGAGAGTAGTAGCTGATTTATCTTAAACTCTTGCGATAATTCAGTTGCCTTTGAGGATAAAACCTGTACTTTGCTTCCAGGACACTGTTCTCCTGATTTTTCCTCCTTCTTCTACTGGTCCCTCCTCCTTTGTCTCTTTTGTTGGATCCTTTTTCTCCGTCTGTCTGAATGTTGTTGACATGTTCTTCTCTTTCCTAGATGTCATCTAGTTTTGAGATTTTAAATACCTCTAAAATTACATCTAGCTCTAGTTTCATCCCTGTAATACAAAATTATTTTTCTGATTATGTGTTCTACGTTTTCACTTACCATATATCGAATAGACATCCACAACAGGTTCATATGCAAAACAGAACTTGTTTCCTTACTCCCTCTTTCCATCTCTTTCCAATCTCGGTAAATGACACCACCCACCATTCGCACAGTTGTTCAGGCTGCAATCCTCCATGGGTAATCATGATTTCCTTTTTAAAATTCTCCCCACATCCAATCCAGCAATTTGTATGAATACATCCTTTAAAATGTCATGAACCTGATCATTCCTTAGCACCTTCACCGCTGTCACTTTTGTCTGAACAATTATCATTATCTCTCGACTACTGCAGTGTTGCAGGTTGAGTTCTCTGAAAAGCAGGCTTTGAGACAGAGTTTAATGTGCAGGAATATTTACTAGGAGGTACCCTTGGGGGTGAATATCTGTGAAGGGGCAGGGTAAGGATGCAAGATTGGACCTATGGAGAAATAGAGCTACAGGGCTGGCCCAGTGACAGTGTTATTGGCCCCAGTGGGGAGTTCTGGAACAAAAATGAACTGTCAGAGTTGTCCTGCTTTGGACCAAAGTGGTCAGGCCTTTATATCTCTACCTTAGGTATTGTTAGATCACACTGGGAAAGGTATGACATTGAGTGAATTGGTTCTCTGCAGCTGAGGTGATCCCTGAAAATACTGTCGGCTGAAGGCTCTCTGCTGATAGCACAGCACTGCCAGCTGCTAGAACAAGGGAGCTCTGGATGACATATTAATATGTCCACCACAGACCACTCCCGTGCCACTAGACTCCACTTTTTCATATACATCTGGGGAGCAGCTCCTGTGGCATTCCAGTTGGGAGGAAAATTAGAAGGTTAGTGGGATGAACTTATGGCTCCCACTATTATGGCTCGTTTCAGGTTACTACTGATACTCATTTCTTTAGTCTCTGCATCTCTTCTCTATTCTCCATTCTAATACCCTCTTACCTTCAGCTAATGTCTTCTGCCTCTCGTGGTGGCTACTGGTTACCATACCCTTCTTAGGCCAGGGTTGCTATGCTTGTTTGTGTGCTTTCAGAATTGGTGAAAAGAGTACCAAGAGATCTCCATGAAGAGATCTGTGTATCACAAATGTTGTTCCTGCACCTATTGTGTAATAGCAGCCCTACCTCCTGATTAGAATCAGTTGCCTCTGCCAAAGATGGTCACTCCTCTTCTTGTCTTTATCCACTGGCTATAAGCAGCCAAAGTGCCCAGATAGCACTCGTAGTTACTGTTTAATGGGACTCTTATTATATCCCCAGGTGAGGAGATCTTTGCCTTTGGAGATGAAGACTTCTTTTTTTTTTTTTTAAAGATTTTATTTATTTATTCATTCGACAGAGATAGAGACAGCCAGTGAGAGAGGGAACACAAGCAGGGGGAGTGGGAGAGGAAGAAGCAGGCTCATAGCGGAAGAGCCTGATGTGGGGCTCGATCCCATAACGCTAGGATCACGCCCTGAGCCGAAGGCAGACGCTTAACCGCTGTGCCACCCAGGCGCCCCGGAGATGAAGACTTCTAACCGTCTAGACCCCGAAATTATAGGAGTAGCAAGCACAAATTGAGAGTTATTATAAGCAGGACCACTTAAGCTTTTGTGCTTTGTTCTCAGACTCGTGTTTTTCCTGTGGGAACACGACATCATATAAAGGTTTCAAATTCAGAATATATACTGCATCTTGGAGAATAGTGCTCCATCTTTATAGTTACTGTCTCTGAACTGGCACTTCAGCTATGCCTTCAGCAGGCTGTTCCAGTGCCCTATTGGACTAGTAGCTTTTGGGTGGTATGATTTGTGATATGACCAGTGGATCCCTGGTCACCTCCTTTGCTGTAAAATGGGTCCTTTGGGCTGATGTGATATGTGGGATCCAGTGCCATAGAAACAACACTCCCTCTGAGGAGAGGCATACCCAACTCAAATGTTTCTATTCCTGTCAGAATGAATTACTCATCTAGAATGGAAAGGAACTGATGTAATCAGCATGCCACCACATGGTTGATTAGTCTACTTGAAGGATGTGGCTGTTTCAGGGGCTCAGAGTTGGTCTCTGTTATTGTTAGGCTAGATACTGAGCTTTGACAATAACTGGATCAGCTTTGGTAAGTAGGACCTCATGCTGTTGGGGCCGTGTTTTCTCTCTACTGTGTTCTCTCTGTTCATGTCCCCAGGGTGCTAATGCTGGGCAAAGGCTGGCTGATGTCAGCTGGCAGAGTCATTTTGTCTACTTGGTTGCTTGATTCTTCTTCATGGTAGATGTCCTCTGGTGGTGTTAACATGTGATACAAAGATCTTCACACTCTCTGCCCACTTACATGTATCCATCCACATACCTCTATCCCAGATTCCTCCATCCTCAGTCTTCTAATCTTTCTTCTCTCATAGCCAGGCCCTTTGCCATTGCCTTTGAATCCATATATATTCTAACCTAAGGTCCATTCTCTGTCCACCCAAGTTGATGACCAGTTGTATTTCCCAAAGCTTTGCCTGTTGAGAGGATTTTTTCTTGCCACTGAATTTCAAGGCCACCTGAGTGAGGTTTTAATTGCAGCTGCTGTCCGAGTGAGGTTTTAATTGCAGCTGCTATCCATTTTTAGTTGATACCTGCATACCTAGCCAGCTCTTCACAAGCCAAGCTCAGGCTTTTTCCTTCTCCATCAGCTGGTTGTAAGAGATCCCCCATAGAGCTATACATGTTAATTGAAGGAGGGATGCTAGCACAATAGTGGTAGAAGTCCTGGGAGTTTGGACTTTCTGCTTAAGCAGTTTGCTTTCTTGTTCTGTTCGTGTTTGATTCTGCATTTACCACATCCATCTTAAGATGAATAGTTCCTTGGTCCACTTGACATAATAATCTGGTGAGTCTGTTAGAACCCAGCTCATGCTGCATAGTTCTGGATACATGTTCACTTCATGCCGTGTGTTTAGGTGTGCTATCTCTACCAGGATCCAGTAGCACACCGGGAGTTATTTCTCGAAAGGTCTATAATTCTCTGCTATAGATGGTATGATCTTGCTTTATTATCCAGCGATCTGTGTTGTGATTATCCTACTGGGGCTTGCCACAACTGCACTTGACATTGTTTTCCAGTACTGATACCTTTAGTACTTTAGTAAACACTGATTCCTTTAATACTATGGGGTCGGTGAAGTTGTATGGCCTAGACAGCAGGGTTGGTTTTCTGGCCCCCACTTGTGCAGAGCCCTTTCCTGCTTTTGTGTCACTTGATATATGTGCCAGAGCATGTGTGCTGTGCATCCAGAACCTGGAAAGGCCTATCAGGTGTTGTGGGTCCTTTCTTGTGGTAGAAGGTGCAAGGTACAATAATTGTCCTTTACTTCGGGTGAGATGTCTTGACATGCCCCTGACTACCTTAAAATTTTACTGATTCAGTGTGCCCCTGAATCTTTGTATAGTATATACCAGTCTTTTGAGTTATGTTATGTATGATGGATCAGTAAGATGTTCTACAGAATGTCCAAATGGTACAGATTATATTATAATAGAGGTAGGAGAGTTCACACGGTCTTGAAGCAAAACTATTAATGTATATCATTGTCAGTTCTATGTGACTGAACTGTCTGGTCCTCTTTTTTAATAGGGATAGAAAATAATGTATTTGCCAAATCATTGGCCATATACCATGAGGCTGGGAGATACTACATCTGGCATGACAGATGTAATGGGCTACTTTTTGGTTGATTTGGGAATAATCACCTTCTAGGATTTGTCTGGTTTCTATAAGACCCAGACTAATGAATTAAATGAAAAAGTAATGGGGAACATAACCAGCATTCTTTAGATAAGGGGTTGGCAAACTTATAGCCCATGGGGTAGATGCCTGTTTTTAAAGTTTTATTGGTATACAGCATGCCCTTTTGTTTACTAATTGTCTATGGCTACATTTGTACTGTGGCTACAGAGTTGAATGGTTGTAAGAAAGACTATATGGCTTATAGGCCTAAAATACTTACTGTCTGGCTCCTTAAGAAAAAAATTGCTGATCCTTGTTTTAGAGCTTTAAGAGTGGCATTAAATTTTGCCATTCCACTTGATTTACTACATTTAGTAGAGGCAATTTCAGAGACTTTTTGGACTTCCCCACTATAAAAGCTCTTACTCTATAGACCAAGGACCCCATGTGACAGTTAGATCAGCCATCAAGTGTGTCTATCACTGTTACATGTTTGCAGACTGGGGAAATGTCCAGTAGTTGGGCCAATGGATCCATTGGATCTTGGCTAGGAATCTGTTTATTATTTGGTTTCTATATGTCCTCACTCTCTTGAGTTCATCATACTTGGAGTCAATCAAGTATCAGTATTACCTAGGACCTTGTATACAACAGACCTCAAAATGTTTGAGTGTTCCCCTTTAACTCTTTTGGAGGGAAGGAAGAGTAGAATCATTTCTGCATGTATTTGCTAGCATATTACAGAGTCCTCCCTTCCAGGAACCTGGCCTTTTCTTCAATAAATAGCTGGAAGTATATCATAGGACATCCTACAGGACCTTGATACAAGCTCTGGACTCTCACTACCTCTTCTGTTCCTCATCTACAACTATTCTCCCCTTTGCTCTAGTCACACTGGCCTCTTGTCATTGATCACATACTAAGTTTGTTCTCTGTACTTGAACATTGCTTTCCTACATGGCTTATTCCTTAGCTGCATTCAGGTCTTTGTTCAAAATTTATTTTCTTAGAGAGGCCTTCCCCGATCACTTCTACCAAAATAACTACTTTAATCCATCACTCTGTATCCTCTTTAGTTTTCTTCATACTTCTTATTTATCATGTATCTGTTCATTTGTCTGTCACTCCCTTTCATGACATCCACAGGGGCAGAGATTTTTCTCCTGCCTTGAATAGTCAGTAACAAGAAGTAGGCTCTCCATGAATACTTGTTAAATGAAGGAATATTGTATTTTGAGAAAATTGAAATATTTCATATGAAAAAAATGCTTATTTTTTACCATGTCAGTAATATTTGTCTGTTGATGTATACATTTTTGGACATACATCATTTAGTAAAACTGATATATTGAAATTAACGAAAAGTGTAAATTTCAGTGAAATTTGAAAGTTGAAAATTGCAACCACTGAATAATAAGTGAAATTAATAACACATGAGAACTACGATTATTAAGTATTTACATAAGTGTGCATGTGTAAAAAGTGATAGGGAAAAGGACCATGATTACTATGTAAAGTTATTTATGGGAATATTGTGGACTTTTGGAAGAGCTGACTACTTCCTAAATTAATTTAGCCTCTTTTAAAGAAAAGGCTCTGGATTTTACCAGAAGTGAAAATTTGGACCTCCGAAATCAGATAAATCTTTGTGACCTTGGATTAAATAACCTTTTTGTATCACACAATTCCATAGGTATAAAATGAATCAATATTGATAAAACCTACCTCATAAACTTGTAAGTATTAAATGAGATTAAGTATGTAAGGTGTTAGGCACATAGTAATCACTTAAAAATTAGCTATTGTCAACATTTCATCATTATTTAGGAGTATTTCATATGCTTATCAGATTTTGTTAAGTTTCTAAGTAGCTCAGTTTCTAAAGTTCTGAGTAGCTCTAAACATAAATTCCTTTATCTTGAGTCAATGTTTCCCAATTTATATATGTAAATTAAGAATTGTTAGACATACACTAACTTTTGTCTCAGCAGAAATGAAGTAGACAGAGAAGAGGTATGATTATTTAAAAGGTGGTATGTTTGCTAAATGAGTTAATTATATTTCAGAGGGCCAAAATTTTTCCTTTGTGGGATATCTAATTTACCCTTAGGACTTAATTCTCAAACATGTCAGCACATGGATAAACTGATTTTTTTTTTTAAAGTAGCTAACAATATTGTTTACTTTCTATGCATTCATCCTATGAGATAGCTTTCCTATAATGGAAATCTTATGAGAGAAACTGCATTAATATGACTCCTATTTTTCAGTTATTTGACTACTATGAATGAGACTTTTATAGTAAATGTTAAGCCTTTAAATTTTTTTAATACCTATTTCCGTTGTTTTGTGTTCTTGCTACTTGATGTTTACTTTTTTCTTTTAGCAATTAGTGATTTTAACAGTCATAAAGGTTTTCTTATAAAATATGAACCAGTTTGAAAGTTGATATTGGATTCTATCTACAGATAGGCATAGACAGTGTATCAGTTGTCTGATAAACTTATTGGTTTGCATTATTAGTGTGTCATATGATTAGAATATTTATAAATATAAGTAGAAAATTTAAAAGACACGATCAGTGATGTGCATATGCCTTCATGTGGCAGTTTTTACCTTTTTAGCTTCACCTGTTATCCTTACCATCTAACTTTAGGTACAAGGAACCTAAAGGAACAGTTTTACATAGCAGTAGAACAGAATGATTTAAATCTCAACTCAGCTTGTGTTACCTTGGTTAAGTAATTAACCTCTCTTAATCTTAGTTTCCTCATCATAAAGTGTAGATAAAGTAGGACCTTCCTTACAGGTCTCATGAAGAGAGTAGTAAATGAGGTAATACATGTAAAGTATTCATGTGAGATGTTATTCTTGTTGGTACATCTTCCTGTTCTTATCATGATGGCTATTCTTAGTCTGACTGAAATTCATCCTCTCATTCTTCCTCTCACATCAGACTGGTGAATGATTCTTTCAAGTCCCAGTGTGGTGGTGGTGGTGATGATGATGAGATGATGATGATGATGATGATAATGATGATGATAAAAAAGAACAAGATTATTATCTGTTGGCCTTAATTGTCATCTCTCATGTTCCTCCAGATGTGGTTCTTGTGATCTAGTCCGTCTTACTTCCCAGATCCTCTAATAGATGAAGTTCTATCTACCCCTAATGGTCAGGAAAAATATTTGTTCCATTATTGTCTGGCTGATTTTTTCTTCTTTATTCTAGTCTCAGCTTAAGTGTTAGGTCTTCAGAAAGTTTGCCTGATGTAATGCCTACTTCTTGCCAGTCTTCTATCCCTTACTGTCTTCCCATGATGTCTGTTCCCATTGTATAGTCTTAGATCCAGGACTTTGCTTTCGCTTACACTTACAGTTATAACTAGTTATGTCTGTACTTGTTTAATGTTGGCATCCTTACCTAAAAGATAATTTCTATGAGGCCTTGCAGGAACGCTGTCTATTGAATTAACATCTATATTCTTAGTGCTTACCACTACGCTCAGCATATAGCAGTTGCTCAGCAAAATTTGCTGAATTAATAAATATCACATTTCTATTGTCTAACTACCTGTTGAAGTGACAACTTACTCAGCAGTGTTAATAATAAAGTTTGCACATGTTCTTAACTTTATTTATCCCATACGATTGCATTCTTTATTTGTAATCTTTCCCCTATTAGGCTGTGTGTTTCTAGAGGTTACAGTTTTTTATTTTTTTTATTTTTATTTTTTATTTTTTTTAAAGATTTTTTTTTTTTAAAGATTTTTTATTTATTTATTCGACAGAGATAGAGACAGCCAGCGAGAGAGGGAACACAAGCAGGGGGAGTGGGAGAGAAAGAAGCAGGCTCCTAGTGGAGGAGCCTGATGTGGGGCTCGATCCCAGAACGCCGGGATCACGCCCTGAGCCGAAGGCAGACGCTTAACCGCTGTGCCACCCAGGTGCCCCTATTTTTTTTAAAGATTTTATTTATTTATTCGACAGAGATAGAGACAGCCAGCGAGAGAGGGAACACAAGCAGGGGGAGTGGGAGAGGAAGAAGCAGGCTCACAGCGGAGGAGCCTGATGTGGGGCTCGATCCCATAACGCCGGGATCACGCCCTGAGCCGAAGGCAGCCGCTTAACCACTGTGCCACCCAGGCGCCCCGAGGTTACAGTTTTTTAATATATCTTTTTATTCCAAAGCTTAGCAGAGTGAGTGGCACTGGAAATTTTATTGTTCAGTGAATGTTTATTAATGAAAATGTATTTTTAAAATATGATTAACAAATGGAAAATTTTGCACATATGAGAATTCAAACAGAAATCACCAGCAATTGCTACTAGTTTAAGTTACATGCTAAGTGGGAGGCAATATATGATATCCATTTGCATGAAAGAAGGTAGTATGAAAAATATGTAAATTAGTGTGTATTAGTCTAAAAAATTCATTGTCAGCCAATGGTGAACATTTGAATGTTTAGTTTCTTGATTGGGTCTTCTACTCTAATATTTTTTTTTCATAATTAATGCTTTTTTTCTGAGACAGTATAGAGAACTGTATCCTGCTTTTTTCATCAGTATTATATGTAAACATTTTTCTCATTGCATTTAATTTTTTTCAGCATGATTTTAATAGGAACATAGTTTTTCATCCTGTAAGTTTGTCATCATTTTTCAATAAAGATTTTATTTAATATTTATGTAAACAATTTTTCGATATTATACAGAATACTCAGTGAACATTCTGCAAAAATTGTTGTGTTCATATCTGCTTTTCCCTTAGAATTTTTATTTTTTTATTTTTTTTAATTTTTTTAAAGATTTTATTTATTTGACAGAGATAGAGACAGCCAGCGAGAGAGGGAACACAAGCAGGGGGAGTGGGAGAGGAAGAAGCAGGCTCCCAGCAGAGGAGCCTGATGTAGGGCTCGATCCCAGAACGCCAGGATCACGCCCTGAGCCGAAGACAGACACTTAACGACTGTGCCACGGAGGCACCCCTCCCTTAGAATTTTTAAAAGTAGAATTACTGGGTTAAACGGTATGAGCATTTGTAATACTGTTGATGTTACCAAATCATTATCTGTTGCCCTCCAAAAATATTGTACCTGTTAATGTTTCTAATAAAAATGAGTGTGAATTTCAGTTTACCCTCTCCTATATTGCATATTATAATTACCAAAAAAAACACCCACTTTGTCAGTGTGTGAGGTTAAAAAAAGGTGATAATTTGACCTTATTTGATTATTAGTGAGGCCACAGATGTTTCATGTTTCTTGTATGTCTTCTATAAATTGTGTCCTTTGCTCATTTTTCGTTGGGATGTTCTAAGTAGCCATAATACTGTTCTAGTAGTCTAATATCCTAATTTTTATTAATTTGTTGATTTTTTAAAATGAAAAAGCCTTGTACATTTTAATAATATTGATGCGTTTAAATGGTAATTTAATTCCATTTTAAGCTCTCACATAGTATAACCTATCTCATTTTTGCAAGTAGCATTAAGTTATCTTCTATGAAAGTTTTTTAAAGAACATTTATTTTGTAAACTAGGAGCCTTTTGTGGCAGATGAGTATATTGAACGACTTGTGTGGAGAACCCCAGGAGGTGGCTCTAGAGGGGGTCCTGAAGCTTTTGATCCTAAAAGGTGAAGTAAAAATGTTTTTTTCCCCATAGATCCAATCTAGTACAAATTTGTGTTTGGAATAAAGGTGACTATTGAAATTCCTTCCAATGTGTAAAGGGATTTTAGTTAATAATACTTGGCCAATAAAGACACAAGCATTAGAAGTTAGGGGTTTATTTTCTTTTATATTTCTTTTATTTTAGAGAAGGATTTTAACTGGTGTGAGGGGAGGGATTTTATTGCATTATAAGAATTTGATATTTTCTCCAATTAGTAATAAATTAGAGAAGATTGGTTATATCTCTAAAATAAAAACATGTTGAGTATGTTGTTTTAAGTATAGTTGTAAATCAGAGGAACAGAAAGTCACCTTTCCCTGCAATGCACAATGTTATTTTTATATATTTTATAAAAATATTTTTATGTTATATATATTTAAATATATGTGTTTTTATCTTTTTGACTATTTTCTATAAAAGTGGTTTCTATCCTGGAAGGTAGAGATTCAGGGTGAGATTTTCATTCACGTCAAAGATAATCCCTAAAATGCTCTTGAGAAAATTAACATGATCATCCCTACCTCAAGGAGTGCTAATTGATACTTACTACAAGTGAACTGGCCAGTTCCTAATGATTAATCATAGATGGATTGATACACATTCTGATTTTCCTCTATTAGATTATTAGAAGAATTTGTAAATCATATTCAGGAACTACAGATAATGGATGAAAGGATTCAAAGAAAAGTAGAGAAACTAGAGCAACAGTGTCAGAAAGAAGCCAAGGAATTTGCCAAGAAGGTACAGGAGCTCCAGAAGAGCAATCAGGTAAACAGTTAAGCTATGAATAGTTTACACAGGTTATAATATCTTTATTTCCTTCCACTATTAAGTTCTTTAAAAACTCCAGTCAAATAATAGTAACCATTGAGGTTTCTCTCAGCTGTTCCCATCCCTGGGGAAAAATGTCAGTGAATTGTTATCAGGCACTCTTCAGCACTGACTTGCTGTTGATCTGTGGTTTGGGATCACAGTACTACCTTCCTAGGTTGGAGTGGTATCCAGTACAGTCACAGTGCAAACTTTGAAGAGTGACACTTAAGCAGACCTGCATTTTTAGGGGCTCATGATTAGCTTGGCTATTTAGCTAGTCATTTGTATTCTCATTAAGCATAAAACAAAGTAATACCAGAACAGCTTTTGCCTGGATCAGATTTTTCCCTAATCTGGGAAGCTTTACAGAAGTCCTAGGGTATATACCCCCATGAGAACTGTAATATAACTATGGGGAGAGTGGATACAGAACTCTTTCTCAATCCATTTTGAAGTAAAATCAAATCACTAGCCTGGCCCTGGTATAAGTAGGCCAAACTTCTAAGCCATTCTTAAGTCCTAAACTGAATCTGGAACCTGTGAACCCCTTTTACAGCCTGAGCCTGATCTGGAACTTGATTGCCCTTTATAAGTATAGTTCATGAAGTCCTGTTCAGCATTGCTGCCTCCCAGCGGCTGTTTGTTCTTTAGTGTTAGGGATTAACAAACTGATTTCTGCTCAAATTTTATTTATTTGATTTCCTTCACTTGAGTATATGTGGCTGTGAAAAAATATTTAATAAAGTCAGTAATTTACATAAGATAGAAAATGTGTTTTTAAGTAGTCAAAGTGATAGATTTAATACTTATAAGGCAGTTTTCTCTTGGTAATAATAATAGTATTAATAGTTAATCTAACAAGCTTTGGAGACAGTCTGCTCTGCCACTTACTAGCTATATAATCTCAAACAACTTCCCTGTGCCTTGGTTTTTTCCATCTATAAAATAGGTTGTTATAAGGATGAAATAAGTAAAGACATGTAATATGCTTAGAACAGTGTCTGGCACAGAGGAAGTCCTTGTGAATGTTTACAGCTCCCACCTCCCTCACCTCTTAACTTAAAGTGAGAACAAAAGTGCCAAACTGAATTATCAGCAACTTTGTTATTGGCAATTCTAAGGCATTCATTGTACATAATTTTCAAATACCACAGGATAATCTGTGTACCCTGGAAAAAAAGGAAGAATATGTTAGGAAGTATTGTACCTTTGCTTCGATTGAATAATTGTTATAGTCTTTTATGTTTTCAAAACAGGGCAAGAACCATCTTACCTTATTTCTAATACTAGCATTTCTCTTCAAATATGTAAAATAAATGTTAAATACTCTATTTTTAATTAGTGCCTTTTATTTCTGACATTTTTGACTCTGTATTAGCAAGCAAATTGTTCAGATCACTGGTCCCTTTGATACTTAGTTCATTGATTTCAGAATCATTGTTTAGCACTAAATTGTACACTGGGAATATTGTTAAACAGGATGCTGTTTTATTGCTTAACAAATGTTCATGATAAAATATTATTTTAATAGTTAAAGGTATAAAAGTATGCAACTTTGTTAAAAAGTTTTCAGATCATGTAGTGCTAATGGGCATAAATTGTTTCTGTAGTTTAGCTCACATGTAACTTCTATGTTATCTTTAGTTACCTAAGTTAGAGAGTAGGAATGAGATGATGGTCTAATTTTGATATGAATTCACTTATTTATTTTTTTATAATAATATTTTTTTATTATATTATGTTAGTCACCATACAGTACATCCCTGGTTTTTGATGTAAAGTTCAATGATTCATTAGTTGCATTTAACACCCAGTGCTCCATGCAATACGTGCCCTCCTTAATACCCATCACCGACCTATCCCATTCCCCCACCCCCGTCCCCTCTGAAGCCCTCAGTTTGTTTCTCAGAGTCCATAGTCTCTCATGCTTCATTCCCCCTTCTGATTACCCCCCCTTTCTTTATCCCTTTCTTCTCCTACCGATCTTCCTAGTGATATGAATTCACTTATAAATTGGGTTCTCTGATTATATTTTATGCTTATGTGCATTTTTCCTAGGTTGCCTTCCAACATTTCCAAGAATTAGATGAGCACATCAGCTACGTAGCAACCAAGGTCTGTCACCTTGGAGACCAGTTGGAAGGGGTAAACACACCTAGACAACGGGCAGTAGAGGCTCAGAAATTGATGAAATACTTTAATGAGTTTCTAGATGGAGAATTGAAATCTGATGTTTTTACAAATTCTGAAAAGGTGAGTACTGTCAGAAGGATAAAAACACCTGCATCATTAATAACAATGCCCAAATTATGAACTACATTTATTACTTTCCAATTATTACTTTCAAAACACCGAGTAGCTGACTTATTAAAACTTTTTATTGTTCTGAAGTGTGTATTAGTACACTTGCCTGCAGATTACTGATGAAGTGTGTATATTCAGATTTTTAATTGCAGAATTGTATGGAATTTTTGTTTATGAAATTATGTATGTTTTGAAAATGCTGAAGTAACTGTATTAATATGTATTTCTTTTCCATAGTTGACTTTTAATATTAACAGAATTAAATGGTTATATTCCACTGGGTGAGGATATAGTCTGACCTGAATCACTGATAGATAGGCTGAAGTATTTCTGAACAAGGAATTCAGAGCTTCTAATTTCTATTACTTGAATAAAGAGCTCTTCTAAAGAATTCAAGCATAGTTTGGACTAAAGTTAGAATTGAAAAATCCGAATTGTTTATGTTAATCCTTCTCATAGCACTAGTCACTTAATACTGGTCTAAGGACACATGGTATTGGCTGTTCTACAATCTTGAAAGGAGGTTATTTAGCTGACTTTCTTCCTCCCAGGGGGAAAAATCAAAATGCATGAAAAAATAGATACTGTTGTAGATAGTATATGCATATGGCAACATTGTCCACTAATATATGAATACAGTCTTCCTGAATTATTCCAAGTTTATTCCATGGAATGTTTTTGATAGCGGAATGTTAAAGGTTAAGTATTGTTGAAGTTTATTTTGAATTAAGCTACACATTTTTGTGAGTAGGGACTATATAAGCTTATAGAATTTATAATTTTTAGAGACCTTTGAAAAAACAGTTACATATTACACATAATTCCTCTAAGGAAAAGACAGTATTTTAAATAATTAGTTTAAGCAATTATATTTATGGTATAAAGTTGAATTGACAAGATTAACGTTAAGAACGTTGTCATACTTAAACACTGTTAAAACAGTGGCTATATCTAGCTTTTATTAGATTTATGTGATTTTTAAGTGTAAGAGTTAATATACATACATACACACACTCCAATGCTTGAACAATGAACTGCTTTCCAGGATAGTTTATGGAATGCTTTTATTTTATGTTTACTAATATATATTTATAATATAAAAGTATATATTTATGCATATTATAAATATGTTTTAAACGTGAAAAATTATATATGATTTAAATTTTATAACTTGGATTACCTTGAATTATACCTGTACGATTATGTAATCTGTTTATTCTGTTATAAACCAAATGCAGATATTTTATCCAAAGTGAGTTTTCCTGTTGCAGCCATTTAGGATCTAGGGAAAAAAATATGACTGATCATACATATTTTTGAATGTGATTTGTATTGCTTGTAATATTTTACATCATGAAATTAAGTTGTTTACACTTTTAAAAACATTTTAATTATCCTCAGGGAATTGTATAGTTCTTGGTATTGTGACCTCTTAAGTTTTGAGGTTTTAATTGAAAGAAAAAGTCTTCATATCGCTAGTTCATTTACTTGGTCACCTAGCTATCTGTAATTTTTGATGTGCAAATATAGACTAATAGTTTTTAAGGAATTCCTCTTCTTCTTTGCTTCACTTTCTTCTACATCCCATTTGCTTTCATCTTGTGTTCCTTTTTTTTTTTTTAATATTTATTTGTTCGGGAGAGAGAGAGAGTGTGCACACATGTGAGGGGGGAGAGGGAAAGGGAGGGAATCTCAAGCCAACTCCCTGCTGAGCACAGAGCAGGAAGCCCAAGGTGGGGCTCGATCTCATGACCCTGAGATCATGATCTGAGCCAAAATCTAGAGTCAGACACTCAACTGACTGAGCCACCCAGGTGCCTGTGTTCCTTTTTACTTATATTTTCTTCCTTTTTTCCCCGATTGTCTGGTTTTTCTCTCGTGTCTCCCATAAGTTTTGGGTTACTGTTTGCTAATTGTGAATCATTATTTTTGGGTTGGTACTATCACAGTTAACTACACTTAGGAACTCATATATGTTATTAGATTGCTAATTATCAGATGAACTTCTGTCTATCTCAATTTCTACCTTCCCAAAGGAAAGAAAAGTGAAATCACCCACATAGCTAGGGAAGTGTATGATTGTGGAAGGAATTGGAATGGGATAAGATAATCAACATATCTTCTTCCTGCTCCATAGTCATTTTTGTTTTTTTAATCTTTGTTTGTCAGAATCTTCTGATTTTCTTCTCTAGAAAAGACCTATTTTATGTTCATATTATATTTTTTCTCTTAACTCTGTTCTTACAAAATATGTTAGTTTTTCTCCGTAGAATCACAGCTCATTGTGCTTCATGTAGATAATGCCTGATGACTCTGCTTATCTTTAACACTGTTTGCTAGCATGGGTAGTCTCACCTCACTCTAGAAGTAAGCAAATGATTAGATTGTGGATTTGACGATTTCTGTACTTTCTGTTGTAGTACATTTTAACCGATAGATAACCGTGATTTTTACAAAATAATTACCCATAGAAATTCAATAAAATCAAGTGTTACTTGCTACTATACTCCTCCTACATTTAAGCAGAGTTTGCAGACGGCACACAATAGGGACTTCTATCTCTTAAAAGATAAGAACAAATTCCAGATGGAAGCAGAACTGGCTGTGGACCAGGCAGGTCTTTTCTGAAGGGAATATTGGTGAGGAGAAAAGGATGGACATTGCTAGTCCAACTAAATGGCATGCTGAGAAGTGATCCTGCAGTAGTACTTGTGCCCATGTGCAGCAGGATTGAGTGAGTGTTTGACAACTGAAAATGACAGTGACATGCTGACTAGGAGAGAAGAGATAACTGAAACTGAAATGCTATATTCACTATTGTTTGACAACAGTGATACCCTTTCTTTGGCCCTGCTGTTTTCCACTGTTGCTTGCCAGTCTTCACATGAGTACTTACAACTATAGTAATGTTTTTAGCTCTTCCTTCATGTTTTTAGGAATGTCTTTTTATTTTTTAGTGTAAAAGAAAGTGATTATAAAATCAGTTACTAAAGGTGTGCGAAACTAAAACTCAGTACTTATGTGACATTTAAAGAAAAAGTGAATATTACATAACTCCCCTACACATTAGTGTAAATAAGCAGTGTCACATATTTGCATTTTAAGAACTTTAGACCCTTGGGGCGCCTGGGTAGCACAGTCGTTAAAGCGTCTGCCTTCGGCTCAGGGCGTGATCCTGGCGATCCGGGATCGAGTCCCACATCAGGCTCTTCCGCTACGAGCCTGCTTCTTCCTCTCCCACTCCCCCTGCTGTGATCCCTCTCTCGCTGGCTGTCTCTCTGTCACATAAATAAATAAAATCTTAAAAAAAAAAAAAAAAAAAAGAACTTTAGACCCTTGACCTTAGTCCTTTAGTTCTACAACTTAAATAAATACACACATTTTTGTACCGTATTTCATTCAGGAGACTTCATATTAAATTCTGTCTTTGCTTTTAGAACAAGTTTTATGAAGTTATGTATTTATTAAATGACAGGTGTTTTTGTTTTATGCATTTAGCTTAAAGTGAGATAAATGCAGCAATATGATCTGTATTTTTTTCATAAATCTTAGTTATCTTTTTTGGGTTCATAAACCAGAAGAAACATTGCTGCTTTCAGCAAGCAAGGACTTGAATTTTTTCCAAGTAAATTTGAACTGCAGGTTTCATTGGGAAGGGACTGTGGCATTTTATAAAGTTACAAAATTTCAATACCAGAAAGACAAATGTTTATGTTGTATTTTATTGATTCATTATTGGTGATATCCCAGATGTCTTTCTGTTGCTTGCAAGGTTTTATTTTTGTGGATTTTAAAAGAAAATTGTTGGAGTGAAGGTCTATGGGCTATTTTCAAGTATAAAACTATTTTTGATATGCATAAGGTTTTTCTTTTTAATTACTGCTTTCATTTATTTTTGAATAGATAAAGGAGGCAGCGGACATCATTCAGAAGTTGCACCTAATTGCCCAGGAGTTACCTTTTGACAGGCAAGTTTATTTCTCAAGAGCTAATTTGGATATGTGCTGTAATTTATAGATAAACTTGTATTTAAAAACTGAATGGTTTTGCTTATTCAACAAGAATTTATTGAATACCCCCTTTGTACAACACATAGTATATAGTAGTTGATTGAAAAAATATGGTCTCTTAATATCTGCATGTAATGATGTACCTTGAAATACTTTTAATCCTTTGCCTTTCTTCTGAAAAGAAATTGCTGAAGGAGAATTTTGAAATTTACTAATGTGATATTTTGAATTTTTATTTTTTGGACTTTGATAACCTGGGTGGGAGAGGACAGGGAAAATTTAAACATGGGGTCATTCAGCTGTTTTTTTCTTATATTTAGATGAGAATTCTTTAACTTCTTAGGGTTTTAGACACTTTTGAAAAGCTGATGAAAGCTATAAAGTTTCTTCAAATAACTCAGATACACACAGATTATTATATGCATCTTCATGGGATTTTAGACTCTTAGCCTATCCACAGACTCCTTAGGGACATCAGGTTAAGAAACCTTGCTTTAAAGTCAGGTATTAATGGTTTCATTTTAAAAGAAACTTTATGAAGAAGATTTTTTTCATGATTTCCTTTAGTCCATAGAATGTCAGACTTTTTTAAATAAAATCTTGGTAGTAGTAGTTTCCTCATATGAATGTCTGAAAAAAATAAGTCTTCATCTAATAGACAATATATCTGTTACTACTTTTGGCAGTACTTGAGGATTCTTGAGTACAGGTAGAATGTAAATGTATTGCTATACTTAAAGCTTGCAATACAAACATAGGGTGAGAATGAATTTCCTACCCCCAAAATATATCTTATTTTATCCCAACTCTGAATCATCATATAGGATTAGCAGTGATGGTCATGTATCATTTAGCTATTGCTAATAATCTTATATTTTCCCAGCATTATGGCTCATGATTTTTTTTATGAATAGTTCTGTTTTGTTTATTAAAATATTATTTTACTAGGGTCAGAAAGATATTCTCATTTATTTTATAAAGAAGCATTAAGTCATTAAAACATGGTTATATGAGAAAAAACTTTTGTTATATTACTACAATTTATTGAAGAGATTTAGTTCATATTTTGTGTTAAAATATACTTTGAAGGACACCTGGGTGGTTCATTTGGTTCAGCGTCTGCCTTCGGCTCAAGTCATGATCCCAGGGTCCCGGGATCGAGCCCCTTGTCAGGCTCCCTGCTTAGTGGGAGTCTGCTTCTCCCTCTGCCCCTCCCCTCTTCCCTCTCTTCTCAAATAAATAAATGAAATCTTTAAAATAAATACATACTTAAAAATAAATTAGAAAAGAAATGGGATTGTCAAAATATAAATATTTCAGTATATTGCTTTATCCTCACCAGGAACTATCATCCCTATCTCCTTGATTGATTGATAGATTGATTTTTAAAGTTTATTTATTTAAGTAATCTCTACATCCAACATGGGGCTTGAACTCACAACCCAGAGATCAAGAGCTTCATGCCGTACTGACTGAGCCAGCCAGGTGCTTCATTAGTAATGATTTTTAAAATCACCCACAAAAACCTCTATCTCATTTCAGAGTTGGACCATTTATTTAAGTGGGTAAAATGTGTGGCTCACAACAGGTGCTTAATAATTATTGGTTAATCTCTCCATCCTAGTCTACATATACTCATCTTCTTTCACTTCTCAGTTACATACTTATAGTTTTGTTTTAGCCTCTACTGAGCCTTGAAATTGTGTATATATATCCTAATTAAATTTAATTTTTTCAGAAAGATGATATGGCCTTACATGCACTCTAATCCACCATGACTTTGATACATCAATTTAGTATAACTCTCTAAATTTTTATTACCTTCTTTTTCTGTCTTTGCATCTCTTTTGCCAGCCACCCTCCTCTCTCTAAACTGATTGCGTAGGATCTCTCAACATTAATTTTCCATGATTTACCTTCTCCCTTGATATTTAAGATTTTAAAAATTTCTAGTGTATGGTGGTATGTGATATTTTAGTTTCTGAATTTGCAAAGATTGAATGGTCAGTCTATAAGACACGTTGCTGGGTCCTTTTTATGGCGTCTCTTTTATTTTTCATATATTTATTTTATCATTGTTTTTCTTTTAAATAAAAATAATGAAATTTTATATGAAAAAATCCCAACAGAAGGGGCAAATAGACAATTATCAAGGAATCTAAAATGTTAATGAATATGTGTTGGGACAGCAGCTCAGTTTTGGGGCTGGGGGTGGAGTTGTTAATGCCTCATATAGAACTTCCCCCTCTTTAAGAAGTTATTGGTTATTCAGTGTGAATTTCATAAATGAGAACCAGCTACCCCATCTGAATTGCCCAAATTCAGCTTTGTTACCTGGTCTGCTTATTGTCCGTACTCTTTCCCTTCTGGCTTTCTTTCTCTCTTTCTTTCTGTCTCTCTCTTTTTTTAGAGGTAAAGGATTTTTTTTTAATTTTATTTATTTATTGGACAGAGAGAGACACAGCGAGAGGGAACACCAGCAGGGGAAGTGGGAAAGGGAGAAGCAGGCTTCCTGCTGAGCGGGGGGCCCGATGCGGGGCTTGATCCCAGGACCCTGGGATCATGACCTGAGCCAAAGGCAGACGGCAGACTCTTAACCACTGATCCATCCAGGTGCCCCAGGCTTTCTCTTTTTCTTTTCTTTCTTGGAATCTTCTTTTCTTTCTTTTTTCTTTTCTTTTCTTTCTTTTCTTTTCTTTCTTTCTTTTCTTTCTTTCCTCGCTCCCTCCCCTTCTTTTCCTTCCTTCCTTTTCAATGATGACCTTTAGTACAAAGGCTTCCCTTATACTCCCCAGATTATTTTTCCCCTTTTATTAACATCTTAGATTACTATGGTACATTTGTCACTACTAATGAAACTTACCATTGATTTTTATCTTTCAGGTTTTCAGAAGTAAAATCCAAAATTGCAAGTAAGTTTTTAATAGTATTTAAAAGTATTTGAAATAGTATTTAAAAGTATTTAGTTTTGAATAGATGATAAAAATACTGGTGTAATAGAAAAAAAAAATAGTAAAAGGAGAGATAGTGGAAACAACGTCATCCTCCCACCCCATCCCTGAGTTTAACTTCCTCTTCCTTGAAACAGTCATTACTAGTGTCGGAAATGACATCTAGAGGTTTATCTCAGTCAGCTGCTTTTTTAATTATCAGTGGTAAATGGTAGTCAGACCACAGGAGTTCAGCTGTTTTACTGGTTGGAAGATTTTATTGTCTTGAAAATATAGATTTAGATATCATAGTATATTATAAGGGCTAAATTCACTGCCTATAATCTCATATTGTTTTTGTAATTCTTTAAAAAGAAAGTTAGATCCATAGTCATAGTATTTGTAAATAATTCATATGTTTGTATATAACTCGGATACCTTGAATGTCTCATTGTAGATGAATGACTTTCTTTATATGTTTAGGTAAATACCATGATTTAGAATGCCAACTGATTCAGGAGTTTACTAGTGCTCAAAGAAGAGGTGAAATCTCCAGAATGAGAGAAGTAGCAGCAGTTTTGCTTCATTTTAAGGTAAATAGTAATAAAAACGAAGTTTAGTTTTTAAGATTGTGGAGATTATATAAATTCTATATAGTATAGTCTCTGATTTTATTATAGTTGTAGGACTATATCATAGTGATAATTTTTATTATTTTGAACAATTTGTACATTTCAGATCTCTATAAATGTTAAATTTTAGGTATTTAATATTATTTTATATTCAATATTAATATTTTATCAGTTAATTTTTATGTAGGTTGACACAGAAAATCATGCTATCTTCTTGTTTTTTAATTTATTTTTTCAGTCAAACATGTTATGAACTAGGTCATTAGAAGATTTAGCCTTAAATATCTGGTGGAATGTAGGAACCAGAGAGTAGATAGAATGTAACTAGTAAAAGATTTAAATTAAATTCAGAGGATCTCAGGTGGTAATACAAAGGAATATTGTCTTCTTAGAATTTGCATTAGGAAAAGAATCCCTATATGGCGTTGTATTTCTACAAAGAAGTTGCTTAAAGAAAGAGTTTGCGGGGCGCCTGGGTGGCTCAGTCGTTAAGCGTCTGCCTTCGGCTCAGGGCGTGATCCCAGCGTTCTGGGATCGAGCCCCACCTCAGGCTTCTCTGCTGGGAAGCCTGCTTCTTCCTCTCCCACTCCCCCTGCTTGTGTTCCCTCTCTCTCTGGCTGTCTCTCTCTGTCAAATAAATAAATAAAATCTTAAAAAAAAAAAAAAAAAGAAATAGAGTTTGCTTAGTTTCAGACCATAGTGCTATGAAACCGAAGTCAACCACAAGAAAAAGTTTGGGAAGACCACAAATACTAGGAAGGTAGAGAACATCCTACTAAAGAATGAATGGGTCAACCAGGAAATTAAAGAAGAATTAAAAAATACATGGAAGCAAATGAAAATGAAAACAAGACAGTCCAAAACCTTTGGGATGCAGCGAAGGTGGTCTTAGGAGGGAAGTATATAATAATACAGGCCTTCCTCAAGAAGCAAGAAAAGTCTCAAATGTACAGCCTAACTTTACATCTAAAGGAGCTGGAAAAAGAACAATAAATAATGCCTAAATCCAACAGGAGAAGGAAAATAATAAGGATTAGAGCAGAAATAAATGATATAGAAATTAAAAAAAAAAAAACAGTAGAACAGATCAACAAAACTAGGAGCTGGTTCTTTGAAAGAATTAACAAAACTGATAAACCCCTAGCCAGACTTATCAAAAAGAAAAGAGAAGGGACCCAAATAAATAAAATCATGAATGAAAGAGGAGAGATCACAGCCAACACTGCAGAAATACAATTATAAGAGAATATTATGAGCAATTATATGCCAACAAATTTGGCAATCTGGAAGAAGTCGGTGAATTCCTAGAAACATATAAACTACCAAAACTAAAACACGAAGAAAATGAAGACCTGAATAGACCCATAACCAGCAAAGAAATTGAATCAGTAATCAAAAATCTCCCAACAAATGAGTCCAGGGCCAGATGGCTTCCCAGGAGAATTCTCCCAAACATTTAAAGAAGAATTAATAGCTATTCTTCTGAAACTGTTCCAAAAAATAGAAATGGAAGGAAAACTTGCAAACCTATTCTATGAGGCCAGCATTACCTTGGACCCAAAACCAAAGACCCCACTAAAAAGGAGAATTACAGACCAATATCCCTGGTGAACGTGGATGCAGAAATTCTCAACAAGAATGATACTAGCTAATCAAATCCAATAGTACATTATAAGGATTATTCACCATGACCAAGTGAGATTTATTCCTGGGCTGCAGAGGTGGCTCAGTATCTGCAAATCAATCAGTGTGATACACCACATTAATAAAAGAAAGGATAAGAACTATATGATCTTCTCAGTAGATAGAGAAAAAGCATTTGACAAAGTATAGCATCTTTTCTTGACAAAAACCCTCAAGAAAGTAGGAATAGATGGAATATACCTAAACATAATAAAGGCCATATATAAAAGAGCCACAGCTACTATCATCCTCAATGGGGAAAAACTGGGAGCTTTTTCCCTAAGGTCAGGTACACAACAGGGATGTGCACTCTTACCACTGTTGTTGAACATAGTACTGGAAGTCCTAGCCTCCGCAATCAGACAACACAAAGAAAAGGCATCCAGATCAGCAAGGAAGAAGGCAGGCTCACGCTTCGCAGATGACATACTCTGTAGAAAACCCAAAAGACTCCACCAAAAAACTGCTACGACTGATACAGAAATTCAGCAATGTCACAGGAAATAAAACTGCAAAGAAGTCTATTACATTTGTATACACCAATAATGAAGCAGCAAAAAGAGAAATCGAGGAATCGATCACATTTACAATTGCACCAAGAACCGTAAGATACCTAGGGAAAAATCTAACCAAAGAGGTAAAAGATCTGTACTCTGAAAACTGTAAAAAACTTACGAAAGGCATTGAGGAAGACACAAAGAATTGGAAAAGCATTCCATGCTCACGGATGGGGAGAATAAGCATTGTTAAAATGTCTATACTACCCAAAGCAATCTGCACATTCAACGCAATCCCTATCAAAATAATACCAGCATTTTTCACAGAGCTGGAACAAATAATCCTAAAATTTCTGTGGAACCAGAAAAGACCCCGAATAGCCAAAGGAATGTTGGAAAAGAAAACCAAAGCTGGTGGCATCACAATTCTGGACTTCAAGCTGTATTACAAAGCTGTAATCATCAAGACAGTATGGTACTGACACAAAAACAGACACGTAGATCAATGGAACAGAATAGAGAACCCAGAAGTTGATGTACAACTCTGTAGTCAACTAATCTTCGAAAAAGCAGGAAAGAATATCCAATGGAAAAAAGACAGTCTCTTCAACAAATGGCATTGGGAAAATTGGACAGCAAAATGCAGAAGAATGAAACTGGACCACTTTCTTACACCATACACAAAATTCAAAATGGATGAAAGGCCTAAATGTGAGACAGGAATTCATCAAAATCCTAGAGGAGATCACAGGCAGCAACCTCTTTGACTTCGGATGCAGCAACTTCTTACTAAACACATCTCCAGAGGCAAGGGAAACAAAAGCAAAAATGAACTATTAGGACTTCATCAAGGTAAAAAGCTGCACAGCAAAGGAAACAATTGACAAAACTAAAAGGCAGTGTATGGAATGGGAGCAGATATTTACAAATGACATATTTGATAAAGGGCTAGTATCCAAAATCTGTGAAGAACTTGCCATACTCAACACCAAAAAAACAAAAAATCCAGTCAAGAAATGGGCAGAAGGTATGAACAGACATTTCTCCAGAGAAAACATATGAAAAAATGCTCAACATCACTGGGCATCAGGGAACTACAAATCAAAACCACAATGAGATACCACCTCACACCAGTCAGGATGGCTAAAATTAACAAATCAGGAAACAACAGATGTTGGTGAGGATGTGGAGAAAGGGACACTGTTGGTGGGAATGCCAACTGGTGTAGCCACTCTGGAAATGGTATGGAGGTTCCTCAAAAAGTTAAAAATAGAACTACCCTGGGGCGCCTGGGTGGTGCAGTCGTTAAGCGTCTGCTTCGGCTCAGGGCGTGTTCCCGGCGTTATGGGATCGAGCCCCACATCAGGCTCCTCCGCTGTGAGCCTGCTTCTTCCTCTCCCACTCCTCCTGCTTGTGTTCCCCCTCTTGCTGGCTGTCTCTATCTCTGTCAAATAAATAAAAAATCTTAAAAAAGTTGAAATCTTAAAAAAAATAAATAAAAAAAATAAAAAATAGAACTACCCTATGACTGAGCAATTGCACTACTAGGTATTTACCTAAAGAATACAAAAACACTGATTCAAAGGGGCACATGCACCTCAAGGTTGATAGCAACAATGTCCACAATAGCCAAAATACGGAAAGAGCCCAGATGCCATCGATTGATTAATGGATAAAGAAGATGTGGTGTATACACACACACACACACACACACACACACACACACACACTGGGATATTACTCGGCCATCAAAAAGAATGAAACCTTGCCATTTGCAGTGATGTGGATAGAACTAGAGTGTATTATGCTAAGCAAAATAAGGCAGAAAAAGACAAATACCATATGATTTCACTCATGTGGAATTTAAGGAACAAAACGGATGAACATGGGGAAGGGAAGGGAAAATAAGATAAAAACAGAGAGGGAGGCAAACCGTAAGACACTTTTTTTTTTTTTTAAGATTTTATTTATTTATTTAACAGAGCACACAAGCAGGGGGAGCTACAGAGGGAGAGGGAGGAGCAGGCTCCCCACTGAGCAGGGATTCTAACCTTGGGCTTGATCCCTGGACCCTGGGATTATGACCTGTGCCGAAGGCAGACACTTAACCAGCTGAGCCACCCAGGTGCCCCGAGAAACTCCACACAAAAATATATATATATAAATCTGTTTATATTTGCATCTGTGTAGGGAAATAGAAGTTATTTTTTCAGACTTTTCATTTGAGTAAAATACCTGCATGAGTATTGAGAATGGCTCTTGAGACAATAGCATACTTTGCATTACTTAACTTGTTTTTATGTATGATTTGTTAATGAATAAAAATCATTATAGAGAACTTAATATGACAAATTATTTGTTTAAATATGCTCTGCTAAAATAGATTCAATTTTAAAAGTAAATTTCCAGAATGCCAGTTAAGTACAGCTCTGTTCAGATTCTTACAGGAGAACACAAATGCTTTGAATCCAAGAGAGTAAAGAAGGAAATACATACATAGGTATACCTTTTTTCAAGATTGTGAATCTGTGTGTGTGTGAGTGCATGCACACGTATACGTGTTTTAGAGTTGAAGGAGATGGCTAGGTGATCATAGGGCAAAATGACTGTACAGAACTCATACCTCAGTGTCCTTTCATTCTAAAATCCTGCAGGGATATGAACCAGGTGATCAATTTCATAGAAAGCAATTGGGAGCAGATACTATATTATTAGTTTTCTGTGATTAATTTTATTTAAGCTCATAACAATTACTACTGGTGATTCATAAGGACATAGACATAGCTTTATTACATATAATAACTCTTTTATTGAGATTATTACTATTATTGTTGTTAAACCAGAACTGTGATAATGTATTTCTTTCTTCTTCGTAGGGTTATTCCCATTGTGTTGATGTTTATATAAAGCAGTGCCAGGAGGTAACATAATAGTATACTTTATTGGATTTTATTTTATTTTATGCTTTATTTTATTTTATTTTATTTTATTTTATTTTATGTATTTTTAAAACCATTTAGAAATTATATATTCACTATGTAAAATGCCTCTATTTAGGGTGCTTACTTGAGAAATGATATATTTGAAGATGCAGCAATACTTTGTCAACGGGTGAACAAACAAGTTGGAGATATCTTTAGTAATCCAGAAACAGTACTGGCTAAACTTATTCAAAATGTATTTGAAATCAAACTACAGGTAATTTTAAACAATGATTAAATAGTTCTTAAGGCAATCTGTGATTTTCTTTTTCCTCTGTGTTTTAAAAGTTTTTTAAAAATTTAGTTTATTCATGTAATGCCCTTTGGGATAGTAATCTATTTATTCAGTGAAGGGGAAAGGAATGACAGTGTCATGCTTTTTTAAAAAATATTGTTCGTCAAGAAAAAAAAGGTGCTAATCATAATCACTAAGCATCATCAGAGCACATTTGAAATTTATTCCAGGAGCAATAGTAGTTATAACAGGTTGTCAAGGGGTAGCCTCACATTTTAATTTTTATTGGGTCCTTACTCTGACCAATAGATGGCATTTGTGAAATTGAGTAAGAATTACAAGTGCAATCTGTAGAATTTTTTATAATATGTACTAACACGAAAAGAAAAAACACAGTAATTTTAATTTACAACCTTGATTCCCATAGCACTATACATTAAAGCAACATTTTCTAAACTATGTTTACTACCAGATTAAGCAACATTAAAGAAGTATTTGATTTTAAAACACAATTCATGACTTTTAGTAGCCTTTAAAAGTACTAATATGTATTGTGATTCTCTGGAAACAAGAGTGTAAAGTACAGCATATCCTAATTTTAGAGTAATGCCTGTTAATGTCTCAAGGGACCCTAGGGTTACCCAGGCCACAGTTTGGGGAATGCTGCTTTAAGGAATTGACTTTATCAGTAGAGCCTCAGGTTTTGTTTTTAAAATGTACTTTATGAGGCAAGGTAAGGCCAGTTTCAAAAGAAAAGTTATTTTGAAATTCTTAATACTTAGTCCCAAGAGTGCTATAAATGAACATGTAAATATGAGAAGCATTAAAAATTAAAAACCTATTTTTTTATATTGATATATTTTCTATGCATTGCCTTTTCTATTATATTTTAATCAGAATAATTCAAGAATGTGGAATAATTTTAGAGAAAAATATATAATTTACTTGACAGAATGTTGACTTTTTTCCAGAGTTTTGTGAAAGACCAGTTAGAAGAATGTAGGAAGTCTGATGCAGAGCAGTATCTCAAAAATCTCTATGATTTATATACAAGGTATGCTTTTAATTACTAGAAAATAGGAAAATAGTAACATCTCAGATTTTCTTTCCTTTTTTTTAATAGAAATGAAGTATTCAGGTATTTTGAGTAATAGTTTGTCAGATAGCAGTATACATTTTAGCATTAAATGCTTGGTTATATAGACTACTATTGTATAGAGAGCAGTATTCTCAGCATGTTAACTTAAGGAATTGGATATTATGCTGTATAGTCATGTACTTTAATGTAAATTTTTTCATGCTGTTTAAGACTCAAGAATTTTGTTTCTGATTTTAATTGTAAGCTAGTTCACTATTCTTTAAATTTTTTCTCTAAGACGTGGTATAATTACATTTATTTGGCAGTTAAAACTGTAGAAATTGAGAAAGTCACAAATTCTTAACAAATGACAGCTTCAGCCTTAAGCCTGATAGGAAAATTTGCCATGGGCTTTGTAAATAAAAGTGTAACATTTGGAAATATTGTATCAGAAGCTTAGCTTCTCATGGAGTTTTTTTTTCCAGTCCTGTTGCTGTTCATCAGTGTCATCATTTTGAAAGGAGGGTTTTCAAAAGTAACTGTAATCAGGAAGTTCATCCCAACAACATTTATTGTGAGCCTGTCTTTAATAATGTGAAACAGAAAATTAGAGGGAAGTCCACATGGACATTTGTGTTAAATTGGGATAAAGACAAAAGAAAATAAACAGAAAGTAGATCTCTCAGTATTCTGATGTGAGTACCATATCATGAATGGCATTAGAACTCTGCCACTGTTGCCATTTCTAGACTGGTCGGTTGCCTTGGTTTCCTCTCCTAAGATCCCTAGGAGATTATCCCTAGTCAGTTTTCTAAACCATAGTGTTGTTTGCAATATCCATTCTACTTTATATATTACCCTATGCAGCTGCTCTCTGTATCCTAAGTGTCTTCCAAGGTTTAAGAAATGGTGGTTTAACATAAGTTATTAAAATCACATTGTAAAAATATATATTCCTTAGTATTGTCACTATACCTAAAATATACATTAATCTTTTTTTCCCCCCTTTCCATGAAAAGAACCACAAATCTTTCCAGCAAGTTGATGGAATTTAACTTAGGTACTGATAAACAGACTTTCTTGTCTAAGCTTATCAAATCCATTTTCACTTCCTATTTGGAGAACTATATTGAGGTGGAGACTGGATATTTAAAAAGCAGAAGTGCTATGATCCTGCAGCGCTATTATGACTCAAAAAACCATCAAAAGAGATCCATTGGCACAGGAGGGTAAGTGTTTTTATTAAATGTTGTAGTTAAAACTAAAGATTTTAAAAACTTTATTATATTTGGACAAAGTTGTCAAATATGACAGTGAATTTTCTGTGAAGAACTCATTTAACCCAGCTTATTTACACCATTGATCAAATCCTGTCTCTTGAACCACATGTTGAAATAACCTAATATAATGTAATTAAAATGTAAAGCAGAATACCAGCACTGTAAAGAGTTCTATAGTCTCCTTTTTTCCCCCCCAGACTGAGTAAATTATTCCAGGTTGTTAACTAGGAAGCACATCATTTTTTGTTGTTGCAGATATGGGAAAAAATAGCACGTGGGCATAAAGTTATTTAATTAATACCTTAAAACCTGTGATTATTCACATACTAGAAGAAAATGATTTGCTGTAGGGTTGGTGGCACCTGTTATCCAGATCTCAACTGTCTGGGTTTGATTCTAAAATGAAGCAGAATAGAGTACAGAGTACACTCAAATCAGTTTCTTGTTTCCAAGTTTGTCATATACTAAAGAATGGTCAGGGAGAGGTTGTAATTAGGAATAAGAAGTGACATCTGAAAGTCAGCAGCAAGTAAAGGAAGAGAAAAACTAAAGAACAATTATGAAAATTTAAAAAAAAATTAAGTTTTGGGTGCCTGGCTGGCTCAGTCAGTGGTGTATGCAACTCTTGATCTCAGGATTGTAAGTTTGAGCCCCATGTTGGGTGTAGAGATTATGTTTAAAAAAAAAAAAAAATATATATATATATATATATATATATATATATAATTTGTTTAAGATTTTATTTGTTTATTTAGGAGAGAGAGAGCATGAGCAGCAGGGAGAGGATCAGAGGGAGAGGGAGAACAGGCTCCAGGGAGCCTGATGCGGGGCTTGATCCCAGGACTCTGAGAGCATGACCTGAGCCGAAGGCAGATGCTTAACCGACTGAGCCACCCAGGTGCCCCCAAAATAAAATCTTTTAAAAAAATGTTCATAGTGGTCTAGAGCTAGATATTCTAGGAGCAAAAGAAATCCAACCTTCTAAAGATACCACCAAATAATGTTCAAAATAACCCTCAGTCATTAAGAAAAGCTAAACTGTGTTTCATATATCTTATTTAATAATGATAAAGAAATGTGCAATATGCTCAAATGGTTAAATATATTTAAAAAGCACTGAATTTTTGAGGTAAGTAGGATGATTTAGTTATATTAACTTATTTGGAATAGTCCAGTTCATAAGGAAACCAAACAAGAAATTTTTGGCTATTGAGTCACAATTAAAGAGCTGAAAGAGACTTTAAAGGTCATAATTCCATATATACTCATTTTTCTGATGAAAATCTTCTGTTTAGAGATTAAGGCTTATTTCACTTTACAGAGCTAATTATTGAAATTAGAACTTTTAGGTCTGGCAGTTAGTCCATTTATCTCTGTTGATTTATACTAAGTTGAAGAGTACTTGAAATTGAAATCTGTGTATAGTAAAGTGTTCTCTTTTCATTTGTTGTTATGATGCATTAGTATTCAGGATTTGAAAGAGAGAATTAGACAACGTACCAATTTACCACTGGGGCCAAGTATCGATACTCATGGGGAAACTTTCCTATCTCAAGAAGTGGTGGTTAATCTTTTACAAGAAACCAAGCAAGCCTTTGAAAGATGTCATAGGGTAAGAGTAATTATAAATTTATTTTATTTATATGGTTGTGTTTTTTAATCTTTGCCTTGTTTATAATAAGATCTAAATCTGCTCTCTGGTTAGGAACAACTACTTTTTTGTAATAAAAAATGATGGAGGTTTTGTTTTGGAGAACAGAATTATTTTTAAATTATTTAGAAGTATATTTTAATATAATTTTGAAAGTTGAATATACCACATTTTTCTTCTGTAAGGTATATTAAATCAAGATATGAAAGGGAGATTTAGAGCCATCTCATAAAGAAACAGACCATTAGGGAAAAAAGAATATTTTAAGAACCTAGATACCAAAGGAAAAGTTGAGTCCATTAAACTTTAGAATTTCTGTCCAACAAACACACTTTAACAAAGGAAACAGATAAGTCATAGCCTGCAAGAAGGTATTTATAACCAATGTTACTAGCAGAAGATTATGTAAAACAAGTAATAGTGGCAAATAATTGTATAGCATATACAATGTTCCAAAGCACTTTAGATATACACCAGCTCATTTAATCATTGTAACAACCTTGTGAGGTTTTTATTCCATTTTACAGATGAAGAAACTGAGATAACATACTTCTTAAGCAGTGGAACTGAGAGTTGAGGCAGTCTTAATTTTTTATTTGTATTGATATATATAGTCTATATATTTTATATTGATGGACAGTAAATCAATATAAATAATACATATAAATATAAATCAATAGAAAACAAAGACTAAAAATGCACATAGTGGGTTCTCAGTAAATGAAGTAACTATCATTGACGCCATTATATGTGATAGCCAAGAGCTATCTCTGGAGTCAGCTAGAGGTGGACTCAAAACCTGGCTTGACCACTGCCTCTGGCCAGTTACCTAATGTCTCTAAAGCTCAGATTCTTTACCTACAAAAAGGAGATAATATATGCAAGTTATTTTGGAATAAGTTAGGAAGGGTTATTTTGATAAACATATGTAAACAAATACAGAAAATGTAAATTACCAGTAAGATAGTCAATCTCACTAATAGGAAAATGAAACTTAAAATGGGAAAATACTATCTCATTCTCATTCAGTCTACAAAAATTAAGTCTGGTGATACTAAGTGTGTGTTAAGGATGTGGAGCAATAGAAATTTTCATACACTACCAATGGAAATAAAAATTGGTATAGTTACTTTGGATAGTAACTTGAGATTTCCTTAGAGAAACTCATAGGTCTACATGCCATGTCTAACATCATAGCAGTGTTTATCATGGTGAAAAATTAGAAGCAAATTAAGTGTGCCTCAAAAAGAGAATTGATAAACTGACATTGTTCATACACTAGAAAACCATGTAACAATTTAAATGACTAAACTAGAGTTACATGTATCCACAATAAATCTCAAAAATACAGTGTTGAGTGAAAAAGAACAAGATGGGGAAAAGATATATTCAGTATAACACCACTATACAAAGTTTCAAAAAGTAAAAGGATACCTTATATTGTTTAGGGATGTGCCCAAGCATAAGCATGATAGATTCAGGGTAGTGTTTGCCATGAGGGAGGAGTACCTAATGGACTTTATCCATATGTAGAACTCCCCTTCCTCCCTCCCCCGCAAAAAGATAAAAAATCTGAAGTACATTTGGAAAAATGTTAAGGTTTGACACATCTGGGTGGGTGATGGGTATATTTGGTAAATTACTATCTCTACTTTTCTGAATGCTGGTAATATGTTAAAGTATTTCTAAAGATCATTGAACCTGAAGCTGTCAGCATTATGTTGTTTGAATCATAGTAACTAGCTCTATATCATGACCTTTTGTCTAGAAAGTTACAAGATGGAAATTCAGTTTTGTTTAGCACAATCTGATCCAAGAAACATGTGTTTACTTTGTACCAGCTGCTATGCTAGACATTGAAGATATAAAAATAAGACCTATATATTACTTTTGAATAGTGTGGAGAAAGGAGGTAGACCTAAATAATCAATGCAAAATAGGTATACCCTGCTGGGACCAAGACAATGCAACCAGCTCTGCCTGGTTAAAGAATTGAGGAAAAGTATTTATTTGAAAAGGTTTCAAAAAGAAGGGGTCTTTTTAGGCCTGAGTCTTAAAGCTACATAGGATATCTTCAAGAAGGTGATTCTTGCCGGGAATAGTACATGTAAAAAGTAATATACAAAGATCAGCTGTACGGCATAAAATGCTTGAAATAGAAATGTACATGGCAGGGGGCGCCTGGGTGGCACAGTCGTTAAGCGTCTGCCTTTGGCTCAGGGCATGATCCTGGTGCTCTGGGATCGAGCCCTACATCAGGCTCCTCCGCTGGGAGCCTGCTTCTTCCTCTCCCACTCCCCCTGCTTGTGTTCCCTCTCTCGCTGGCTGTCTCTATCTCTGTCAAATAAATAAATAAAATCTTAAAAAAAAAAAAAAAAAAAAAGAAATGTACATGGGAGAGTAGTGAGAAAGGAAGTTGAAAAGGTAAACAGAAACTCTGTACACCATGCTTAGAAATTCAGACTTGACCTTGTAGATGATGATGTAAGCTTTAAAGGATTATTTAAAAAGGGCAGTGTAATGAGATTAGTGCTTTTTTCCCTTTCTTTTTAAAAAAAGGACTTTGAGATACCTTTGACATTCAGTAAACTGCATATATTTAAACTGCACAATTTGATAACTTTGATGTTATGTCTACATTTCTGAAGCTATAACCTCAGTCAAGATAATGAACAGATCCATCACCCCAAAAAGTTTCCTTTTGTCCTTTTACAGTCCCCCTTTCCTCTTCCCTTCACTTCTATCCTCAGAGAACCACTGAACAGCTTTATGTCACTGTAAATTTGTTTTCAAAAAGAAGGTGACATTTAAGGACTGAGACTTGAAAGCTAAATAGGATGTCTTTAAGAGGTTCATTAATTTTCTAGAATTTTTTATAAATAGTATATAGTGTGTTATAATGTGTACATGTGTTTCTGTCTTCTTTCATTCAGCATGATTATTTAGAAATTCATCCACATTGTTTTATTACTTAGTATGCTCCTTTATATTGCTGAGTAGTATTTCCTTGCATGAATATACCACAGTATATCTACTTACCTATTGATATTTAGATTGATTTCAGTATTTGACTATTATGAAGTTGCTGTGAACATTGATATATATGTCTTTATGCAGACATATGCTTTCATTTCTCTTGAGTATATACTTAGAAGCAATATGGCTGAGTCATATGGTATTTCTTTTAAAGTAACTGCCAAACTGTTTTCCAAGGTTGTTGTTTCATTTGTCATTCCCACCAGTAATGTGTTAAAGTTCCATTTGTTCTCCGTGATCTCCAACATTTGGTATGATCCGTCTTTTTAATTTTAGACAGCCTAACGGTGTGTACCGATATCTTATTATGGTTTTAGTTTGCATTTTCCTAATGACTAATTATGTTGAGTATCTTTTCATGTGTATATTTGCTATTTGTATATATTCTTTGATGTATTTCGTGCTTTTTGAAAATTGAGTTGTTTTCTTATCCTTTGAGAGTTCTGTATTCTAGTTACAATTCATTTATCAGATACGTGATTTGCAAAGTTTTCTTTCAGTCTGTGACTTGCCTTTTCAATCTCTTAACAGTATTTGCAAAGACTAGAAGTTCTTAATTTTGGTGAAACCCAATTTATACTTTTCCATTATGATGGTGTTTTATATATAAGAAAACTTTGCCTAACCCATGGTCACAAAGATTTCCTATTATGTTTCCTTTCAGTAGTTTCACAGTTTAAGGTTTTACGTTTAAGTCTATAGTCATTTTTGAGTTAACTTATACATGTCCTATGATGTTGGATCAAAGTTCAGTTTTTTACATTTAGGTATCCAGTTGTTTAAGTGTTATTTGTTGGAAAGACTATCCTTTCTCCACTAAATTACTTTGGAACCTTTGTCAAAAACTGCTTGACAATTTATATGTGGATCTGTTTCTGGACTCTATTCTGTCCCATTGACCTATTTGTCTTTGTGCCAATATTACACTGTCTTGATCACTGTAATTATTGTCTTGAATCAGGTAGAGTAAGTCCTCTAATATTTTCATATAGATGATTTTGCATTCTCATATGTCTTATAATCAGTTTGTCAGTCCCTGGGGAAAAAATGTTTGGGTTTTGATTGCATTGAATCTGTAGTTCTGTTTGTGGAAAAGTGACATCTTAATAATACTGAGTTTTCACTCTATGAATAAAGTTTATCTGTCCATTGATTTTTTGTTTAATTTCCCGTACCAGAGTTTTGTAATTTTTAGCACACATGGTTTATCCCTGAGTATTTAATATTTTTTGTGTTATTTTAATATAAGTGGTATTTTTTAATTTATACTTTTGATACTTTGTTGTTAGTGTATTGATTTTTATATGTTGACTTTATACCTGCAACCTAACCAAACTTACTTATTAGTTCTAATGGCTTTTTTTTTTTTTAGATTCCATAGGATTTTTATTTTATTTTTTTTATTTTTTATTTTTTTTAAAGATTTATTTATTTATTCGACAGCCAGCGAGAGAGGGAACACAAGCAGGGGGAGTGGGAGAGGAAGAAGCAGGCTCATAGCGGAGGAGCCTGATGTGGGGCTCGATCCCATAACGCCAGGATCACGCCCTGAGCCAAAGGCAGATGCTTAACCGCTGTGCCACCCAGGCGCCTGCCATAGGATTTTTAAATAGACTGTCATGTTGTCTGCCAATAAGTCAGTTTTACTTATTCCTTTCTAGTATAGAAACCTGTTATTTTGTTCTCTTGCATTGTTGCATTGCTCAGAACCTCCAGTAAAATGATGAGTGGAAGTGGTGAGAGCAAATACCATGTATTATTCTTTATCTTAAGAATAAAGCATTGAGTCTTTCACCGTTAAGTATGATATTCATTGTAGGTTTTTCACAGATGCTCTTTATCAGATTGAGGAAATTATTTTTAGTTTTCTGGGTTTTTATAAGATTAGGTGTTGGATTTTGTCAAGTGCTTTCTTTTTATTCTGTTAATGTGCTGAGTAACATTGATTTCCAAATGTTAACCTTGCTTTCGTTTCCTTTGATAAAACCCCGCTTGGTCATCAAGTATTATCCTATGTATTTTTTGTTGGATTAGGTTTGCTGTACTTTTGTTTAGAATTTTTGTGCTTGTGTTCATGAGGGATATTGACTTATACATATATTTTTTTCACACAGTGTCTAGTTTTGGTTATCAGGGTAATGTTGGCCTTGTAGAATGAGTTGGAAACTATTTCTTCTCTTCAATTTTCTGGAAGAGATTGTGTAAAATTGATATTACTTCTTAGTTAAATGTTTGGTAGAATTTACTAGTAAAGTCATTTGGGCCTGCACTTTGTGAGGGTTTTTAACTACAAATCCAACTTCTATAATAGATTCAGAACTATTTAAGTTACCTATTTCTTTTTAATTGAGCTTTGGTAGTTAGTGTCTTCAATGATTTGTATATTTCACATAAATGTTTGAATTTATTGGGATTACATTGTTCATATTTCCTTATTATCCTTTTAATATCTGTAGCATCTATAGTGATGTCACCTTTTTATTCTTGATATCAGTAACTTGTATCTTTTTTTTCCCGATCAGTCTGGCTAGAGGTTTATCAATTTTATTGATTTTTCCAAAGAATCAGCTTTTGGTATCATTGATTTTTCTCTGTTCTTTTGTGTTTCATCAGTTTCCACTCTATTTCTTTTCTGCTGCTTACTTGGGTTTCATTTGCCCTTCTTTGTTTAGTTTTGTAAGGTGGAAACTGGGGTCATTGATTTGAGACCGTTCTTCTCTTATATAAACATTTAGTCTTATAAATTTCCCTCTAAGGTAAGCTTTAGCTGCATACCACAAATTTTGATATGTTGTATTTATTTTAATTCAGTTCAAAATACTTTTAAATTTCCCTTTTGATTTCTTTTGGCCCAAGAGTGATTTAGAAGTGTTTTAGTTGTCAGATATTGAGGTGTTTTTTTGTTCTTTCTGTTATTAATTCAAATTTGATCCTGTTGTGGTTAGAGGACATGATTTGTATGATGTGAATCCATTTTAAATTTGTTGAGACTTGTTTTCTAGCCCAGGATATGATCCATCTTTGTAAATGTTTTGTGTATACTTGAAAAAAGAATGTATATCCTGATGTTGTTAAATGGAGTATTCTGTACATGTCAGGTCCAGTTGATTGACATGGTTGTTTACATCTTCCATCTGCCTATCAGTTTTCTGTCTACCTCTTCTATCAATTATGCGTGGATATATGAATGTAAACAGGAGGGGGGGAAGTTTATTCTTTTTTGCTTGTTAAGGGCATCTATTGAGCATCAGTGAGCAAAGAAGGGAGGTGAAAGTTGTGGTAGAGTGACTAGTGAAGAGTGAAGAGTAAACTTTGAAGTGGTATTAAGAAGATCAGGAAGGGAATTGAGTAATAGCAAATCAGTATTTATAATAGGGTTCTTAAAGGGGGTTATGCACTTCAGCTCCCAGCTCTTTATATTAGATAACAAACATTACTCTGAGAAAGGTAAATGAATAGAGACTACAAAGAGGCAACAGTCAGTTGATAAATAATACAAGAAGCAGTTATAAGATGTTGAGAGGTAGTTTTCTAACTTTTTAGAGAGAGATTTCATTTTCTCACCATAATTACTCATACTTCCTCTGAGTAGTTAGTCATCAGCAATATCAATAGCAAAATGAACATTTATTATTGTAAGTTTACTATGTGCCAAACATTGTGCTAAAAATACTTTATGTGCATTTTTTATATTTTATTCTCAACTCAGGACTAGGATGTAAGGACTATTAATATTATTCCCACCAGGGCACATATTGCATGGTGCACTGGGTGTTATATGCAAGTAATGAATCATGGAACTTTACATCAGAAACTAGGGATGTACTGTATGGTGACTAACATGATATAATGAAAAAATATTATTAAAAATATATATATATTATTCCCACCTTACAGATGAAGAAATTGAGGCCTGGTGGGGTCAAATAATATCTTAAGGGTTTACTCAAAGAGGAAGTGATGAAGCTGGGATTTGAGCCTGACACATTTTGTAGTGCATTTGTTATCGATTTCCCCATTCCCGCCCCCTAATAGAATAAAGAATCCTTTCTATTCTGAATTTTGCTGGAATAACTTTTGTTAAAGTTGGTGGCTCTGAAACTTCTTTGACTACAACCTACAAGAAATGGATTTTACATAATAGTCCAGTGGATATTTGTTACATGAATGTGTATGTGTATGATGTTTTTGTGTGTATGTGTATTTCATAAAACCGTATTTGGTTTTAATATGTACATTATACTTTATTTCCTATTGATTCTCTCTTCTCTTCCCTCTTTCTTTCTTGTCATAATCCACGAATGGATTGCAATCCAGGTGAGAAAAACATTGATCTAGTCTAAGCCAGGAGAATTGTAGACAAATATGGAGCATTGTAACTGTATGTCTATGTATGTGAGAGAGGCATTGGGGGTGGAGAGGAAGAGGCATAATTATTTTGATATCTGAATACTGGCTACATCTTATACAAAGTTGATTGCTTAAAAAAAAAAGCCCTTTTTTTAAAGATAGACTTGAGGAATGATTATCTGGTTTTTGTTTTTTAAAGCTCTCTGATCCTTCTGATTTACCAAGGAATGCCTTTAGAATTTTTACCATTCTTGTGGAATTTTTATGCATTGAGCATATTGATTATGCTTTGGAAACAGGACTTGCTGGTAAGTATATTTATTTGTGCTAATACTTTGTGTTAAATTCCTTTGATCATGCTTGATTAATTATATGCATAATGTTTTGTATATCTTCAACTCTATATGTCGAAATCAGTTCAATGCAATAAATAATGCTTTTTGAGCATCTGTAATGCAAGAGTTTGATAGGTGCAGAAAGTTACACAAAGACTCAGTTTTCTCATATTGCTTACATGAAGCAGGGCAGGGTAAGCTACATAAGACACTACAGTGGATGGCTGAATGTGATACAATGCTGTAAGTTATAAAATGTCAAAGGAGGAAAACAGCAATTTTGGTTGAAGCAATTGAGTAATGTAAAGTTTAGAAAGGAAAATATTCCAAAATAAGCCTGGAAAAGAATAGATTCATATTAAAATTTTTCTTTTGCTTTTGGTCTTTCAGGTTTACTGGTATTAATAGGATAATAATGATTTCTTCCCTAAATTCCAGCCGCATTAATGTAGTTTTGTCCTTGAACTTTCCACCTGTTCATTGTGCATCTCAGATTTAACATATCCCTACTGAAACTGTTTATCTTCCATTTAAACCTGTTCACTCCCATTCTTCGCCATGTCCTTAGAAGGCATTACTATTTACTGGTTGCTCAGGCCCCAAACATAGGAATTGCTGTAGTTCTTTTCATCAAACCTGATAGCCAGTCTATTAGCAAATCCTATCAGTATACTTCCAAACATAACTCAAATTCATCTACTTTTCTCAAGCTCTACTAACGCCCCCTAATATAAACACCGTCGTCTTTATCCATACCTAACTGATCTTTCTGTGTACATTCTCAGCTCTCCACATTACTGACTCACAGAACAGTCAGTTTGATTATCGTTTCCTTATTTAAGACCCTTAGGAACTTCCTGTTACTTTTAGGGGGAAAACAAAGCATGGCTTTTGATCTGTCCTCCCTTTTATGTATTCATCCATTTCTCATATTGTACTTCCTCTCACTACCTTAGCCATCAGCCACTCTGGCCTTCATTTGTTTTTTTTCTCACTCAGGCTTTCCCCCTACCCCCCAATCCCTTTTCCTTTAGCTCTTCTCATGCCTGACTTTTTAAACTCTGATCTCAACTAAGATGTCACCTTCTTAAATAGGCTTTTGTGGATTACCCTAGCTAAGATAGCCCTCTACTCCCAGCCTAGTTACTCATTATTTCATCACTGAATTAATTTTTTATAGCATTTATCACAATGAAATCTTCATCTGTTAATGTCTGCCTCCACTTACCAGAATTCATTCATCAACAAATACCCAAGTGCCTACTCCTGCACTTATGGAGCTTTCATTCTTAGGGATAAGATAGAAAAATGACTAGAAAGTGCAATGAAGAAAAATAAAATTGAGTAAGAGATAGAAGTGTTGGGAGGTGGGATGGGGAATTCAGGAGCAGAGGACTTTTTTTAGAGAGGTTGTTTAGAGAATGCCTCTCTGAGGAGGTATATGAACCAGAGAGCTGAATGGAGTGAAAGAGTAAAAAGAAAGAGCAAAAAGAAAGAGTATCTGGCTTGTTCATCATGATTATCTAGTACTTAGAAAGCACATAGCAGATGCTCAAAAATGTTTATTGACTGTATATCACATTTTTTAAAGTTTTTTTAACACTGAAGCAAAATGACCCATAATTCAGTAAACTTCTGGGTTATTCTTACCCATTTTTTAATTCACTCTCATGATTATAGATAAGCATTTGTATCCTTTTTTTTTAACTTAATTACAGTAGACTCTTTTTTTAAGTTTATTTATTTATTTTCTGAAGTAATCTCTACACCCAGTGTGGGGCTCAAACTCATGATCCCAACCAAGGTCAAGAGTCACATGCTCTTCCAACTGAGCCAGCCAGGCACCCCAATTACAGCCGACTCTTCAATCAAGTATTTAACATTTGCCATTTGTAAGTGACTTAATGTGGCAGTTTGTATTGGGATAATAATACCTCAAAGATATTAAGAAGATTAAAGAAGATAATGAAAAAAAGTAACAAGAATTTGAATCTATATGGTATGAAGGATTTGTTATTTAGTTTGTTTGGAAATCTGGCATCTTCATTTTAGTAGCTGTATTCATAATTTGGAAGGGCTTAGAAAATTTACTGGTAGGATGAAAATGTCTCTTACAATTCATAAATTTTCTTCCATGCAGCCATTCAGTTAGCACTTAACGGCTATTATTTCTAATGATAGTATAAAATTTTGTCATGTGTATTTATTATAAAGTTAACTGTCCCCTATTACTACTAGACATATTGGATTTTTTTCAGCAATTTAGTAATATGAATAATGCCACAGTGAACTTTATAGAGCTTAAAGTGTTTTCCTTATTTCGAATTATTTTCTCTGTATGAAATCCCAGAGGTGAAGTTAGCAGATCAAAGTATGTTACCAGAGGCACCTGGCTGGTCAGTTGGTAGAGCATGAGACTCTTGATCTCTAGATTATGAGTTCAAGCGCCATATTGGAGGTAGAGTTTACTTTAAAACACACACACACAAAGTGTGTTGCCAATTTTTAAAATTTCTGTACTTACAGACCTTTCCAAAGGGTTTTTTTGCACTAATTTACACTGCTGTTGGCATGTATGGTTGTACCAGTTCTTCTGCATAAATTGAATATTCTTTCAAAAACTTTAATTTAGTGGTTAAAAACATACATAAATATTACCTTAATTTTAATATCTTTCATTAATAGTAAGGATTTTCCACATGTGTATTGACTTTATTTTTTTCTCTTGTAAGTTTGTGTTGGAGCCTTTAATTTTCTTACCAGTTGGTGATTTTTGTCTTTTATGGAAAAATGAAACACCTTTGTTTTCATTTTTAAAACTTCGAAAAAAAATCATCATCCTATAAAGAATTCTAGGTATTAATTTTATTTTCTCATATGTGAATATTTTCCCTAGCCCATTAATGCCTTTTAATTTTAGCTGGAAACATAAACATCTAAGTTTAGAATGGACCTTAGAGTTTATCTCTTGCTCTTTTACAAAAAAGAGGAAACTGAAGTCTGGAAAGTAGAATTAAGCTTAATAACTTAATAAAATGAATCCAAGATTTTTACATGAAAATTTTCATCATCTACTCTCTTTTTTGGAGTCAGCATGTTGAGTCGCCTGAATACCATGCTGAAAATCAAGAATTTATTTTGTAGACAGTGAGGATACTTTGAATAGTTTTGAGGAAATAATGGAGAGCAAGATGAGTGAAATGTGTAAGTTTAAGTATGTTAGTCTGGCAACAATATATAGCAGAAAAGATAAAGTGATTTGAACCCAGGAAACTAATAAAAAATTATTTTAACTGTTATCAGATGTAATGAGGCCTTGTTTTAAGAAAAATGGTGGAAGTATATGCATGGCTACTGTGGAACCACCGGGCATGAGAGTGGGAAAGGAAAGGAGAAGATACAGTCCAAGATGATTCATTTATTGATTTATTTTTTGGTTTATCTCAGCAAATAATGGAGACTGAGTAGATGATGAAAATTTTCGTGTAAAAATTTTGGATTCATTTTACTAAGTTATTAAGCTTAATTTTACTCTTCTGTCATCAAAAATCATTGCTGATTAAAATTAGCAGTTACTTTTATTCATGATGCTATATTCATTTTTCTGTTACCAAGATAAATTTCTTCAAGTATGATTCTAATATGTACATGCCTTCCAATTTTAGGAATTCCTTCTTCAGATTCTAGGAATGCAAATCTCTATTTTTTGGATGTTGTGCAACAGGCCAATACTATTTTTCATCTTTTTGACAAGCAGTTTAATGATCACCTTATGCCACTAATAAGGTTAGTCAAATTGATTTTTGTTATTTCAGTGACTATTATAATGCTCTATATATAAAGATATGCAACAAAAATTTTATAAGATTAATAGGACAGATTTCAATAAAGCATTAAATAAGGTTTGGTTTATGTCTTCCTATCAATTTATGTGGACTTTTAAAGTATGTGAGGATGAAATAAGGTAGAGTATACATGAACATGCCTTATAAAATTGTATGTGTACTTTATTAAAGAGGAAAAATATTTTTTAAAAAGAGGAAAAATATGTAAAAGATAAAATTTTAAACATTTTATTGTGTACATTGATATACAAGAAATTAGTTCAAAAACAATCTCAAAGGTAAAGATCATTCGTGATCCCTGAATCACACTTTAAAAGGAAATGTACTATTTTAAGAGCTGTAATGCCACATAGCATTCACATAATAATGCCATAGAATTCACATAACTATTAGGGTTGCATATTCCTTAATAGTTTAGGTGTTTTTGACATTTAGATGGCATTCAGAAGGCAAATATGATTGTCAAATTTGTTTTTATAATATAGGAAAGCTAAATACAACTGGATTGGCTGTTAGTCTTCAAATTTTAATTAGTATAATTTATTATATTCTTAAGTCTCTTTTCTTTGGGGTTTTTTTTGTTTGTTTTTGTTTTACTGTTAATCCAGATATTTAATTAAAAAGGAAACCAAATAATCCCAAAATTTCAAAATCACATATATTTATATTTTTAAGGGATATCCTCTTTTAGATGAAAGTAACAAATCTAAATCTTCCTCTTCCTTCTCATTTAACTGGTTAATTTTTCCTAGTGTGACTATTAGGCATAGTAATAGTACGTAATTTCCTAGTATTGAATTGGGCATAATAATTACTACTTATGTGTTTCTTGGAGTTGTGAGCAAATTAAAATAATATATGTATATTTATAAATATTTATAACAATACATATATGCCTATGAAAAACTTTTATAAGGCTGCTAATATGATTTTTTTTCCCTTTAAACATTCAATAGCTCTTCTCCTAAGTTATCTGAATGTCTTCAGAAGAAAAAAGAAATAATTGAACAGATGGAGATGAAATTGGATACTGGCATTGATAGGCAAGTTGTTAGTTTTACCTTTTCTCTTATATTTTTTATGTTTATTTTTAATTAATTTATTTTTTCAAGATTTCTTTTTAAAGATTTATTTATTTATTTTAAGAGAGAAAGAGACCACTGGGGGAAGGGGCAGAGGGAGAAAGAGAAAATCTCAAGCAGACTCCCTGCTCAGTGCAGAGCCGGACACGGGGCTCAGTCTCATGATACTGAGATCATGATCTGAGGCGAAATCAAGAGTCAGATGTTTAACCGACTGAGCCACCCAGGCACACCTTTAAAGATTTTATTTTAAAGTCCACACCCAAAGTGGGGCTTGAATTCACAACCCCTGAGACCAAGAGTCACACGCTCCACCGACTGAGCCAGCCAGGCGCCCCCTTTTTCTTACGTTTTTTAAATTGTAAAAATACCATTATAAATGCATCATGAAAATGGTTTTCAGTATGTTTAGGTATGCTTTTAAACTAGATTCAAGTGAAAACCATTTTTATAGGCCACCACTTTCTCTTCCTCCTCCTCCTTTCCCTCTCTCTCTCGAAACTCCTTAAAAATGGTATGTAACATAGAAGATTTTATTTTCATTTAGAATTTTCAGGTTTATATCTGAAATGCTTTAAATAAATATACTTGTTTTCTGTAAGTAAATTTCATTAAGTGAATACAAACTCTTTTAAAATTTATTTGACAGAGAGAGACAGAGAGGGAACACAGCAAGGGGTGTGTGAGAGGGAGAAGCAGGCTTCCCACTGAGCAGGGAGCCCAATGTGGGGCTCGATCCCGGGACCCTGGGATCATGACCTGAGCTGAAGGCAGATGCTTAACGACTGAGCTACCCAGGTGCCCCGAATATGAACTCTTCATTCAAAAATTTTTGTAACTTTTTTTGTAGTTAATTACCTGTTAATAGTGTAGAGCAGTGGGTCTCATCTTTTCTTGAGATGATGTGGTGGGCATACATTGATGGTGATGATAGTTACCACTTATCAAGCATTTGGTGTGTGCTAGGCACAGTGCAAGGACCGTTAACCTGTATTATTTTATTTATTAGGTAGGAAATACTATTTCTGTTTTACAGATGAGGAAATGGAGGCTTAAAGAAATTAAGTAATTTGCTCAAGATTACACTGCTAATGGTGGTAGAGCTGGAACTCAAATTCTAAAACCCATGCTACTAGATTTGGGCATATCTTTTTCACTTACTGTGATTCTGTTCCTTTCTCTTCTATTCAAGAAAGCATATTTGAGTGCAAGTTAGTTTCAGTGCTGTTATAAGGATAGCCTGGAATCTACTCCCAATTTATGAAAAATTAAATAATTTTTACTTTATTAGTAGTATCAAACTTGCAGCTCACCTCCCAGTTATCTTCTCACTAACATCAAGAATTACCATTGAGTATATGATAATGAAGGAAAGAAAAATAAAATTGAAGAATAAAACTAGGAAAAATAAGGATGTTATAAAATTAATTACTGAGACTAATTTACTGAATTAATATGCTTAGAATAATCCTAAAACTGGTCTCTCCCTTTTTTTTTCAGTCAGGACCATATGAGATTATATATACATAGAGCTTCATTTAATGTAATTATAATGTGCATGATATATTGTACACATTATAATCACCACTTGAAGAAGTATGTATTTTCCTAACCTAAATCCCTGATATTAATTTGTTTCTCTTGCTTTACCTCAGAATACCTGAAAATCATATTTGGGACATGGGGAGGTTGGATATGTTAAACTTTCAGAGATACAGGAAAGCTGTATTTCCTTGGTGTCTTCTTAATATCTTCCTTTATAAGCCTTAATCTCAGAGTCTTTGCACTAGTTGATTAATTGAAGGCACAGTATTCTGTAGTGGTCTCATGAATGTGAACTTCTAATTTTTCACCCATGTACCATGGGGCCAAGAGGTGAGCAGAGCATTCACCTGATCCCTTCTGATTTTTTCAGACCAGTACCCATCTATCTATAGGTGTTAGGTCGGAACCCCTTTGCCTTTGAAACTCACATCATCTTTTCTTATTGCTGTTTTCTCTCAGTCATTTATGTTAGTCTCCTACATTTATTGAGGATTCAGGCATCTGGCTTATAATTTTTCTGTTAACCTTAAATCTTAGGTTATTTCTACTTCCATGTGTGTGACTGATTCATTTTCTTGATCATCTTCACTTTAGCTACCTGCTCTCATTTCCTACTAGACCTCATTATCATTGGTACCAAAAACCTCAAACTTGAATATCCCACACGTTGTTCACAACCTCCTGTTCTTCCAACTCCATAACCTGCTTTCTGACCTCAGCAGGAACTCTAGCCCTTAATACATTTATCTTTTTCCAATCTACTGTCCTTTTCTTTATTCATTATTATGCTTAGGTTGTTTGATCTATCTCTTAAATTAGTCGCTTATAACGACCCTAAAATCTCTTTCCATCAACCTTAACTATCTTATAGATCCAAGATTTTGGATTAGTGCAGTCTCTTTTATTCCCATAACTGGGTGGCTGATTGCTGTTGGAGAGTAGCACATAACTTGAACATTATCGGTGCCACTACAAACCCATGTTCTCCTTTCTCAGCTGAGTCTTTAGTACCATTTGTTCAGCTTCCTGCTTGTCCTTAGACTGTGAAACTCCTGTTTTTTTCACTAATTCTTCCAGACATTGGCCATTTGACTTAAACCCGCTATCTTCCCCTCTTCCTAACCAGTCTGTATATATGGTGGTTATGGAAATAAGTTAGTAACAGGTTTTTAAGATCTTTAAGATTACCTTAAATAAAATATTGGGCAAGAGCAGGAAGATCGTAAAACCAAGAGTTCATTGATAGCAAAGTCTAGAATTTATTTTTTCTTAAAATCTGAAGTCTACCAATAGTAAATAATTTTATGGTGCTCTGAAATTAAATAATTTCAGTTTAGTATAAATAATATAAATTAAAGTAAATTTAAAATAAATGGGTCAAATATATGGTGTTCTTAATTCTCTTAGGACATTAAATTGTATGATTGGACAGATGAAGCATATCTTGGCTGCAGAACAAAAGAAAACGGATTTTAAGCCAGAGGATGAAAACAATGTTTTGATTCAGTATACTAATGTGAGTAAAATAATGCAGTATACTAGTGAGAATATCTGCTATGCTTAATATTTTCATTAGCATTTTCATTGGTGTATCTTACTGTGCTCTAAGATTTTTTTCATTTATACTTAGAAATTAATGAGATACTATATGTAGTTTCTCCTTAGCTAAGCTGATACACATTTCTATGTAATAAGTGTAGAAAAAATTTTACAGGCCTGTGTTAAAGTCTGTGCTTATGTAAGAAAGCAAGTGGAAAAGATTAAAAATTCCATGGATGGGAAGAATGTGGATACAGTTTTGATGGAACTTGGAGTACGTTTTCATCGACTTATTTATGAGCATCTTCAACAATATTCCTACAGTTGTATGGGTGGCATGTTAGCAATTTGTGATGTAGCTGAATATAGGAAGTGTGCCAAAGACTTCAAGGTATGTATTCACAAATACTAATCTTGTAAATAGGCTCAAGAACATAAGTCAGACCATTACAAATGCATGCTGACTTATAATCACTGCTGAAAAGTTTAAAACTTGCCATATTGTAGTGAGACAGATCTAACGTTTCTTAACTGAAAAAGTATTGTTCTAATCATATTTTCAGTCTTAACACATTTTTGCTGTATTTTAGACAAGGCCATATTTCAGTTCGACAGTGCAAATTGTTCACTTTCTTCAGGAAAATATGTTCTTTCTTCATGTACATCTCTCTGAAATCAGTTTTCCTTAAGGCTTAAATTATTTAAGAAAAGTGCTAAATTAATGGTAACTAATTCTAATCCACAGAAGTATAAATGATTGTTACTATTGAAGGAAGTTGACATGGATCTTTTCAAAAAAAATTATACCAAGTTTATGTAATGTCTGAAATATTTGAGTCTTAACACTTTCAGGAGCTTTTACAATTTGTAATATTGAACTCTCCCCACATTAGTAAGTCTGTTTAACAGTATGTAAATGAGAAGAATTTATAAACTAATTGTAAAACTAGAAATTATTTTGTTTCAATGTTATTTTTTTTTCTTCTCTTATTTCAATTCAGATTCCACTGGTATTACAGCTTTTTGATACTCTGCATGCACTTTGCAATCTTCTGGTAGTTGCCCCAGATAATTTAAAGCAAGTCTGCTCAGGAGAACAACTTGCTAATCTGGACAAGAACATTCTTCACTCCTTCGTACAACTTCGTGCTGACTATAGATCTGCCCGCCTTGCTCGACATTTCAGCTGAGGTTGAATTTACAAGGGAAACATGTTGTACTTCAGCAGGCCTTGGTTGATAGAAAGCACAGGAGATTTCTTATGACACAGCCAACATTTTATGGAAAATGACTGTTTAGAGAAACAGCAGCCATACTTACCCTTGAGATTTTATTTGAAATTTGGACACTACCAGCCATATTTTGCTTTTTACCCTTAAGTTGAATTTTAATTCCATTCTTGAACTTATAAATTTCAAATTCTGTGAAACTACATGTCACTGTTTTCATCCTGGAAAATGTTGGTGTCGGAAGACAAATGAGATGTTCTCAGTGTTCTAGTTGACGTTCTTTAACATTCTATTGGGAAATTTCACCATCCTATTTTGCATTAATGGTAAAATACACCAAAACTGCATTTATTATTTACCAATTTTTAATGACCTTTTCAGCACTTGGTAATTGTTAAACAGGTTATTTTAGGTTTTCCTAGAGAACTTTTGCCTCTTTCAAAAGGTTAATAATTGAGCATAATTTCTGTAGTTGGTTAATTGGATTTTTTCCTGAGGTACAACAATAATATTCCAAGAAAAATGTTATAAACTAAACTAAAATGATGAAATGTTTTATGTAGATATTAGGAGTGGATCAGAATACATCTGCTTTCTGGGTAAAAAAAACTTAAAAGTTTACTATTTCTTATTTCGTAAACAGATTTTAAGCCAATGCTAGCAAGAAATTAATGAGTCTACCTTATTTTATATTTCACTTAAGATAAGGTGGAGGACCTTAACTAAAGGACCATATTTATTCATTATTTTAATATTATAAGGGAAGTAAAATGAGGTATAGTCTAAAGGTGAATATGAGAAATATTGACAGTGTGGAGCAACAGTGCAGTCCTTTAAGATTTCTTTCTTAATGCTAAACTGGAATAAGATGGAATGGCTAAACATAAGTAATCTATTTTAAGGGGAATCAGGAATTGATAGATAGTGTTATATATTCTAAATCTGGAGATGAGCTTTGTAAAAACCGGTTGCTTTTCAAATTTATAGTTTCTGTCATCTTTTTCAAGGCGTTTCTGAAGCAGTTCTCACTGATTGGAGTTAATTGAATTGGCTTAATATGGTGACATAATAAATCACTTATAAAATTTTAAACATCAAGTGGAAATTTAGAAAGGCTATTACTCTACAATTTCTATAAACTTGCTCTGAAAGAATTCATTCTTATCTATATGTAGTTTTACAGCTTCCTTTGTGTTGTTCATAATCTTCTAGGAACAGATAAACTTTAATGTTCAGCTCATTCTTGGCATTTTTTTTCCCCTTTAATGTAGCCTTTTTGGCCTAATTTTGGCAAACTACTTTTCTTTTAAGACTATGTTTCTGAATGGTCATCAATTTTACCTAAATTTGGAGGTCCAGCGCTAGCTACTGTGTAAATTACTATTGACTAAATATTCATTTTCTGTTTAGCCCAGTGTTATCAAGGTAAGGAAGAGAAATGAAGTATGCCAACTTTTATCAAAGCATTTTAGGAAATCGTGACAGTTTTAGAAGGCTGTCTAGTTTTCTATTCCTTAGCCAAGGGAGAGCCAGAACAGATTTTGGATACTAGAGAAAGTCATATGCTTGTACTATTGCCATTTTAGAAAGCTCTGATGTGAATTCAAATTATACCTCTGTTACTTAAAGCCAACAATTTTAAAACAGTAGTTTTACTGGCCATTTGAACTCTTTGTACACAGTGTCAATTTGTAAAAAAAAAAAAAAAAAAAAAAAAAAAAGAGAGAGAGAAAAAAATCTTAAATAAAACATGAGAGAACATTTTAAGACTTCCAAATCAGAGAAGTGCTTCACATTATTTTGTTTGGATTAATTTTTAAAATGTAAAGCATATACATGTTGCTTAGATATTTTGTTAATTATTATTTCCATGCTTGAGTTTTGTGCAATATTTTTATGTCCATTGACCAAGGCAGTGACAAAGAGAACTCATAAGTGAATACTTAACTTAGAAGTGTTAACATTAATGCTTAATAAACAAATTCCCTGCAATTGTTTTTTTTATTTCACTCCATTTTTACATCTTTAGGATAACTGTACTTAATTTTATAAATTATTTCTATTTAAGTTTTCAAGATGTTCCTTATTTTTTATAGCATAGGTCTTCTCACTTCCTTTTCTTAGCAGAAAAAAATACTTTAGAACTAAGATTAGAAATCTAACCTAAACTTAGTCTCTTTCTCTGAGAAAAAAAATTTTTGTTGTTGTATAAACCCCTATGCATTCCTTGCATTCTTTGTATTCCAGTTTTTAAAGTATTTTTTATATTTGTGGCCACTATAAAATTTTGCCCACAATTTATGACTCAAAAGAGATATCAATAAGTAAGATGTTTTTCATGTGCACATGGAAAAATTTGGCGTAGTAGTAATGGAACTTTGTATATTAGTAACTTTAGCCAACATTGAATAAGGAGAATCTTTATACAGTTTTCTGCAGTTCCACTAACAGGCAATATTTAGATAATGTTTTGAAGTTGAAAATATGCTCCAAAACACTGCAAATTATTTTTCTTCAACTTGAGTATATTATGTTTGCATAAAATGGTATAGAAAGTGAAATACAGAGCACAAGTTTAAGAAGTCTAGCATATATAAGTTATGATGTTGAAAATGACAGTCAACCAGAGTAGGTGAATAGTCCCTATGAAGAATGATTAAATAACGCTTGGATGGATCTTTAGATAGTTGAGTATCTGACTATTTCAAGACAAGTATTAGCCTCATTTTGAGCCTCACCATGGTTGCAAGTCCCTAGCACCTTCCCTTTTTAAAAAAAGAGCTCCTAAGTATGTTAATTTATGATATATTTAAATGATTTTCTTTCCTCTCTCACTTTAAGTATTTCACTATCTGAATATCAGCCTTCTGACTTACAGTGAAATAATTGAATTATCAGATTGACTCAAAGTGGAGAATTTACTGCTTCCTTAAAATGCCTTTTTTTCATCTAAGATGGTGAATATTTACAAGTATCCACATAAAGAGATTTTGGTTCCTGAAATGCCACAAAACCTTTTAAGGTGGTCATGTTTATAAGATAGTGGCTAAGACGTGCTTGAACAACTGTTATATGAGAGTAAGCAAGGTTCACTCAGTGCATAATTTGTCATTGACTTAAAAAGCTGACCTCTGGAAATTTAATTTTTTTAATACAAAATTATGCTGCATATTACCCATATATTACTCATTGACTTAGAAATGTGAGGTGTTTCCTAGAAATGTACTGAATTCTTCTGGTTTCTGTTGGAGAATCTGACATCGAAAGCACTTTATGCTTTTATCCAATTAGTTTAACTATATTCAATTCCTGTAGTACTTCTCTCTGATTGAGAAACTCGGTCCTGAAATACATTGTGTGCTTTGGAGGAAAAGACCAGTCCATGTTGTTGGAGTAAATAATTCTACCTAAAGTAAAAACAGCAATTTTTGAATTTTGATGCATAATAAAAATAATTATAGCTACATTTATCTACTCATGCACTATGCTAACCATTTGTATACATGATCTCATTAGATTCCAAAGCAGTCTTAGGAGTTGGGTACTATTATCTCCATTTGACAGATGAAACATCTAAGCCACAAAAACTTTAAGTAGACCTACTCAAGATCTATAGCTAATAAAAGGCTCAGATCGAAACCTAAGTCTTTCTCACTCACTCTTTATGTTCTGTACACTCTTCTTGTTTAACATTTAAATAGGTCCTTTGTTTTGATAGGCTCATTAGTTTTTGCTTAATCTAATTCTCTTCTAATGTTTGGTTCTCACTGTAATGTTTAGACTATGAAGTTGATACAGAGGATCAGTATCTAATTTACTGTTGGAATTTTTAATGTGCCCAGTGTGTGATCATACTTTTTAAATTTGGTTTTTAAAATTTTATAAGTGGTCATGAAATTTTAATTTAATATTAAGTTTGTATTTAATAGAAATCTTTCTGTCAAAAAGTTCTCTTTAGTGAGTATTATTTTACATAATTATAGTACTATGTCTGCTCAGTAATTTTTATAGAAGAAAGCCCAGGTATTTTGTATCATATTTTATAACATAAGAATAAGTGACAATTCTACTTTGGAAAATATGAGAAAATCAGCATTTCTACCTTCAAAAACAGACTATTTTAATGTCATAAGTTTGCCAATTCTATTAATTATTTAATGCACTTGGTAGTTTTTAAATGGCTAATGCTGGAGTGAAAATATAAGGAAAATGTACTCAGTGTATTAGCAATAGGTAGTCATTTTCATGTAATCAAAAATTGCATGTTTAATCTTTTAAAAATTGCCTTAACTCTTAACTTTTATTCTTACCACTGATCAATCCTTTCTCTTTCCAAATTTAGGGGAGAAACAACTCCTCAAGTATATATGGGAGAGAGACCTGACACATTAGAGTGTAAGAATTTTAATTGGTGATTTGGAGCAGTTAGGCTGATAACCCTGGGCTTAACGAGATTGATATTTTTAAACTTGGCCCTGTATACTTTAACACTATTATTTGGGTGGTAACAGTAAACTTCAGTTCTTGTGATAAATATCACTTTTGAGGAGAGGGAAAAGTAATTAACCATACTTGTTCGTTTTCTAAGTGTTTTAGATGGTTGCAGTCTGCCTCACCATACAAAGCCAATTTAAATATGAATATATCACATCATACTCCAAACAGCAAACAACCTCAGAGGAAAGTCATTTATTCAGAAGGCATAGATTTGTGTTAGACAGCAGTGATGCATTACAAATATATAATTATTTGCACTAATATTTGAGCAGGTGGAATGGATTAGAACATGGTCAACATTATGCTGCTGATAGCATGTATTTTTCTATATTAATATGTACTGTGCAACATGTATTAAAATTGTCAATAATTCATTTTAGCCAAGATACTAATATTTATAATTACTATGTTGAAGAAACAGTATCCAACTGAGCCACTTTTAATTTAAAAGTCTGAAACTGGAATTACGTTTACTTTGAAAAACCACTTAAATTACTTTATAATCATGGGAAGGTCAGTAAAGCATAGAATTATCAGTGACTGGTAACTTAACAGGAAGAAGGGTAGAGGGTTAAGAATAGGGTTAGGAATCTGCAATTAATAAGTTAAGTTTCATTTATTTATAGCTCAGATGAGTGACTTCCTTTTATTTTCACTATTAGCAATCTTAAATGAAGGAAAATGTTTTATCCCTTCCAGAGTGTCTTCGTACTAATATTCTAAGTCTGAAGATTGGACAGAACCAACTCCAAGGAATTAATCTCCAGTGGTGGACTTTCAAATATTTTAGATTAAACTTGGAGAGGTAGGAAGCCTTCTTGATGCCCCTGTAATCTTAAATAGGCAGGTGCGTTTAAGTGAGACCATCCCTTTTTTACCTGCCTATCATTTTGATCTTTTATGCTGTGGGTAAATTTGGTTCCTTTGAACTCTGGTATTTTGTTGTGGTAGTTCTAGCAAATCCACAGCTTTTTGCTATAGATAATATTACCTAAATGGAATGTGGACAATGCTGACCTAAAGAGAACTGTGAAACTACCTCTAAGTATATTGTTTGCAAATGCTGTGTGCTATCTAGGGGATTCACATGAAATTCTGTGAAAATACTTTACAAGGAGTAATACTAAGTGCCTCTATATTAGGTTTCTCCAGTAAAATGTACTTTCATTTTTTGCCACAAGGGGGAGAAGTTATTTTTATAATAATACCTACATTTTTGTTTGATTTTAAAAATAGAACTCACATAGTTTCTCTCTTGAACAGCACCTATGAACATATCACTATCCTAACTAATAGGAAGAATGTGTGTTTGTGTGTGTGTATGTGTGTTTCAATAAGATTGTGAAAGTCATGTGGAAAATTTCTGGGTCAATTACATAAAACTAAAACAGTTTTGAAGAACCTGTATGTGCACAGTGGACACAGGATTTGGGCAAAGTTCATCATAATTAAAACTATGTTTTTGGAGTTCTATATCTTATTGAATTACTTTATCAGCTCTTTAAGAATAATCTATTGATTAGTTTTCTGCATTCTGCTTTTTAAAGAAAAAAATTGAAACAATCTCAAACTCACAGAAAGGCTGTAAATACTGTACAAATAAAATTTTTCCGCTTTGAGAGTAAGTTGCTGTCATGATGCCCTATCACCTTATAGTATTTTTATATTTCCAAAAAGAAAGAATTTTCCCATATAACCATAATACAACCATCAAAATTAGAAAATGAACACATATTACTCCCTCAAACCCCATCCAATTTTCATTAATTGTCCCAATAAAGTTGTATAAAGATACAGTTCAAAATCACATGTTGCCTTAGATTGCAGTAGCTCTTGTTTCACTCTGGAACAGTTCCTCAGTCTTTCTTTGACTTCTGCTACCCTCGACTTTTGTAAGATTATAGGCCAGTTATTTTGCAAAATGTCTTTAAATTTGGATTTACCTGTTTCCTTATGATTAGATTCTAACCGCTGCTTTAGCAGGGATATTACAGAAGTGATTCTGTGTTATCATGTATTCTGTTAGGTAGTGCACAGTTTCATTTTGCCCCATTTCTGATGATGTTCCTTTTGATCACTTGTTTACCTATCAGGCTTCTCCACTATAAAGTTACTGTTTTTTTCTTTGTAAGTATTTTTTTGGGGAAGTAGTTAAAGCTATGTATATATCCTGCTAATCAAATTTTCAGTTTATTGATACCAGTATGAATTCATGGCTTTCCAGTCAATAGGTTATAATCTGTTACTTACTTTGAATTTCAAATTGTCCGACATTTCGCCAGTGTGAGCCCCTTCATGTTGGCTCCAATGCCCTTTTGATATGTTGCCATCATTTTTTAAAGCACTTTCTTACTTTTAGGCACACAGGATTTCCAAACTCATCTTGCACTTGCCTTGCCACGGCCCTAGAATCAGCCATTTCTCTACCATTTAGTGGGAATTGGTATTTAGAAGCCATGATTTGTGCATGAGATGTGCTTATCGTGACTGAGATGTCACTGTCACTACTCCCTCTCTAATGGATAGTGCTGGGGGTTTTATGTGTGTCTATACCCACACATATATTTTTTTTTAATTTACAAACACACATACACTCCCTCTTCTATGTGACACCCTTCTCACTCCACTTGAGCTCCAACACCTATATTGGGTTTCTTGCCTCTCCCACTCAGGAGGGCTTCCTCAGCCCATTCAGCCATCAAAGCTTTGGCTTTAGGACAAAGGGGAATGAAAATGGTCATTACAGGAAAAATGTAAAAATTCTAAATAAAAATTACTCATAATTTCATCACTCAGAAGCAATTATATTTTGGTGTGGTTTCTTTTACTGTAGTGAGCAAATTAGTAAAGTCACATTGAGAACGGTTCAAGTGTTAAGCCAAAACACGGCACTTTCGTTTTGAAGGAATTAAATTTGAAATGCACGTCATATGTTTTTCTTTTTCCTACTATGAGTAGTTCCTAATTAGTGATAAGGGTACATCAAAGAAACTGTGTGAATGTAAACTTGGCCACTGATGACTGAATACCAATAGGATATTTTTACTAAAGTTCAGAGGGAAAATGATTATACAGTTGTCGTTTTGTAGGCTATATATATATATATATATATATATATATATATATATATATATATTTATGTATATGTATGTATGTTTAAGTAAGATAGACTTTATGTGAGAAAAGGGTCAATATCTGGGATGAATTTAATACCTGTTACGATGAACTTCATGTGAAATAGGAGCCTGTGCATGGACAAATTACTCAACTCTCAGTTTCCTTGTTACGTCTCTATGATTATCAAAATTCTTTAATTCTAAATGCAAGAAGATGCAGCATTCTACTAAGAGCTTATAGTGATGTCAGAAATAGAATAGCTCAAGAAGTCACCTCTGAGCCCAACTGAGAATATGTGAAAGCCACCTCCTCCCCTAATGCTACCGGCATGCAATGACCATATACCACTGTGATTAAGAACTAAGGCTCTTGATCAGACAAATGGCAGATGTGCATCTTGGCTTTGTCACTTACTAATTCTGTGACCTTGCACAAATGTTGTAAAGTGGGGAGAAGAGATATTTGTGATTATTTTTCATTCTCACTAATTTCTGTGAACTTTTTAAAGGAGTTTCCAACCCTCTGAGGGATCACTTCATTCATTCGTTCTTCATTTGATAAAAATTGAAATTCTATTTTTGCCAGGTACTGCATTAAAAGTTATATTTTATATCTTAATATAGATAAAAAGATCCAGCCCTTGGGGCGCCTGGGTAGCGCAGTCGTTAAGCGTCTGCCTTCAGCTCAGGACGTACATCGGGCTCCTCCGCTGGGATCCTGCTTCTTCCTCTCCCACTCCCCTGCTGTGTTCCCTCTCTCGCTGGCTGTCTCTCTGTCAAATAAATAAATAAAATCTTTAAAAAAAAAAAAAAAAGATCCTGCCCTCAAGAGTCTAGCCTAGTGAGAGAATGTAGGCAACCAATCATAGTGCTCTGTAACAAGTACAGTACTAGTAGCACAGAACCAGATGCTGCAAAAGCTCAAATGAACTGTTTCCAAATTTGTGGGCTGGTAGGGGGTGAGGTAGGTAATTAAAGCTACTCAAATTACCGTTTATTAAATACCTACTAAATCAAGTGCCTTGCTAATAAATACGTTTGTTATTTCACTTAATTCTCACACTGCAAGGTAGATACTGTTATCCCCATTTTACAAATGAGGGAACTGAGGCACAGAGAAGTTCAGTAACTTGACCAAGGTTATATATCTAAAAAGTAATAGAGTCAGAATTAAAACTGTACCCACAAGCTCCCAGAGCCAATGGTTTAACCACTTTGTTTTATTACCTCAAAAAAGATTTCACAAAAGAAGCTTACATTTCAGTCGGGTTTTAAAAGGCAAGGAACATTTCAGGATACGGGTCAGGGGACGGGGCATTCCAGATAGAAGTGGCTCACACTTTCAAGGGTGTAGCACACGAGTCACTGGTACATTCATTGAATGGGAAGACTGAATAGAGTTCCCACTGTGTGGTCTATCAAAAAAAGCCAAATAAAAGTGGAATACTTGGGTTGGGGTTAGCTTATTAAGAATCTTAAATGTTATGCTAATTGTCCAGGCTTTATCATGAAGATGACAGAACCAACCATGGATGATTAAGCAGGTAAATGACATGAACAGCTCTAAAAAGAGGACTGATAGGAATGTATGCAGTGGATGAGGGAGGGAGAAGAGCAGAAGTGAGGTTACTGCTTTAATCTGGAAGGTGAAGGCCTGAACTAGGGAGTAGCAAAGGAGTGAAGAGGAGGTGATGACTCAGGAAACACTTGGAAGATTAAACCAATAGGACCTATCGTTGCTTATTGGATGTGGAGGGCGAGGAAGAGAAGGAATCAAAGATGATTCCAAGATTCTTAGCTTAACGTATCTTGGTGAATGCTAACATTATCTGTTTACAGAATAATGTATGATATCATATACATTAGCAAAAGTAGGTTTAGAGGGAAAGTCAAAGAACGCTAGAAAAACATCTATTCTCCCACCAGGAGAACTTGGTTAAGGTCATAAAAAATTTAAACTTTTTAATCTGTATTTTTTCAGAAATACTGGAACTTGTAGCAGAATAAAAAAAAATTCCATTGGCTTTGAAACATAGGGGAATGATTTTGAAATCTGAATAATAATATTTGATGATCATATAGTTGTTGAGTTTTTGTTTTTCACTTTAGGCAAAAAAAAAAAATCTCTTAGCATTTTAGTGTATAGATATATTGGGTAGACTCAAATGGAATGACACCTGTCCCGCTCCCTCCCCATCGAAGTCAGTCCTTTAGAAAGTTTTAAATTGGGAAGTATATAGATGACTTCCTATGGTTGGATCATTTACATGTTCTATAATTAACATCATCTGACCTCAAAAGATAAGGCTTACCATAATATTTCCTTCGTTGGTGGTTAAGACCTGTGTATATATAATATTTTTTCTTTTTTCTCATTTCTAAAATAATGTGTATATACTATAAATACTCCAAACATTACAGAAATATACAATGTAGTATAACCAGAAATATATAGTGTAGTGTGCTGCTTTCCTGGCTTGGTCTACAGAAGGTCAATTTTTAAAAAATATTGAAATTCTAACACTTCCAATTCAACACCTTCAATTCCCCCCAAACCTAAAGTTGTAGTGTTAATAAAGCCTTACTGCATGCTTGGGGGATAACCAAAGAACAGCTCCAAAAGTGATTTACTCTGCCATTGGCAGTAATTTTTCTCAGGTTCATGAGCCCCAAATTCAATACCAGGGACCCTGTGGAGTTTCTGTCAGGCTCCCAGATGCTGAGGCCAATTTAATGCCCATCAAAAACTCTGCAAGAACTTTCATGCTCCAAATCCAGACCCAAAGAAGTTTTTCCTGTCCCCCTCCCACACTCCTAATTCCAAGGCCCCTTCATTTTTCTGCTTTAAAATGATTGAGAGGGACGAGAAGGTGAGTTACAGTAGAGTGGATTTCTCAAAGCCCAAGTCAGTTCATTTTAATAGCACCACACAGGAGCACTGAGAGTCCTCTGTCTAAATCTACAAATAGGGAAGCATTTTTCCAATGTTCCAGGAGCCCAGCACAGCCAACACCAACCACATTCAGTTATTAAACTACTAATGATAGCTAACACTCACGAAACACTTACTTTGTGCCAGATGTTATTTTAAGGATTTTATAGCCAATCTACACAAAAACTCTGTGAATAGATAGTAATATTGTTATCATTTTATAGATGAAAGGCATGGAGAAACCCAGTGCAAATTTACCCAGGTAGGGGAAGGTAGAGCAACAATTGAACATAGGCAGTGAGACATTGGTGCCCGTAACTCTTAACTCTACCATGTTACATTTCTGAGAAAATCAGCTGCTCAGATTATAACATCTGAATTTAGACTTCTGATGACCTCACATGTTTCTTCAGGATCCACTGGTGAAGAGTTTATCCTGGATAATTTTCCCCAAACAAGGGGTACATCTCAGATTATAATGGATTTATCTACTACCAGGAATCCAAACTATCCAGCAACCCCCAAAAGCTAGATCATTTACAAAATGAATGAACCAGAACACTGAAAAAGTGAAAAATCCCAGTAATACTGCTCAGAGTTCAGCTCTGTTAATAATCAAGCCATGGATTTTGATTGGTATAAATTTTCAACCTTGTTCTTACCCTTTAAGAAATTCATATTTTTCATGCTTCAGTATGCAGATTGAACATTAATGTGGCCCTTCATAGCATGAGCAGAGGTTGGAAATACCTAAATCAATATGAAGAGTTTGGAGAGTGTGCCTTGCCTTTCTTTTTAGAGCCAGAGGGTAAGAATTGATTGGCCAGTTGATAATGTTGCCTAAATGTTAGACTAGGCCAGACCCAAAGCCTGGTTCGTGGTCCAGATTCCAAGACAGGTAGTGAAGGTAGTGAAGGTAGTGAAGACACCTTAGGCCCATTTTAAGGATACTTTTACCCAATTCACAAATCTGCAAATGAGCAGCAATACAAGTATGTGAGTGGAGAGGTCCCAGTGTCTCCACCACTCTTTGTGGAAGGGGGCCCAAAATTCAGAAGTTTAACAAAGCACATTTCTAGTGAAGAATCACCACAAAACTACCTCATAGAGTTTTATTAGCCTAGGATAGAGGCCCTATTAGCACTTGATTTATTTTATCATTCAAGTCAATAAATATTTACTGAACACCTACTATACACTAGGCACTGTTTTAGGCATATCAGTGAAAAAAACCTCATTTGTTATTGAGCTTACATTCTAGTAGCAGAAGCCAATCATAATTTTTTTTCAATCAATATAATTAATTAAATTCTAAAATACATAAGAAGGTGATGGTGCTTTGGGGGAGGAAATGGATCAGGATATAGGGAAAAAGAAGACTCGGCAGGGAAGAGTTTCCATTTTAAATATGGAGGTCAGGATGGCAGGGTTAGCTTTGTATGTGTGCCATCTGCATTGCACATGGCCCATGCTCAGAAAGGACTGCCCTTGGTTCGATGTTCTGATGACATCTTGAAATTCTTGATTTTATCTTTGAACTTAACGGTTTTTAAGCGAAATCTGATGGGACAAGGGAGTATAAGCAAAGGAAATTTTTTTGTTGAGATTCTACTTGAAACTGCAGTGTATTGGCATATTAATTTGGGGAGAATTGGTATTTTTAAAATATTAAGTTCTTTCCATTCAAGAAGATGGTATGCTTTTCCATCTGGTTTTATGTCTTTAAGTGATATTATGTAGGTATTTTCTATTTAGGATCAGCACATTTCTTTTTTAATTTATTTAAATTGTATATGAAATTATTCCTAGGACTTTTCTGGGAGAACATCAGTTTCAATACAAGGCACATCTTTTTCATATTAAAAGTCCAAAATTTGGGAGTACCTGGCTGGCTCAGTTGGGGGATCGTGCAACTTTTGATATCAGGGTTGTGAGTTCAAGCCCCATGTTGGATGTAGAGATTACTTAAGTAAAAGTAAACTTTAAAAAAAAAAATCCAATACTTTGTCCTTTTACTTACAATCAGTCATAGGAGAAGAGAGAAAATTTTGGAGAAACATACAACTAGAAACATGTTTCTTCGCATGTTGTATTCCTAGCTGTCCTTTGCTTGCAAGTTTATTCTGAAGCTCATTGAAATTAGGTACATAATCCCTTTCAGGAGAAAACAGATCTGAAAGTTAGAGTGGTAGTTGTCAAGACAAGGTCTATATTGGCCATGAGAACAGACTGCTCTGTGGTTACTTGTGGGGATAGCTATGGTTGTCAGTAAGACCAAAAAGAAGTAGCTAGAGAGGTCAATAACCCCATGGCCTCTTGGGTGGAGTCTACATATGTATTGTTGACACCAATGGCCAGTGGGGACTGAATGCAAAGAGCAACAAAAGCAGAGACCACAGTGGCTGATATGATGTGTGGTCCAGGCTTGATTCGTGCAGACCAGGGAAAATGGAACTCATCCCAGATCAATAAGGCTATACATCTTATCGTAAACCACAAGACATTTAATCAGCAGAAGTATCTTCACCAGCAGTGTAGAACACGCAAATACACGGAGATGGAGCAGCTAGATGAAAAATAAGAGCAAAATGTGAAAAATAACAGCATCATGGCAGAAAGAGGTGGACATTCTAGACTAAAATTAAGTGGACACAGAAGTATTTGACAGACTGCAACAGCCCGGCAGCATACTGCTGGAGACATTGTGATTCATAGAAGGCAATCAGCCCAGCCAGGACAAGCATGGATCCAAGAGGAGATGAGGCAGAGAGAGGAGGTTCGAGACTAGGTCTGAGACTGCTTCTTTCCACTTTGGGCTATAGGAAAATACCTAACCTTAGAGAAATTGTGTGGAATACAGTGAATTAGTTGTGCTCAGATGACCCACTTTAGCGGACCCATGTGCCATTTAGTCATATAGGTATAGTTTCTCACCAATTCATATTTCTTTGTTTACAGAGGCTGAGGAGATCTTCATTCATGTGTTAGAATAGAAACATAAGAATCTTCTAAACCAGATAAATTTCAAGGCATGATAGTGATTTCTACCAGAACACTTAATTGTCAGGCCCCAGTTTCACAGACCGCTGCAGTTCTGCACTTATGGGAAAGTAGAAGGGGAGGCTGTTGTTCGGACCCAGAATGGCAACACCACTCTTAACATTCATTTTTCAGCTGAGCATTGTGTGAACCGCAGGCAGGATAAGAGTTAAGTATGTCAAACTGCATACACAAAATAAGAAAGAGGGAGAAAGAAATGTTACCAGCATATTTTTAAACAAAAGACATGAAAATGGAGGCTCTTCTGGTATAAAAAAAAATTTTCCTTTGCATACATATTGACAGCCAGAGGAGGTTATTATTGAGAATATGGGTAAAGTTACTGCCAGTTTCTGCTGGTACTCATGTTTAAAAAGAAACTATGGAAACCAGAAGAAGGAATATTAATTAAGTTCAAATTTGGAATGTCCTTGCCAGGAGTAGATGAATGAATTCAATGAAGCAACCTGTTGGGTTGTAATTCAGTGTTTTGTTAGCAATTTAATAGAATGCTGAACTTTTCATAAATTAACACTTTGTTTTAATAATCTTATTAAAAGGTTATTTTTTGATCAGATTAGTCCTGGAATGTGATTTTGTTTTACATTTAAAGAACCAGGATATGTTTTTTTCTTATTTCACCATTTTAAATAACCACATTCTTGGTTATTAATAAAAACTGTTTAATACATTTACATGTTAAAAATAAAAAGTACAAAATAATATAGACAAGTAAATGTCTTTCCCACTCCAGACTGTCAGTCTTTCCCCGCCACTAACTGAAGAAAACAGTTATCAGGTTTTATGTATTTCTTTAGAGATATTATTTGCACATCTGTTTCATACAAATTCACAGAATCTGTTGTTTTCTGAGACCTCTTACAACTCTTTCTAAAGGTTCCCTAATATATATATTACATTATATATATAAGACCCTTTGATTATTACATCTTTTGGGTATTATTCACTAAGAACACATGCCTTTTAAAAGAATATTTTCTAATAGTAAAAGTCATATGAATGTCTGGAGCAGGTAATGCTAATGAGAAAATGCAAAATGGGAAAATTATTCACCTGAATAAACCTGGAGAGTTTACAAGTAAAGCTTCACTGGTCACTGCAGGGTTTAAAGTTTCCACTTTACAATGTAAATATGTTGTGGTCGTCTTAGTTCTTAGACTAATTTGCTTCTTTCTGGTGGGGAGGATAGCAACGTTGAGAAAACACTGACTAAACTGAAAACCAGCTCCATTTAAATGTGAAGCTGCATTCTAAACACCGGCGTAGTCTGCTGAAGGGCTCTGAACATTAAGCTGCATGCCTTGCTGAGTTTTATTCCAAATAGACAACAGCAGATGGTAACAATGCACTTCTCATAGATGGTAGGAGGGAGGCAGTCTTGTTTCAAGTAATACTATTTCTGGGCGGTAATCCAAAATGCGCAGTAGGCAGAAGTTAAAAGGAAGCGCTTGCTTTTAGGTTTTTAAAATATATCCCTTAATCCTGGGTGATGATTGACAATCATGATTTAGAGTATGAGGGGCCTCTCTTTAATCTGGCAAGTTTGATGTTATTTGCGTATCTAGTAGGGCTTTTATTCAACTAAAACTAAGTGGAAGCCTGTGCAATTGATGCCGCATTTCAGAATTGATTTCTGGCCTGGTACTCTATTTACAGATTAGTAAGTACACAGGATCCGTCCTCCTCATCATCTTTTTGAAATTTAAAGGCTCTAAAAGGCACATTTACAATTAAAATGTTGCTTGCTGTCTAAGACTATGACCAGGAGATGACGTTTTTCCCTTATAATTTAATTTCTTGAGAAAAGAAGCAGTCTGTAAGATTATATTAATCCTGATTCGATTCTTAAAATATAATATTAGCCATTGGTATTTACAAACGGTCAAAATGTTGTCATTATTGGCTTCATGCAATTTGCTATAGGTTCTTGGGAGAAATTTTAGAATTACCTCTAAGCCTCCTGCTCCTATTTAAAGGTTTCTAGCAAAACCTTTGTAAGGAATACATCAGTGTTCTGCTATTGAATTCCTATTGTTTTATCAGTTGTGATAATAAATTGATTTAAAAGCATGCATTATTAAAATATAATTAATTATAAACTCCAAACCAAAATATAACTAAGACAAGAAAATGTGCAAGGGTGAAAGTTAGGTGAATTTTACGGCAGTGACAACAGAGCAATTTTCATCAAGGCATTTAAGTCCTAACATGAATGTCTCTGTCACAGTTGCCTTAAACAAAGAAAAATGGGCTCAAAAGAAGTGAGAGAGAACTATTGTGAAGCACAAGTGATTTGCTGTTTAACCTGTGTTCTCATTATGATATTTTAAATTATGACTTGGGGGAAAGTTTTAAGAAATAAATCCATTCATTACCAAAAAAAAATTGGAAGGTACAGGAAAGTATAAAAAGAGAGTAAATATTGCCTTCAATCCTGGTTTTCAGAGACAGTCACTCTCGAGTATAGTCATCATTGTTTTTTCCTCATTGTGTTGCAAAGATCCAGATTTAAGGGCTAAAACATACTTCCCGGGAGACATCCTGGCTGCTGGGAGCATGCAGAATTCAGAAAGGGTGCCTTGCAGCCTCTGGAGTGGGGCTGGGTGACACAAAGTGCTACAGGCTTGGTCTGTGGTTTGTAGCTGCATCAGCAGAGCTTTCTTCCCATAGAAACCCCAGTGATGGGATCCTTTGTGTTTAGAATATATTCTAACCTAATAAGTGAATGTTGATCATACTTCTTTTTGTTAACATTTCAAAAGCCTGTTTTTGCTGCAGAATCATGTGTTTGATATTTAAAGGCTAATAAAATAAATCCAAGTGATAGAAAAATTGTATGAAAATCATATTGGAATATCCATTGCAAACAGTTATTAAGCCCAAGTTTCCTTTTTGCCCTTGGTCTTGCAGTCTCCTGCCAGTAAGTGATTGAGTGATTGCAAAAAATTTCTGGAAACACTACTTGCCTACAGCTTTGCTCAATTTATTCATAAGAATTGCATAGGTAACTCATCAAATCTCAATGAGGATTTTCTGAGAAGTATAGTAGGTAAACGTAAGTCTACAGGCTCAAAAATTAAATCCCAGCCTCTCAGAATGCCAAATCCAGGGTAAGTCAAGGACTTTCCTTTCTGGTCAGCGATCAATGGCCATCATCCCAGAAACCTACCTTGTCACATGGCTTTCCTTCTGCCTGGCATCCTCTTCGCCTCCCTAACTCCCACCCTCACATCACTGACTGCACATTTCCTATGAGATGCTGCTCTGATATCTCCTGCTCCCTGAAACCGATGCCTGCTGCCCTCGGCAAGGTCGTCGGCCCCTCCCTCCGTCCTGCCAGGACGCCTCACACACACACCTTCTCTGCAGTTCTCGTCACTATTTATTTATTGTCTGTTTCCCTTTCCTGTGGGCTCCCACAGCCTAGCACAGCATTAAAGAATGATTTGTTGACTGATTGAATTACTAAATAGATGAATAAACAAATGGATGGGTGAATTTGCTCATGAGATAAAGGTGTCTAGCACCACAGTTCATACCCATAGTAGCAATAATAACCGTCTCCGATGCTTATTACTCTTACTGAAGAGTTATCAGACATTGTGTTCCGTATTTTTATGAGTTCCTTGTTTATGGTGACATCATCCTTATTGCACATAGGAGGAAACTCTGATTGGAAGGAGTAAATCACTTGTCCAAAGGCATAGGACCAGCATCTTACAGGGCAGGGACTCAAGTTCAAGCTGTGTCATTCCAAAGCCTGTGTACTCACCATTATCAGACACTCACTGCCTTTTTCTGCAATAGGCAGTCAGTACTTGTTGAGTGAATGAATAAATGAGTGAATGGGTGCTCTCCCTGTGTGGAAGAGTTTTAGTAAGAAGTAAGAAGTTATAGAAAGATTTAGCACCAGAAGTGTAGTAAGTGCTCAATAAATGGCAGCATTATTGGCTTTGTTATTTTATCATACGGTCTACCTGGAAATAACCAACCCGAAGAGCATCAGTGAAAATCTGGTAAGAAATTAGGGCTGCACTGACCTATGTGAGGACTGTGGCTGTCAAAAATACTTGTTCAACATCTATGTAGTGATGTGGGTCAATACTGGCAAGAATGTTTTCTTTCCTATTCCTTTTTCTTTTCATTTCTCTCCTCTTCCCTCCCCCCTCTCTCCCCTGCCCTCCCCTCTTCTCCCTGCCCTTCCTTCTTCTCCCCTGCCCTCCCCTCTTCTCCCTGCCCTGCCCTCCCCTCTCTTCCCCTGCCCTCCCCTCCCCACCTGTCTTCTCTCCTCTCCTTTCCTTTCTGTTTCTCCTTTTTAATTTCTTCTGGAGGGTCATCTACTTCAGTAGAAAGGGAACCATGTTGCATCTTGCCCTGTATGTTAGGACGTGTGTATAGAGACCTGAGTCCACTGGCAGTATAGTCTGTGGTATTTTTGACGCTGCTGATATATTGGTACCATGGGTGGTTGTCTGGTTGGGCCACCCCATAATCTGTTTTGTATAAAGACTGATATTATGACAAGTGCCAAAAGATCTAGGTGATCTATGTGGCTCAGTGATTCTCTCAACCTTGGCTTTGAATCAGCTCATTTGGGGAGTTTGAAAAATCTTCAAATTTCCAGCACCCAATCTCAGAGTTTCTGCTTAAGGAGACCTGGGGAGGGCTGTGGCTGACATACGGATTTTCAGGAAGCTCAGCCCTGTGGATTAGAATGTGCAGTTTATATTCAGAACTAATGAGACAACATATGTAAACTCCTCTGCAGTGTCTGCCATATAAATATAAGCTTTTCTTACCCTGAACTCTCCTAAACAGATGACAGACAGAAAAGGGAAATAGGGGGTTATTTCCAAACTTGTCTGAGGAGGAAGGGACTCTGACTGTGGATATGCCAATTGGTTTAACCTAGTTCAGTGGTTCACAAACTTGGCTTTTCTGGGGGAGTTTAAAAAAATAACCTGAGTTCACTGTAGACACATTTCTGTAATATATTTAGAATCCCTAATATGTTGATGTCCTGGGCTCCCACCCCTACAGACACTGATCTAATGGTCTAGAGTGTGGCTTAGGTATCAGGATTATTTAAAGCTCTCAAGTGATTCTAATGTGCAGAAGACTTGGAGAACCACTGGTCTGATTGGAGAGACTGTCAGACATCAAGTAACTGACTCTCTTCGGCAGTATCCCTTAACAAAGGTATCCTCTTACACTGATCCTTCTGCCACTCCCGAAGTCTTGACTTGCAGAAAGCAAGTCTCTATTTCAAAGACAAGGAGAAAAAGAGGCAGTGAGTATGGCTAAAATGTTTTCTAGAATTTCCAGATGGAATCTCAGGAAGTACGTTGTGGAGGCACTGCTTTATTATGTACTGTGGCTCTACCTTTATTCTCATTAATAAAGCCTTTGACCTTAATTAAATTTTCTAAGCATAGCCTGGACAATGGAAGTAGTCTATTTAGCAATATCTAAAACATGAGTCCATTGGGATTATGACTTGTGTGGTCAATTAGTATGAGCCACCTCTTGAAGGCCTGATCACTCTCAGGCGCAATAATAAAACTGTGGTTCAGAGCCCACAAAGCTGAGAACCGGACCCTGCTTTCTACCAAATTGCCACCCCATGAGACTTGCCCAGAAAGTGACAGCCAGCTTTAATTTTTCTCTTGACAGAAAGACCTGAGGACCATTGCCACAGCATTTACCACGTTCAATAAACCGGGGCCCTTACTCTAGCCGAATGCTGGAAATCACGGGCAGGTATTTGAATCAAGCCTACAAAAGAAAATAATCTGACAGCATGGAGGAAAAACAGAGATAAATGAAGGGGCTCTGAGTGCCGGCAACATGAACACCAGTCAAAGGGCGGTGTGCCTGAGAGGCAAGCCATAGACAGAACGAAGCTAAGCCAAATACCCATTTGAAGGACCCTCCAACAACCAGTCCCACAAAGCTCGCTGGGTCTCGAGATGACAACCATGGGACACAGGGAGTGATTTCACCACAGGGGTCTCCTCCTCTGCCTGTAATTCTCCTTCTACTCTGCATTAATCCTAGGGCCTCCCGAAAATGCCACTACTAAAGCTGTGTTACAATATAAAATACAACTCTCCAGACAGGCTTATATAATAAACCTTTCCATTTATGTATATGTAGTGATTTTCAACCCTGGCTATATAAAATCAGTTGGAGATGATTTTTTTAAAAATACTGAAGCCAGAGTTCTGTGTCAGAGATTGTGATTCAGTTAGTCCAGTGTGGAGCCCAGGCATCGGTACACACACACACACACACACAAGTATATAATATATATATATATTTTATATATTGTGTATATATATATATACACTGATGTATGTATGTACATACATTTATACACACACATCAGATACTGAGGGGTGTGTGTGTGTGTGTGTGTGTGTGTATTTATTTATTTTTAAAGGGTAGATTTTAGTGTGCAGCCAAAGTTGAGAACCATTGGTCTAGAGGGTGAAAATTTTGATCCTGTCCTTTCTGGAGGGCAGATTTTGATTAGGAAGGAAAGAAAACTGAGTCCTTGGGTGAGGGGAAGTAGGAAGAAGTACCTAGGGTTTCTATAGGAAGATGGGGGGAGTGGAGATTAGGAATGAGGAGGTAGTGCTGAAAATAAACTTCTATTTGTCAGTTTTGCCTCGGGCTGGCTCTGACCCAGGACCTAGAGAGATAAGAAGGGAGGAGGAGAATGAGCTTATGGGAGAAGTGCATCTTCATGAATACATATTTAAAAACTGTCTCAATAAGCATTCTCAACATCACTGGCTCTCAGAGATTGGCCACTTCTAAAAGCAGTTTTAGTTCCTGTCGTACTGAGTCTTCCTGGAAAATCCTAAAATAAAAGCTATCACAAAATTGAGCATTAAATATGTCTATGGGAATAGTGATGAGTAAGAGATCTGCTCAAGGATCCCTTAGGATAGTTCATGTAAGAACCTTGAAGTGTGCCCTCTAAGCAATGTCTTCTTTTGTTATGGTGAAATCACTGCGTAAATGTCTTTAAAACAACAACAACAACAATCCAATTTTATCTGATTTTTGTTTGCCTCTCCATTGTTTGCTGGCCAAACAGCTGCCCCTTGCCCCATTCAGTTCTCACTGTGCTCGACATGGAGGATTTTAAGTAATTTTGTTGGTTGTCCTCCTGACTTTGGTTTAGAACATTTTCCAGGGCTGCTGCTGTACATTTGTTGGTGGCCTCTGAGAGGCAGTGTGGCATCATGCATCGAGCTTGTGCGGCCTGGGTTTGAATCTCAAGTCCTTCAACGTGCGCAGACCTTACTGATTGCCATTTCCTCATCTGTAAAATGGGAACAATGTGAATACCCTTGCAGAATTATTTAAATTAAATGACAATATATGGGAAAATTGCTTTGTAACCTGTAACATGCTGTGCAAGGCATTTCCACCTTCTTCTCTGGCCCATCCTCCAGGAAAGGCCTGTTAAACTCTTCAGCATAGCATGAAAGAAGGCTGGATTATTTGGGGGATATTTTTAATGTAGCTGTTCTTGGTCTATGGCTCATTTCAGAACAAATGTGCTGAGATCATCCTCTGGTCTGCCTGAGGCCCGACTCAAGAGTCATTGTCAGCAGCTTCTGGTGATATCACTCACTGAATGCTCTGCCCTAGAATCTGGCCTCAGAAAGATTTGTATGGATTCCTGAATTTGTGGATCTGACCTTGGGTAGGCCTCCAAATTAAGCCACTGTAGTTTGTGATAATCACAGTGAGCCATGGAGCTTTGAGGATAAAATACCAGAGTTTCCTCTCAAGCCCTCTTAGTGGCTTTGGGTCCACCCATCTCTCAGCCTTTAAAGGGCCCATTTCTTTGTCTGTAATTCCCTGGGGATGTTTCCCAAAAACATCAATCCAAGGCAACCTCAGAGCTAGAACTTCATTAGTAGGATTTGTGGTTGTTCATCAATATTGTATGATGGAATCCGCTATACAAATACAATTCAATAGGAAATATAAAGTCTGTGTTTTATTTACATATTTTAAGATCTTATGCATTTATTTGACAGAGAGATAGCACAAGCAGGGGCAGCAGTAGGCAGAGGGAGAAGCAGACTCCCCTCTGAGCAGGGAGCCTGACGCGGGGCTTGACCCCAGGACCCTGGGATCATGACCTGAGCCTAAGGCAGACGCTTAACCAGCTGAGCCACCCAAGTGTCCCTAAAGTCTGTGTTTTAATAAGCAACCCACCTCCCACCCCCCAGTGATTCTGATGCTCACTGAATTTTGAGAACCACTGGTCTAGAAATCAGCTACCTAGGAAGCTGTGACACCTGTGTTCTCTCCTGGGTACATTAGAAGTGGAAACGATGACCTTGAGGGACTTCTCTTAGGTCCCCTCATGGTAGGGACCCAGTGAAAGAGTCATTATCAATGGCCCTGTGCTCTGAAAGCAGCTTAACTGGCTGCCATTGGGCTCTGCAACCAGCTGCTGCACTCTCAGATCTTCGCTTCATCAACTTCCTAGATTCAGCTGCTTTTACTTTCAGCCCTAACAATTTTGGGAAGAAAGGCCTACGATTTCTCTGCCTGGGTAAATGTGCATTTTGTTATCTGACCTCAAGAAATAGCATGAAATTAACTTATTTCCCCTACCCTTGGTTAAAAGAAACGTAATTTTGTTCTGTGGCTCTTCACACGTTTGGTAATATCTGACCATAAATAGTTTTAGAACTAGAGAGGGTCAAGCAAATAAAACAGCCTAACCCATAGGCTGGGGGAAAAAAATTCTGCCCAACAAATTTAAATTGCCTTTCCTTTGATCATAACGCATATTGGTGGCCTGAAGGAGGATAGTACCAGTGTGCTGAAGGCTAAAATTTCCATTTCTATCACTTTTTCTTTACCCACTGGAGTGGCTATCTGAGACTGTTGGTCATACTGTCTAAGTGGGTTCTGTGTCAGTTTCTGCTTTCAAAATGTGCTGGAAATCAGTGTAAAATGGCACTTTTTACAAATCGCCAATAATGGATATTTTCTTGTTTTGCATATGATTGCCATTATGATATTAATATCTGAATAGTCACATTAGGGAGACACGGGAAAAATATTTTCCTTGCCTTGTGATTGGCCTTGAGCCCTAAAAGGTTGTTTTGCAGTTCTAATTGATAAGGGAAAGAGACATTCCGGCAACTACAAATTCAAAGGTGGTTTCCGACTGCTCTTCAACTCTGAGATCCAGGGAGAGAGGTCCCCTATTAAACAAGATCCCCTCTTCATTTGTTCATGAACTCAGGATTCTACTGTGTAGCAATGAGCTCTTCACCAAAGCTTTATCAGTAAAGCCAATATGCTAGATTTTTTCATTTTCTTACTGCCAAATACTTCAGAAGAGAGCTAGTGATCTTTGGCTTTCACCCCATTTTAAGTCGATTTTTGTCATCATTATTCATCGTAATGTGACGAGTGGGGGCTGAAAAAATAAATTGGCTGAAATATGAATGACAGTATTACAAGGAAATGGCCAGGGCAGTCATGTTCAGCTAGCTGCTGGATACTGGGTGAAAATGAACAATTCAAATCTATCCTTTTCCCAACTTTGGTTGGCACCACCTGTGGCTGTTTTTCACCCTGGCTTATATTTCAGTGGGGGTAATTCTGGGTCTCGTGACTGTCTGGGACCGACAAGACAATGACGGCAGTTCCAAAAAGCTCCCAGGTAATTACCTCTGTTGCATTGCTCTAATAGTGAGAGATTGGGCTGGGAAGATATGGGATTATGGGGCTCCATGCTCTGCTGCTCTGCTTCCCAGTGTTTTCCCTTAAAGCTTCACACCCTCCCCACAGAAGGCTAGAATTTGAGAATGAGAGCTGGAGGAAGAGAGAAGTCAATTGCTAATCTTGGTACATCCAAATTAATTAGGGTTTTCTGTATTAAGACTATCAGCACACTCAAGGTAAGAAAATATTCAATTTATGTTTGATAAATTGAGTTAAAAATATAGCGAACATACCCTTGGGAGAAAATGCTAATTTTTATTAAAACTTTAGCTTTTAAAGAATTATTTTCTATCTTCTACCTCATTTTATTCCTGCAGCTTTGCATTCCGGTAGGTTGGGGCCTTTTTTGTGATCTACATTTTTCAGATGAGGAACCGAGGCACAGAATAGCAAATGGCCTGAGATCACACGACTAGAAAGCAGCAGAGATGAGACCCAAATCACTGCTTGTGATTTCCAGCCCAAAATCTTTTTCCACCTTTACTTAGAGCAATGTCAGTTATATAGCAGAGATGCTGCAAACTTTCTTCTCCTTTCCCTCAACCAAAGAGTGATCCAAATAATGATCTTGCATCAACAAAACAGAAGCACCGTTGGAAAAGGTAGTAGAGTGAACAAAATAAGAATCGGACTCAAAGAGGACAAATTTGTATGCACGTGCCCAAGGGTTTGAAGACGGTTTTATTCATAGGAGCCCAGCTTATGCTTCATCTGCTTCCCAAGCTCTGCTTTCTCCAACATCAGTACAGTATGGCCTTGGGGAGCCCCCTATTTCATCCTCCGTAAGTTCAGAGGTGAAAGCATGTTGTACTTTGTTCATTATGAATGTTTTAGAATTATATTCTGTGGCTAGAAGAGATTTTAGAGGGGCAGAAACCACTACCTTACAGCCCTATCTCATTATTACGATCAAATGTTGTTTAAGTGTATAATTATTTAAATTAGTTGGAAGCAGTATTTTTTTCCCCTAAGGAAAAATAAAATTTTATTACTATTTCTTTCCCCAACTTTTCTCTTTACCTCTAAATTTTATATTAACCCCCTGAGTTGCTCTTTTCCAGTTATTCTTCATTATTTAAATCAGCCAGGCAAATATGTACTCTTGCTAGTCTGAGACTATGTGAATAAAAAACGATGATTTTATTTTATAACTTGAGTACCCCCTGGAGAAAGTAACTGGCAAAAATGTCTTGGTATTTAAGTTCAAGGTTGAGTTTTTCAATGATTTGACTGTGAAGTATATGAATGAAAAAATCAGCTATTTGGAACAGTCTGTCCTGAATTCTGGACATCAGATGTGGTGTTTTTATTAGTCTTAGCGTAGACATACCAAAAGGCTTCTTTTTGATGGTAAAATCTATGTTGCAAGCTATTCATATAAGCTCTCCCATATTATTCATCTAGGGCAGGGGTTCAGCAAGCTTCCTGTAAAAGGCCAGATAGTAAATTTCTCAGGTATTATATGGGTGGTGTAATACTATATTTGATCTTTGTCCGGGTTTCTGGCACAGAGCTCCTAAAGCCTTTGTCATTTCCTGAGTGATGGGGTGCTAGGAGCATCTTTTTTTCTAATATTCGGTCTTTGACTCACGTTCCTGACACAAGAGCTTCTAGGACCTTTGGAATTCCTAGAGTGGTAAGAGGGTCTTTTTGTATGCTGATGAGAGGACTGGTGGCAGGGGCCCCCCGAGATAGCTTCAGAATGGGTGCTGACCACCAGAAAGACCAACTCATGTTTAGAAGCTTGGAACTTTCAGTGACTCCACCACCCCATCCTCTGGGGCTGGAGACTGAGTTAATACTCCATCATGCCTACATGATGAAACCTCCATAAAAATCTGTAAACTACAGGGTTTGGAGAGCTTCTGGGTTGGTGAACACATCCACAAACTGAGAGGGCAGTGCACCCCAATTCCATGAGGACAGATGCCCCTTTGCTTGGGGACCCTTCCAGACCTTACTCTAAGTACCTTTTCATCTGGCAGTTCACCTGTATCCTTTATAATAAACTAGTAAAACCTAAGTGTTTCCCTGAGTTCTGTGAGCCATTATAGCGAATTATTGAACCTGAGGAGGTTATAACCCTTTGGTCAAAAGCACAGGTAATAACCTGGGACTTGTGACTGGCATCTCAAGTGAGGGAAGTCTTGAGGGGCTAAGCCCCTAACTTGGGAGTCTGCACTAATCTGGGTGGTTAGTATCAGAATTGAATTGTGGAACACCCAGGTGGTATCTGGAGAGTTGAAGAATTGGTTGGTATGGGGGAAAACACTCACACATTTGGTGTCAGAGTGTTATGAGTAGAGAAGGAAACAGAGATTTTCCTCTAGTGAGTCATATAATCTCTGTTGTGCGTACTCAATTCAGCCATTGTAGTATGAAAGTAGTGTCGATAGTCTATAAAGAAATGAGTGTGGCTATGTCCCAATAAAAGTTTATTTGCAAACATAGACCGTGGGCTAGATTTTAGCCCAGGGGCTGTGGTTTGATGACCTTTGATTAAGGAATTTATAGGAATAAATTTGTTATTCTGAACTGTAGGAAATTACATCAGATAAGTATTAAATGTCAGCCAATTGTAGGCAAGCAGCTTTACGGTTCTGACTCCTAAGATTTAGGCTCCAGAACTATACTTTTAAAAGAAGGACTTCTTGTCTTCTCATCAGGAATTAAGAGAACTTAATTTAAGTGCTTCATTTTAAAATACAACTTTTAAGTGAGGTGTATTTCTCAGGAAAATATAGATGTACATATTTGCATATATATTTATTCAAATATATTGTATCTATGTATCTAATATATTCATACTTGTATCTAGTATGCTGTGAAACCCTACAACAACTTTTTCAAACTTTATTTTTAGTAACTACTTTCACAAAGAATAAGACTAGATCCCTCTTTGTCGTTCTTTGGATTCCCAAGTGAAACAATCATCCCAGATCCACCAAAGGTCTGTTAATTATTCCAGGGTTGGTCTATTTCAGATGAGAGCTGTCTATGGGGGTTGTGCATGGATATCTGTGGCTCTAAGGCTGCCCCCTGCCAAAGTGATTGTTTGCCAACTTGTTTGATCAAAGGGATGGTAAAGAGATTGGGAATCACACCCCAGGTCACGAAGACAAAGGCTGGAATTGGCAGGTTAGGTAGATGGATAGGAGAGGTTTGGCACACTAATAGGTGGTGTAGAATAGTCAAGAGGACAGTTTGGAGGCAAGTTCTCTGAACCCTGGGCATCTTCTGGGACATCGCCTCTCAAGGGCAGCTTGGCTCTTTGCTGGCTGGCCAGTTTTTACAGTCAATGAACCTGGTGGGTTACTTAGTGACCCATTCTAGGGATTTGTAGGGTACTGAAGGAACAATTCACCTTGGATCTCACAGCATAAAGTTGACTGGCCAAAATGAAGGCCAGTAAAACTGTCATCAATCCAGCACAAAATTTAATTGTTTGTTAGTAGCATTTTCAGCATGACTTGGGGCTTTAGCCATCCTTGGAGGCAGTCAAGGTTAAAAACAAGAGTTCTGAAGTTCAACTGTCAGGGTTCAGATATCAGCTCCACCGCTTATTAGCTCCATAATGGTACTGTGTAAAATAACCTAATCTGTCTAAAGTTGTCGACGCTGTAAGATAATCTGTTCTTCTTTCTAAAATAGCATATGCTTCTGCCTGCCTCCTCGGATGCCCCCACCCCCACTCCACATACTTTTCTCTGGCTGCCACAAATTGCTAGATGGAATCATATGAATTCTAAATTACTTTAAAAAATTGACATTACTTTGCTGTAAGCCAACTACTTCATAAACTGTGTCAGCTAAAGGTCTCCCCCCAGTTAGTCTGAAGAAGTTTTTGCTGTCATATCTGTCCTGTTAATTTAAGCAGAAACTGTAATTAGATGTAAGTGGTCCTGTTCCCACAGAAATGAATGGCAGCATCTGTAGAGAGACAACCGTTCCAAACCCTTTTGGCTACCAGTGCTCTACGAGTTAGCAGTATGGAGCGAGGCCCAGGTCCAGACTTCTGTCGGCCTAATTTTATATCTGTGGATGCACAACACTAAATCCAATATTTCTAATGCCTTGCTGTGATGGGTGCAAAGCCAAGCACATTCCAGACTTTTGTGCTGGTTGACTCCTCTTGAGAAGGACACGGTGTGTGTGTGTGTGTGTGTGTGTGTGTGTGCACGCGTGTGTTTTCTATCTTCCTCAATCACTTAGCATAGATAGGAAAAGTAGCAGTTTTATAAGTAGCTTTGTACAAAACCAGAAAATCAGAAAAAGTAGTAAGCTGTGTTTATAACTGAGCAATGGAATCACAAAGATATTTTGAAGAAAGATGCTTTGCTCCTTTGCTTACGTCTCTGATAAAGGAATGAACTGCTTGTGTTCTGAAAGGCTGATCAATTGTGGAGTCAAGTGCCAGAGCCTCCTGCGCATGTGGGGAGGTGTTCGGGGTTGGAGCACCTATGATAGACCGTTTTCTGTCCAGGCAGTTTAAAAAAATCCATATTGAGACAATTCACTGGTAGTTGTTGAATCTTTACCCTTCATCCATACCACACTAAACACTGTGAGGTATATAAGAATGATGGAGAACATGATTTCTCTTCTTGGAACTTGGAATTTGGCTGGGACTTGAACATAAAAACTCAATAGTAGCACTACACAAAATTGAGTATAATAGTAAGTAGACCAAAACTCTAGCCATGTATGGTCCAAAAGATGAGATGTATGGTCCAAAAAATTCACTTGCTTAAAACCTGGCATCATATTGCAAAATTAATGAAATGACCAGAGTAAGGTTGCCCAACTAGCCATCTGGGACTTCCAGGGGTCTGTGCCATCTAAATCCATCCTGGTCCTGGCCACAGTTTGGTGCCACCTGGTGGCAGTTTTCCACTCCAGCTTGAATAGACATGGAATGATTCCGGACCTTGTGGTTGACGGGACTTCCAGAAAAGAGGTAGTGATGCCAGGAATCTCCCAGATACTTGGCACCCATCTCATTAGCTCGATCCAGGGAAATTGGGGACCTGGAGACCACCCTTGGCTTCCCTGCTTCCTGATGGGTGTACCTGCATAGGTTCCTCTTTCCCTTCCAAGCAGCCTGTCTTCCCACCCACTAGCATCTTTGAGGACAACGCTGGGCAGGTAATGGCAGCCAATCATTACTTTTATCATATCCAAATTTGCCTTTTAGTGTTTAAAAAAATTGTTATCCTTTTATTTTACAAACTTGGAGAGGAGTTATTCCAGTGTAGGTTGTAGCAGCCAGGATTTCTGGAAAGAAGTTAGGCTCACACCGTAATGAAAATGTGAAATGTAGTTGTCCCAGGTGACAGTGAAGACATTTCAGGAAAGATAAGCTTTACAATATCAAGTAAAAAATATCCCCTAGCTGATTTTGCAGTTTCCTAGAAAACATTTACCTGATTTAGCATGTATTTGACCAAGTAAGATGTATTTGGGGGAACTTTGGAAACTCTTTGAATGGTAGTAAGGGACAAAAGTGTATGATATTCTCTGTTTTCAAAATATTTCGTGGCCCCTAAGCACTTTTGTCAGTAGGGTAAAAGCTTCTTTTCACAGGTAGATATTTAGCTGTATTTAGCACAACTGAAAGCACCATCAATTGTGACATGCTTGAATGTGAGGGTCAACACATGACAGAGAAAGAGACAGGGAGACAGAGACAGACAGGGGGGGAGAGAGAGAGAGAGAGAGAGAGAGAGAGAGAGAGAGAGAGAGATAAAGTGCCCCAGCACATGCGGTGATGAGCACTGGGTGTTATACACAACTAATGAATCGTTGAACACTACATCAAAAACTAATGATGTACTGCATGCTGGCTAACTGAACATAAGAAAAAAAATTAAAAAATTTAAAAAGTGCCCCAATGCTCACCTAAGAATTAAGTTACCTTGAATTTTTCTAATTTAAAAAATGGGCCTGCCCATTATATAAACACAGCAGCTTTGCCTGGAAATTTGATTTTAGTTAAGTCTCAATCAGGCAAACTACAGATACTCAAGGGATCAAGACAGGAAATTTAAGTTTATGTCAATCGTGTAGTTCATTTTTAGCAGAGGCTTCCCTTCTGGTTGATTCTCTTGTTATTACCTCTTCCCTTGGTGATTTTCCTATTCCTCCCTATGGTTAATGCTTTGCTTTTTTTATGTAGAGCATTTTAATCTTTAAAGTGCCATGCAGGCAAGAATTAATCTCTGGTGGAATTTTTCCATTTTGTCGATAGAGGAGATAGCAGAGGAGATGTAGGTAGACTGTCTGGGACTCCAAAGTGGAGTGTTTTCAGAGCTGGGATTCGTTAAGCAGTCCAAGCCCCCAAAATCCTGAGGTAGCATTAACATGTTTGTTTGCTCCTGGATTGTAGAACCTCTTTTTTTTTTTTTAAGATTTTATTTATTTATTTATTCGACAGAGACAGCCAGCGAGAGAGGGAACACAAGCAGGGGGAGTGGGAGAGGAAGAAGCAGGCTCGTAGCGGAGGAGCCCGATGTGGGGCTCGATCCCGTAACGCCGGGATCACGCCCTGAGCCGAAGGCAGACACCCAACCGTTGAGCCACCCAGGCGCCCCTGGATTGTAGAACCTCTTGGACCACGTTTATGAATCTATGTGTCTGTATGTTGCTAGGGGAAGGGGATGAGAGGTGACCAATGATTAGAGTTAAACGATATGTTTTCAATTGACCCAATTGTAAAAAACCTACACCCAAACAAGAAAACCGCTGATGGCCTCAGATATAATAGAAAGAGCTCTGAGCAATTACTTTATCCTTTTGGGGTCCAGTGCCCTTATTATCTACAAAAACTGAAACGAAGAAAGAAGTATTTACTGAGCAACTATGCATTACCATAAATGCCTGATACCAAGTTAGGTGTATTCTTAATGGTCACTGAATTTCCCAAAGTACAGTATCTTAGAAAAAGGACACTCAGAGAGATGCCATGACTTGTTCATGATTTGTCATAGTTCATTTAACTATGAACAGAACAGTCTAGTCCTCAGACCTAGGTCCAGTGCTCTTTCTGTCACATTACTCCTGCCTCAAAAGTGAGGGCACAGCTAGCCGATCTTGCAGGTCCTGGATGGTTCCAATGTAACATGGTCCCATGATGACCAAAAGGGTACAAGTCAATGAGTCTGAATAGAAGATAAGAAATGGATAAAGAGCTGATCCTCACAGTAATCAATGGCTCATTGAGTCAGAGGTTCTCAACCTTGACTTTACATAAGCATCATTGCATGAACTTATAAATAAATAACCCCAACACTTAGGTCTGTCTCCAAACACATAAAGTTATGGGGGAGGGGTCCAGATATCAGTCTTTTCAAGTCATCCCCAGTGATTTCAATGGCCAAGGTAGAGTACAACTCTTTAGACTCAGGAATTCATACCAACGAACCTCCCTTTTTGACACTGACACACTCCTTTCTCCTTCTCTTACATCTCATCTCCTTTTGCTCTTGCAAGCCAATGGGAAGGACAGCAACATTCAACTTTCTTGCTTGTTCTCTTTACCATTTACAACAGAGCATGATTGCTATGGGGAGGGGAAGAGAGAAAATTAATAACAACAGGCATGAACAACAAACATTGGCAACAGGTCTATTCCTGACAAAGACTTAGCAGTGCATAATCATGACATGCCAAAACATTAGCAAGGAAACTACTCACGCGTGACTTGCTCGGGTGGCTTTGCCAGCAGATATCAACAGACTCTTGGGAGTAGCTTCCACCCAGCTCTTCAGATAGACGGTGTTGTGGCTTTCCTTTAGGGGAGAAACAGAAGTGATACACAATGTCAAAGTATTCCCATGTTCAAGATGACCCAACACCATATGGGATTCTATGAGCTAGAAAATAGTTGATTAAAATTTCAACCCTCCTCACAGACCAAAAGAGATTTTATCCCCAAATCTGGCATAAACTGTGGCTGCTTCTCGAGTTGGATTATATCCTCATGAAAATGGGTCTTAACAATTTCCATGGGTTCTTATTCATAGTCGGGCTCCCTGTTTTGGAATCCGACTTCAAAATCTGACAGATGGAAATCCACACTTGATAATAAACATGGCGGAGTTATAACCAAATATCTAGATAACCTTATTAAGTGTAAAATATATATGCATTTCAATAGTGAAGTGACAAAAATGGGGCTGGATAATATTTGATAAAATATTTCCAAGATTTCCCTAAATTTTAAACATGTGATGAATAGTTTTTAAATGAGTCAATCTTTTTCTGATATTCTCAACTGGGTAAGAAAGGAACAGTGAATGGGAAATGCAGATGTTTCCAATTTTAGGAGAGGTTTCCCAACTCTCAGATTATCAAAGGGAGTAAAGGTACTCTCACTTTTTCCGGCATTTTGAGTTTCAGTGATTAGTGACCAACACAGCAGAAAGAAATGCTTTTAATAATTTTTAGCCATTTTATTGTGAAACATACACACACACACATGCATCAGAAAATTGCTAAAATAAATAATGTTTAGCTCCAATGACCTATCACAAATAACATTTGTAGACCTACTACCAGGCCAAGGAATGTAGCAAGCCCTCCTGTAGTAAATTTTTCAGGTAGAAAAAAGCCATCATTTTGTAATTCTGTCTTTCTTCCTGAATAAGGAAGGAGATAAACATCTGAAGCTGGTTTTGAAAGATTCCTAAGAGGGAAAAAGAAGGAAAGCATGTCAATGGGAAATGTGGAGTTCATCTGAGGTGTTGAGGAATCATCTCTACAACAACTGGAACGTTCATTGTTGCCTCAACATTTTTCTGTGCCTTTGCCCCTGCTCTTCCTTCCGTTTAAGAGAGCCATAACCCCGTGGGATGTAAAAAGGAGTTGATAATACCTTTCCAACCAGAGGCTTATATAACTATGTGACTTAAATATTAACTAAAGCTGAAGTAATCCAGTCTCTGTGACAAGTTATATTCTTGAGAAGCCCAGCAACCACAAGAAATTACAGGAATTCTAATTCTTACTTCATTACTTAAAGAACAGTGTAGGAGGTATATTTCATTCCCCACTCTGACAAAAATCCCCTTGCCCCTTCTCACTCCTTCCATACCTTGCAGCTCTTCTAGACACTCTCACTTACCACCACTACTCTAGAAATAATTTCTAGACACCTCATACTGCAGTGTTTTCTCTGTTCTTTGCTGTGTGGACCAGTTAAACCATTCATGCTTCTTTTTAAAAAAAAAAAGTTCTTTCAGCTTTTCCCATTCCCTAGATTTTTTTTTTTACAACAAAGGAGAGCAATGGAAGCAGCCCTTCTAGTGAGATTCTTTCCCAATCTCTTCTTGCTTTTGGGTCATTTTTCTTTCTACTCGTTCCTCAAGTTCTGTGTCAAAAAGAGCCCAGACTGGTTTGCTAAAGTCCAAAATATGCTTTAGAGGATGCAAGAGTGGGAAGAAGTGGACAACAATCTTTTAGCTGGTGAGGGTGTGATATGTGTGTGTGGACAGGTGGGAGAGTGGGGGTGGAAACTGGAAATACTCACATTAATAAGCCTTATCCCAGAAATGATTCATTGACTTGAACTGGATTTTAAAAACAACATAAATTGAATGTGAATTAAGGTTGTGGGGATATTACATCTTAACCACATATAATAAACAGGACAGTCTAGTAAAAGGTTAAAAAGTATTGAAAGACTTCCCTGTGTGAGTCAGAGTTGCAGAAAGCATTACTTTGGCCCTGGGAGATTTCTGAGATTTGTGTGGTGGTGGTTGAGGGTAGGATGGGGAGAGAGGGGTCTGAAAGGAAGGAACAAAGCTAAGTTATCTCTTTGGGGTGAGGGTTGTCTTCCTCCTAGTGTTTTGCTGAGATTCTCTTCTTTCTCCACTCAGATCTGCAGGGACCATATGGATATGGTCAAAACCTGCCCCATGTAGGACAAAGCCAGAGGAGATTGAGATCAGTCAGACCGGCAGGACTGAGGTGGTACAAGCAGTCAGTGTGCAGCCACTACCGCCATTGGCTGTGACCGCCTGGGTGGGGAATGTGATGAGAAAGAAAAAGTGACCTGTCAAGTCATAGACCTGAGGCCAGGTAGACAGTGGTTACTTCCTTTTCCTAAAGTGTCAGGCAGCCTCAGAGAAAAATGTAGCCTTCACACAAAATGTAAGGACCATGAAGATGAGGTCAACTGAGTCCACATAATGTAAGACAATGCCCAGATGTATAGGCTGCCTAAAAGCAAAGGAAGTGATTTTCTGAGGACAATAACAGAAAAGATCTGGAGATTTCATTTAATAGAACTTGCTTCTAGGCAAGCCCATGGTGTGATTCGGGAATTCTGAAACCATGCCAATGTTTCTGAAATCTCAGTTAAAGAACCACTCTGGAATTGTCCATAGTAGAAATATCTGAATCTGATTCCACGCAACAAAGCATCTGTTCACTCCGGTCGTGGCGTCATGGCCCATCAGAGACTGCTATACAAGTGATGTCCTCCCAGGGATGATGCCAAGGTCATCCTCCCGTTATTCCTGACTGTTTGTACTGATTCCGAATTTGTGGTTCCTCAGTTTCTGACTTCAGGTTTATGACTGATTGCAACTACTCATGCTCACCAGGCTTTATCACAGGACAGATGGATTCAGGTTGCCCTCTCCAGCTTCCCTCTTTTTGTTGGTGTGACCACCAGATTCATAATCTTTGTTATCCTTAATGTCTCTATTTCCTTTGTTCCTCATATCCGGTTTTCGATCTTCCTTTTTAATGTGTCTGGAATCCAGGACTGCCCCTGTCATTTGAAGGATCCAGGGTAAGAATAAAATAATGGTGGTCCACATACCCTGTGTCTAAAACACTTAGAAGTTATGAAAATTTGAGCCTGCAAACTATTGATCCCTTTAGCCTGGACAAATAATACCTTCATAATGACACAATACTATGAATAAAGCTTTGGTGTATATGTGACTGAAAGTTGGCAAAATGTCAAAGACAACTGAATTTAATTATAATTGCACATGGCTGGGTGTATTGTTGGTGGGCTGGCAATGTTTAGATGAGTGACAAAATAAAGATATACATATTTCATAAGTTGTTTTGTACATATTTAATAAAATTTATTTTCTTGCCTTCAGTTTAGCAAAATCACCAAATATTTTGCTATAATCAAGATTTTCACTCAATTTGTATTCTAATAGGGGTGACCTAAAGAATTAGAAAAGAAAATGTAATTGTATTTAAGTGTATGAAATTTGAATATATTTTTAGCAAAAATATGAATTAAAGTAAGAGTAAACATTGAAAAATTAAAATTAATTTGAAAAAATTACTTCTCAATGTGTTTTCAGAAGAGTTATTTCCTTCTAAAATATTTAAATCTATTAAAGTTAAAGGCAAAATACAAATAGTGAATTTCAATGCTTTAAAGCAAAAGTTTTTGGATAAAGATAACCTTTATATTTAATTTTTAAAATGAATTTAGTTTTATTAACTATTCTTTTTTTTTTTTGGTGCAAAAATGGTGATTTGATTAAAGCACAGGGACAGGACCTGTGGGCAGAAGGACCTAATTGTTCTTGTCAAAATGAAATTATTAGCAATAGTGAACAGTCCTTATTACATACATATTATATCTAGATCCTCAAATTGAAGAGTGATAGGAATTGTTTAAACTGCAGAGTGTTCTTCAGCTCCCACATGCAATGGTTTTTAATATACGTTAATTCATGAGGATTCTGAAACCACAAACTGGGGCACAAAGAGAAGCAAGAAAATGGATACTCAACACTACTCGGAAAAGGGTTGCTTTAAGTTAGTGCATTCCTGCTGAAAAGAAGGCTTTCATAAGTTACTGTCTTTTCTCAAACCTAGGCCTGCTGCTCAAGCCCTCTTGTACTCCACTGTTTGCCTCCAGTGCAGGCACTAGCACAACTGACAACCTTTATGGTATTGGACACAGGTGCCTGAACACCACTACATCTCGTTTTAAGGGTGTAGGGCAAGAAAGGTGGAAAAGCATTTCCCTGGGACCTAAGAGGTGTTAGTCAGCAGAGTAGACATTTAAAGTTAAGGGTTGTGCTATACCAGAACAGAACATTGAATCCAGAAAGCTATGTCCATCTGCTCTTTACTAAATTTCATGTTTTTTAAATTTTGTGATAGATGGGGCCCTCTACAGTGTGGGATCCCGGTCCTTTTGCCTGGGTCTGAAGGTGGAACTCTTCCGTTATGTCTCTTTTGCTCCATTTCTTTTTTTTTTTTTTTTTTTTTTTTTTTAAAGATTTTATTTATTCATTCGACAGAGATAGAGACAGCCAGCGAGAGAGGGAACACAAGCAGGGGGAGTGGGAGAGGAAGATGCAGGCTCATAGCGGAGGAGCCTGATGTGGGGCTCGATCCCAGAACGCCGGGATCACGCCCTGAGCCGAAGGCAGACGCTTAACCGCTGCGCCACCCAGGCGCCCCGGTCTTTTGCTCCATTTCTTAGCCTGGTTCTAATTACCTAATGCCTTGATTTTTGAAAAGTTCCAACGACTTACGGGCTTTCTCCTTCCAAGCCATCTGAATCACCTATAAAATGAATTTCCCTAATATTCTGGGACCTACCATATCATTTCTTTGCCTTAGAACTTACAGTAGTTATCTATTGCTTACTGGATCAAGTCCCAAGGGTTAACAGATTATCTCACATCATCAAATTCATTTTCTTTGTTTACTAATAAATATCCTTTGCTTAACCAAGCTGTTCTCTTTGTACCTCTCAGACTTGTAGTTATCATTCTTCTCCGAGTAACTTTGCTTACATGCATCCCACTCTTTTTATCCATGTCATCTTGGCTAAAACAGCACCAAGCATCTTTTGACTTACCCATGTCAACTTCTGCTGGGTGGTTTGTGGATTTTTTTTCCAGCTTGGTTGTATTATGTCTTCCTAAATATTAGTAAAAGTAGGGTAATTTTATTCCTCTTTGTTCTTTTAAAACTATAACCATATTTTAATTATAAGAGTAAATGTTTATTTTTTTCAATAAGAATCTAGAAGTATATGGGTACAACAATGTGAAACTATCTCTCTTCATCACTTTCAACTTTCATTCCCTAGGAGAAAGTCCTATCAATAATTTAGTTTGCACTTTCAGACCTTTTTCTATGTACAAATGCTTACAAACATTTTTGTGTATGCTTTTTAATATATTTTTAAGTTTTTTAAAAATTTATTTAAGTAATCTCTATACCCAATGTGGGGCTCAAACTCACAACCCCAAGATCAAGAGTCACAGATTTCTCTGACTGAGCTAGCCAGGCACCCCCTGTGTACACTTTTTTGAAAACCAAAAGAGGCAATCATCCCAAATATTCTCTTTTGTGACTTTCTTTACTTGCATAACAATAATCATGGACATTTTTCCATGTCAGCACATCAGGCTGCATTATTACTTCAAAGCTGGATATGATAAAGATCACATGAATGTGATAACCCAACCATAAATAGGTAGAATAATAGTGTGTATTTCAGAGTTATGCTGGGGATTTAAAAGGTTAAGGGGGCACCTGTGTGGCTCAGTCAAACAGCTGACTTTGGCCCAGGTCATGATCTTGGGGTCCTAGGATGGAGCCCCGCCTGGGGCTTGCGCTCAATGGGGAGTCTGCTTGTCCCTCTCCCTCGGCCCCTCCCCGCGCTTGTGCTCTCTCTGTCTCTCAAATAAATAAAATCTAAAAAAAAAAAAAAAAGACATTTGAAGTGCTTAGAACTGCATCTAGCACATGGTAAGAACCAGTAAATTTTACCTACAGAAATTATAATAATAATTATTATTAATTTATTTACCCATTTCCTGCTGGTAGACATTTATGTTTTCTTAAATTTTCACTTTTACAAATAATTCTACAATGAACATCCTTACAAATACTCCTGCACTCTAAATCATGCTAATCCATCTTTCCACCAACAGAGTAAAAGAACGCAGTGTGTCAATTTGTAAAAGTTTATTGTGTTTCTGATTATAAAAGTAACTCATGCTTATTCTAGAGAATTTGGAAAATATCAAAAATGGCAAGAAACTAAACCCCATCATAGCCCTACCATTCAGAGATAAAATCACTATTAACATTTTAATGTAATTCATTGGAGATCATCTTATTGAATCAGGTTTTTTTTTCCACTCAATTTTATAGAGAAAGCACTTGCCCATGACATTAAATGTTTTATCCCTTGAAATTACCATCATTTACTTAACTATTTTCCAGTTGCTGGATATTTAAGCTATTCCTAATTTTTCACCATATAAACAAGCCTGCTGTTAGCTTTTCAACATACATTTTTATCCATGTTTCAGTTTTACTTAAACGTTAAGGATACAAACTGGATTGCCGAAGTGCTTTCCAGGAAGGTTGTCAGCAGCGTTAGGGAGTGTCTGTTCCAGCAATGGCCTGCAAAAGTCAGCCTCTACTTTTCCAATCAGGACACATCCCCCGATCCCTACTTCCCCATCTTTCCTGGTGCCGGACTGCTCCTGGTGATCTCAGCTACAGATAATACTCTAGGTATTCTATTCTGTCACAAGATTCTTTTTTTCTTTTTTTTTTCGGTCTCAAAACAAAAGCCTTGACAGTCCACAGCCTGGATCCCCGCTCTGTATTTAGCTTATCTAATAATATCATTTCTGGCTCTTCTAATTTTTTATGGTGACACTTCATTCTCTTTTTGGATATCATTTCAGTAAACCATTGGAGATTGGAATCTCGGCAAATCGAAATTCTATTTTCTGTTCGGGAGGGGACTGGCTGTGTGACGTCGGGAAGTGATTGATCCCCTCTGTGTCCAGATGTCCAATCAGTAAACCGGAGGTATGTGTCACAGGCCTTTGGCAATATGATAGTTACAGTTCTTTTGTAGTGAATAAAAATCACTACAGAACGATTTGAAAGGTGACAGTTCACTTGTAAGCATGCCTATAATGACTATCTGTGGTTCCTAATTCTGGTGCCCCACCGATGGGGACGTCTACTTTGTTTATCAAGCTGATCTTTGCATTTCTCTTGGCTCTGAAGGAGACAGCTGGCACGGCCTTGACTCTGTAGTGTAACCTGATAACGAGGCAGGCAGTGAGAAGGGCATGAAGGCAGAGAGGGGGCTGGCACGTAATGTCGGAAGGAGCCGGAAGCACAGCCTACCTGTCAGGTGTGTTGATAGCTTTGGTCAAGAATGCACATACCGGGAAGTCAGGTACAAATACCACAATTTCTGTAGCCACAGGCGGAGAGTTTGTCTGTTCCTTTCTTCCTGCTTTCATCCGTATGCAAGCAAGTGATAACATGTACTAAGTTAAATAATGCATGGTACTTCAACTATTCTTACTTTCTATCCTTTGGTTATTGTAATTACATGTAATTTTGTGACGGATTTTCTATTTTTTAAGAAATCGCACTTTTGTACTTGATCCAGCTAACAGGATTTTCTTACATTACTTCATAAAGAGACCATCTTTTAAACTTCTAATGTTATTTCTTATTCATTAGTACATTTGCCTGTGGGGTATGTTCATAAATGGGTTAAAGTTACAAAGTTATGCTTATAAAAGCTCATGGTAATTTGGAGTATCAGGAGGATTTATTAATTTCGAAATCTTAAAAGAGCAAAAGCTAAAATGAGATTGGATTAAGTATATTTTTGCATGCAGTTATTCTAAACACCCTTAAGGACCAAAGACTAACTTACAGAGGACATTATGCAAATGTGAATATATCTCTAAGTGCCTCGTAGGCTTGCTGATGTAATATTTTACATGGTTAGTTAAGTACATCAAGTAAAAGGTTTGACCTTGATAGAGTAGAAAGGTGCTTATTTCAAAACAACTCAGTTGTTTTCCCGGCCATTGCAGAGCCATCAATGTCAAGTGAATGAAATCTAGAATCTCGGCATCAGGACCTCAGTCGGCTAAGCATCTGCTTCACAGGAAACCAAATGTATTCATAGAAGACACCCGTATCCCCTGTCTTCTTTCCCATCTAAATGGGCCCTGTGCTGGACTTCTTAGGGACCCCACTGTTGCAGTGTGAAGAAATAGATCCTAGATGTGGCTGATCTCAAGAAAGAAAGTTTAAAAAAAAATTAGATCCCCAGGTGTCACCAATACTCAGATATGTTTTTTAGGGTGGGCCCAAGAATCATGAGCTTTTTTAAAAACTTGCCTACATGAATCCCACGGTCTGGTTTAGAAACCAACAGAGACCTTATAAACTGTAATTTGGCAGACTGCTGTGGTATTTTTGTATCTTTCCTTTGGCCATATTATCATCTCAGTACGATAAGGAGTACATACGCTTTCCTGGGATTTATGGCTTCTATATTAATCTGAGAGGAAGAGAGTGTTAATGGAAGTGTCATGACTAGACTCTAGAAACTCGGAACAGAGGGGCTATTCTGTTACATTCTGGCTCACCCATTATTAATTGGTGTCTTGTGGTGTCCATATCTAGGGTTAGCTGAAAGTAAGGGTGGGAAAATGTTATAAAGAAACCTAGACATTCATTACCTTACCTCCCCTTCAGGTAGAGTTTTTTCCAAAAAGAACTTAAATAAATCTATTAATTGATCATTAATCACTAATTGATCACTAATTTAGGTAAGCATTCCCTTTTAAAAACGTAGCCAACAAATATTTACTGACCATTTACAGGGTCCAGAGTTCTGTGCTTGCCAAAGGGCCAGTGGTTTTAGGAACTTTCTAAATGTTCTCTGCCTTGTTCATTAGCCATGGGCAGGGAGAAAGCAGAATATAAATCTGACCGACGAATTCACTTTAGAAGAAATTATTCTGAATGTGTGTGGACCAGGAGGGATGCAAATTTCTCATTTTGAACTAAATCCATTCTTTCCCATCTTACCAAGGACTGTTCTGTGTGTGCTTTTTTCTTTCTCTCTGGTCATTTCTTTGATCATTCGAAGCATCACTAATGCCCCGCAGACTACAGTGGGGACAATTGGCAGGTGGAGACAACTGATGATGGTAGAAGCGAAATGTAATTTCTTCCACTATAATTCTCTACAAGCTGTGTAAACTCTCCTCAGTTAAACAGACATTTTTAAAGACAAAGATTTTACATTTTCATCCAAACACTGCTGGTAACAACTGCTCACTTTCACTCTTTTGGAGCCTTCCCAAACAGTCAGGAGATTTGCATTTTCCTTAATAGTCTCAGCAGTATGCTTCCTTCCAAAAAGAGAGAGAAAATGAAACCCCTGCATTTCCCTGAATGCTGAGTAAAATAACATGACTATATTCCAGGTAGCCTAGTGGATAAATATGCAATTATTATTATTATTATTGATTGATTGATACAGCAAACATCTCAAGCATCTAAACTTCACACACCACTATTTAAAACGACCTCACAGCCTCCATACCAATAGGAAAGTAGCAGACTGTGTTTCAGTGCTCGTATATGAGTGTGCCTTACCCTATACGAGTCCTCAAGCATCTAAATTCAAACTAAATCTTGAGGCCCTTGTATAAAGATGTGCCCCTTGTCTCGTTCACGATACACCCCAAAGCAAAGTTCTCCCCTCTTTGGCGTGTGCTTTTATTTTGCTGAATATTTTTATGTCTGAGGAAATCTTCAGCTTGACTCCATAGTATCCAGTGTGAACTTACTGGAACATCAAATGGCATGTTCTCAGTATTTAAAGGGAAATTAAAAGTTTAAAAAAAAAAACAGTTTGGGAAAATTATGGGAATAAGGGGCACACAGCAGAGGGTAATTTATTCAAGATCACGATGAGAGTCAGTGGCAGAATCTCAATAGAGTGGATCGCAGAGAGTGGGCCTCTACCGTAAGCTGGCACAACCATTTCAAAACAGTTGATACTCTTGCACTTAATGGTGACACCCTCAGAAGTGCCTCAGAGCCCAAATACTCCGCGTAGCCAGCAAAGGGCGCCCTCTAGTTGCGCTGCTGTATGAGCGTACGGCTGAATGTGAGTGGATGGGGGAGCTGCATGAGGGAAGTCCAGGGCAAAGCTGCTTCCTTGTGGGCATGTATGGCAATGCCACTGGCTGGATTCATTGCACAAATTCCATCTCTCAGAATGGACGGTATTCTCATCTGTGACAAGCTGTAAAGTCAACAAGCTCCCTTGACTTTGCATAGGCTGGTTTTGACTCAGAATGCCATTCATTCATTCAGTAATTATTTCTTGAGTTGCTGCCATGTATCGGGCATTACAACTTATGCTGTTATTGCTCTCGCCCTCCTGGAGCTTATAGTTTATTAGAGAGGATAGAGATTAACCAATGAATTAGCCAAATTACCTTCTCAATTCTGTTATCATTTCAACTATTGCTCCCTTACCCATTCTCTGTATAACAGCCAAACTGGTCTTTTGATAACCTAAATCATGTCGTTCTTCAATGACCTTTTATTTTTCTGGGAATATAATCTTTCTAACTTAAAATTTTTTCCAGCTTTATTGCCATGTAACTGACATATACCATTGTGCAAGTCTGAAGTATGCAGTGTGTTGCTTTGATACGTTATGTAGTGCAAAATGTTTGCCACCAGAGTGTTGACTCATACTTGCTATCACGTGACATAATTACCATTGCATTTTGTGGTGAGAACATTTAAGATCTATTCTTTTGAGGTGCCTGCCTGGGTGGCTCCGTTGGTTAAGCGTCTGCCTTCGGCTCAGGTCATGATCTCAGGGTCCTGGGATCGAGCCCCCCCTCCCCTCCCCCCCCCCCCCCCCCCCCCGGTCAGGAGCCTACTTCTCCTTCTCTCTCTGCCACTCCCCCTGCTTGTGCTCTCTCACTTTCTCTGTCAAATAAATAAATAAAATCTTAAAAAAATAGATCTATTCTCTTAGCAACTTTCAAGTATATAATGCAGAATTATTAACTATAATCACCATGTTGTTATATTAGAGTCCCGGAACTTATTCATTCTATGCCTGGAAGTTTTTACTTTGACCAACATCTCCCCGTTTCTCCCACTCCCTGGCCCCTGGTAACCACCACTCTACTCTCTCTTTATGCGTTCAACTTTTTTAGATTCCACACGTAGATGAGATCATACAGTGTTTGTCTTTCTCTGTCTGACTTACTTCACTTAGCACAATGTTCTCAAGGCGCATCCATGTTGTTGCAAATGGCAGGATGTCCTTCTGTCTCATGGCTGAATACACGTGTATACTACAACTTCTTCAACCATTCATCTGTTGATGGACAGTTAAGTCATTTCCGTATCTTGGCTATTGTGTGTAGTGCTGCAATGAACATGGGAGTGCAGATATCTCTTCCAGATTCTGTGTGCATTTCCTTTGGACATATACCCTGAGGTGGGATTGCTGGAGCATATGGGAATTCTATTTTTAATTTTTTCAAGGAGCCTCCAGACTTTTCCACAGTGGCTGCACCAATTTACCTTCTTACCCACCCTGCACAAGGGTTCCCTTTACTCCACATCCTCCCCAATACTTGTTATCCCCTGTCTTTTTGGTGATAGCCATTCTAATAAGTGTGAGATAGCATCTCATCATGGTTTTGATCTCTATTTCTGGGAATAAAATCCTAACATTTACCATGGGCTTGGTGGCCCTCTGAGACCTGGTTCCAGCGAAGCCCCTCACTTTGTCCACCTTCCTGTACCCGCAAGACCTACCTCCTCTATACTTCTTGCCTGTTCCAGCCTCTTCCTGGGCCTGGCACTCGCTCTTCCCTTGGCTTTGCATGTGAATAGCTCCTTGTCATCCTTCCTCCTTCAGGTCTTACCTTGAGCATTACCTCGAAGAGGCCTTCCCTCACCAGCCCATTTAAAGGAGCTTCCTTCCCTATGTCTCCATCATCATTCCCTTCATAGCACTTAGCACAATCTGCAATTATCTTCTTTGTTTGTTCTCCTCCTTAATGTCTGCTCCCTCCCACGAGAATGAATTCAGGGACTGTGTTGGTCTTCCTCAGGGGTTTTTCACTGGTCTAAGCAATTGGTAAGCTCTCCTGTTTGTGGGGTGATCTCATTAAGAGCCACCTCCTCCTCCATGAAGCCTGCCTGGGTAGAATTAATTTCCACGTCCATAGTGCCGCCACTGTACTTCGTGCATACCTTGGTTACAGCACTTGCGATTTGCGGCTGTAATTGCTTCTCTCCACACCTGGCTTCTCTGCTAGCTCACAGATCCGTGAGCTCAGGGGCTAAGACTTATCTCTGTATACCCAGAGCCTATCAGTGGTACCCAGGACATAGCAGGGGCTCTGCTGCTTAGTGATGGAATGAAAGCAACCCCAATTAATCGGCAATCCATATCTGCGTGTCTGTGTATTCATCACGAAAGGGTGGGCCTGAGAACCACAGAAAGGAGCTCCATTCTTTCCACTTTATATGCTCTATGGATGGGGAGCGTAGAGAGGGATGAAGGAAAAGCTTTATGAACGGAAGACAGAAACAAGGAAACTTGCAAAGAAAGAAAGCATTATTGTCAAGTATTTAGATTCAATTAGTAGCCTCGGGTGGGTTAAAAAGAGAAAAGTACTAGGGGAGAGCCAGAAGACAGGTACTTGACAGTATTCCTTTAATGCGTTTCCCGTTCCTTGATGCATTGTCTTCTTGTGCAAGTGTCAATATTGTGTGTAGACGGGGAAAGCATCATCTTCAAACTGTAATGAATGTAAAATGAAAACAAGCCACGCAGTTGGCCGGTACTGCTTGAACATCGCACATCGGGAACACTTCCGGTGACAAACACTTTCAAGGCAAACAAACCAAACAGAAATTAAAAAATCTCTGTGGGGTATAAATATGTAATTACACTCACACAGGGAGCATTTTATCAGGTAAACCATCCCACTTTGTTAATTGAAATGCTCCAGCACTCAGCTTTTTTGACAAACGTCTGAATCTGTCTGTATAGGGTGTAGACACGCTGCGTCCCCACGGCCCTTCCTCGCTGGGGCTAACTGCCTCACAGCCATTTTCCCCCTGCAGCGGGGAGGTCAGTTCCAAAGCCTTCCTTTTGTTTGTTTGCTTCTGTTTCCATCTAGCTGAATGTCGCCAGGATGCAACCTGGTGTGGAATTCTAAATATCTGTCCAAACACAGCCCGTTTCAAAATTAAGATTGAGACTTTACCTCTGCAGAGCTCATTTGAAACACATAGATAAGCAAACCTGCTCGGTAATTTAGCAATGTTCGAACAACCAAACAGCGTACTGTGGCAAGCATCCGAGTGAGTACCGTGCGACAGAGGAATGCTAGGCTAGACGTCCCCTGCCGGAGCTCCGCGTCACACTGCTGACTCCACACGTGGCCATGGGCCACCAAGACATTGCCGCCTTGCTTCTCTCCTCTAAAATAAAGGTTGGTCTCTGATCGCTAAAAATTCCTGTCTATTCCAACAAGGCTTATGATCCACTGTCTAAATAGTCCTGCCTTGGGGCGCCTGGGTGGCACAGCGGTTGGGCGTCTGCCTTCGGCTCAGGGTGTGATCCCGGCGTTATGGGATCGAGCCCCACATCAGGCTCCTCCGCTATGAGCCTGCTTCTTCCTCTCCCACTCCCCCTGCTTGTGTTCCCTCTCTCGCTGGCTGTCTCTGTCCTGTCGAATGAATAAATAAAAGCTTAAAATAAAAATAAAAATAAAAATAAAAATAAAATAGTCCTGCCTTTTCTTGAAAGTGTTTTGTTTGGGTTTGGGTTTTTTTGTTTGTTTTTTGTTTGGTTTGGTTTGGTTTGGTTTTTGAGCAGTTGAATGATCAATTCACGGAAATCTTTATGAAATGTTAGGAAAGTCAAAGCCAAATGAGGCTCTCTTTCCCTCTTCTGGACTGTGTGGGGGCTCCAGCCTGTCTTCAGGCCCTGGCTTGGCCAATGCTGGCCCACGGACCCTACGGCCACCGCAGCAGCTATCCTGCGTGTTTTCAGTGCCCTGGGAGCACACAGCTGCTGTCATCTGCAAAGGGGGAGACGCAAAGCGGTGTCCGGTCGTTGCTAGAGTAGGATTCCAAGTCCTAACACCCTGTGGAATTTTTCAGATCTAATGTAATAGTTTTCTAGGGATGCTGTAGCCAAGTGCCACAAGCTTGGGGGCACACAGCAATGGATTAGTCTCTCATAGCTCCGGAGGCCAGGAATCTGAAATCAAGGGCAGCCCTTCCTTGAAAGACTCTGAGGAGATGGCATCTCTTGCCTTTTCCAGCTTTGTGTGGCTCCAGGCCTTTCTTGGCTTATAGCGGAATCACTCCAATCTCCACTCCAATGATCACATCACCTCCTTCTCTTCTCTCTCTATCTTCCCTTCTGTCTCTTATGAGGATACTTGTCATTGGATTTAGGGCCCACCCTGGTAATCCAGGATAGTCTCACTCAAGATATTTAACTTTATCGCATCTGCAAAGATCCTTTTTCCAAAGAAGGTAACAATCACAGGTTCTGGGGATTTTAACGATGGCCTGTTTAGGGCCACCATTCACCACTAAACCTAATCAGTATCTCAAGATCACTAAACCAGTGGTATAGAAAGTCTGGGTCTAGTGATTAAAGGCTTACATAAATGATTATCATAAGATTCTCCCCCAAACCACCTTAGCTTGTAATTCACAAGAGACTGTTGGCAGTGGCAGGAATAAGACATGAATGCATTTGGGATTCATGGCAGGGAAAGGAAGAACAGGTATTAAGTCTGGTGTTGAGCACGTATGATCTTTTGTGGGCACTATTCGTACAAGATGTATGAAAGATGGCCCTACCCTTGAGCAACTCATAGTGCGATAGGTTGAAAAGTGTGAGAACCAGAGATATAGGAGAAAAGGGAAGTGAGATGTATTTCTGAGATAAGCTAACGATTAGGTTTCCCCCCTAGCTCTCAAATATTTCTTCTGGAACATGCTTTAGAAATGCACTACTTTTTAATCGGGGTGGATGGGTGAAGGAGCCACTGGAACATCTCTTCTCTAAAGATGATCTGATCAGATCCTGCAACAAGTGGGGTTCCCAAGGAAGCTGAAGCCGAAATGGAGACTAACATCGGACGTTCATTAGGAATGCTCTGGAACCAACAATTGTGGCGGGGAGGGTAGAGGACTGGGCAGAGGGACAAGCTGAGCTGGGATGCAGTCTCCACCAAGGTCTCAGTAGAGCTTCAGGAAGGTCTGGAGCAAGGATGGTCCTTCAGAGTGGCCCCTCAATGGGACTTTCAAAGCACACATCAGCCATGTGTGGCTGGGTATGTGCTGCGTGATGTGAAGAAGCTCTCTTCAGCCAGGGTATTCTCTGAGGAGGCTGACAGCCCAGGGCTGTGTGCCAACACTCCCAGGAGCTGGGGGATTCGGTTCTTCCATCGTGAAGGAGGACATGGACTGGCATGTCACAGCACCCACGACAGATCCTTGCTCAGGCGTCAGTCACCACCCCCAAGCTCCATGCCACCATTCCGCAAACTCTACAATTTTTTGAAGATGAATCTCACCCAAAAGGCGGATGCAATCCACATAGTTTCTTCTGTCTGGTTCCATTCATGAGCATGTTTTTGAAGAACAGAGCAGGGTCTTGTGCTGCAAACAGAATCCAAAGGGATTCAAGGGAAAAGAAGCTTGCTCCTTAAAACTTCTCATGACACACGTTTGAGGCAGAGCCGGCTCTGCCCGGCAGGGTGATAGGATGGTGCCTCTAGGGGGCTCCTTAGCTGGACACTACTTTCTCTGTGTTCCTTTCTCTCTCTAGACAAATGAGCATACAATTGAGAATTCCTCCAACCTGGAAAGAAGGAGGGGGCTTCTAGCAAGTAGTTCTGTCTCCGTGTCAGAATTTCGTAGAAGGAACGTGGGGTGAGAAGTCAGATGGACGGACACTCAAGAATCGTTCATCCCCTTAATCCATTCCTTTATCCTTATTTTCTGGAAGCAACTCTTCCTGGTCCTCCCAGCTTCCCAGGATAATCCTGAAGCTGTAAAATTTCTAGTTTTATATTTTATAACATAACTGGCTTCAGAGTCTGCACTCTTCTGGGACAGTACGTGTACTCCTTTGTCTGCCAGACAGGGTCTTGGTCCATATCCTCGTATCCTCATATCCTGGTTCTGCCATGTATACACTGAGTGATCGTAGGTAAATTAGTTCACCCCCTGTGATGTGGCTCCTTCTTGTACATAGTACATACATAGATACATACATACATATAGTTATAGTATATATCAATAGAAGTTAATATATCATTAAGCACTGAGCACAGTTTTTGGCTCAGAGTAATGCCCAGTGTTAGCCATGCTTCACATCCTTCTCTCATTTTCACAATCATCAAGTTGTCCTTGGGTGTCATCCTCTGGGAGGCTGACCATTGAGGTCCCTGTTTTCTCATCTTTGTTCGCTCTCTGTCATTGCCAATCCTCGGGCTGGCTTTTCCACCCTCCCACATGGAGACCCTCTTGAACTCCCGAGTGTACAACCATTCTCCCTACCTCTGCACTCCTCTAGGGCTTTCCTCCCGGAGAGCAGAGTTTACGCTGTGTGTTATGTCATCGGTCTTCAGGCCACAGGGGCGTTTTTGGCTCTCTCCAGAATCAGGGAACATGATCATTGTCAGGTTGAAAAGCAGATCAAACATTGGCAATGATGAACTCAAACCCAGGATACTGAGGTGAATATCAAAGGACAGGTAGCTGTTTACAATAAATCCAAGTCTCTCGGCCTAGATGACTTACGTCCCAACTGCTCTGTTCTTAATGTCATTCCTTTCCTTGCTTTTTCCACCAGAACACCCTGCTCCCCGGACAGAACGTCCCAGAGACCCTGTATTATTTCCCTCCTTCCCTTTCTCTCCCCCTAGTTTCCTTCCTCATCGTGGCCTCTCCCTCCTCTCATTTCTTTCTTTCACAACTATTTATTGAACAGCTTCTATGGGCAGAGCCCTGGAGACCCGTGGGTAAGCAGGACGAGTAAGACCCCAGTCCTCACGGCACTTGCAGCTCAACAGGGAAGACTGCAGTGTGGTTGGATGTTGCAAGGAGGTTTGGGAAGGCACGGAGTACGCGGCGGGGCCTCTTGCTGTTCCTCTCCGGTGAGGTAGGGATTTCTCAGAAACACCCTTTGGCCCATAGAGAGAACATAAGAAATGAGAAATCTGGAGATACAGTAGGTGGAGAGAAAAGGAACATCAAGCCCTTTCTCAGTTTCTGTTCTCCTATTCTTAACCTTTCTTCCACAACTCTTAACTACTTGGTACCTGCCACTGACTGATCCAACATATTCAGGGAGTGACTGTTGCGTGTCACGTCACACACCGGGAGCAGGGACTACAGCAGTGAATAAGACAGAAACAGTTCTCTGCCCCCGCTATCTGACGGTTCTAGCCTAGGCCTCAAGCCAGGCCTGAATTTGGTGATTTATAGGACAGTGTGTGTGGTCTAAGCACTCGGCATGTATTAAGTAATTTAATCCTCATATTTGCCCTATGTGGTAGGTATTGTTGTTGTCCTCGTTTTATAGATAAGGAATCTGAGGCACAAAGAGGTCAAGTAACTTGCTCGAGGTCCTATAACTAGCTTGCATCTGGCCTCTCCCACTTATTAGTGGTGTGACTTCGGCTAAGTGACTTAATCTTTGCAGAACCTTGTAAGATAGGGATTATCATCCACATTTTATAGGTGAGAAAACTGAGGCACAAAAAGATTAAGTCAGTTAGTCCACCCAGAACACTTAGCATGATGCCTTTGAGAAGCCTGGAGATGAGCCAATACGGTACTAAATTTTCATAATTGTGTCATTTTACCAACTATAACCCGATGAGGTGACACGGACACTGGGTAAGATTCTGTTGCATTTGACTGAAAGAGTTATTCATGAAACATTTAAAAGGTGGTTTTGAGCACTTGCCTTCACAAAGAGCAAGTCTCTCCATCTCTCTGTCTCTCACAATGCTTCAGGTTTGTTTTTTGTTGTTGTTGTTTTTAAAGATTTTGTTTATTTATTAGACAGAGAGAGGGAACACCAGCAGGGGGAGTGGGAGAGGGAGAAGCAGGCTTCCTGCCTAGCAGGGAGCCCGACGCAGGGCTCCATCCCAGGACCCTGGGATCATGACCTGAGACGAAGGCAGACGCTTAATGACTGAGCCACTCAGGCACCCTGATGCTTCAGGTTTGTTAAGTAGACATGGCTTCACAGCCACATATGAAGGGGGAAAAGGTAGGCATTTTGACTGACAACGGATGACCTCTATTAGTCTGCCAAGGCTACCATCACAAAACACCACAGACTGTGTGGCTTCAGTGACAGACATGTATTTTTCTCACAGTTTTGGAGGCTAGAAGTCCATCCTCAAGGTATCAGCTAATTCAGTTTATGGTGAGGCTTCTCTTGGCGCCTTGCAGATGGCCACCTTCTCACTGCAGCCTCACATCGCTTTTCTCTGAGACACCGAGAGAGACAGAGCTAGTCTCTTTTCCTCTTCTCATAAAGATACCAATCCTATCCCATTACGGCCCCCATGACCTCATTTAACCTTAGTGACCTCTACAAATATAGTTACATTAGGGGTGAGGACTTTAACATATGAATTTTGGAGGGACACCACTCAGTCCATAACACACATTAGTCATCAGCAGAAAACACCAGCCTTCGATGAAGGCATTGATGTGTGACATGGTTAGAAGGGTAGTGCCCCAAACACTGTATTTCATCTCATTTGGTTATGGGTGCCTCACTTGAAGATGGGAAGGGAAAATCAACATTTTGGGCAGGTACTGCATTTGATACTTTATTTAGTCCTTATGACAGTACTGCAAGTTGTTGGTATTATGGTTCCCACTTGAAAAAACTGATAAGCAATCTGTTACTTAAAATAACACTAGCTCTCCTACCAAGGTCAGCCAGCTAAGGGGGTGGGGAAGCTGGGGTTTGAACCAACAGAGAGGTAGGGGAGTAGAGGGTCTTGAAAAGAGAAACTATGAGGGAAGATATTGTGGACGATTATCCTGAGAAAGGGGAATTTCAGTGTGATTCCAGAAGACAAAACATAGATGAATTGATGGAAATTATAAGGAAGAAGGTTTGAATTTCATGTATGCGAAAAAAAATTTTTTTAAAGACTTGATTTATTTATTGGAGAGAGAGAACGTGAGAGAGAGAGAGAGCACGATGGAGGGGCAGAGGGAGAGGGAGAAGCAGGCTCCCTGCTGAGCAGGGAGCCCGATGTGGGGCTCTATCCCAGGACCCTGGGATCCTGACCTGAGCTGAAGGCAGACACTTAACCGACTGAGCCACCCAGGCAACCTTAATGTACATAAAAAAATTTTTTTAAAGCTACAACTCTCCAGGAGGGAATAGGTTATTTTTAGAAGGGCATATCAAGCTGCTCCCTGGCGGAGGCATTCTAAAACTAGAAACTCCTGTTGTGGGAGGCAATCAACCAGAGCCAAGCATCAGATGGACTGAAATGAAGAACAGGCTTAACTGTGCTCCATTACTCCAAGTTTGTTGAGATTTTATTTATCATAGAAGGAATTCCACAAGAGCAAGTTTGGCACATGAAATTCTAAATAATTTAACCTCTGAGCAGTAAGGTAGTACAAGAAATTTATCTGATGCATAATGGTTGCTAAATATTTCCATATATGAAAATGCAGTCATTTCAGTAGGAATCTATTTGAAAAACAAGCCATGAGAGCCATATTTATTTATGACTGCTGGGAACCGTATTCCAAGAATGCCCTTGTAATGGCGTTTGGAGCTGCTTACCTAGGGCATGTCAAAGAATTAGACGCAAGCCGTCATTGCACTAATGAAATGTTTATCTTTCTCTGTTCATCACACTGAAGAGCTTTTAGAAATGGCCGATATTTGGACTCTTTTTCCAATATTAATTAATTGAATGGGCATCTGGGCTCCTAAACTCTATTAAATTAAGCATGACCTAGATTAATTCTTTTTCTGTATAATAAGTATGTTTGGAAGCTAGCAATTTTCAACATAGTCATAAAATAGACCTAGGTTGGGACACATTAAAGAACAGCACTCCTTGCCATCAGAGATGCCTGTTTTGTAAATAGTAAAAGCAAAAAGGGCCTTGAGACCTTGTTTTCATGGGGAACCTGAAATTTAAATTACATCATTGCCCTTACAATAAGTATATTCTAGAAACCTGAGATATATTTGGGTGTATTTGACTCCAGGTGTATTTGACTTCATGTTCTAATTCTGAGTGTGTTTGGGCCTGACAGCTTTTGGTTAAAATCAGTCGCGAGGCAAAAATACTTCTGGCTGCTTTGGCTGTGCCGCTTATCCAAATGTTTCTGGCAAATAAGCTCAATGGGCAAAAACTAACATTCCCCAAGAGCTCCTGGCCTGGGGAGGAATTTGCCAAAACTTTATTTGTCCTTAGTACCAAAACAAACACTGGCTTTAGTAACAAAGATCACAGCAAGATTTCCCAATTGGAGAGCACTGGGAAATAAAACAAAATTTTCAACTGAAATGGTTAGACCACTAAAAGACACCCAGATGGAGTAAAACTTAATTATTCACAGGAAATTTTGGCTTCATATGGCCTTTTGGTATGTCTGAGAGCTGGAGGCCAACTTTTGCTTCTCTCAGCTCTGCTTTATAATATGCCAGAACACTCCAGCCTCCTTTCTCAACCTGTATCTCTGCCTCCTCTCCCTGCCCATCAGTCCTTTTTTTTTTTTTTTTTTTAAATCTAAAAGAAAGCTTCAAGCACCTGGCGTAGGAAAACACTGTATGGATCGCTCAGCATGGGAACTAATTATTTTAAGCCACATTGTTTGTTGTGTTTTACCTGCTGGGGTGAGCCTCACTTCCCAAGCAAGCTGCCACAGGCCAGCTTTTGCTCGGAACTCAAACGTGTGTTGATTCCACACGTTTGACCCGAAGACTTAGTGAGGGGAGCACGTTTGTACGTTTAGTGCAAACCGGACATGATGTCAGGTTCTGACAGTTTCCTTTGAAGAAGTTAACCTTTGACTGAACTTAGAGGGAAAAATTTATACTCAATTGAGTAACTTGATGCTGACTAGAGTGGTAAGAATATCAATGACGTGAATAATTTGAGGGATGCTGGAGGGCTCCCTGTTTTACGTTCAGAGACTCTCAGGTTGGGTCAAGTGTACAGACTGATTACTGCCTGGTCAGGAGGCAGTGAAACCTGATATACAAATACACCTGCAATTTGATAGACTCCAGGCATGATCTTTACAAGCAAATTGCTTCTTCAGAACTGTCGTGTGACATTGCTTTTATCGACTTTTCTTTTGGGATGATGGGCCAAGCGAAGAATCCATAATCACGGTGTTCTGTTTGGATAGCCTGTGGGCCAAGTCTATCAAGTAAGCAGTTGTGTTGTGATTTTTGAGGGGCTCCTTTCTGCTCCCAGTTCCCCCAAACTTCTCCTTCTAACCCTGTGAGGGCTTAAAACATGTCGACTCATGATTCTCAGGGTTGGAATGAGCCTGCTCCCCCGAGTGGTCGTGTACTTCTACTTTCCTCTCAGTGGAGGGGTCTCCTCCACAACTTCACTCGGTAACCCACATTTCTTATTATCTGAAAGAGGAATCATACCCAAGGATGTCAAAGATTCTGAGTAATTTCTACCACTGTCCTCAAATTTGCCCATGGCAGACATTATCAATAGATCACGATCCTCCTTCCAGTTGAGCCAGACCCAGGGTTTAGAATTCTTTCTAAGACAATTCTGTATGCAGCCACTACCCTGCCTTTGGTATTGGGCCAAGAGGAGAGACCTGTTTCCCGTTCCAATTTTAGGACATCAAGTCCTTCACCTGCATCTATTCGTTAGCCATGTATCTAGTGGCCTTAGAGAGAAGGTTCCCAGGACATGTGGATTTTCCTTTCCGTGGTTTTCCTGACTAAAGTTTTTGTTTCCTTTTTATATACTCATCCTCATAATATATGCACCCATTTTGTATTCTATTTTTTAACAGGAAAAATTTATTTTAATATTCTTACAAATACTTGATTCATATTTTAAGTGGATGCATAATATTTCATATAATTGGTATGAATATTTACATGGCTATCTCTTTTTGTTGAACATTTAGTTTCCTTCCGATGTTTTGCTACTATAAATAATATGATATATGACAGAACTAATTTTTACATATAGAGATCTTTCCATATTTGGAAATATTCTCTTAAGTTACATACTCAGAAGTGGATTATTGGGTCGTTAGCATTTTATAACTGTTAATAGATTACTCAACTGCTTTCCAATGGATTATATCAATTTACAATCCCACCATGTATGAAACTACCTAACCCACCTATCCCCTCCCTGCCAATTTTGCATATATTTTAAAATTTATAGAAAGCAGTGTTCATGGCATGTAAGTTGCTTCTTCTGGGACTCCTGCCATCTGCTTTGTGGTTAGGTTGTGCTCACCACTCTGCTGCCATGCTCTGTCATCTGCTAGGGGGCTGTTGAAGTTACCCAGGTATCCAGGATATTTATAGCTCTCCCCAAGTTCCCTTGGCATTGTGGCCTGTGAATTCCCTGTTGCATTGGCCAGAGACTACCATTCTCTTGGCAGTATTTATAATTGACAGCTTGGTTCTCTGCTCCCCAATTCCTTTGTCTTCATCTCTAATAGTAGGAACAGCTACCACTGCTGTTACTATTGCTGCTTACCGATTACTAGTTATGCAGTGGGCATGATTCTAAGTACTCCACATCTAACATTTTACTTAGTCCTCACTGAAACCCACTGAGATGGCTGTTATCATCCCCAATTTACAAATGAGTAGGTTATAGAAACTTGGCAAGCTCCAGAACTTCAAGTGCTAAGTAGAGTCACTGAGAAGTGAGGGGAGGCTCTATCTTATTCCCTATTGCAGGCCTTTAAGCATTCTCTAAAATGCCTCTATGTCCCTGAGCTGCCCGCGTCTAGGCTCAGTCCATTTGTTGAAACCAATCCAGTTCTGAGTTGGGGGAGATGAAGGAACTCGATCCCAGCATCTGAAGTCACTCTTGTTACTATACCAGTTCTTTTTTTTTTTTAAAGATTTTATTTATTTATTTGACAGAGATAGAGTCAGCCAGCGAGAGAGGGAACACAGGCAGGGGGAGTGGGAGAGGAAGAAGCAGGCTCCTAGCGGAGGAGCCTGATGTGGGGCTCGATCCCATAACGCCGGGATCACGCCCTGAGCCGAAGGCAGATGCTTAACCACTGTGCCACCCAGGCGCCCCTACTATACCAGTTCTAATCTTGTACTTGATTTAGATGAAATGGACTTCTGCTCAGTGATATAGCTGAGAAGGCATTGGTGGGGACAAGGCTAATGAGAACATTTGCTAAAGTGAGCTTTGTGTGTGAGGACTGAAAGGTTACCTCAAGGTAGTGACATATGTTAGATGTTTCCTCCCTGAATGTAAAATCTGGCTAACTTCAGCTCTTGCGTCTTCCTTCTCTTGTCACCAACTCTCCACTTTGTTCTCCGTTCCAGTGACCATACTCTTGCCTCAGTTTTCCATGACTAACTCCTGGTCTTGATAAATTTTCTGTCAGCTCAGTTTCTTTAAGATCTGCAAAGGAATAGTAAGATCTATCTCATAGGTACTGGCAGGAAAGGGGAGAACCCTTGTAGAAAAGATCTCAAGGGTTTTAGACAAGGGGGTGGAATAGAAGACTAAATTAATTGATATGGGTATTTTGACCTGTGACTCGGGACTTAATATTATGTCGAGTACTTGTAAAGCTAGTCTAAGAGTTCACTGGGATTGTTCCTTAACATCTGGATTTGCATATGGCTTCTGAAACAAAGTGGAGATGCAGAAGTTCCTTGGAAGGGGTCAGAAGGCTCAAGGATGTGCACATTTTAGGATATATTTATGATGTATAAACTCACAACCGGTCACGTGACTATATTCCCTGGGAGAGTCTAAAGGACACTGTCTTCATTTTAGCAATAAGAAACTCACTGGTGAGGGAGGCACTCACATCTTTGATAAACTCGGTAACCGCTGCATCGTATAGCCACACTGAGTTCAGTGACTGCCCTGAAACTAGGTCCCCTACTATCACATGGGGTCGATGGGGTTGGGGCACAGTGGAGATCAGGTGGAAACTTTAAACTGTCCAGAGTGGGTCCTGTGATGCTCTACCCAGGGCCCTTGTGCAGGGCCAGTGCATCCTGCTGCAGGTGGTATTGTTGGCCAACAACTCAGAGATGTGACTACTTTGGGGAAATACTCACTCAAGGGTACGCCCATTCCCTGGGGTTTTCAGGGAACCCAGTCTAAGATAGCTGGTGCCGCAAGTATCCTAGGAGCCAGACTTGAAAATATGCAGATTCTGGATCTGGATGCTCACCAGCCAACAAGCAGTAACTCTATCACTGGTGGTAGGTAGAGCGTGGCTAGCCCCTAACATGAAGTCATGATGCAATTGTTAGAACTTTCATCGGTGGTAAATTGGGATGGGAGACCAGTGGAAGGAGAGGCACTGTCTTTTGCAATGTCTCTGTTGTGTAAGAGGCATGGGAGCAATGATTCTATGAGGACAATGGAATTGTGTGGCTATTGTTGAGAGCCACTGATAAGTTGAGGAGAGGAAAGGTCAGGTTCCGTGATTAATAACCAATTTGAAGCAAAACGTAAAAGCTAAAGGGCCTGCTTGTCAACATTTAAGTAGACCCTAATGTCTTTTTTTTTTTTTAATGACTCTAATGTCTTACAGCCGAAGTGTAGGCAGATGAAGGACCAGGCTCAGGACTTAATCATAAAACTAGTAGAACTTTACAACAAGGTCAGAGTGGACCCTGTGACTTGGGATAGAGCTATCTAGGTAGATATGTTTGAAAATGGAATTCCCAAATTCCCTGAAGCTAGCAAGCCTATAGAAGGGGGTCTTCCTCCTTGTCAGAATACAGTGGAACCCCTTGATTGGAGAACATGCAGAAGACTCGACTCATATAAGTGCCTTGAAAGACCATGCTGTCTCCCTCTTACCTCCCTCCCTACACTGCATCTCCCCTCCTAATAATCAGACCAATAATCTCAGCATAGCCTGACTGGGGATATGCTAGGCTGAGTAAGGAGGAGAGACTAAACACAGAAGGAGCTATGGCCAGGGTAGTACGCTTGGGATTGGTTGCTGGAGTTGCTGACTCAGGAGAGTAGAATATAAAATTAAGTGAGGGAGAGTTTGAAATGGAAGTAATCTCTTGCAAAATAAAATTTAATAGACCATGAAGGACCCCAGAGACTGCGCTGATATAGTGCTGGGAATGCTCCTAGAAGCCTGGAAAAAGTGGTGGCCACACTAAGTGGAGAAGTACCAGACTGGCCTGGCAGGTGGTAGAGGAAAGGATCAGAAGGCACAAAGAAGTAGGCATGCGAAGACGGATGCACTACTTAAATCTAAAAACTGCTACCAGCCAAATACGTTCTATATTCTGCAGGAAGGCAAGGGGCACCAGCATCATTGTGCAGCCTAGTGGCGCTGTCCTCTTCCCAGTTTAGGTCAAGGACGGTGGCGGAGATGCTATTACAGAACCGGGCTCTCTGAGAACAAAGAGGGATTATAGTTAGCAGTCTTTAAACATCAGAAGCAAGGCAGAAACAATGACGGCAACTAGCGACAAGCTCAGAGTGGTGCCAAGGGAGGTCTGACTTGCAGGGCACTATGAGAGGGTGCAGGCAGGGCTGCGGCTACACAGTGGGTCAGGGAAGAAGACGGTTGGTGCTCTGTATACCCACTGGTGTATCTCTGGTGCTTCCATGCCCAGTTTTAACAATCAACGGACAAGTGCAGGACTGTGGCCTGAGAAGGGCATGATAACCAGGGACGTAGGTCCCTTAGAGTTGAGAGTCAGGATTATCCCATCAGACAAGCCACCGATACCAGAAGAAACTGAACATCAGTAGTGGAGGAAGGGCATGACGAGTATAGTTATGGCCTCCTAAGTACATTGTGTCCATTCTGTGTGGAGGTAGAAGAGGTTTGATGAATATACATGGTAGGTACATGGGCTCCTGGGTCGTGGCAAATAGTCTGGCTGATTAGTGAGGGGGTCTAGAAGGAAGAGAACTGGGAGACTGGCGACAAGGAAGTCTGGGGAAGGGGTAAGTAGAAAGCCTGTGGGAGTGCCACAAACCATGTGTACCCTTGCGTCTCTTGTGACAGACCTCCACAGAAGAGGCTCTTCACAAACAGGTGAAGAGTTTGACCCATCCTGTGGGTGTTAATCAGCCTTTCTCCTCAGCCGTCCTGATGGTTGCTGAATGACCTATGAATACAGTGATCATTGTAGAAGGGACCGAGGCTGTACATGGCCCATCGCTGTGTGAGTCCCTCTCATTAGGTCTGAACTAGCTTCTGCTACTGCTAAGTCCAACCCACTAGCAGTAGAGATGGATGCTGGACCTTCAGCCGGCCACCATTCCCCAGAGAATCCCATGGTGGTCATTCAACCGCATCTAACCCCTTACACCTGGGGGAGGGGCAGCAGTTCGTCTCACCGCAGTCAACACATCCTCCGGATGAGTTTGCCCTGCCTGCTTGCAGCGCCTTTGCTAGCATTACCATCTGATCCATCAACGTTGTAGCTCCCACAAATTGCCTCGGGCCACACAGCCCATTTTATGGCACAAAAATAAAAATAAAAAAAGAACAATGACAATAGACTTATGACCAAAGGGTTACCAAGTACTTTATCATCCAGCGGTAGCCCGCCTGATTAAATGGTAGGACAGCCTATTGAAGGCTCAGCTGAGGTGTTGGTTGGCTTGGGGGCAATCTCTTGCACTGTTGGAGCAATGTATTCTGGGAAGTGGTAGATGCATTGAACCACTGGCTAATATATGCTACTTTATCTCCAGTAGCTAGAATATATGGGCCCATGAAGCAAGGTTGAGAAGTACCAGTACTTCTGGTAAAAGTAAGGGTGTCTCTACTGACTGTCATAGTCAATGACCCACTTGTGAAATTTGTGCTTCCTGTAGCCATAATATGTCTCTATTACACGCAATGTATGTGTGTACACATGTGTTTGTGTGCACACATGCACACACATATATAATGACTATAAAGACCATGCTGTAAAGCGTACATTCAAAACCCTGGAGACTGCAAACACGCCTTCCATTTAAAGCAGTGTGTCACATTTATGCTGATTTAATCATTAACATTAGTAAGAGGCCAATTATACTGTTCAAGAGTTAAGATGTTTTATGAGAAAATGACAAAACGATACATGTAATCATTGCAATGCCAGTTTACTATCAGATAGGATGTGCAATAATCCCTTTAGCAAGCTTAAGCTTTTACATATTAATGGCAATATTGGAGAGCAGGAAGATGCCTTTTACGGCATTGCTGAGGTCCTTACAATAAAGAAATGCCTTTGCTAGTTGGCCCTATTACTGGAATGTGCTGGGAGAATAGTGCTGTTTCATGGGCTCGTCCCTCCCTACTACTAGGGCCTGGGGTGGTTTTTTAAAAGCAATGCTGTATAGCAATTAATAATGAGGAGGGGAAAAATTCATTTAGACGTTTGGCAACATCTTTGTGGCACTCAGTATGGGTCTCATATAGAGTAGATTTGCCCTGCAGAGAAACGCTGGCAACGCTTTGTTCTTAAACATACGATTAACCAGCTGCCAGAGACAATAGAACATTTAAAACTTCTATTCCAGGGACCAAGTTACCATCTATAGGTCTCAGAGCTACTAAAATGTATTTTAAAATGAGCTACGGGGCACAATGCATATTTCCTCGTGCGTAAAACAAAGGCCTTGGGTTAGATTATGGCCTCGCCAGTCCCCTCCGGACTACGGTACTCCACAATGTAAAGGCAAATAAAGTAGCAGAGAAAAGCAACCTGTTGACTTCATGAATAAGAAAACCAAAGGAAATAAATCAATAAGAAGTCTAAAGGAAAATGTCTTTCTTGGTTAAACAATGAAGGCTACTCTCATCCGTTCTGCAAGATAAGCTGAGGAAATGTCTCAAGATACTCATTCCTGGGTATCGCAATATACTGGACGAAGTATCTACCTTTTCTTTTGAGCTTAAAAAATTGTAGAGATGACAACGCAAATGTCAAGCAAGAGTGAAAAGGAGAACTGAACGTGGAGTCTATTCAGCAGTGACAATGAGCAAGGACAACACAGGTGGATCTCAAGGATACAACACTGTGAGAAAGAAAGCCACAAAAGAGCAGCGACTGCACGATGCCACTTGTTCAGAAACAAGATCACTGGACTGCACTGTTGAGGATGCAGACATAGGTGGTGGAACCCTAGGGGAGAAATCAGGCCATGAGCATCGCAGAGCTCAGGGTGGAGATGAACGCTGGGAGGGGGGCAGGACGCAGTTGGCAAGGGATCCATGGTGCTCCTCAAGTGCTCTTACGTTCTTTTTCTTGACCTGGATGCTAATCACGTGGCATTTGCTTAAAAATTGTTTGTGAAACCTTACAAATGTATTTTATACCCTTTTCTGTGTATACATGGTTTCAACGATACAAAGTAGAGAGGAAAATATACTGAAGAGCATCGTATGCATTACCCAGAACTATCTAATTTTAACATGCTGTCCTTTTAAAAATAAAATAAATGGGACCCTAGAGATACAAGTAGGGTCCCCTTATGCACTTTCCAGTCCCCCTCTTCCCCTGCTCTGAAGCAATGGTGACATGAAGTTGGTGCGTATTCTTTCCATCCTTGTTTTTATAATTTTCTACACATGTGTTCCGTGAGTAACATATTTCCTTGTGCATGTTTGAACTTCACATCAATTCTCTAATGCGTGTATTATTCTGCCAACTTGCTTTTTGCACCGAGCCTTGTTTGTAAGATCTGTCCATGTTGGTACACATAAAGGGGGCTCTGTTTCTCCATGCCCAGTTTCCTCATCAGCAAATAATGATGATAATAATGAATTTTCATGAGGTTGAAGCAGGATAATATTTATCAAGCATCTGGCCTATAGTAAGAGCTATATGTGCTTACATAAATAATCCAGTTAATTTACTAATTAGCTGATCTAATTAATTTATCTAATTAATTAATTTATCTAATTTTACCTGCCGCGTAGAATGCCATCATTTCTTTGTCCAGTTATTTATCTTTTTTACTGATGGACGCTTAGGGATTTCCAACATTTGGAATTATAAGCAAGGCTGTAATATAAATAACTGCATATTCCTGCCTTTTAAAAACATCCATTTGTCATCTCCTCCAGACCTTCACGGGCCAGTGTGTTTTCTGGCTCTGACTTTGATAAGAGTGGGAGGGAAGCCCCAGAACAGAGCAAGGCTTCACGTCTCTGGAATTCAAGGGCGGTTGTGAAAGCCTAGGGTTTTTTAGGATGCAACTCAAGAGAAGCTGGGGGAGGAGCAGAATCCACTGAGAGCTGGGCACTTAGCGTTACATATGCTGTCTATTCTCATCGATATAGACAACAAATAGTCTCTCCATTTTTCAGATGAGGAAACTGAGGCCCAAATGGTTTAGGCTGGGATAGAATAGAAAGGATAACTGAGTGGACCCCAAAAGCCTGTGTCTTGTAAAAATCCTATCACACTTGAGCTGAGGCCCAGGTAGGATTTCTCCCTCCAGATGCCCTTGATTGGCATCTTTGCCTAACCTTGCCCTTTGCAAGGTCCAAGTGGTGCTGGGGGTGCTCAGGAGGTGGAGGGGGAGAGGAGAGAGGGTGGGAGAATAGAAAGGGATATGCTACAGAGATGATTATGGAAAGTTGACAGCTGCCAAACACACTGTGTCCCTGGCAACACCTGTTGAGTCTGCCACAGTGATGGAGAGTCAGAGGAAGAAAGACAGCTGTATACACGCCAACAGCAGCGGGATGCTGTGCTGGGCTCGTGCTCTGCCAGCGGAAGACGTGCCAAACTTGCTGGCCCCGATTCAAATGGCTGGGTGTTGACTGGGTTCGCCAGCGGATAAGCCCAGGGAATACATTTGCATTAACACCGCTCGGCCTCCCCGGTCCCTCCCCCGCCGCCCAGAACAGAGTTCCTCTTCCCAGAATGTCATCTTCAGGCTGCTTTTCAGAACCTGTATTTCAGTGGAACATGAGGTAAGCCAGATGCTGTCCTGAATTGCCTCGAAGGAAGCCAGCATCAGCAATCGACAGCAAGACAAAAAAAACTCCGTTTCAGGTTTTTGGCAGTTGGCTAGGAAAATATGCTGGGTAATTTTAATTTTTGGTGTGTGTGTGAAGAGAAAGAATAGATGGCGTTTTGCATTTTATCTCATGCAGACGTTATGCTCACCCGGACCCTTCCCTTATTCGTGCACCTTGAATTTCAGGGGATTCTCAGGTAAGCGGGGAGAGTTTCACAATTGCAATGGGATGTTACAGGAGAGTTGGGCTCAGCCTCTGAAATTGCTTCCTAAGATGGAAAAGTGTCAGATATGTCTAATTTCTTCTTATCTTTTCTCAAGACTCTAAGGATACCCTTGAGGAATAAGAAGTCTCAGATCTGGATGAGCGAGTTTTTTTCTCTGCAGAGACCGGTGTTTATGATTTAGAAAAGAGATCTATCCTCTCTATCTATCTCTGTCTATATTATGGCATGTATCATTTCATCCACTTCATGCCAGCATGCAGTAGAGGTGCTGAGAGCCGTAAAGCCTTAAGGAAGAGAGAAGCTTTGTGGATTACTGTTTTTGATAGCCTTTCTCCCAGACGTCTTAATGAGCAACTAGACCTCCAATGATAGAAATTACCCCGTTCTTTTTTCTGACCTTCTAACATCTCACACACACACACACACACACACACACGCGTGTGCACACGCACACTGTATTTCCTGATAAAGGCTTTCATTTCATTTCAGTGTGGTGTTTGTGAAGGAAGAGCATTAACACTCCTGATTCTGTTCCCTCTTGATGATAAATCTTTCTTGAGCAGCTTTTGGTTGAAATAATAAATTATGTCTCAAATTCTTAGCGAAGGAACATGTTTTGAGTCAAAAATTTTATTTTACGAATTTATTTCCCAGATATACTTACCTGCATACATAAAGGCACACGCACAGTGACATTCAATATGGCATTTTTCAAATAATAACAAAAGACTGGGAGAACTCGTCTGTAGGGCATATCTCATTGATAGTACATCTATAAAAAGAGCGCTATGCAAGTGTTCAGAAGCACGAATTAGCTCTATAGGCTAACTTTCAAGACACATCAAGGGCAAAAAGCAAAATCTAGAATAATCTGTGTGATGTGCTACCATTTGTGTAAACATGGAAAGGAAATACACACATATGCATATATATGCTTATCTACACATAGACTACATCCAGAGGGATAAATAAGAAGCACTCCCCAGTAGTTAACTCTGGGAACGAGGGCCACGTGATCTCACACACAAATTTTACTATGTATTGTTTCGTAACATTTTAATTTTTCGTTATTGTATATATGCACCCCATTTTCAAAAGTATGAAAAATAAAGTAATAAGCATTTCCTACTAAGGTCTCAGCTTGGGTACTAGATACTTGATTTCTAACTTCTTTTTGGTTTAAGCTGAATGCGATGTCCCACACAACTGCTTTGACCATTATTACAGATTTGTAACTTGGTTAAATGTAACTGCCTAGTGACTAGTTAGAAAATATGAGTCCACGTAGTCAAAAGATCCGTTGTCACATAAATCAGCTCTGAATAATTGTTGCTCACCATGAAATAAGATCGCTTTTAAGGACTTAATTGCCATAATTGTGCAATAGCATCTGAGCCCCCAACCCCTTATATTGAATTCTGCAATAAAGCATTTTGATGCTTTCAGTTTACATTCGTTCTTGTATATACATATTCACATGACTCCATTTATAATAAATCATGGGAGGAACTGGTGAAAAGTTTTCATGGATCCAAGAACATACTTGAAATATTCATTTACCTTCACATCAGAATGCTGTCTCTCTTCTCTCTTCTGTAGACAGTAGGCCAAAGAAATGCATTGAAAGAGGAAATTTTTGCCTATAGAGTTCATAAGATAGAAACAATTTTTTTTTTTTAGAGAGAGAGAGAGCGAGCAGGCGAGGGGCAGAGGGAGACGGAGAGAGAGAATCTTAAGTAGGTTCCACACCCAGCGTGCAGCCGGTGAAGGGCTTGATCTCACAACCCTGAGATGATGACCCCAGCCATAATCAAGAGTCATTGCTTAACTGAGCCACCCAGGCGCCCCGCTATCTAAATTTTTATATTGCCCTTGAATGAAAGCACATTGAGCTTTATTAATTTATTGATTATTGCAGTATAGTCGATATACAATGTTATATTAGTTTGAGGTGTGCGACGTAGTGGCTCGACAATTCCGTACATACTCAACGCTCACCACATTAAGTGTAGTTGAGCTTTAAATCAGAGGGGGGCTTGTTCTCTTTGGGGAATTTGGGGTCAGAAAATCGGAGATTCTGTCAAGTTAGCCTTCAGCCTCTTCCAGTCTCAATACAATAGAACATGGGTGTGATAGTGATGAGGTCGGGGAATATATGTGAGGTTCAGTGGGGTGGAGTCCGGAGCCGATGACCAAGAAAGAATTCTTGAGGCGTCTTTGGTGCAAAATTGGTGGCTTATTAAAGCACGGGGACAGGACCTGTGGGCAGAAAGAGCTGCTGCTGATTATATACTATGGGGTGGCTGATTATATACTATGGGGTTGGGGGAAGGTAAGGAAAAAGGGAAGTTGAGGAAATACTTTCATATGTTAAAGAAGACTCAAAAGATACCAGAGGGCTTGCCCTTGTCAAGTTAAGGTTGTTTTCCCTCTAGTAAGGCATTAACATGAAGATAGTTGGGAACTTCCTGGAGGCTGCAGATTATAAGGACATTTAATTGTATCTACATTCCCTTCCGGAAGCTAGGTTATTGGTAGAAATGCTTCTTTCTTGTAAACTGCTAAGACATTTGTAAACTGAGGGAGACTTAAGTCTTGCAGGATTGTGGTGTCTATAGGTTAACTATTTCTTTGTCCTTTAGGGCAGCCAGGAGTGCCTGAGGAATGTCAGGTACATCCCATGGGGGGTGGGGGGTTGCAGGGAGTCAGCTTCTGCTTTGTCCTCAGCTTGCCTTCCGTTCCCTCATCAATAGTACTCATCATGAAGGGCTAGTCAGAAGACCAAATGAGCTCATAGGTAATGAAAGAAACTGTAATGCTCAATTAGTTATTTTTGTTGGATATCACATTCATTTGGGGTAAAATTAAAGTGGATTTGTGTCAAAGTTCTTTGCTGAGTCTGGTTTCTGTACAATGATTAGAATAAAAGACGTCAGTATCTTCCAGTTGATTTGCATGTCTACCATGGACTAGGGCAGCTTCCCTTAAGAGGACCAGTGTTGTGGCAGCGTCCAATCCGAGTGAGCCGAAGACGAAACACGAGGTGCACATTTAAAGTAGATAACTCTTAAAAAAAAAAAGATAACTGAAATACAATTTTAAAAAATTAAAAAATATATATATATATATATATATATATAACAGGACCGAGCCCATTCTTGCGGTTTTATGTGTGCCTAAGAGCAGAGCCCTGGAATGCACAAATATGTTTTTTGAGATGACAATTTTATGCTTACATAATCTTTTTTTTTTTTAAGATTTTATTTATTTATTCGACAGAGATAGAGACAGCCAGCGAGAGAAGGAATACAAGCAGGGGGAGTGGGAGAGGAAGAAGCAGGCTCATAGCGGAGGAGCCTGATGTGGGGCTCGATCCCAGAACGCCAGGATCACGCCCTGAGCCGAAGGCAGATGCTTAACCACTGTGCCACCCAGGCGCCCCTATGCTTACATAATCTTAAATTCATGCAAAGAATTTTGATTTAGACTCTGAGTAAGATACAAGTGCGGTCCCTTGATCATGTTTCTTGTTTCTCAGAAACAAGAGATCAAGAGTTTTGACTAAATACTACCCTTTAATTTCACTTGTTTTCAATGCATTGTATTTGATAAACATTTTTTCTCTGTATTTCTCTTCATTGATATATACAGCATTTTCAACTGAGAAGTCAACTTTAAATGTAGCAGTTTTAAGTTAAAAGACAACTTTTAAGGCATTATACCTCATCTTTCAGAACAATAGTTTTCAAACATATGTTTTTAAAGTGGCAAAATATTTTGTTAAAAGGAAATAGTAGACAGATATCCAGAAATGCTAAAAAAGGGGGGGGAGTAGAGCTAGAATGACTGAGTGAGAGAGAGAGGGGAGTGTGTATGTGTATGTGTGTGTTAGGGATATGGAGTCCAACTTACTGAACTGCCCCTTCTCTGATGCTCTCTTATGACTACTAATTTCCATTAGTGGTCAGTGAAATCTAATGAACATTCTCACGATGTGGGACCCTTATGCTGAAGCTGACCTATAACAACGAGTTAGGTCCACATTCACCTCTGTTTCTTGCACAGATATCAACAAGAGCTGAGTGGAAGTTCAGAGGACAGAAATGGTTCCCCTAGGATTCCTCTTACAGCTATCTGGTTATTACGAGTCACGCCAGGATTACAGTTTAGGATTTGAAGACATTTATAAAAGAAAATATGATAAGAGAACTTGCAATGGCTGGGTTGAGAGATGTGCTCACAGCAAAAAAGCAGGTTGTTTGGTAAAGAAGTTAATTTCTGAACTTCCGTGTACAAAGATGAAGTGAAAGTCACTCTGTATTGAAAAACACCATGATATGTTCATTTTCTTCTGTAGCTAAAATAACCATTGTGTCATATGTTTCAATTTTTATCTATGTGTGATTGTATAGTGACATTTTCTTTACCAGCCATGAGCTCCAACCCCTCACCTTGGCATAAAGTTAATAGATCTAATAGCTATTTATCCTAAAATGTATATTAAATTAAGGTTTTTATGGCCACACTCCTCTGCTCAAATAAATTCAACCGTGTATGGAATGAAAGGCAATTTACATATGGCATTGTTAGTCTCCAATATCTAGGAAAAGCATTGTAATATTTATTTCTTTTTTTTTAAAGATTTTATTTATTTGTTTGACAGAGATAGAGACAGCCAGCGAGAGAGGGAACACAAGCAGGGGGAGTGGGAAAGGAAGAAGCAGGCTCATAGCGGAGGAGCCTGATGTGGGGCTCGATCCCAGAACACCGGGATCACGCCCTGAGCCGAAGGCAGGCGCTTAACCGCTGTGCCACCCAGGCGCCCAGAGGTTTATGTTTCGATATGAGATCTATCAGTTAAGTTTTTCTGTGAAATAAGAGAATATTAGTACTCAGTGCTTTGTTTTCACTTTGTAATTTTTGTTATTATTTGTACAATACTCATATTTATAATCCTGAGATTCTGATCTTTAAAAATGGATCATACTAATTCATTTAATACCTTTAAGTGGATATGATGCTCATGTCCAGCCCTTTCCAACACCCTCTCCATTCTAAGTTACAAATCTTGATTAATCTCAGAATAAGATGAATTTTATTCTCAAGTAGTTTTTTCAAGAAAGGTGTATGGATGCTCTATTTCTGAGGGGTTTTTTGTTTGTTTGTTTCTAGTTTAAGAATTCTAGCTGTAGCTTTCCTACAAGAACAATATTTGCCTTGTTGGATATGATTTTCTTGGATCACATTTTCTTTTTTTTGGAATTCTGATCTACACATGTGAATTTGTCCAACTACCACCACAGTTGATACAGTGAACTATGCCATTCCTACACAGACCTCCTTCTTGCCACTGCTTTATAGTCACCCCCACTTCCCTTCTTCACCACCACCCCTAACCCCTGACAACCACTGATCTGTTCTCCATTTCTATAACTTTGACACGTTGAGAGTCCTATATAAATGGAATCAGACAGAGGTGCCTGGGTGGCAGAGTCAGTTAAGTGTCAGACTCCTGGTTTTGCTCTGGTCCTTATCTCAGGGTTGTGAGATGAAGCCTGCGTTGGGCTCTGGGCTCAATGTGAATTTTCTGTTTGGCATTTTTCTCTCCCTCTGCCCCCCGCCAAAATAAATCTTTTTTTAAAAAGTTGGGGCGCCTGGGTGGCATAGTTGGTTAAGCAGGCACCTGATTCATGATTTTGGGTCAGGTCATGATCCCAGGGTTGTGGATCCGTGCCATGCTCTGTGTGAGTCTGCTGGGGATTCTCTCTCTCCCTCTCCCTCTTCTCTGCCCCCCCCCCGCATGCGTGCTCTCTCTCTCTCTCAAAATAAATAAATAAATAAAATCTTTAAAAAAAAAAGGAGATGGAATCGTACAGTATATGAACTTTGAGACTGACTTTTTTCTGCTCAGCATAATGCCTTTGAGATCCAGTTAGGATGTTTTCTGTATTATGTGGTGGACATTCATTGGTTTCCCTCCTCCTCCGTCCATTAAGAGCACATGAATTTTCCTTTAGAGGAACTTCCTCCATTCTCAATCCATTCACCCCCCTCCCCCCCCACAACCCTAATCTCCTGGATGGTCACCTGACCAAAACCTGTTCTCGACTGGCTCTCAGAGTGAGGGGCAGGGGCAGACTTGGAGGCAGGTATTATACACATTACAGCACACAGTGTTAAGTCTTCTAGTAGTGACAGTGTAGAGAAAGAGGGTGAAAATAAAATTCTGACAAGGAATTTGGAAAGCCTTCTCAGAGAAAGAGATATTTGGGTTGAAACTTGAAGGCTGAATAATATTTTTCTAGCAGAGAAAGTGGAGAGGACAGTAGTAAGTCATTATCATTGCCAGTGAAAGATTAAGAACAGATACCCAAACCCATATGTTGAAAGGCAGAAAAATACATGGAGATTATGTGTACCATTTTCTGAAAATAACCCTGCAAGTAAGAACTCGGAAAAAAAAAATCTATGAACTAAGCATTTATTGCTAGTCAATTTAGAAAGATAATTATTGAACTAAGATCTCTTCTTTATTGAAGACTATTGACAAATGAAATTGTGTTTAGATTTGAAAAGTGTGTGCAAATTTTATGGAACATACATAATTATATTAAGAAGTTCAAAGTATAAAAAAGATATTTCATTAAAACGTAAAGATTTATTTAAACAAGGGGAAGTATAAAGAGAAGGCTAAATAATGAATTTATCAACTTGTCTTTCTGACCTGTTTGATCTGTAGACACGTTCAGTCCACCCTACTTCTTTCCCTCCATCATTCTTGATATATGAATAGAAACGCCTTGGAGAGAGAGGGATTGCAACAGTTACTCAGCAAAATAGTAATAGGAATCACTCAGCACATTGATTGACATTCTTCTACTCAATTGCTGAAGCATAGCTTTGGATTGACCCGCTCCACATTCAACCTCCCTTTTGTGTGCTTTCTGAACTGCAGAAGCTAGAAAGCTGAAAACTACATTTCCTACACCCCGTTCCAGCTAGGTACTCAGATGTACTTTGGTTTCACCAATCAGATGTGTTTGCCAAAGACACAAATATAGAACTGAGTTAAGAAGAATTAACAGGTCTGTTGCTTTAGGCTGTTCTAGAAACTCAGCCTAGAATCTATTTCTTTGGCAACCACATCCATTCCATAAACTATGCTGTATGATGTAATAAATTCATTGCTGACTCAGTGAACCAGAGTAGATTCTGTTCTCTGTATAACTAAACCTTGACTGATATTGACACCTTTGGTCAAAGTTTCTGGATTGATTTTATTTTAAATATATGAATCGTTTAGGTGTGGATTTATGTACTAAAACTAGAATTTGGTGCTGAGCACCCAAAGTTTTTATTTTGAAATAAAATGTATTTCTTTTATCTTTGTTCAAAATGGAAATTGTTTTGTAGCTTTAATTTGGATTAAAAATGAACTTGTGCCCATAACAAATACGTTAGATAATAGTGAAAGCAATAAGAAAGAAAAAAAAAGTTTATTTACAAATCCTTTATTTGAGATAATCTCCATTCCTTTTCTGTATTTGGACATATAGCACACTTATTTTTATAAAATCAAGAACATAACAAAAATATTTCTCTGTAACATGCTTTTCACATGATATCTTGTGAACATATTTTCATATCAAATCTGTATCACTGTTATTAAATTCTTAGTAGAGATTGTATATATCTTCCACTTTTTGAATATCCAGATTGTTTTAAATTTTCAGTTGTCATGAACAAAGCCAAAATTAACATTTTCATTTCCTCTGAATTTATTTCCTCAATGTAAATTTGTAGGACAGGAATTTCTACGTCCATTGTAGAGATTATTGATATGTTTTGCCAGATTGCCCTTTATACAGCATAGATCAACTTCCAAGGTCACCAGCAGCACTACTGGTGCCTATAACTTTGCATGTCACCAACCCTGGGTGCAAATGGTCTAATAATCCGACAGGGGACAACCAAATCTCACTTTATTTTGTTGCTTTCGTCCGCCCTCCTTTCTTCTCATTAAAAAAAGAGAGAGAGAGAGAAAATGCCAAACCCTATATTTTTTAGTTGTATATATAAATTTTTTCTTCTCCCTACAATCACTATTTTATTGTTTGGGCTTTTGTAGTTCAGGATTATTATGCAGACATGTTCCTTATCATGACAGGAAATGTAGATACTTGTTTAAAAGCTTCAAGCGTTCTGAACTATGGTTTCCGAAGCGAATGCTGAATCAGACGGCACATTTCACGTAGCATTGGCCACAGTGACACTCCAGGATGTAGAAGCCCAGTGTCACATCTTTAAACACTCAGGCAGGTGGAGGACAGCCCCCTGGCAATCTGTATGTGGTTCTGTGGTGCAAGCTATCCGAGCTGATTTGATTGCTACCTCTGGATACACGGAGTCTCTCTTCAAACAGCCACAGGGCTCATTGCTATTATTAATCTGTCTCTGTTGCCAGATTCATAGCTTCAGAGTAAGAAAATATTATCTGAGCAAATATTTAAGCAGAATTCTCTACACTGTTATGCTTCATTAAAGAACAGCTTTCATAGAGTTTGTTCTGGAGTAAAGTGAAATGCTCCGAATCAATACGCTCTCCAGTTTGCCCCAGCCTTTTCCCCCACCCCCACAGTAGGAAGACAAGGGCTTCTCAGGAAGAAAAGCTTTATGAGGACGAGCCCTTCTCTCCTATTCATGCCCTTCTACCAGAATTCGGTCTGTGGTGGGAAAACAGTGTGACCAAAATGGAGACAATAAAGGGTGTTTGTCTGCACCCTCGTGCAATGTGGTTAAATACCATTGACATTCGGGGCGCCTGGGTGGCTCAGTCGTTAAGCGTCTGCCTTCGCTCAGGGCGTGATCCCAGGGTCCTGGGATAGAGCCCCGCATCGGGCTCCTCTGCTGGGAGCCTGCTTCTTCCTCTCCCACTCCCCCTGCTTGTGTTCCCTCTCTCACTGGCTATCTCTCTCTCTGTCCAATAAATAAATAAAAATCTTAAAAAAAAAATACCATTGACATTCTTCTCCCAGTCTCTGGCTGACGCATGTGCTTTGCATCGACCCACTCAACATGAGCCTCCTTGTGGGTGTTCCCAGGCTGCAGAAACTTTCAGGTATGTGGCTGGATTGGAAGGCCTAAAAACGTGTCATCTGTAGAGTATCCTAAAGTAGTATGGTGTCAGGACCCCTATCCCAAGCTATTACGGGGCTTCCCTACTCACTTCGACTTCAGCTGCCCCCCCCTCCCCAGTTGAGCATACACGCTATAGAGAGCACTAGGGGAAAGTGACTAACTGTAAAAAACAAAAAACCACAAAAAAAACCCACTGGACATTGAAATTATTATCTGGATAAGTGGTGTTTATACAACAAACTGGTGTCATTTATCCAACACAGACACAAAACCTGGAAAGAAGTGTTCCTAAAATTTCTAATCACTAATATTTTTGAGGGTACTGGGGAACTTGTCTTTTTGGTGTGGTTCACACTTGCCTAGGTGATATATGAGAATTTTCGTTTTCTCTTAAAAGCAGCTGTTTGCAGAGCAGTGTCTTTCAGCTGGTGGTGGTCATGTCGATAACTACCCATTCACATTATTGTTGATAATAACCTTATGAGTGGGAGAAATGCCCATGAATTTTTGGAGAGACTTGGAGGAGTGAACTTTTCAAACTCCTATCGGGTCCATCTCAGATCAAGAAAATATGGAGCCAATAAGCCAGATTCCTTTTCTTTTTTTTTTTTTTTAATGTTTCAAGTTTTTATTTAAATTCTAGTTCAGATTCCCTTTCTCTTAAGAACTTCCTCCCTTCTGTTTTTATATCCATACCCACTGAAAAATGGCTGGTGGTAGCTCATCCCACCTTATTTTCTATTAAAGCTTTGTGGAATAAAGGCCATGGAGCCTATACTCTCAGTGTCTTCAGGCAGATGAATCAGTTCTATTATTTCATAACTTCAAAAAGCTGGTTTGTACAGATGTTTTTTCAACACACGTAAAGAAGGAAAACCACAATTTACTGCTTTGGATCACAAAGTTGTATTTAGAATTACAGATTAAAATATCAAACTTTTATCTTATATTTAAAAAATAGCCATTTTATTATATTAAGAAAAAACATCTAGCTCTATCTTGTTATTTCTTTATCACAAAGAAGAGAGAAGTGAAATCCTTATTTAAAAGGCTGTGGAACATTGTGCATTTAAAGTACTCAGCAAGTTATTCCCTAAAGCACTCCATACGATATGTAAATCTTTTGATCTTTCACAAAATGCATGAATACTATAAAGAATAATGAGTACAAGCCTGGAAAATACAATATTGACTGTCAATGTAGTGCACTTAGCCACAATTATTATTTGTGTGGCTTTTGCAACATCACTGGAGGGGATACTTCTGTGAATATGTTAAGTACATGCCAGTGTCTGCTAAAGAAGATTTAATTTTATAAGAAAGAATTCTTTTTCCCTTTCCCCTTCCACTGGTTATTCTTTTTCTTGAAACCATTTTCTCAAGATAGAAAGAATCTTTGGGAAAGGATGGAATGGACTAGAATTTAAAAAGAGAAGCCCTGCTACCCTGTTGTTATTAATTACCATATGATGGATAAAATAACTTGGCTTTGGAAAGTATCACTCTATGATACCCTGCAGAAAGAATATTTAAGTCGTGGTAAGCTGTTCTTTATAGAAATCTTTATTTAAAACTTAGTTTAGCGATGTGAATGAAATTTCTTCAAGTTTAGTTTAGAGAATAGTTTAATTGGCACTTCTGAACATTTTGGAAATTACCAATTCTGTTTGAACTTGGTCAGCAGGACTTACTTGAGACAAATAAGCCACAATCTTTTTTTAAAAAGATTTATTTATTTGAAGGGGGGGATGGGAGAGGCAGAGGGAGAGAGAATCTTGAGCAGACTCCCGGCTGAGCACTGAGCCTGAGGCAGGGCTCTATCTCAGGACCCTGAGATCATGACCTGAGCCAAAATCAAGAGCTGGACGCCCAGCTGACTGAGCCACCCAGGCGTCCAAAGCCACAATCTTTTTTATGTATCAGTTAAAAATTTGATATTTGAATTCACTTGGTTTTAGTCAAAGTAATGTGCTATTTTGTTGTTGTGGCTAGCTGTGTTTGCAATGTGATAGGACCTGGTTAATTAATCCGGTCCTAAAAATGCAGAGCTGCTGGCTAAGGACGAATGGCTCACTGGTAGAAGTAATATGCCACAAGATTTGGGAGTAGTTCGTGTACAAATGGGAATAAAAATTGATTCCCATGATGAGGTATGTGATCCCAAGATGTTAGTGTCTCAACATGCACAGAGACATGAATGCAAAGAACTCTACTCAAATGCATAGCTGTATTGAACCTTTTAAACTTAAGTTTTTAAGAGTATATGAATAAATTTTGATTCTAAAATTTGTTTGGAAATGCAAAGAACCAAGAATATCTAATAGGATTTTGATGAAGTACAAATTTGGAGGACTTTGCTACCTGGTTTTGTGACTTATTATAAAGTTACGGTAATCAAGATAATATGGGATTGGCATATGGACAGATAAATAGGGAATAGAACAGAATAGAGAGCTAGAGAGCCCTATGTTTGCAATCATTTGATAAAGGTACCTAAGTAATCCAATAGGGAAAGAAAATCTTTTCAACAAATGCTGCTGAAACAACTGGATATCCATTTTAGGGGGTAGGGGGTGGGGTGGGGTTGAATCTTGATCCCATATCACGTTATACACAAAAATCAATTCAAGATGGATCACACACGTAAATGTAGAAGGTAGAACTCTAAAGATTTTTAAAGGAAGTGTAAGATAATATTTTTGCAACCTGAGGATAAGCAGAAGCTTCTTAGACAGGATGCAGAAAGCTTGCAGATGGCAGACTGTGGGTCTTCTTAGCCTCCATAATCATGGGAGCCAATTGCTATAATAAATCTCCTTATATATGTACCTTATTTTATATATATGTACAGGTATTTATGTGTTATACGTGTATATAGACATGTACGTGTGTATATACACTATATATTTTATACTACACACATACATACACACACACACAATTATATGTATACATTCTGTTGGTTCTCTTTCTCTGGGGAATCTGGACTAGTAGAGCCACTTTGAGTCATCACATCTTCAGGAAGCATGTTCATTTGTTTGTCCATTCAGTGAACATGCATCTGCTATGTGCCAAGTTCCAAAGTAGATCTGAGATACCAAGATGATTGCAAAATAATTCCGATCCTCGAGGAATTTACAGTTAGTTTGGGAAAACAGAAAACGATGTAAACAAATAATTGCTCTACAGTGAGATAACCACTATAAAGACAGACATGCAAAGGACCAACATGGTGTGAGGCAGGGTATGACCAACCCTGCCTAGAGAGAGGCAGGCAGGATAGTAGAGAGAAGGAGAGCATGAGCTGGTTTATGGGCCAGCAGAGTGGAGTGGGCATTCCTGGCAATGCCCATTACGTGGGCAACATCATCCATGCTTGAGACATGAAGATCTGCAGCTCACTTTATCTGGAGGAAGACTGGAAGCTAGAACCGCATGAGCACCTGGAAGACTCAGGTACCTTGCGACGAGCTTCGGGCTTTGCTCTATGGGGAGCTCCTAGGTTTTCTTAAGCAGAGGACCATCAGAGAGAGAAATGTTCATATTAGAAAGATGACCCCAGTGGCCCTGTGAGAGTGAACTGAAGGTGAGATGCTCACGAGCCAGGATCCAGAGTCTAATTCAGAAACTTACAAAAGACTTGATGTGTGGCGATAAGGGCAGACAAGCAGCCTTAAAGAGGAAGGGACAGTTGACACTTAAAAGGTGGAATCAGCAAGAATTTGTGAAGGATGAGATTTAGAGGGAGGGGCTGACGGAGAAGGAGGAGTGAAGGCTTCCCGTGAGGTTTCTGACTTAGGCAGAAAATGCTACTATTAACTAAATAGGAAATAGAGAAGAGGAGCACCTTTGAAGAGAGTTTTTGAAGCTGAGTTTTGGTTATTTTGACTTTGAAATTTCTGTGGGAGGTACAGCTGGAAATAATCAACTGACAGTTGTGTGTGTGGAATATAAGCATGAATACAACCCCCCAGGGTGAGTGTATAAATTAATAAAAGCTTAAAGGTCAGAGTCCTTAGAAACATCAACATGTGAGAGTGGGATAGATGGCAGGAGGGGTAGAAGATGGTCTGATTCCAGAGGCGCTGCTTAGGAAGGAGAGGTGCCCCAGCTAAATTTGTGCTGCTGGCTGGATTCTTGCGGAAGCTCCAGCCTTTTTCAGTTGAATCTAGGAGCACAGAGAAAACTGAAATACGAAGCTTCAGGGCAGAAGCCACATGACTGGGGTTTAGCTGCTAGGTTTTGTTGCCATAATCGTGCAAATTCTATTTTTTTTTAAAAGTCTGGTCACAAGACCCTGCCACTGGATCTCATAATGGGGACACAGGGTCAGCAGCACACACCAGCCCTTCCAGCGTGCGAGTCGTTCTAGGACAGGAATCCATTTGTTGTGTGGGGTTGCACCTATCCACTATGATGGCCCCAAAGTCGGAGAGGAAGAGAGACAATTTAAAGGATATTTGTATCAAATCCCGTGAATATTTAGAAAGATAAAAAATGGATCTATTGTGGGGCACCTGGGTGGCTCAGTTGGTTAAGCATCCGACTCTTGCTTTCGGATCAGATCACGATCCCGGGGTCATGGAACTGAGCCCCGCATCAGGCTCTGTGCTCAATGGGGAGCCTTCTTGAGATTCTCTCCCTCTCCCTCTGCCCCCCACCGCTTGCTCTCTCTCCCTAAAATAAATAAATAAGGCCTTAAAAAAAATGGATCTATTGCTATAACCTCAGGGCCCAAGAAAACTGTCATGTTGATTTATTCTGTTTCTTTTAAAAAATGCCCCTGTATTGCAGCAAATGGGCCCTTATAAGCTCTTTCTAGTATTAGCAAGATGCAGAACACTTTCCTGAAGAAATAGAAGGAAATATTGTATATTTCTATAGCTCACAATGTTCTCAGGAGTCATCTTTCTTTGGGGAAGATGTCTTCTTCTTTTGAGTGACAGCTCAGAATTACACCAACAAATACTATTGTTCACTTCAGCAACCAAACAGATGGATACCCAGATCCACCCACGGGAAAATCAAGACCAAGATCCAAATTTCTCTGTTTTTTTGTTTGTTTGAGTTTGTTTGTTTTGTATTGCTATTATTATTATTACTTGCTGTTGTTGATGACTCTAATGCCATTGGAACCTGAATTTAGAAGTACTCAACAAAAAAGTACATTAAAATAAAACAACAACAATAAATAAATACATAAATAAAACAAATGACTGTTCCTGGATAATTGATCCTATTTTAACTTAGCCAATAGCTACAATGTTATTTAGAAATAATTATTTTATTCCGATTCTAGTTTGAATGAACAATCTTTTGAAGCAAGACCAAATGTTGAAAAGTTGAGAGTCATGATTTAGATTTTGTCAAGGAAAATATTCTGGATGAGTCCACGTTTTGCTTACTCAAACAGGACAATTAAGGAAAAGTGATATTCCAGCTTGAAAGTAGTTACACTTTGATCTAACCTCATCCTTTCTGATATATTTGAGAAGTTCAGCCGATTAGACAAGAGTTTTAATTAGGGTAGAGGTTAAGTTGCTTTAGCAAAAGAACCTTAAATACAGTGTCTTAAGCAAGATAGTTCTAGGGAGAATATTCCAAGGTGGTGGGAAAGTTCTACACCATGTGGTCTTTCAGGAACCTATCTTGTTGGTCTGCCATCCCTTAGAGCATTGTCCTTGTCCGTATAATCAAAGCTGGCTTTGATTAATCAAAGCATGGACATGGTCACATACATGTCCCAGCTTATGGTAATAGGGAAGAGAGATGCACTGGGACACATGCCCTGTCTTTAAAGCTGGAGGTTCCAGAAATTGTACACATCCCATTGCCTGAATTTAGTCAGGTAGCCACATTCGGTTGCAAGGGAGGCCGAAAATGTAGTCTCTAGCTGGGCATCCAATTGCATAGTTTAAACTCTAGTGCTGGGGAAGGAAGGGAGAACAGACTTTGACAGACAACCAGGAGTTTCCTGATCTTTGTGAGACACACTGATAGAAACATGACAATACTGAGCTTGGAAGCTTAGCTTCAAAAGGCAGGACTTAGGGCTCAAACAATGGTTAAATTGTACTAAAGATCATATTGCAGAATAAGAGAAATAGAATGTATTCTATTCCAAATGGATATTTTTGGGAGAAGCAGTAATGCAGAAAGATAGTAAAAGGCCCAGAGCTTAAATAAACACATTTGAATAGGAGGTGATGTGTTGCAAGACAAATGAAAATCAGTTGATTTACCAGGCCTCTATCCAAATGAAAATAAGGTCACCCCTGATTCTGAGAAGTTCATATAGGAAAGGGAAAGAACTAATTAGGATTAAGAACATTATCTCTCTCCAAATGTCTGCAAGCATAGAATACTGGTTCTGTCTATGGCTATACCTATAATTTTGCAAGATGACTTTTTTTTAAAGAAGGAGACAATTTGGTAAACTGATAACTAATTTAGATAATGCTAATTGTATTGGGTGGAAGATGATTAGGAAAGTTATAAAAGAAACCTCAAGTGTGCTCTGCATGGGATATTATTGAAAACATGAATATTGTCATAAAGCTGTTCTCCCCTCCACAAAAGAGAGATGATTCCTGGATGGGCTTATATTATACAAAATCAGAAGAGGAGGAGCTGGGGGCAGGGGTGGAGGGCATAGTGGTTATGCTGATTTTAGTATACTTCGGAATCCCTCTTTAATTCCTTTCTGTGAATGGTACATGTGCATACCCTCACACGTGACTTAACTGTATAACGTAGTTACTTGGCTTTATAATCAGAGACCATACTTTGCATGTGGATTACCAGTACGCATTTACTTCCCTCTCAGTTAAATGCAAATCGCCTTAGGTTATTAAGTAAACCCTCTCTATTTTAGCTGTGCACACAGTTTGCGCCTTAGAACATTGTGGAATTTATGTATCTCTTCCTATGGAATGGTTGCTACCACTCAATCAAGTTTCGGAGAGTTAGTCAACTATTTGCTTCCCATTTTAAGTAAACATAATGTGCTAATCTACACAAGTATGGTGTCCTGTATAAAGCCAATTTAGTGTTATTTGGAGTCATTGCATTTTCTTCATGCCATATGCTAGTCAACAGGAAAGATATAGTAACTATCCCACGAGCGCTCAATCAAGCAAAAGGCATGGCCTTTGTGAGAGCCAACTAACACACTGCCACTTCTGAAGTACAAGTTCAGGCACCCCCTCTGGGCTTGTTCTTTTCTGTCCTTCCCCTCCCCACCTGCTGATTCATTCTGCACTCTTCTCGGCCTTGCCAGGGGAGGATGACCCTTGTGGACATCTCCTGAGCTCCCTTGCTGGTGGACTTATGATTAGATTTGGCCAATATTTGGAGATCAGAAGGTGAGTGTAAAGGTTTGGGGGTAGTTCTTTCTGGCTCCCTCCTTCCTTCCATGCTCTATTTCAGGCAACATCTGGTTCTCTCCATAACCACGGCTTCCGCTAGGTGACTCTTCTTTGCTCTTTCATCTCTCACTGTGGTCCACTAACCTGATCTCTTCTCCCTGTCCCTTCAGTTTAGAGGTAGTGACAGCTTCCCAGTGTAGTTAGTTCCTGCCTACCTCTCTATCTGTTGCTTATTCCCTCAATGCAGCCCACACCTCCACAAGTAATACTTTCTCAAAGTTTCTTCATTTGAACCACTTGGGGTGAATTCTGTTCCCTGCCACAACCATGGCAAGGAAGGGAGCTGATAAATCTTTGTGTTGGTCTACATTTAACAAACTCTGCAGAGAGTTATCCATGCCCACTCTGTCTAGTTTCCTTCCTTTATTTTTCTCTTGATCTCATTCCAGCAAGTCATTGCCCTTGTCAAAGTCACGAGGTTAATAATGGTAATCCATGGGTCAGTTCTCAGCCTTCATCTTATTTGATCTTTCAGTAGCCCTGGATACAGCTGATCACTCTCTCCTCATTGAAAATTTTTCCTCATTTGGCTTCTTGGACATCATGCTTTACCAACTTTTCTAACACTTTGTTAGCGAGTCTTTCTCAGTCTCCTTTACTGGTTCCTCCTGGTGACAGAGCCTGGATGGCCTCTGCACTCAGTGAGGAGTCTGCTTGGGATTCTCTCTCCCCCTCCCTCTAAGTCCCTGCTCTCTAAATAAATAAATAAATAAATAAATAAATAAATAAATAAATAATAAAATCTTAACAAAATATATCCAGTGTTTGTCCCCTTCTCACCATCTCCACAGAGATCATGCTGGTCTACTAGCCGCGCCTGGAATGCTGGTCTCCCTGGTTCTGCCCTTGCCCTTTCCAGTCTGTCCTGAACCTAGTCAACAAAATGACTCCATTAGAGTGAAAGTCAGATCATGTCACTCCTCTGTTCAAAACCTTTTGGCTTTGCATCCCACTCTCCACAAACAGGAGTCTTACAATGGCTTACAAGTCCTCTCATCAGGTTCTCATTCCTTCTTGTACGTTAGTTCCTACAGCTCTCCACCTCCATATTCCCACCATGCCGGCCTCCTCACTGCCCCCTTGCACAGTTCCACCTCAAAGCCTCTTTTCTTCCTGTTCCTTCCCCCAGATGGTCTCAGGGCCTCCACCCATTGCCTTCTTGACTCAGATATCACCTTGTCAGTGAGGTTTCCATGACCACCCATTTAAACTGCACCCATCTGCTCAGGCTCACGTCCCTCCTTTCCGGTTCAGTCTTTCACCATAACAGTTATCACCATCATGTTTACAATTCATTTGATTAAATTGTCTTATTTCTTTGGGCTTCCCTCCCTAGGATTTAGCTCAGTGCAGGAAGGGATTTTTGTTTGTTTTGCTCTGTGCTGTATTTCAGCTCCTAGAACAGACCAGGCACACGTAAGAGTGTTCGAGAAATACCTATGGAATGAATGAATGGATGAATGAATGAATTTTCTGCACTCCTTCTAAACCAGACAAGAATATGCAAGTTTTAAAGTGCTTCTTAAAAACAGACCATAAGTGAAAGAAAGAAAGGACAAAGAAAGCAGGAAAGAGAAAGACAGGGATGGCTTCACACTCTAACAGAAGAGACGCTGCACCATTACCAACCAGCATTTCCACAGCCCTCAGAATTGAGTCCGTCCCAATAATCATGCTGACAAAGCCATTCGTAGGAGACTGAGGTCTTATGACCAGCATTCCAAGAACCCATGGCAAGCAGGCACTCCAAGCTAGTGCTGTTAGATTTAACATAACAATATGCTAAATCAAGTGTGTTTTTATTTTACATAATTTGACCAAGTGGTTATAATTTTAACACGTTTCAAAATGTATTTAGATTTCTCTTTGTAAAAATATTAGGTATATGTAATTTGGAAAATGTAGAAAAGAATAAAGGATAAAAGAGTGACAGAGAAAGAAAGCTGTAAAGGGAGGAACAGCCATAGTTACAAAGACGTATATAGTTAACATACTGATGCACAGCCGCCATCTTTTTTCTTTACTTTTTTTTTAAGTGATCTTTCTGGGGGCACCTGGGTGACGCAGTCAGTTAAACATCTGCCTTCTGCCCAGGTCATGATCCCAGAGTCCTGGGATCGAGCCCCCGCATCGGGCTCCCCGGTCAGTGAAAATCCTGCTTCTCCCTCTCCTTCTGCCTGCTGCTCCCCCTGCTGTACTCTCTCTCTCTCTCTCTGTCAAATAAATAAATAAAATCTTAAAAAAAGATGTGTGTGTGTGTATATATATATATATATGATCCGTCTGCTCAACGTGGGGCTCGAACTCACAACCGGAGATCAAGAGTTGCATGCTCTACTGACAGAGCCCGCCAGGTGCCCCTTTTTCCTTAACATAAAAAAAAAAAGTAATCTTTCAATGACCTTAATAAACGGAATACATGAGCATGAACCTCAGTGCACATAACGTGAATCACCAAATGCTAAAGCAGGGCTGCTCTTGTTCCTCGCTGCACACACTTGGCAATCAGCTCACATGATCACAATTATCCTGTCATCAGCAGCACTTAATGACAGATAGGGCCATCCGGACATTATCAGCAGCCCCGTGTGCAGATTTCAGCTACCCGTTTTCCTCAGTGTGAAAGAGCAACTCCATTTCTGTAACAGTAATGAAATATTTTTTAGTGAGAAACCAGGAGAGATTAAAAATGGCTTTGGCCTTGCCTGTGAGTAATGATGTCAAATGATGTAGTGGGGTAATTATTGTGAAGACTTAATTCCTGTGTCATCGGGTATTTATAGATATACAAAGCATTCTACTGATTAAACAGCATTCAAGGTGACTAAACATTCCCCGTGATTGACAGTTTACAGCTCCGACTAAAAAGATTAAATAACATTAGAAAGTGGCAGGTGACTTCTTTCCCCTCGGGGCATTGTGCCCTGTGAGGAAATGAGGGAGACTTCTAATAATATTGCTAACAAGAAAGTTCTGAACTGTTTGCTTGCAGCAGTCGTATTCTGAGAAGGAATGCAAATCCTGTTACGCATCTTTTTCATCTTGGGAAGGTTGCAGTGGCTATAAAAGTAGAGAGAAGGTAAAGGAAAGTATAGCATCCCTGGAGACTGAAAATAGCCTGAAACGTGTCCAACTTCTAGGGGCAGATAATGTTTCAGAGCTGTTGGCCAAGATCAATTTGCTTTCTATCTGTTACATTCTTTCTCCGAAATAGAGCCAAGATGGTCCCAAATCCAGTGATTCAGAATTTCAAGTAACCAACATTGCTTCTCTATGAAAGGTCCCTGTAGCCGAGCCTTCGGTTACATTACACGATTCCCGATTACGTATCTATACGTGCGTTACCTTAACTTCCATCCGTTTTTTTCTTTCTAGGAGGTTCGGAAGAGATTTTTTTTTTTGACGTCTCCTCTTCAAGCTGGCTAATACTGCTTCCTACAAAATCATAATCATAAAGCCTTACATGCTTGTGATTCTTTGAACTTTATGAAAAGTTTCTTTTTTTCTCTTTTGTCTCATGGGAATAATAGGACCTACCCACAGGGTTATCATGAGAACCAGAGGGAAGCGTGCTTGTGAGATGCTAGCACAGTGCTGGCCCACAGCATTTGCCAAATAATCGTAAACCATTTTAATGAACTCATTCACTATATTTCAGCCTCACAAGAGCCTCCTAAAGTCAATAAAATAAGCACTTTTATTTTTGTGTAACGGGTGCCTTTGAATCTTAGGCGCGAAGGTTGAGTCGCTTTCCTGAATTCAAGAGATTTTTAGGGACCTGAGTCAAAATTAGAATGCAAACCTGCTGGTTTCCAAACTAACGCTTGTTCCCTGGAGTCTTCTAGAGCACATCATGGCTCTGGGGTGAGAGATGGGCCTCAGTCCGCCGCGTCTTCTCCCTTTAGGCATCATAACTGTCGCTAACGTTCCCAGCTGTGCTCCTCTTGGCTTCTTCTATTAAGAGAGCATTCTGTGCTCCTTAAGAGCATAAGCTTTGCTTCCTGACAGACCTGGGTTTGAATCCTGGTTCTGCCTCTTATTAACTGTGTCCGAAATGAGCATAGATTTGTTGTGAGGATTAAAGAACGTAAGATATAGCCTACGTGGTACCTCGTGCATGGACAGCTCCCTACAAATTTTCGTTATCCTTATGAAATCCAGAGCTACACTGCTGTACCCGCTGTCTTAGCCACGTCTCCACACCAGCTGTCTCCTTGGGCTCCAGCCAACCTGGCTCATGGCCTCGATACGCCACTGAAACTACTGCTCTCCTTGTCAATAAACACCTCCTTCGGACCAATCCGAGGCCTCTCTCCGGCTCGGGGCACTGTGGACTCATCCCTCTCCACTGGACGCTCTGCGGTCTTGGCATCAGTGCACCCCACCCTGGTGATTTTCCTCAGACACGGCTCCCCCCTCTTCTCATGGCACCAAGCCCCTCAGCCCACCCTTCGGAGCTCTGCCCCTGCAGACAAAGTCTTGGAGGTACTATTCTCTTCCTTAACTGTACCCTGCAAAGATCATGGTTTTATTTACGTCTCTGTATTTATCACCTTGTATTCACCATCTCCACTGCTAGAACAATTAATTGGTTTATTCCCATATCACATATATATAATTGCATCTATAATTTTTTTTTCTGTATCTCTGAAGGCTTGGTGAGAACACTTCAAGGAATGGGATTAACAGCACTGGCAGGAAGCAAAAGGGAAAATGCCTAAACATCATCTGCATCATCTTAACTACTCTCCACAAACCTTCAGAGGTGCCATCGTGGAACCCCCGTGAGTCTCATCCCTTCAGGGAGGGTGCCCAGTAGCCATACGAACGAGTAGCTCTCCCGCCACCTCCTTTCCATGCCATGTCTTAGCAACGTCTTAAATCGTTAGGAATTTCTGAATAAACAAGGCATATTTCCCCACACTGGTGTCCCACTTGGAGTCCAGGTAAGGTGGAAGTTTAAGCTCGTCAATGCTCTGGCCCCGTTGGGTACCCCTGGTACCAGTGGGACTCGGGCATCCTGTTTGAATAACCGTCTCTGCTCCGCTCTGTCAACACACGGGAAATGGTTACTGTCACCTGCTCTATGCCAAGTGGTGCTGAAAACCCCTCTGAAGTCTGTGAATCTCCCCCCATTCTGGGAGTCTCCCTCACAGCTGTGTGCCACAATGTTTCCCACTGTGCAATCGTCACTGCCCCATCATGTGTCATTGATTAGGGTGACAATGATTAGACCCTCAGGTGTTCCGGACACCTTATCACAAAGACAAGGATACAGCAAAACTATGGCCATTGCCACAAAGTGGTTCTAACGAGAAAGAAATTTAAGGGTAAAGAGTGGGAACTGAGAAGCCTCTTTCTTCTTCTCCGGTTTGGTGCCTGAGAGACCCGAAGTATGGTATAGACATGCATGTCAGTGCCCTTTTACATAGAAAATAGGAAATGAATTCCAAACAATACTGGAAACAGCTGACCCTTTTAGCACAATGCTTAAATATGCTAGTGCTGAGCCAAGGCAGCATGTGCAGAGTAAATATTTTAATCCCTAATTAATCACTTTGGTTAGATTGGTAAAACACAAGTCTAATGAAAATAATTTGAAATTTCCTTCATGAATAATTGCCTTGTTCGGGGAATTGTGGGAAGAGTCAACTGACTGACCTTCCATTCTTACTCAGCTGTACTGCTCTGAGACTTAATTTGTGTCCTTCAACCTCTTCCAGCCACCGTCAGGAGATTAGAAATACCTTCCGTGAAGTTTAGCAGCAACTATGCAATATGACAGTGGAGTTGGCGGAGAGGTAGAAACCCAAGCGACCCCTTGCTTTCTCGCCGTGGAGCTTGCCATGTCCTGTAGAGGGGCGAGTGTCTTCACAGCCCTGCGTTCTTTTATTAGGTTCTGAGCATGATGGATGGCTCCAGGTTATTGAACTGTTCGTGTTCCTTTTTAATTAAAAGCTTGAATAATAAAGTGCCCAGGGTTTGGGCATTTACAAAGGGGAGAGAAAGAATTTTCCAACTCTGAGTGCTGGTGAATGCTATTCTGATTAGCTCTGTGCCACCAGATTTAATTACTTCTTTGAGTAAATCAAATTTTTCTTACAGAGCAATGTTCCTGGGTGTGCAAAGACCAAAGGTTAAGCCACCTTACTAGTTACCTGTTCAGACATGTTGGAACCTGTTAGATGTGGGCGGCGAGCATGCTCTGTTCCACACTTCTTCTATCTTGCCTGCCTGCCTGTTCTCCTTAACTTCCTCCCCGGTGTTCCTCAGCCCCCTTTCAGAAATGAAAGTATTGCTTATCTGGTTGGAATGTTACTAGGAGTGATGACTGGCAACGTGCCCTATGGCTGGTGCACTCTGGCTCACACTGCAATCATTGCTAAAAATTGCCTGGTCCACCAGTCGGTTTGGCCAGTTCCGTGGACTGTCACGATCCACCTGGTGGACCATCTGCCGCCTCTCCCTGGAGGTTCCTCCTCTCTTTTGTTTTCCAGTCTGGTCCTCCTCCTCAACCTTGCTCTTTTATTTGGGAGTTTCAAATATTTGGGGGAATTTTTCTTTTGCTTCTCAGCAAGCAGGAGGACATGATGTTCTTGGGTTGCTGCAATGCATTCGGAGAACAGCACCTTAACTCTTTGCTGTCCCGCAGTTGCCTTGCAAAATGACCAGTAACTGGCTTAAGGAGCTTGGTTATAAAGCGGAAAAATGCCATTCAGTTGGAGAAGCAGAGAGGCAGGCAACTTGTAACTCGGGTGATAATTGAACCAAATTTTGGAGCAGATTTGGTGTCTCTATTCAAAATGGAATTCACCGCATTCCATGCCAAGAGGGCCACGGAAGGCCTCCCATTTTACAGGATCAGAAGCACAGAGACTTAGAAGCCCAGTCATTGCTTTTCAGTATGTTTTCGCCATTGTGGGTGCGTGGTGGCGCACCTGTGCATCCAGCAGCATGACGTAGAGTGAAGCGTGACTGGTGAATGTGCTGTTGTCCCAATGATCATCTTTAAAGACAGCTCTAAAGAATTCCTCCCCAGAGCTCCTCCTGCCAGACCTCCGAATCAAAGAGTTGCCAGCAACAAGTCTCATGCAGGGGGGAACGGCAGAAAGAGGACGCTGGATTGCAAAAGGCAAACTTTGACTTCTCTGTCATCGTGCCCGGCTTAGGTCCTGCGGACGACATCTGTAGAACGCTTGCTCTTCCTCGCGGGGAAATGTGTGCTAGGAAAGGAGCAAGATTGCTCACTCTTCCAGAGCTCTCCTCTGCGGCCGGACCACCCTTCATTCTGGCCACACGACCCTGTGTGGGAGTTCTCCATAAAGCAGACCTAGAACTGGTTCTCGAATTGGCTGGCTGCACTTTGGCTTTTCTGACTTAAGTCAGGTAGGAGCACGCATAGACCCCCTAGTATGAATACAGAACTGTGCCTTGGGGTCGTCTGACTCTGTACTTCTGGAGTCGTTGGACAGGATTTGAACTATGGTAGTGCCCCTCTCGCCACTTAATCCTACTCTGGGACATGGTCTATCCGTTACCTGAGAGTCTTGGTTTATGAGCATTACATCCATTCGGTAATGGTTAAGTGAGCTCCTACAAGCACCGTGCTGGGCACCGCCCTAATTAAATGTAGCCCCTACCCTATTTAAGTTGTTCTTAATACCACAACGTAATTCCCTCTTCCTGTCTCTTCAGTTGTTTTGAGATCTACCATTCAGTTACCATTCATTTGGCCGTTCATACACTTCTGCCTTCCTTCCTACCGTGCTTGCTTTAAAGACAGACCTCTGATGGCTGAACTGGGAAACTGAGACCGCTTCTCAGGGATGGACATGCATATGTGAGTAGCTGGCTGGCTGGCTGGCTGGCTATCAATAGATAGCTGTAGATACATCTTTTGGTGTGAGCTGTTATGTAGCACAGACGCATTGAATTGGAAGAAATGTAAGAGGTCCTACAGTCCTTCGCTCCTAGAAGTTCACGGGTGTAAGTGATTTGCTCAAGGTCCCAGCTAACTGTTTTTGAGTTGAGACTAGAAAACTGGCTTCTGACTCCTACTCGTTGCTATTTCCAACACACAATGATCCTTATAACCCATATATATGTATCCCATACAATTCAGGGTCTATGCTCCAATTACTTCTGCCAACCAATCAGTAAGAAATGGGTGAACTACCAAGAAGATTCAAAAGTTTCAATAATAATAACAATAAAGTCTGTATGAAAACTGCTGATTTTGGCATGCCCAAAATACATTCAGAAAACGTTGAAACTTTTTACTGCTGTTTCCTTGGGATACCTATTCCTGGCCAACATTCCAGAACTTCACGGTCATCAGCACTGGAGAGATTTCAAACCTTGCTGTCTCTTCTGCTACGCTGTCCGGACTCCTTTGTGGGGCTTCCTCATCGGCTGAGTGCGTACATCAGGCTGACTCCCTGGCCCAGCGCCACGGCCACCCTGCTGGACCAGATACACTCTGGGTCAGAGTTTGGAGGCCAAGACATGAGACTCTCTTGTTGTCCCCTCACCCTCTCATAATGACACTTCCAGAAAGAACACACACCTTTCTTTTTTAATAAAGATTCCTAATAAAGTTTCCAGAAATGAACCCATCAAACCTGAAGCAAACCAGACTCGCCTTTGGGGGGCAGATTATCTCATTCACAGAAGATTCCTTTTCTTTATTCAAATCTTAAAGACAGTTTCTTATTGACTTACCACTTACTTTTGTCAATGCTTTATGATAAAAATCAGTATTTTCTTTTATTGATATTTTTAAAAAATACAACCACGAGTTCTGAAAAGACTCACATATTGAAAACCTCAAATAGTGTGGGTCTGTGAGATCCGACTGCCAGTGACGACATGAAGCACACAGCTCAGAGGCTTAAGGCACACACCCCACTATTCTTTGTTTTGTTTTGTTTTTGAGTTGTTGTGAGAAGCCATAATGGGGGCGGGGGGCGGTCAGGGAAGGATATGGTCAAAGTCAAGGGAGTTTAGAGTACGGACTGCAGAACGAGGGGCAGATCAGATGGCAGGGGGTTTGGGGAGGTCGAAGACTACTCTTCAAAGTTAAGCCCCCCAGCTACGTCATTGCGGCAGAAAATGGTAAAACTGGGTTTCTTTATCCTCAGGGTCGCCGCTGGTGGAGCTGGCCACATGGTCTTTCCCATCCTGGGCCCCTATGTATCCCCTGTGGTCCATAACAGTGTCCTTGAGAATATAATTTCACTTGGAAGGGTCTGAGGAGACGGGAAAGCTGCACCCCTGTACTCGTCTTACCCTCAATGCAAATCACACTTACAGGGAGGCAGGCTTGCGCTCAAAATGAATAAGAACGTTTTAACAATTAGTGAAGGTCGCTCAGCTGAGGCGCACAATGAGCTCGCCGGCATCGGAAGTAAGAGGCTTATAGGCATCTTTCAAGGATCCGGAAAGGGGGTTCCTGTTTTGAATGGGAAGTTGGATTAGGAGACTGAAAATTCGTATAACCAGAAGGGTTGTGACTCCCTGAGTATTTTTACTCTCACACAGCTCCATGTCACAGGTTTACGAATATTACTTAATTCCATTTCCAGATTGGCTCATTAGTGTACACAAAGGCCGATGGCGACGCCGAATAGGCCACTGCTTTTCGGACTGGGTTTCAGGGGCCCCCAGGAAGGCTCCACGGATTAGAAACACGCACAGCAACAGCCTCACTCCTTTGCTGAAGGCTGTGTCCCCTGGTCAAAGGCAGCCCACCTGGGAGAAGCAACGTGCGGTTACCAGTCATCTTGTACAGACACACTGAGGCATAACGACTCTCGAGGTGTGTGATTAAGAGAACACGCTTGGTGATGAGACTCCCTGTGTCGGAATCCCCGTGTGAGTGTCGGCAACCACCTAGCCTCGTCTACAGAACAGAAATAAGAATAATGCCTGCGTACGGGGTCGCCGTGAGAATGAAGGGGTCACGCACACAAACTGCTTAGACCAGAGGCTGGCGCAAAGTCAAAGATCAGGCAAAGCTGGCTCTTCGTTCTCCTTCTTTGGAAGGCTTTGAGTGGACTCCTTTGGAGAGCAGGTTCAGCTCTGCGTCGGCGAAGGGCAAGGAAGGATTTTTGCAGGAGGGAAGGCAGCTCTCTGAAGGGCTAGAGATGGGAACTAAGGGGGAGGAAGATTACAGACAGCCGAAACGGAGAGCGCAGGAGAAACACCTTGGCAGTGTGGCCCCTGGACGCCCGCCCTGCCTGGCTTCCTGAGTTTCTGTCTCGATTCATAAAGCTCAGCTAAAAAGTTTTGAGAACCCAGTTGCCTGTCAACCCATCAGACTTGAAATGCACAGGAGACCCACCAGTCTTTTCAGTCTGTAAGGTTTCCCCTCCTAAGTAAAAAAGTCCCCAGAGAATCAAAGGCCCCCAACAGACCACGTTAACCATGAGGGCTTAATATACTTCTGGAAAACAGTCCACAGATTTTAATTAAGTTCTTCTGCAGACCAGTGAGCCTAGAGGGTTCCAAACAAAGAGGAAGAAGGAGCCTGCCCGGCGGCAGATCTCTCCCCAGCTTCTCAGAGGGAAGTCACGGTGAACACTGTCACTCTCCTCTTCCTCACATCTGGGACTCGTGTCCTGCTATGGACAAGGTTCTTGAAGCCTCCTTCCGTAGTCGTTTTAGAACACGGGACAGCCTCGCTGTTCCTTATCCCCCCTCCACCCCCGCCCCACTCCACCCTGCCATGTGCAGTTTTAAAATTAATTTAGAATGCATGAGATCAGCGAGACAAGGGCATTAGACGGTGTCCCCCAGAAATGGACCTCTTGTGCTCCAAAAATGTTCTTAGAAACACATGTGAGTTTCTTTGCTCTCAAATTAAGGGGGATTAAAGCAGCCAGACAGTTGTTGCTCAGTTCCTTCGGATCATGTGGCCGAGGCTGAAAGCCTTAAGTTGCTGGCATGAGCCTAAGTCAGTTGCCTGATCTCCAAATTAATTTTTGAATTAAATGATTGTGCCCCCTCCCTTTTTTTCCTTCTAATTGAGACTTCCATTGAAAAATGCTTAGCAAACAGTTGGAAAACCCCAGAACAAAAGGCTGTTGTGAAATAATGAAATGGAGGTCATTGGAAACAGTTTTAGGTTAGCACTGGAGATGCAATTAAATCTTTTTTTAATCGTATTTTTATTAATGATAAAAATGTTTAAAAATAAATTATAAGCACTGCAGTTAGAACCTAAAGAATGGTTGGAAAGAGCTTAGATCACTTCATAGTTTGCTTGTGTGAGCTTCACCCAGAGACTCAGAACAAAGACTCAGGCAGAGTAGCTTCATGTTTAATTTTATTTATTTTTATTTTTATTTTTTTAGAAGATTTTATTTATTTATTTGACAGAAAGAGAGACAGCCAGTGAGAGAGGGAACACAAGCAGAGGGAGTGGGAGAGGAAGAAACAGGCTCCCAGTGGAGGAGGGAGCCCGATGCGGGGCTCGATCCCAGGACCCTGGGATCACGCCCTGAACCAAAGGCAGATGCTTAATGACTGAGCCACCCAGGCGCCCCATGTTTAATTTTAAAACAATGATGTTATCTTCTAGATCTTAAACAATGTTTTAATGACTGAACACTTGTAAAGTATTTCTGTAAGGTAAAATAAAAAGAAAGATAACTTTGTGATCCAAAAATGAAAAAGATCCACAGTGAAGACAGGCAAGTATTTGAAAAAGGAAGTGGTATTGTAAAGGAAAGTTTTATTTAAGAACAAAAAAAAAATGCTGACTTTCAGGCTGTGCAAAAATTTCAATTGTGCCAAAGGCTTAGATTCAAAATATCCCATGGAAACTTTGTACTGAAAAAATACAGTATTGTGTACTTACGCATATTTCAAAATCCTAAAACATCAACTTGATCAATAAAAACAGTCTGAAAACCAGTAATTATTGGCTGACAGTGAAATAAAGTTTATCCAATCAAATTTATTTAGACCAGCCTTCTTTCATCGGACCCATGATAAGACAGTGTGTGAAGAGTTTGGGGCTTTATGGGTCTATATCCCTGAAGACTTCTTTATGGATTGAGAAAGGTTATGGAATGGGCATGAACAAATCTGTTTCTGAGTTCAATGCTGGCAGGGCCTCCTGTGGCTCAGTGAGTTGTAAGAAACCTCTTCGAGCTGCATGGTTGTTGCACCCATGTAGGGTTGAATCAGAGCATCTTTTTTAAAGGAGGGTCATGGGTGGGGGTGGGGAAAGGACAAGTCCTTGGAACAGCAATTAAAAACCAGTTGCTACCTAGACAGGGCTCCTTCAAGTTTCTTTAATCCTGGCTTTTAAAATGTTGAGGACAGACTCCTTTGTGGTTAACCTGGATGCAAACTCTAATGGATCCTTCACGGTTAACCATGTTGGAGTTCTGTCTTTGCTGGTCCGGCGGCAGGCAGGATTCTGTACCTGCTCTCCCTGCTTGCAGATGACATAAGAGGACCTCAGATGGCTGAAGAGATGGTAAGAGAGTAGCCCGGACTCCCAATGAGTTTCCTAGTGTCTTGGCCTTCATTCATTCATTCAAAAAATATTTACTGTGCACCTGTTATTTGCCTGGCACTGTTCTAGACGCTGAGGGTACTGTTAGTGAACAGAGCAGACAGAAATCCTGCCCTCCTGGAGTTTACATTCTAGTGGGAGCGGGGAGAACAGACAATAGCAAATAATTATGTCTGCAGGTGGTAAGTGCTATGGAGTAAAGCAGGGAAGGGCCAGAGGGGGAAAGAGAGAGGCAATTTTGAAAAAGAAAGTCAAGGAAGGCTCACTGAGGGGTGAATCTTCAGCAAAGGAGTGTGGAAGGCATCCCTGTAGACATCCAGGGTGAGAGCTGACCCCACAGAGGGAAGGCCAGTGCAAAAACCCTACAGCGGGTGTACCAGCTGTCCCCGGGGCTGGCAGGAAGGAATCAGAATCCAAAGATGTCTCAATGGGTCAGCCCAAGCAGGATGGAGTTTAACAGGAGTGGACACAGGGAAAGAGGTGGTAGATGAGGTTAGGGGTTCATTTGTAGAAGGTCTTACGGGCTACTTTGGGGCCTTTTTCAGGACCCCATGGGAAAGACCAAAGATTGCTCAACCACTATTGCCTCTCTACGAGATAAAGTAGAAGATGGAAGAGGTGTAAAAAGCCTAGAGATGGGAAATGTCTGACGCTTAGAAGGTAGAAGCAGTTGGATTCTGTAAATTAGAGACCAGGAGTTGGCTTTAAATGTAAAGGATCGGAAAGAAAATAATTTAGGCTTTTTAGGCCATCTGGCTTTGTGACAACAGTCCTACCCTGCCCTCGTTGCATGAAAGCAGCCACAGACAATACACAAATGAAAATGTATTCAGTAAAACTTTATTTACAATAACAGACAATGGGCAGCATTTGGCCTGTAGGCTGCAGTTTGCCAACCTGTGCCATATATAGCCAAGTAACTTGTGAGGAGTCAGGTAAGAAAGCAAAGAATCACTAAGAATAAGACGGTATAGGGGCACCTGGGTGGCTCAGTTGGTTAATGGTCTGCCTTCAGCTCAGGTCATGATGCCAGGGTCCTGAGATCGAGCCCCACATCGGGCTCCCCGATGCTTCTCCCTCTCCCTATGCCTGCTGCTTCCCCTGCTTGTGTGTTCTCTCTCTCTCTCTGTCAAATAAATAAATAAAATCTTAAAAACAAAAAAAGAATAAGACAGTATAGTAGTCTTCTTTTTTTTATTTTATGGGACTATCAGTCTATTTGGAGAAATCAAATAGGGTCAAGATTAAGGATCTGGATTTCGCCAGGACAGCTATCAAATTCTTTATTTTCTTGTGACCAAGATGGAGAAATTGTCTTGGATTCAAGAACATTCCATTAGTAACTAGTTAAACAGCCCCCCGCAAAGGGCTCTATACCATCATCCTCAATGTAGTTTTGTAAGTTAAAAAAAAACAGGTGCGGGGAGCTCTACCAGCTGGGGCCTACAAATCCGTTTCTTGCCCTTCTGCTCCCGCACTCTGTAACACAGAGACTGTTTCCCAAACTTCTGTGTCAGCTGGCTTCCAGCTGGGTTAGGCCAATGGCAGCAAGGGGGAAGCTGGGTACTCCTCACCCACCTCTGCGAGTTGGGTGGCAGCTCTGATAGTGGCTGCATCTCCTCCCCGGACCCACCTGTCACTGTTGTGCGGCTTCCATGAACCTCCCCCTCCCCCGGGGAAGTCCAGCCTATGAGTGACAACGGCCTCCTGCTATTGCTACCCTTGTTGGCTTCATTGTTCCCAGGTCTTCCGTCCAACAGCTCCCCTGTATTCAGTTCTCTCTATCTTAAATACTCAGGGTGCTTTCTGTTTTCCCTGGGACCCTGGCTGACTCGGGGGCTCATCTCTGAATGGCACTCCAGAGAGAGGTTTGGACTCCCGCGTCGCCAGGCTCTCCTCTTGCTCTCCCCGTTTGTACCAATAACTCAGATATGATGTAGCAGGTATGCTAATCACATTAGCGAATGGCCTGCAGCTGGCCGGAAAAGCTATTTGCTGGTTGGCAGGCTTGGAATCTAAAAATATCTCAATGGGCCAAACCCAGCAAAAAGGAATGTAATAAGGAAAAAGGTAAAGTCTTGTACTTGGGTCCAAAGACCAAGTATGGGATGGGGGGACGTTGTGACGTAAGAGCACAAGCACTTCAGGGATTTGGAACTGACATGAAAATGAGGCAAAACTTACCAAAAAGAAAAAAAAGAAAAGAAAGAGCCGCAGGGAACACTGGTTGCATTAATGCTTTTGTACCGAGAAAAAGGGAGTTAACTGCACTCTTCCATTCGCTGTTGGGCAGCCCACTCCTAGAGCGTTGCATTCGGTGTGGGGCACAGCATTTAAAATACGATTGCTGAAGTCGTTTGAGACGCAGGAGACGGACAGACTATTAAAAGAAGGTGTACATTATGGAGGGAAAGGAGAGAAAAGCAGGCAGAGAGGTGAGTAGGGAGAAAACCACTTGGGTGTCTGAGAGGCGGCCGGCTCGCTGTGGCCTAAGGGACGAGCTCGTGAGCGGGGCCTCTCGCTCCAAGGCGCGGAGGTTACAGACTCCCCTCCCGTGGCCTAGGGACCCACCTTGTGTATTCACATCAGGAAACATTTCCTCATGTCCGTTCCGAAATGATCTTGCTCGGGTCAAGGTCCCGACGTGGTCGTCGTTGAAAGGAGAGCTTAATTGTGCGTGTCATCCGTGGCTCAGGAATCGGACTTGTTCTAATTCCAGGCACTGATTCTTTGGTGACCCTGGACCCTCACTCCTGAACTGCCTCCCCTTCCCCACCAGCAAAGACACCGCCAAGGAGGAGACTCGGTTGTACGTTTAGCAAATACTGGGCTTCCAGAGCTTACTGAAGTGGTTGCTGCTTTGTTCTGTTTTTTCCTTTTCCTGCTTCTCACAGTTCACATGTTTTGTGGAAAGCAGAAGCACCAACATGCCAGAGTTTCTATGCAGATGTGGTGAAAAGAAACGAATAACACAAACTAGGACAAAGTACAGAATGGCTGCCTCCATAGTCCATCCGGGAGTCGACCCCAGCCTCCTGAGAACTGTCTTTGTCGTTAGGTCCCCGTAGGGCTGTCACGTGCTTTCTTGCCCTTCCCTGGGCGGGTGGATGGTTCTGTAAACTGGACTATTCAGTCCGCATTGTGCTTTAGCAGAAACTTAATGTGATTCTGAACACCAAGCTGTTTTTCCTCTGCACACTGGTTCTTAGCTGTGGGATGCCTTTAGTCTGGCCTGCTTACCTGGTGACTGCGTCCTTCTCTTGCTTTCTGGGGAAGAAATTAAGAAATTGACTGACACCTTTGCTGCACAGACAGACTCAAACTGTAGAACAAATAACTTAGAGTCAGGAATCAGCGTTTCCTGATGTCACCTCATAACACTGAACTCATTAGCACACCCAATGTCTTGGTGTGTTTAGCACGGGCAGGTTAAAAGAAAAAAATTTTAATAAAGCTTAGCCTGATATTTTGTCCTGCGTTGACGGACTTAGGAAAAACCAGGGGTGTTGCTGCTGTAACATGTCGTTCTCTTTCATGTCTTATAGGGATTGTGAGCTATGAAGTTCTCTTTGTGGTACGGTTGTCGCACTGAAATTCTAGAACAATCAATGTAGCTCCGTGATAAGAACACCAGGCTGGTATAGCACACACCACTGCTAGCTTCAAAAGTTTTAAAGCCAGAAGAGGTCTTAGTGATCATGCAATTTCTGTTTCAGGAAACTGAGGCGCAGAGAAGTGAGCGAGTCCCCTGCGGTTGCTGGCGGGAGTGAGACGTGGGGTCAGAACCCGGAGCTCCTTTCTAGCAGACCAAAGGTCTTCCCGCTAGATTGTCCCATGGAAGCTCTGGTGCCTCCCGGGGAGCTCGAAGCACAGAGTGGAAAGACTATTCTAACGCCCTAGGACAATCAGCTCAGACTTGAACTTGTCTAGAACTCCGTGCTGTGAACAGAAAGCGGACGTGGGCTTGTAGACAGCTCCTATATTATTTGCCCTGAGGTGCCCTCAAATGTAAGTTGCATCCTTACAAAATTTTCTTTTATTATTTACTGAAAGAACTCTTTTAGACTTACTTAGACACTGGTTTCCAGACTATTTTACTCTCTGCATCTGTAAAAAGAAGATATAAGCAAATCTAATGATATTTCTAAGAACTTTATGTGCAGAGTTCTTTCGGGTTTGCAGTTGGTGCTATGAGTGTCTTTCCACCCGTGTTCTTTGTGCCATCAAGAATACCCGTCATGCAGTTTTTCTGAAAAGAGTGCTCTGTTGTGGTCTCAGGAGATGTTTCCCAAGCCACAGGCATTCATTCCGAAGCTTGGATGCATGTGTCCAGGTAAAGACAACTATGTCTTAACTGCCACCTGGTGACAGCAAATTTAGATACATTCCGATTTCATAGATGTTAAAGTGCTGGGGGAAAAAATGACAGGAAAGAAAGAAAGAAAGAGAGAAAGAGAGAAAGAAAGAAAGAAAGAGTCTTAGAATGGATGACATAGAGTATGTCATTGGCGTTCCTAGCGTTGCTTCTCTATTCGGTGTATAGAATGTATGTGTCTGTATGTTTGGGAACCCCTGGCAGCCAGGCCCTTTGAGGAAGGACATTTCAAAACAAGAGAATTAACAAGACCCATATACAGTGGAAGGTAAATCTGAGAGACAGAGAAAGTTTGGATGACATTTGCCTCTAGATTCAGCCATACCTGAAGCTGCTGTAGCACTTCTCATTTAAGTGTGCCAACCAAATACCTTGCAAGGCTTACGCTAGCTTGATCTGGCTCTCTTTCACTAGCACCCCAAAGAGTCTTGATTAATATATGGGACAACTCAATGCACATTTCAAGGAATGTTCTATAGATTTAAACATTTATAGGACAGCAAAACGAAAAAAAAAATTAAGCCTGGCTGCAATGTCAGATAATCATCTGCATGAACACGGACCAAAAAGAATATTGGGAAAACAGGAAAAGACCAAGACAAATGACAAAGTTTATTAAATAAAGCTGAGCTTTTGAAATGTAGTCTGGAAACTACAGCCCGAAATCAAAAGAGTGTTTGCGTAGAACAAGTCTCTGGACTTGCTCAGCTTCCTCCTTCCTCCTTCTGCAGATGCTGCCTACACGGGGGGTCACTTGTGGCACCCGTGCACCTGCACGTGGGCAAAGCTCTTGGTCTTCCGCACGGTCCCACAGACTCTGCCGCTTGTGGGGGATGACAGCACTGAAACCTCTTTGCCATCCCTTGCGGTCACCTAGGAATAACTAAGAAATGCTAGCTTGCTTGTTTTCTCCCCCTCCGGTCACTGCCCGTGATTGCGGAGGAAAGTTGAGAATCTAGCTCCCCCCTTTCCTGCCACAGAAACTTCACGCACCTCCTGCCCGCGGTTGCTCAGGAAGGCGTATCTTTAAGGAAAGCTCAGGAGTGTGGCCGATGCTTGTGTGCGTGCACGTCCTCACCCAACAGCTGGGTAGCTATAAAACTTAGCCTCTAAACTGGAACATGTTTGAGGCTGAAAGGGGCCACCAGTACTAAGTAGTCAGGAACAAGTACCCGGACACGCATGGATAGCACTAGCTGGCATAAGGCTTTGTCATTCAACTTCCTTTCCTCATTAGCCAAACTTCCGTCCTCTACTCATCTGTGAGCCCGTGAGGACCAGGTTCCGCTCTCCTCGCTGTCCCTAACGCGGGGGGGCCGCACCAGTGCCCAGTGAACCTGAGTATTGCAGGACACGTCGGGGGCAGGGAGACAATAGTAACACACGTGCATGAAAATGCTGTGCTTTCTAATTTTTTCAAGTGGTGAGCGGCCACCCCGTGCTTCATGAGCAGAACCTTCCAGAGACTGAGCAGAGATAAGTAGTCATCCAGAGCTGAGGACGTATTGATAAGCCCAGATACCTGACGCAGTCACGGGAATGCCAGCTGTAAGCGTCCTGCCTGGTTGCTGGGCATACATGACTCACACGGTTACAGCCAACAGAGGGACGGAGGTGACATAAGGCAGGAAGTCGCTCTGAGACCTGCAGGCACCTATCCCCAGATCCCAGTGTGTGCTGGCGGAGGGGTCTCCTTTCTGTGAGGAGGGGGTGCCTGACCCCCTCATGTTACTAGTCCGGACGGGGAAGAGCCTGGGTGTTCAGGCAACTGTGGTTTAAAGTAGAGCTTCCTTCCCCCCCTTGTCCCCACTAAGTGGTGTCTTTCTTCATGGAAAGAAACCAGAACCTCAGAATCAGGAACTCCGGGCTTCCAAACTACACACACAAGGCAGGGGGCAGTGGGGAAAGGAGGGACAAGAGAAGTGTCACTGAATCATTTGTGTCACTGTCCCTGGCAGGGAGGGACTTGGGCCACCCCCTGGCTATCCCCTTCCCTCCTTACCTCAAAGTTCTCACCCAAGTCCTGGGGGGGCCCCCGAATTACTTCCTACTCTAGCAAGGTTAACTTTATATTCTCTTCTTTCTTCTCCTTTTCTCTTTGCTTTCCTTCCCTAAGGAGGTGAAAAGATGTAGAAAGGAGCAGGAGCAGAAAGTGTGGGCGAAGTTTTGTGCCACCCAGCCCGGCTCACAGATGGTTAGGGCTTCACGGTGAAGGCCGCTGGGGCCCGGTCTTGGCAGGGTTTTCCGGGAGCTGCGGTGCGGTGGGGAGGCGGGGGCACCGACTGGGCCATCTCAGCAGAGAGAGCGTGACAGGTGACTTGACTGAACTGGGGAGTGATAGAGGGCCAGGCAGGGGGCCACACAGGAGACCCCAGAACTGAAGGGGCAGGCAAAGCCCACGTTGGTGAGGACCTGCACAGAGGGGCTGGAGAGGGGCAGGAGAGGGGGAGGGGTGGGCCTGGGTCATGGGACCAAGATTTCGCAGCCAGTGAAAATGGGCCTGAGGCACCGGCCGGGGGGCTGACTGCGTTGGGGGCAGAGGGTCTGGGTCTTGGACCTGCTTTGTGATTTTCCTCTTTGAGCCAGGAGGACAGCTCGGCTGGTTTCCAGGCCATCACTGAACAGACACTGCTGGGAAGGTGGGGGATGGGGAAGGCGGCGGGAGCGCACTTTAGAGGGAGATGATGTTCTTTCTTGAAGCCCTCACCTCCTTTTATAGTGTTTCTAGGTATTCGTTACCACAGGCATCCTGGCTGCTGAGGGTGCTTGGGTCCTGCCTGCTGGGAGGGGGTGCTCGCCCACAGCTCATCTCTCATCCTGCCTCTCATCCCTCCCCTTCAGTCAGTGTCATCTGCGAAAGTGTCAAGTTAATTTGTTTACTGTTCCGTGTTTATAACTTACCAACATATAGCTCTCCAAGCATAAATACACTTGGTACGGAAAACGATAGGTATTGGAGTCAAGTGCACCTGGGTTCAAGTCCCTACACTTGCTGCACGGCCCCGAGCACATTATCTAATCTTGCCGAGTCTCCGTCCAGGCCACTGGGAAGCCCGTGTCTCTTCACTTGGGATTGTGTATTAATTGCTTAGCCTAGTGCCTGGCACCAAGCGGATGCCAAGTAATTCTCCCTCTCTTTGCTCCTTTCAAATTCCTCAAAGTCACAGAGCAGTATTTCCCGTTTAATGAGAGGTACAGTGTGTTTTCATTTGCTGGTGTCCACATACAGGAAAGAGGTCAAGTAACCTGAATCATCAGATTCAGTTTTTAAATGAACGTATTGGCAATTCTGCTTCAAATGACATTATTTTGCTTATTGGGAGTAAAACAATAGTTAATATTTAGACTTCCACTTCTAGAATGAAAAATGGACAATTTTATCTGCTTCTAATGATTTTTCATAGGAAAACCAGTCATTCCTGTGTCCCATCATGACAGAAGGGCCATCTGGCCGCTCGGCAGCAAAGGCAGCTGATCAAACGACGACAGCAGAGATTTCTAGAATCTTGTTCTTTACAGGAAGGAAGTAGATCCTGAAAGGTTGTGGTTCGCTGTGGAAGACTGCTAGGAAATTCGAGAACGGAATAAAAAGGGAACTGGAGGAAAGCAGTTAGAAGGTACGCACTTCCGGCGAGAAGACAAGTCCGGGGGAAGTGACGTACAGCGCGGGGGCTGCAATGAACTGGGCTGTGGGGCATCAAGACAGTCGTCGAGAGAGCAGATCCTAAGAGATCTTAACACAAGGGAAAAAACACATTTTTTTCTCTTTTTTTTTCCCTTGTATCTGTAGGAGACGATAGATGTTAGCTGATCAGAGCAATCATTTCACAATTTGTGTTACACAAATCATTGTCCTATCGGCCTTACACTCACGCACTGCTGCTTGCCAATTATATCTTAACGAAGCTGGAATAACGAAATTTTCAGGTATGTATTTATGAATGGAAAACCGAGATCCTTCAGGCCCATGGTAACAAGCACAGAACTAGGGCGATCGGCGGGGCGAACGCAGCTTCCCGGCGGGGCTCGGCCGCAGGCGATCTTGGGGGTGTTCTTTTCTATGAAGACTAGAGCCTCCACGTCAACACGTATATAAATTCACTGCCGTGAGAAGAACCGAAGCCGATAATCACTCCTCTGGAGAACCGCACCCTTACTTCTTTGGGGTTCCTCTCTGAGAGTTGAAGGAATACAAGGGAAGAAAGGGTGTGGACATGGTCTGGCCGGGGTGTGAGGGAGAAGGCTTTTCCCTGGCCTTCGGGCAGCAGCCCTCCCCACATGCGGAGCAGAGCAGAGCCAGTTCAGTGATGAGGAAATGTTTAATGAACTTCTCAGAGTATCCCCACCACTGCCTGAATTAACCAAATGTGCACCGAGCTGATAATAGGGAAACTCCGGGTTCCTGCCCCTCTCGTATTAAACAGTTTTCTTTCTCCCATAACAGTTTCTTTCCCCAGAATGTTTTCGGTGGGAGATAATGCGCAGAAGGCGTACAATACCACCGGTTGTCAAAGAAAAGAAGCTGGGGTCCCTTCTAGTGGGTGGTAGGTAAGAATTACTAATCCAATCTGCTTGAGTTAACTCAAAACAAGGATTAGTGTAGAGTTCCAGAATATGTTAGTCTTCCTTTATAGAAGTAAACTGCAGCACGGCCACCAACCCCAGGGTTTATAGTTCCTGGGAACAATGAGCCAATTAAACTTGAGAGGGAAAAGGGATCTTGCCCAAGTTCGCTGATTGTTACCTAATACTCTGAGTTGCTTTGATTCTTGATTATTTGGCTTTGTATCTCAGACACAGGAAATAAAACATCATTTATCATTCATTAGAATGTTCCGAAGTACAGTATACCTCCTCATTAAACACAGATCACTGTGCACTGGTATTTTTCATCTCCTATTTTATTAAAGAGGCTGTTTAAAAGGGCTTTTGTCTATAGCTGATATTGCTTGGCCAAGTATGTCCGTCAATATTAATAGACTCTTTACAAAAACGTATTTAAAGCTTACGTGATTAATGAACAGAACAAGTTGTAAGTTATTTGGACTCAGACCTACTCAGAAGACATTTCCAAATGGAAAACAGATTCTGACTTTCAGAGTAAAAACATCGTCGGAAAGACTAGAGAGACGTCTCCCCTTTTTCCTGCCAACCTGGCATTATTATTTGGGGGGTCATTTTGCACCTAAAACTGATGACATGAATTTAATTTTAAGAAGGTTTTGATATCTGAAAACATTTTGAAATTATTTGCTTTGTTTATTTATGTATTTGTATTCCGTAAGTCAGGATTTTCTTATTTTATTGAACTGTTGGGTCAGTAATAGAAGCTAGAGTATCAAGTACTTTGATCAGTAGTCCGATATTTATCAGAAACCACTCTAGTCACCAACGACAAACAACATTTGCTGAACACTGGGTACAAGGCACTTTCCATGTGTATTTCCTTACTTTAAGTTATTTAAATCAATTTTAAGGTTTAAAGTTACTTTGGAGTTTGTGCTGCATAAAATGGGTAGAGACATACTCGTGTAACATTCCAAGTGATCCCCATTTAGGGTATGTGGTAATATACTTTTTTGTAGTGATTTTTTTTTTTTTAAAGAGCTTAATGGCAAACTAATTTTTTTAGAAATTTGCAAGCTGATAAGTATATTTGGGAATTCTGTACCTTTCAAAAGATTTTTTTTTATTAATCTAAATTTTAGGTGCCAGAATCATTTAAAACTTGCTCCATATTTTAACCTTAGGTATATTATTTAGGTTAAGCAGTGATTTGATAACATAATGTGTATTTTATTTTTCTATAACCTGTTTCCTTGTTTTAATTTTCAGCATCAGAAAGTTAGACACATGAAAATTGAGGTCACTTATTTAAGTGTAAAAAATCTTGATTCTCTATTCTCACCAGTGCCCATGTGTAAACCCCCCATACATCAAGGGGAGCAAAGTCCCCCACAAATAAGCTTACGTGTGTGTGTTTCAAGAACGTGGGCTGTGGTACAGATAGCCTAGCAATATTCTCAAAGAGCTGAAAATCGCTTACATTCCAAGTAGGTGAAAATGTGGGTGCGTGGTGTTTTTTGGTTTGCTTCTGGATTTTATTTGCAGTATCAATATGCAAATTTATTTATTATAAATTGAATCTCATTGAAATGAAAATGAAAAGGCAATACTATTTCTTTACTATGGTTCACTAACCCTGTTCACACTGAGTTACTTATGCTCAGTAGGGGTTGGCCAGAGCCAGTTCTCCTCAACCCTTGATGATTATGGGGATTTAATTATAATTGAAAATGTGAAGAAGAAAAAAAAAAGAAAGGAGAAAGAAAAGAAAAGAGAAAGATGAAATCTAATCCAAAAATCAACCTTGCACAGAATTTAATAACAGATAAAAGCTCAAAATTCTATAACTCACAAATGAAAAATATCAGCACCAGGAAGTCAAACTAATTCCCAGCGTGGATCCAACACCTGTGTAGCTGCTTCCTGACCTGGCTTCTTTCATCAGCTTCATGACAGAGGGACTGGCCTCACGCTGAGGCATGGTAAACACATTATGAAATAAAGACAGGCGTTATAAACCATACAAACCATGCGAAACAAAGGCAAAAACAGGGCTGCGAACAGACACGGTTTCTTCCTCTTTTATACTGAAGCAGACACGTCCTCACATCCACAGTGTCTAGTTTTGAGATTCCTCTTCCTGGGCCGGCTGCGACACATACGGTGAACAGCCTTCGGTGGCCGTCCGCCATGTTAAAACAGCCCAGTGATACCTTCTCTCTCTCTCTCTCTCTCAGATGGTTCTTCTGTATCTGCCATGCGTCCAATGGAAAAACCACAGGGAAGAGCAAGGGAAGCTTCCTCCATGGCCTTATTGGGCTTTGCATGCCGGAACCTCCTGACCCAGTACAGCAAAAAGTTAGCAAATATTATTTCAAGTGTGACACAGGTCTCTCTTCCATTTTCTTGATGCAATTATCCATGCTCGGAGAAAGTGGATTCTGGGCGTTGTTTTTTTTCCAAACATGGACAGAGATAAAATGCAGGTTTATGAAATGCTGTCCATTTAAGCCAAATCAAAACCCCCGGCTCAAATTCCAAAGGAAGGACGTCCATAGCAGGCGACTCTTACATCTCAAACCCAGTTTTGCCATTAGGCTACGAAACAACCTGAATATTCACCAGCCAGGCCCCCTCCCTGGGTCCTGCTGCAAATAAATAAACAGTCCCCTCCCGGGTGGCCCGGCCATCCCCAGGGGAGGGGCCCTCACCGGTGCGCCTGGACGGCGGACTCGCTTGGGGTAACCCTGGTCATGATGTAACTGTATCATGGTGCTAGGCTGAGGGGAGTAGGGGATCATTTGCTTGAAAACATGACCTTTTAATTTAAACAAAAGACTTGAAAAAATAAAAGTGGGTCTTCAATGCAGTTCAATCAGTCAGGCGAGAGATGTCTAATGAAGCTGCCAGACGGATCTGCAGCCGGCCTGTCACGTTTACAGCTCCGGGAGGGAGATTAGCACCTGTGACGGCACAGCCTCGGCCGGAATCGTCCGTGTTTGGGACGGCTGTGAATTTTGACAATTTGACAAATTATTTTGTTGTGGTGATGACGGTTTGGAAAACCTGACATGTAAGAGTTTTAGGTCCTTGAGGCCTCCCTCTTCCCACTGGACCGAGAGAGCGGGTTATCAAAGCAGCAAAGGTAGCAGCCTGTGTTAAAAAAAAAAAAAAAAAAAAAAAGGCGTGTGTGTGTGTGTGTGTGTGTGTGTGTGTGTCTCTGTGTGTGTTCAAAATCAAAACATTGGTGAGTGGGCTCTCCTGTTTTCATCACACATTATTCCATCTAATACCTGCAGGGGAAATTTGCCATTTTGGTCCCTACTTCAGCTAAAAGTTCTTCCCGAAGATTTTTTGTTGTTGTCGAGGGGAAAGTCACCCAGGTGTCCGTGTGGTGATATCACGTTGGTTGAAGTCCTGTCGTGGAAAGGGGTGTCAGGAAACGCAAAGAGAATATAAACTTTTTTTTATTATTGCTTTCCAGGGTATTTCTCAAAACCAGAAACTTAAAGGAAAAGGAATGATCGCCCCGGGGGGAAATCATGGTTGAGTTTCCTTTCTTCACTTGCCATATTTATTTGCTGCAAATGGCATGCAGTTGTGCATAAACACTAATATTATCCACTTTGTTCCCTCTTAATAATCTAGGGAAGCCCCAGCTTAATCTCTCACTCATTTCATGCCGGAAGCACAAATGTATTGCTTTTGTTTTATTACATGTTTCATTCCATCTGTTGGAAGCCTCAGGAAGTCAATATTTATCACGTTTATAAATTCTGAATCACTGGGGGGGGAGAATCACATTGGAGAAAAGCGTGCACGTCATTCTTTTTTTTTTTTTTTTTTTTTTACTCTATTAAAGTTTAAAAGTATTGTCTCTGCAATGTTAATTTAGCTCTTTGGAGCTGAAATAATGCAGCTTGCATGATTTTTTAACTAAAAAAATATTTTAACTACGTGTTCTTGAAGTTTCTCATTTCCCCCAAACCTTTCTATAATTGCCTTGTCGTGATTATCATTTTCCTTTCACTGTTGCTTTCTATGGAAGCCCCAGGACAGAGTTCCTAAAAATTAAATTTCATGCTTGCATGTGTTTCTGTGATCTGCAGCGTGTATGATCTCTGAGTGGAAAACTTCTCTAAAAATAAATGGATTACCCTTTTTACTACACTGTCTGATGTCTCTTCAACAGATAGCACTGCTTCCCTGTGATCTCTAACCCACCACAATTGAAATGACAAGCGTTGAAATGGGAGCCTCACGGTGGCGCCCTCTACCTTCGCGGGCCCCTTCTGCAGCGTGGAGCCGGTCCCACGGCAGAGCGCCGGTTCTCAAACTTATATCAAGCCTAGACCCCTTTTAGAAGGTTAGCTTAATCTTCACACAACCCACGATACATCCGTGGAATCCACTTTGGGAAACACCGGCTTCAAAATTAAGATCTCTTTCTGGTAGCTGTGTCTTTCAGTTCACAATTATAACTGCAAAGAAAAGTTCTGTCTGTATACCTGATAACAGGTGGAATGTTGAAATCTTTATTATTGAAACAAATCGATTAAAAATATAAAATAAAATAGAATAAAATACACAATTATAACTGCAAAGAAAAGTTCTGTCTGTATACCTGATAACAGGTGGAATGTTGAAATCTTTATTATTGAAACAAATCGATTAAAAATATAAAATAAAATAAAAAATAAAATAAAAAAAAAACAAATCGATTAAAAATATAAAAATGCCTTAAAGTCTTGGAATCCTGAAAACATGGCCACGAACTCCCAATTTGAAAAACCTGGTCTCCTTTTTGCAGGGAGAGGCATCACTCCTTGGCGGAGGACGTGCATTTGACCTTTTGTAAACTGCTCTGTAAATATCATCGTTGCTTAGTTTGTGAAAGACTAATGTGTTTCCACTAACAAAACTGTCTTTCCAGGGTTGCTGCTCTCCAGAATAATGCTTGTTTTCCTACTGGGCTTTCTATTGCTGGCGGTTTTTAAAGGCAACTAAATTTGTCTAAGGGATTGCACTTTGAGGCAATCCAAGGAATTTTAATCAAGAACCAATGAGAAAGTCAAAGTTTCTAATGGGGGGAAAATGTGACAAAGTAGCAGACCTCAAAAATACTAACCAAGTAGATTTTCTAATCTTTGGCACTTTGGAGACAAACTGTTTTCTAAAACCTATTTTTGAGCAAATGTTAAAAATCATTTTTTTTTTTCTGGGATAACTGCTCTTACATTAGGTAATATCATCAGACACTAGGTTTGGCTTCTCTCTCCTCAAAGCAATCGACAAGCTAGACGTTGTTCCACCAGAACAAATGTCTCTAAAGAATCCATTCCCTCAAAAAAGGTGAATTACAAGGGAACGTCACAGAGACTAAGTTTAGAACGTTGGCATTCCCATAACGTGCCGTCTGCTCTTGTTTGTAACAGAGGGAACAAACTAATTAATAGTCCTGCTAATAAATGAGCTCTGACTTCAAGTCTTTGGCTAGGAACATCGGGCCACGGTGCTCCAAGGTACTCGGCTACCTCCGATCCTTTACGGTTCTTGGAATCCTAATAAGCTTCCAGCCACCGGTGAGGCTAGCGCTCTAGTCTACCCTGAGCCAGCTCCCACCCGCCCAAGACAAATATATATAGTTACTCATGTGCCACCGTGGGAACGCACCATAAAATCAACAGAAAGAAAAATAATAAACATGTCATCCAATAAGCACCTGCCATGATGTGGAGCTCCCGGTTTCAATAGCTGGGCTTTATTACAATAACCACAACATGAACAGCTTTGGGAAAGAGACCAATAAAGTCAACATGCAGGCCGAAAGAATCCATCACTCAAACGGTCTTCTCTTCAAAACACCGCTATCGGGGCCGAGCTCAAGCGAAGAACTTGGCACCTGAAGACGTTGTTCATCCCAGGAGCTTCACGGGTAAAAATAAAACGGGTAAGCCTGACTTGGAACTCAGTTTTGACAGGCCACTGAAGTTTTGTAAGGAAAGTCTTTGTTATCAAGAAAAGATTCTACTTTAATTACCCTGATATGTAATCAGGCTCTATGTTAGAGAAGACCCCAGGTAATCTGTCATAAAAGCTTAACAATTGGGAAAATGTGCATTTCCTGAGAGTCTCAAGGGGCCCCTTATGTGAGGATAGGTCGTGGTTCTCTCAGGTGATGGTCCTTGGGCGGGCTTAAAGTACTGTATAAGAAAATATTTTTAATTTTTTATATAAAAGGACAATTAGAGCCTCGGTTTACCATGGTGTGATTCTTAATTTTAAATATACGACAATTCTCCAGAAAAAAATTAACCCCTAAGCAATTTCTTTTAATTCAAAACTATAATGCCGTTATGCTAATGTTGTTTATTAAACCAGAACGTGGGAGCTGAGGCCGGGATTTGCTTTCTCTTCTCGCATCTCCTCAGTGCCTAGCATGGTGGGTGCTCGATAAATATTTGTTGAATGAATGAGTGAATTTTATGCTCAGTCTACAAAAGCTGTGTGGTATGGTTATGTCCTACCTGGACCCTGCGATTATGGTCATCACAGTAAAAACGGAGATTGCCTTTTGATGTTTGCATTGCCCTAGTCCTTTTTAATTTTGGTTGTTGTGCCAAACAGGACTGGTTCTTCTCCTACCTGGAAAACTTTCTGCTTCCGTGAAGGATCTTAGGGAAATGAACGCTCACCGGGAACTGTCAATTTACGTAAATCACACAGAATTCAGGTAGTTCATGCAATCGCTGCTTTGGATCTTTCCCATCGTATATTTGTGTGTGTGTGAAACAGGGAACATTTTTTTTTTTTTACCCCTGATTACAGAATTGAAGCGCAGTCTGTGTTTGGTACGTGAAGCTCCAGCCTCGGTGTGACGTAGGATCCAGCTGACCTTAGCCTCTTGGTGTGTGAAGTTTGCCTGCAAAAAGTAAAGGCTCAACTTAACTTCCAGAGGAGTACCAAGTCTTAGTTCTTTTAGAAATTCATTCTATTACAAAATCCTAGCACTTGAGTATTTCTAATGTTTTCCTATGAAGTAGAAAAGCATACATCCTAGGGGCAAAAGAATTATTGGCCGTGATTAAAATATTTGGCCGCGCAGTTCAGGCAGAGGAGAGAGATTTCATCGACGGGTATTTTTAAGCATCCGTGGTGCCCAGGCCTGTATAAGGCACTTGGGAACTCAAAACAGAAAAAAATAAAGGACCCAACGGAAGGGACCTGTAGTCGATTGAAGAAGTGAAGCCTACACACGCACATGCGCGCACACACACACAATAAGAGAATAATTAAAAACAACACATGAATAATAATAATTGCAAGATGGCAAGATTAAAAGCTTATATAGAAATCCATGAGTACAAAGTGCCTTCTGAGAGCGGGATTCGTCAGGAAAAGCCCTCTGAAGTAGTGGGGTTTCAGCGGCGCTTGGTAAATGCAATATTTTATGTTGCCTTTCAGTCCACAAACGTTTGTGAAGGGCCTCTGTGGGTTTGGCTCTGCTCTGGGTGTAGAGCCTGCTTAAAATTCTCTCTCTCCTCTTCTTCTGCCTGGGTTAGCTAAAGTCTGGGGGGGGCGTCAAGATGAAGGAGACAAGGTCGTGTTCCCAAGCCTGCCCTTTATTTTGCCGGTAGCGCGTACTGTGTTTTGGATGACATTAGAATTTCCACCAACTGTTCCTAGGTCTAGGCACGATGTTGGCTTTCTGGTCACTGCAGGAGCAGGGAAAACCCACAGGGCAACAGAGGCTGTTATCTCAGACATCGCTCAGAGCTCATGTGGACGGGGCACCCCAAAACTCTGGACCAAAGGGAGTTTAACTAAGGTCACGCACACTTCTTAAAATCACCCGGCATTTGGCCTCTTCTGTCGAAAGTATCCTAGTCAGGTTTGTGCCATTTTGCTTACAGAAAGTAGCTGTATGGAGGTTTTTTGTTTTTTTATGGTTGTTTTTTTTTTTTTTTTTGGTCAGAGAGCTCACACAAGCAGGGGGAGGGGCGGAGGGAGAAGGAGGCTCCCCGCTGAGCGGAGAGCCCATGAGGGACTCGATCTCAGGACCCTGGGATCAAGACCTGAGCCGGAGGCAGACGCTTAACCGACTGAGCCAGCCAGGTGCCCCGGTATTGAGCTTCTCCACTAGTGAGGCAGCTGTTAACAGAGATTGGGTTTAAAGGTTCCCTTCTAATTTCCACCAGCGCTTTCGATCTCTAGCACTTAGGATATTGTATTGAAAAGTTTAAGCATTTTTTCATGGAGTATTTTTTTTTACATTTTTTTTTTTAAGATTTATTTATTTGAGAGAGAGAGCAAGCACAGTGTGGGGGCCGAGGGAGAGAGAGGGAGGGACTCTCAAGCCGACTCCGTGCTGAGGCCGGATCCCCAGGGGGCCCTACCCCACCACCCGGAGATGGGATCTGAGCCGAAACCAAGAATGGAAGCTCAACCGTCGGCCCCACCCAGGCTCCCCTTGGGATTCTAATTAATTCTAGCTTTTTAAATTGCTAACTTTTAAAAACGGAAAGTGACGGAAACTGGCCTCGGTCAGCCTGTGCGAACCCAGCCACTGCCTCCCCAGCGGCCTCCGCGTGCAGTTCCCCAGTGAGTCCAGCTTACCGCCACCTCGCCCCTCTGGCCCGCCTGGATTGCACCCTATACCGCGCTCTCTCAAAGACCTTTGCGCACTTCTGCAAATGCACACGTCACGGTCCCGCGGCTCAAAATCAGTGTATCCACTTTGGATTTCACAGTTTCCTCTCCTGAACAGGCTTCCTCTCCCCCTCACGCCGTCTTCGCCGGTGTTCGTGTCCCCAGCCTCCCAGCACAAGGGGCCTACCTCGGGCTCGGGTTTCTCCATCTCTTCTGCAGATTCTTCTGCCACTTGTGCCCTAAACACGAGTGTTCGCCAGGTTCCCCCTGGCTTCTTTCGGGTCACCCCGCATGGTCTCCCGTGTGAGCTCCTTCACACTTATGTCTCCAGCCCCGGTCCCCAGCTCCGTGTGCCCAAAATCGTATTCGTCCTTTCTCCCCAATGTAGCCTCTCTCCTCGCTCAGCATGACATGCTGAACCTCAGGCCACCCAGGCCCAGGGACTCAGAATCTGCCTTCAGCGACCTGTCCCGATGACGCACGGGCGTGGGAAGCCCCGTCCGGGCCAGCTGCCCAGAGTCACGTGTGCAGATCATTAAACCCAATGCTTCCCACACGTCCCTCCTCTGCCTCCCTCTCAAGTGGACTTATCTGAGGTTTGCGGTGAGAATTTTTCTTCTAAGACAGCATTGGCAATGCGCCTTTCTAACACAACTCAAGAAAGCTTTGGGGACACGTGAACACATGAGAAGAGAAGTGGGGGACTCGGGTCACAGCTGTGCGAGTGGAGACTCTCTGTCCCTCTGGGGTGCCGACTCCGGGCCCGGCCATGCCCTGCACTGGTTTCTATTTAAGCTAACAGGAAAAGGTACCAAAAAAAGGTACTTCTGAGAGGTAGCTAATGTGCGGGGGGTGGGGTGGGGAATAGCCCCTCGCTCAGGTTTACCGCACTAACTGGTGGCGAGTTATATTCATACATAGTCATGGGAAGCCGCGGTGGAGAGCCCCAAAGGCTCAAGTGCACAGCGAGTTGGCAGTAGATGTAATCACAAGATCCGAGAATTCCTAGCTCTCCTCTGGCTCCAGCAATGGGACCACACACGTGAAATCGCCCTTTGTACTGATTATTGAGTCCGCCTTTACGAAAATCTTGCTCCGGGAACTTGTCTCCATCTCTGAGGCCATGCGCATGGAAGAATCATGAATGCCACGTCATCTGCTGCGAGGGGACGTTTACTTTCTGCGTTTGCTGTGACCTTCCTCGCCTGCGTTCCCCTTCTGTCATGTCCCAGAACCGTATCGGAAGACTGCTCCTGCCTTACTGCTTGTGTAAGAATCCTTATCTTGGCTTTGCAATTAACACAGGAGCGCTCAACGACAACAGTGATGAGTTTGGAGAGAAAACCAGAAGTCTGGGGGAAATGTGTATGAATTTCTTTTTTTAAAAGCGGACGGTAACATCGATAGCGCTGAATCCAATCCCATTAAAATGGGGTGAAAAAATAAAGTTTCCATGCTGCTAAGCTGCTTTTACGTGGCGGTGGCATCTCGGCATGCCGCGTGTATGTTTGTGCCGCTCCCGTTCCAAATCGAGCAGGCTCCGCGGTGGCCCGCGGTCTGCTGCCTTCACTTCCCAGTCTTCCAAGAGAGAGACGCCTGCCGACTCGCTCTCTCTCTAAGAGACACTGGAGCCTTCAGGTGGGAAAAGGGGAAAGTTTCATCAAGCCCAGTTTCATAAATACGTGTGACCCATTGCGAAGTCCTCGCTGCAGAAAACCGCCCGCAGGAACACATGACGCTGACCTAGTTTGCCAGAAGAGGATTTACTTTTTTGGTGGTTGTGAATTTTTCTTCTTTATTGAGGGAGAGGAATTTAATGAACATGAGTTCTTAAGGACACCGGGGGCAGAGAAACTGAGGTTGGAGCCGAGCCCCCTCTCTCCTCCGCACAGTCCAGCCACCAAGCCTCAGCCCCAACCTTCAAAACCCTTATCTGTGCGCTGAAGTGGCAGACTTCTTTAACCTTTGACCTATATTGTGTCGGAACCTTCATCTCGAGGAAGGAAAGTTTTGAACATTAAGCCATTAAAGACTTCAAAAGCCCCTGGATTTGTGTCCCATTCTTTAGCAAGAATCTCAATGCCCTTGTCTTTGACCAGCACAGAAAGTGGGACCTCACCCCAACCCTGGCAGTGACGGGCTAGGTGAAGCCAGACTGCCATCAGAGGAGGGTATTTATTTGTTGGTTGGTCTGGATTCTCATTTCTATTCACAGGATAAATGGGAACATAGCTTAAGACTTTCATTTCTGCCTCCCTGAAAGCACCTTAGACGCATTTTATAAAAGGAAGCCCTGTTAGTATTTTAGGGGCCAGATTTTAAAAAGTCCCAAAGTGAGACTATCTTATGATCTTTTCAGAACAGGTTGCACTGGAAGCCACGATGGCTATTTTAATGGACTGCCCTCTACGCTCCTGATGAAATTCATGGGGGATTTGCGCTTAACCATAAACACACCCGGATGAGGATATGCCTCAAAGAGAATACTGGAAGGGCAGAGTAAGTCTGAGAGGATTAACAGCAAAATGAAACCCAGATTAAATCAAATAACCAAAGAAAAATTAGTAGAACAAGAAAGATTTTAATGTTTGTAACGGGGAAATGCCAACCTCTGTGTGTTGAAAAATGAGGGATACCCGGCAGACTTAAATCAAAGTCCAAAACTAACTTTGATTTATATTTGAAATTCTTCTGACTTGCTCTTTAAAAAAACAATTTACATTAGTTTTATTTGTCCTGTCAGTTAAAGTAACAGAGGCTGCCAAAACACTGTCATTTCTTATAACTGATTACTCTCCCTTCCCATGGCTGTCATATGTGTCTCAAGTGCATTTGTCTTTGGAATGTTGTTCCTTTATTGCCTTTTGTGGGACCTGTCTTACTCTGGCATTTTTACTGTGGTAGACACAGTGCTATATTACAGTAGGCCAAAGGTCACCTACACAGCCATCAAGTCTAAGAATGATTTTTTGGTTAATAAAACTAATTTTCTGAGCTGAGGGCTGCTTGCTGTGAGGAGTTACATTTGCCAGGTCATGTTTTCTGGAAAGTGATAGAATACCAGCCATTAAACTATAATTTATGGTGCTGCAGTAGTTTCTCAAAAACAAAATTTTCCTTTTTTAACATGAGGATTTTAAGTCCGATAGGAAATCTGAGGTTCTGTGTTAAGTGACGTGATGAAGTAAATATGTGTTTTGGGAGAATGTGTAAAAAGTGCGATTTTCCAGGGGCGCCTGGGGGGCTCAGTCATTAAGCGTCAGCCTTCGCCTCAGGTCATGATCCCAGGGTCCTGGGATCGAGCCCCGTATCGGGCTCCCCGCTCCGCTAGGAGCCTGCTGCTTCCTCTCCCACTCCCCCTGCTTGTGTTCCCTCTCTCGCTGGCTGTCTCTCTCTGTGTGTCAAATAAATAAATAAATAATCCAAAATCCCCACAAAAACCCAAAAAACAAAAGTGCGATGTCCCCCCTGGCTCAGAAAGCACCTAGAGAGAGAACAGAGGTAGAGCGCTGATGAAGAGCCCGGATTTGGAGCCACAGAGATCTGGACTAAAAAACTGCTTTCGCCATCTGCAGCGACCTTAGACAACTTAATTAACTTCTCTCAGCCTCGGCTCTTTCATCCATAAAACGGGCACGACCGTAGTACTTGCCTCCTCGACGTATTTGGAGGATGAAATAGGATATGCCTAAAGGTGCTTTACTCCCATGCAGCGTGTCAGTGGCCCAGGCTGCTTACTCCACAAACTGCCCCATAGTCTCACGGGCCCAAAACGACGAAGGAGTTCTTGCTCGTGCTGCACGTCCACGCAGGCTGGCAGGGCGGAGGGTCCGCTCACGATCGTCAGGGATCCGGGTGATGGAGCAGCCGCCGTCTTGGACCGTCTTGGTCACATGCAGAGGAGAAGAGAGCTCGAGGGATTCCGTGCCAGCAACGCGAGCCTCAGCCTGGAAGTGACACGTAGGGCGTCTCGTCGAGCTCATTGGCCAGAACCCGCCAATACGACCCCCTGTTCCGAAGGGCATGGGCTCAGGAGGCAGACCGCTGGAAATGTTCAGTGAACAGCGCTAACGGCTGCTACAAAATGGTGTAGATACCTACAGATGTGTATGTGTACATCGAGGTGTGTGTATGGTGTGTGTGTGTGTGTGTGTGTGCACGCACAAAGAGAACACCCAATTCACTCTCTTTCCACAGAGGAAGCAGGGACAATTACTCCCGGAGGTCAGTAGCCAAGTGGGTCACCGCAGTCACATCCAGGACGACCAGACAAGCCGCAGGTGGGGAGGGCCGCTCTCCTGAACGCCGCAGGCAACAGGAGGAAGGAGATGAGCTCAAATGGAAGCTTAGTGCAACTGGGCCCCTTTTCGAGGGATGAGCTTCCCTGACTCTACAGGGAAGCAGCCCTTCCAGCATTCTCATCAGATGTTCAGGGGAACAGAATTATTTGAAATAACCTTTCCTTCCAGCAAGTCTATGCGGAACACAAAAACTAACTGGCCAGACAGTGAGGAGTTAGTTTGGGTGACCTTATCCACCAGGCCAAACGCCACATAGGACAGCGGCTTCGGGGCAGTGGGATGCTCGCTGCGGTCAGGGCACTGGGGCAAAATCCACGCCTGGTGTGACTCTTGGCAAGACTCCCTTCAACTCTGGACTTCTCGGTGTCGTCACATGTGACGTGGGAACAAGACTGCTTGGCAGGAGGCTGGATCACAGAGCGCCCCTGAGATGACGCACCTGCAAAGCACGGGGTGAGCCACTGGCCACAGCCGGCACTCAGTTGTGTTCGCCTGCTCATTCGTCCGCTCAATCCATCCCCCAGGGATCATGGATCGTTCTCTGTGCTCTTCAGGAAGTGCCATTTCCTCTTGGTTCTATTCTTAAAATCATTTTCAGAAGTGCAGTTTCCCAAATAAACTCTGTCCTGGCGATGTGGTGAGGCACGCAGAACAGCACAAATACTGAGGGCCTCACCGGCAGGTGCAGAGGTCTGAGCTATCACACTATCCCTGGGCTCCTCCCCACGGGTCAGGGTTGCCTCCCCGACCCAGCCTGTGGGTCAGAACTCATCAGAGGAAGCCCTGGCTAATTGGCAAGGTGCCAACTTAACAACCAGCTCCACTGTCCTCCCTTGGGTCTGAGCCGTGGTACCTGTCCCAGCATAGCCATTTTCCTGGTGAGGCCCAGAACCTCCTGGAACACAGAGCTTGGCAGAAAGAGCCTCGGGCTGAAGCTGACAAGACCCTGGTTCTGTCCCTGACTCTGTGGCTGAGCGACCTCATTTAACCCACTTCACCTCTCTTGTCCTCGGTTTCCTTTTGTGTAAAATGTAGGATCTGAATAAGGTTGCTGGTTTTCAAACCTTTTCCCTTGTCTTCAGAAGCCAGGGCAATCCTGTGGTCCCCAAGGCAGAATGAACACCAGCAGAGCTGCTCTCGATTCCAGGGGGATGAGCTCCAAGGTCCCTCTTGACCTTAATCATGTCTCACTCTGTCAGAAGCTTCCTCAGCAACCTGTGTTTCTTTCTCCACAGGGGCTTCCGGTGCCTGGAAGTTGGAGAACATCCCTTTCTTTATGGAGAGACTCGCGAGCCTTTGTTAGGATGAGAGAGTGTTCACTCATTAAGCCACTGCCCCTTCGTTGTGACTTAAGTGGTCAGCTTGCCGTCAGCCACCTCAGTAGGACACAAGGGAACAGAATCTAGACAGAAGAGATGAGGCTAGGGAGAAATAATGACCCTGTGACCTGAGTCGGGCGCGGGATAGCCACAGCTTCCCCCAGCATCTCGTCTGTGCCAGGATCTTGTCAAGAAGGCCTCCAGGCCCAGGGTGGTATGGACAGGAGGCCCCTGGTGGTGTCCACAGCACAGCTGTGCCTCGAGCAACCCTTCCCTCCCCAGGAGCCCTGTGCCAGTTACCTCAGGGGGCCAGTTCGAGGTAGGAGGAAGGACAAGGGAAGGCGCCTCATTTGGGCGGGGGGGGCAAGGCGGCATCACAGGCGTCAGCTTGTTCTCTTCAGAGCAGAAACAGTTACCTCCACTCTCAACTGTAACTTTCTCTGCGTTGCTCGGGAAGCCGTCTGTGGGGGTGGCGTGTGGCAGGCAGCCACACCAACAGCTAACGTTTTTTGAACACTTACTTTGGACAAGCCCTCTACTTGGCAATGGGCACTGTTATTTTAAGTAAGCTGTACGCCCAACGTGGGGCTCGAACTCCCCACCCTGAGATCCAGAGTCGCGCGCTCTGCCGACTGGGCCAGCCGGGTGCCCCGGCGCACAGGATTTCAGGCCATCATGAGCCACCTTCTGAGGAGAGAAAAAGGCTGCTGCCCTAACGTTTCTAGATGAGGAAACAGTGTTAGTAATCACAAATTAAGAAGATTCACACAGAGCCAAAATTCAAAGCTCACATATATCTAATTGTAATTCTTGTACTTTTATTTTTTTTCGTTGTTTTCATCACTTTGCTCTCTTCTCTCCTTTTCTCCCCCCCCCCTTCATCTCGGTTGAATCACTGCTGGGGAGAAAGATAACACGAGGAAAAGAGTGTACAGAAAAACATGGAATTCTGTTTCCCTACTTAACCCCACGTGTTTTCCCTACTTAAACCCATCTTTGGCTTTCCAGCACTTGCAGAGAAAAGCCCAACCCCCTCGGTCTTGTTTTCCGAGCTCTTTATAACCCAAAGCCCCGTCCTTTGCAGATTTAGTTGGCCGCCGTCACGTGGCCAAGTACGGCACCAGCTATCCAACTTCCTGCTCTTTCCCAAACGCAGCCTCTGCCTTCATGTTTCTGTGTCTTTGCTCGTGCTGTTCCTTGTGCCTGAAATTCCCTTTCCTTGTTCATTTGTTTGTTGATTCCACATATATTGAGCTCTGCCTGTGGGCCAGGCTCTGGGGCTACAGAGGGGAAGAAATCCAGGTCTTTGCCCTGGACCGGCTTACGGTCTGGTGGGTCAGACAGAGATGGAACAGGAAATTATAATACAGTGGGGGTGGACGCATGGCGGCAGCTCACTGGGGAGAGCTAGCTCAGATTTTGGGGTGGGGAGGGAGGTGCAGGAAGTGATGATTCTTGTCAAGGGGCTTTTCACAGGAGATAATGCCTGAGTTTGGACTTGAAGAACATTCCCAGAGGTGCAAGAGGGAGTAAGAGAACTGGTGAATACGGGGAAAATAATTTGAAACTTTCAAGAGTGGATAAAGTGCGAATAAATGGGAGGAGTGACAGCTGAGGCCGGGAGGGGCTTTTGGGTCTTGGAAAGGATTTTGGACTTGTAGCTTGAAAAAATGGACAGCTACTGAGGGATTTCTGTACTTAAGCAGGGAAACAACAATCATATTTGCAGCTTTGGTTAAATCAATTTGAAAAGAGTTTAGGGAAGATGCCAGAAACTTAAGTATTTCCAAGACTTGAGTAAAGCTGGTCAAAAGTAAGAAAATACATGAGAAAGTTCATCACATCCTCAAGGAAATATATTTCCTCCCATTTTCTTGAAGTCCTAGCCCTAATTTATCTTTCATTTTTCGTTATTTTTCTCTCATTTTTTTGTTTTTAATAGCTACAGTAAATGAATTAAAGAAACATTTTCCTCTCCTCTCAGCTGTAGGAGTTGCTAACAGTAAATACTTTGAGGTGTGGCAGTGCTTTGATTTCTTGCCTCAGGGGGGGAAGAGCTCGGGGCAGGGGCTGCAGTGAACTCCGGTAAACAGGCCCCATCCAGGGGTGCACCCCCATTCGGCTCCTGCTGACCGTTGCCGTGCAAGCGTATGGGACAAATCTAGGCCTCTGCTTTTGCAAAGACATCTTGAGATCAAAATTGTAATGTAAAAATATGCCAATTTTAAATTAAAAAAGAAAAGCATGCTGGTCCAACGAGGATTGCATGATGAAGCAAACACAAGTACAGGAGGAAACCCTGTTAAATCTGAATTTCAGACAATGAATGAGTTGCAGTAAAAATACATTCCAACGACTGCATGAGACATACGTATAATAAAGTCTGACTTGTTGTTTATCTCAAATCAAATTTAACTGGTGGCAAACAAAGCCGGCACAGGGATCGCATTAGCTCTGTGGGCTACCAGTTGGCCACCTGTAGCACCCATCGGTGGCTCTGGGCTATCCCTGAGGAGTGCCACCTTTTCATAGCAGAGAGTTCGTGTCGACATCTTTATTTTGCAGAAATAAAACTCATAGATGATGCGATCTGTCTATATGCAGTATTTTTTAAAAATCAACATAAGGCTCTAATTATCAGATAAAGAAGAAATAAAAAATATTTCGACAGGCAATTGCTTTGGCAGCACAATCTTGACTGTGTGGCAGGACATTCGAGGGACATGTGGCCATCCCAGGTACTGCAGGCTGTCTAGCTTCCCTGGATCCTGACAAGGAAAGGCTTGCCCTGCCTCAAACCTTCAAGATAACAAAATGTGCCCCCCACCCAGGGCACCTTTCCCTAATGCCCCCTAGGTGGGGCACCGTCCTCAGGGATGAACACCAGTTAGGGAAAGGATTGGCGGTTGTGGAGGGGAGAGGCAGAGAACAGCTTGAGGTTGGGAGCACAGGTAGGGAGTGGCTGCTTTTTATCTAAGGGAGAAATGGCTGGGGAATCAACTGGAAGTTGGGGGAGGGGAGGAAAGAAGGAGTCAAGTGGAACCGTTCAAATAGAGAATACAGAAGTAGGATTTTACTTCAGAATCAGTGAATTCCATTTGCTGAGCTTGAGATTTCTGTAGGAGATCTAAGAGGTACTGTGTGCTAGGCCGTGTGTGTGGTATGCCAAGGTCTAAGAAGGACCCAGGAATTTGGGAATGAGCAGCATATCATCTACACATTAGAGAAGTCATGGGACTGGGTGAGATCGCTCATAGGCAGACGGCCGAGGAAGAGACGATATGGTCCACAGATCCAGCCCTGGAGAACACCAACTTTTATGAGATGCCCAGCCTCCATCATGGAGGGGAAAGCAGTTTCCAGAAAAAAAGTGGGGAATCCAGGAGAAAGTGGTATAATAAAAGGTATGGGAGAGAGGTGTGTGGGGCCAGCTCTGCAGAGACAAACTTAACAGAGAGAAGTTCTACAGAGAGGATGAACAAGGTAAGAGTTGAACAAATAAAGGTCCAATCAGAAGATCCCCGGTGGCCTGACTGACCACAGTTTCACTACAGTGTTAGCTGTGGAAGCCTACTTAGTGCTGATGAGGAAATGCGGACAAAGTGTGCAAGGTGTGCAAGGTGTGCAGATCACTCTCTCTAGGGTTATGGCTGTGAAGGAATATAAGATCCTAGTCACCTTTTTTTTTTTTAATTTTATTTTTTTAAAGTAATCTCTACATCCAATGTGGGGCTTGAATTCACAAAGCCAAGATCAGAGCTGTATGCTCCACCAACTGAGCCACCCAATCCTAGCCACCTGTAAGGCCCTCCTCATGTGAGGTCTCTGAAGTCTCTCTTCCCTTCTGTATTTCTCAGACTGCTCTCATGCATAAGTAACAGAAAACTGAACCCAAACTGGCTTAAAAAGTAAAATCCAGTAGTGGCCTAAAGGCTACTGAAAAAAGTTCAGTATGGACTTCAGGCCTAGTTTGATCAAGGCTTGGATCCAATTCTCTCAGTTTTTTCCTTTTGTGACTTCCCTATTTATTTATATATTTAAAAATATGTATTGGGCAGGTGTGCCTGGGTGGCTCAGTCGGTTGAGCCTCTGACTCCTGATTTTTGGCTGAGGTCATGATCTTAGGGTCCTGGGATTGAGCCCCACACCGGTCTCTGTGTTCATTGAGGAGTCTACTTGAGAATTCTCTCTTTGCCTTTCCCTCTGCCCTCCCACTTGTGCACTCACTCTCTTTCTCTCTCTAAAATAAATAAATAGATCTTTTAAAAAATATATTTACTGGGCACCTACAGCATTCCAGGAATTTTCTCCATTCTTGGGATACAACACTAAGCAAAACTAATTAAAGATCCCTGCCCTTGTGGAGCATACATTCAAATGGGAGAAGATACATATTTTTTTAATGTATATATATTTTATATTTATATATTTATATTTTATACATATAAATTTTTAAATTTTACATGCATATAAATCATATAGCATGTTAAATGATGATGAAGCTATGGAGGAAGAAAAACACAGCGCAGGCTGAGGAAGATTGGGAGTGCAGGAAGGGACGGGTTGTGGTTTAAATAGGTGATCACAGAGTCTTCATTGAGAAAATAGCATTTGAGCAAAAGACAAGAGGTCGTAAGAGACATGTGGATGGTTTAGGGAAGAGTATTCCTGGCAGAAGAAACAACCAGCACAAAGGTCCTGAGCAGGAATATTCCCAGCATGTTTACACAGCATCAGGAGGCCAGGATAGCTGGAGTGGAGTGAGTAGGGGATTAGCAGTTGGATATTAGATCATGGAAGTAACAGAGGGCCAGGTCACATGGGCCACTATAAGGGCTTTGGCTTTTCAGCTGCAGGGCTTTGAGTCAAAGAGTAAATGATCCAACTCAGGTTTAGGAGGATCTCTGCGGCTGCTGTGTTGAACGTAGACTGTGGGGGAGTGAGGAGGGAATCTAGGAAACCAGTTAGTAAACTCAAAGAGTCACAAAGGGAAAAAACTGAGAGAATTGGATCCAAAGCCCTGATCAAACTATGCCTGAAGTCCATGCTGAACTTTAAGAGTCCATTAAAGTAATCCCAGCAAGAGATAATATGGCTGGACTAGGGTGGTAGCAGGGGAAGGGATGAGACATGTTGGGGTTCTGGAAGAAGTCTGAATGTAGAGCTAACAGGATTTCCTGACAGATAGGATGAGAGAGAGGGTGGAAGAGTCAAGAATGTCTTCAAGATTTTTGGCTTAGGCAGGTTTGGGGAGGAAGATCCAGGCTTAGGTTTTGGACATGTGGAATTTTAGAAGTCTAACAGACACCCAGGTGAAGATGAGGAATAGGCAGAGGGATCTGAGTCTATACTTGGGAGAGAAGTCTAGACTGGCAAGATACATTTCAGAATTGTTGGCATACAGATAATATTTAAAGCCATACAACTGGATGAATCAGTAAGGAAGCCAAAGTGGGTAGAGAAGAGAAGACCAAATGGAGCCACAGGGCCCTCAAAACCAAGAGGTCTGAGAGAAGAAGGGAAGAGCAAGGGAGACTCATGATAGAAAAAAATGGAAGGCAAGGTGGAATTTTCAAACAAAAGTCCTAGGTTTCTCTCTGAGTGGATCAGTTTAGGTTCCTTGAACCAGTCCCTACAGCCAATGAAAATAAGAGTCCATTTTGGAGCTGGTAACCTGAAAGGGGTCTTGGAGTGAGTTATGCTTGTGAAGACTCATCCCTGGCACCAAAGTGAGGAACAATCCCTTACAATCCCACCCAAAGGAAAAACTGAATATTTGGAAGCAGCCAACAAAGTGAGTCTATTACGTTTGCACATGTTCTCCGGGAAGAATTGATCATTTGCTCTCACATACTCTCAGAGCCTTTCTTTCATAGTGATAATTTTAGAGTATTATATTGTTACACAGTTGGCTCTCTTATTTACTAATTTCTTCTCAGATCGTTAGCTCCTTGAAGAGGAACCATGCGGTAGTCATCTTTGAACCGCAGGGCCTAGCCGCAGTGAACACGGGTTGAAGGGAGCTAACTGGCAGCATGTAAAGGTATGCAGAGTTTTGGTCTTCCTGCGAGGGCTCCTGGGTGAGCTAAAGCCTTAAAAAGAAAATGATTTTAAACTTAGAATAGCTCGAGCCATCTGTTACATAACCACACGGAACTTCACTCGGTTAAACTGCTTTGATGAAGCTATTTCTTAATGAGCGTAGCTGCAAGAACAATCAGTAAATAGCTTTGAGACTAAGAAATGTAAGAGGAATTTTTGGTAATTGAATACACACAGCTAACGGCTGAGAGTTCATTACAGTGACCTATAAATTCATTATACATATATATATATATATATATATATGAAGAGAGAGAGAGAGAGACAGAAAGTTTATGAGTACTGATTAAAACTCAAACGATAAGGTAGTTGGCCAAAGACAGTATAGTGCACAAAGAAGTAAAATCCTTAGAAGGAAATCAAGCAGATGGGCATATGCTCGCTATATAAGGGTTTCGTCTATGCTGTTATGATTTTTTCTTGGATGTCCCATAGCAATCTGAATTATACAGTAAATTGTATTATTACAGAATTTTTATGAATTCTGTGCTTGGCCACAGTAAAGCAAAGCAGACTTTCTTAGAAGGGAATAAATAAGCCAAAATATTTTTCTGCCCAGTATTTGAGTGAAAAAAAAAAAAAGAATGACAAAATGTAAACATCCAAAATATTATAAAGTATATTGTATTCATTCAATCTATCATGGACTTCTACACAGGTTTTCCATTGTTACTTCCTCCCACAGACATATAAGGATGTATTTGTCTACATGGGTATTTTCAGAAATTTAAGCATGAATATAACTTCTTTAAATTACAAAAGATTCCAAAGGTTTACTTGTTTGCTTGTTTGTGTTTAGAAGATAATGGGAGGACACTGAAACAGTCCCTTTGAATAATGAAGGCATTTGATGCAACAAAATATTTGATCCTTATCAAATAAATTGTCAGTATTTAAAATTTCCTTTTGAAGGCCAATTCTTTAGTTCTTATGAAAAGCATTGATCATAAGGATTAAGACAAAGAAATGCCAGTCAGTGCTAGGGAATCTGTCAGCTCAACCTGCAGGGCTGTGCGACAGTTCTTGGAATTACTGAGCAAGTTACCAATTTTGTTAGGCTAGACTCTTCACAGTGAAATAAAAAAGAGGGCGCATCTGAAAAACCAGATAGTGTAATGAATAAGACATTTGGTAAATAAGAGCAATTAAAAATCAAAAACAGCTCACATCTGAAAAAACAGATAATAGAGCAGGTAAGACATTCGGTAAATATAACCAAATAATGATGTTGCAAACCTCAACCTGAATCAACCACCCAGGGTGCAACTCTCTGTCGAACGATTCTTTTCCCCCCCTTTTACTGGGTCCATCTAGATTCTTGAAATATCGAGGTGAACTCCAAAGGTCACAATGAAGTTGCCTTGTAGCGTTCTCCTGACTGGGGTGAAACCGGAAATGCAGTGAGATGAGCAAGTATGTGTACTTTTGGGTTCGTGTTAGAGGGAAGTGGGCCTCCCCTCAGCAGCTCTGAGGTGGGGTCCCGGCCAAGTAGCAATGAGCTGGCCAGGAGTTTCAACGGGGAGAGGGCAAGGCAGGTGCAATGGGAAGGCTTGTGTTCTCCCCCGCAGTACTCTCTCTCCCTGTTTGGCGGTAGCGATGCGGGCTCCGTTGTATGTTTTTCTTCTCCATTCACTTGCAGGGCTATCGGATCTCTTTCTTTTGCCCTTGAAAATGGCATTAAATGATTCTATGCGTGTGCATTTGGGAAAGCCAGCACAATATCCTATTAATCCGCTGAGCCACTTCGACAACGTGAAAATGATCAGCGCCTGGTTGATGACCGCGTTGGTCAGTCTGCGAGAGCTTTACCGAAGGCCATGGGAGTCCTTCCATTTAAGGGATCTTCCCTTCTGTGGTCACCCAGACCTCGTCTGCCCAACAGCTCGGCAGCCTCCCCGTGGCCCATTGTGGCCATCCTTCTAGGTCAGTTTGGGGGGAGATCGTTGCCTTCTTCTCCCTCCAGGGAGCAACTTCTCTTCATAAGCATTCTTTTTCCCAGCAAGCAGAGATGACCTGGGAGTTTGATAGTGCCAGAGTTACAAACTAGACTTTCTCAAGAGAGAAATATTACCTTATAGAAACTAGCTTTTATCCTGCTGAGAAACTGTACTGTGCTGTAGGGATTGTCTCTTATTAGAGCTGTGAGAGCTGAGGGAAGCGTGGAGGGCTATCTTCTGCACACCAAAAAGGCTGCTGGAATCGCAGATGACCCTGAAAAGAAACTGCAGTGTTACTTAGGGGGCAGGTGGGGGAAAGACAAAGATATCACCGTAAGCCGGTACATTCCTAGTGCAGATGGAGCCTGAATACTCTTAAACACACCAGGGGGAAAGTTCTCAAGATTTTGAAACTCCTAGGTGATGGTGGAGTTCTTGGCTAACTTCCTAGGGCATTATTTGGCATTATAAATGTCTTTTGAGTCCATGCAATCCCATAAGAACAAAAAAAATGGTTATGGGGATTTTTGTATTTAAGCTGCAGGGAAACTAAAGCCTTTATTTATCTCAATGAAAACAAACTTTTATCGTATAGAATACGTTAGTGGAGATTGAGAAATAATTTTATAACAAAAAGGTATTCAATCAGTTCAGTAACATTCATTGAGCACTTCCCGTGCTCCGGGCACCGTAGCCGGGGTGGGATCAGGTAGTGACTGCAAGCGTGGTCCCTGCCCTAAGGACACTTACGCTCTAGTGGGCAGGACGGGCACAGGGCAAGTGTGACGAGCTGGCCGTGCCTAACAAATGGCAGGTTAGAGGCTACAGTCTCCCCACTCAAAGGTAACTAAGGACATCTCTTTGTAAGATTTAGTATCGTAGAAAGAATGCATCCTTGAAGATACTTGTGATTCCTTCTTTCCTACTAAACTGCCCTTTGGACCTGCAGGTAGTTGGATGACCTTTATTTCTTCTCAGGCAACCTGAAGGTCTCAGTCACTCTCACGCAATACCTTACAGCGAACTTGGGCTGTGTCTTAAGGGGCTGTTGTTTTCCTTTTTGGCTTTTCAGACATATTTATTCCCACATCTTTCCCTAATCTGTTGTCTTTTTTTAAGTTTTATTTATTTAGATAATCTCTACACCCAACATGGGGTTCCAACTCACAATCCCAAGCCCAAGAGTCGCATGCTGCCCCGACGGAGCCAGCCAGGCACCCCTCCAAATCTGTTTTTACCCTATGATTTTGTCCTTTTTCAAAAAATGTGTATAAAAATATGCACACTAAACTAGGAATTCCCAATATCCGATTGTGCCAGCCAGAGATATAAGCTCTAAATTTCTAAATAATGATAAATGTTTACATCAGCAAACCCAGGCAATGTTTTTTGTACCAAAACTATGAGCGGAAACATTTTTTTCTTCAGCTGAAAGTCTGATTTTTAGAGTTTTATTTTTTAATTTTAATTACAGATATTTTCAAATATACACAAAAGTGGAGAGGACCGTCTACGACCTCCAGCGCGCTCATCATTGAGCTTCAATAATTCCGTCAGTTTTATTTCATCAATATAGCTTCCTCCGCCGCACACAGACGCTTTTCTTCTTCTTCCTGGAGTGCTTATTTATTTATTTATTTTTAAGTAATCTCTACACTTAACGAGGGGCTTGGACTCACAGCCCCGAGATTAAGAGTCGCACGCTCTACCGACCGCCAGGCACCCTACATTCTGGAGCATTTAAGATCGAATTTCAGACATTATATCATGTTACTCACAAATACTTCAATATTCACATCTAACAGGTAAGGATACTTTAAATGTCACATACCATTTCTACAACTAACAAAACCAACAAAAATTCTTTGGTTTCAGGTCACACGACCCATAATCACGTTCCCCTGAGTGATCTAAAAAAATGTCTTTTTATTATTTGTTCAAATCAGGATCCAAAAATGACCACACATCATACTTTGTTGTTCTAGTTCTCAATTTTCTTTGCATCTATAATGCATCCCTTCCTCTCTTATTTTTACCATTTAGAGTTTGGAAGGACCATCATTGAACTTATTGATTTTCCCACGTTCTGGATTTGGCTGTTAGAATTCTTCCTGGACTTGCTCAACTTATTCTTTTATCCCCCTTGTAGCTTCTGTAAACGGGTAAATCTATAAACTTAATTAGAATTAGGTTCATCCCTCCCTCCCTCCCTCCCTCAGCTAGGATATTTGTGGGTGCCTCTACGTACCTCCCATTGCTCCCCATCAGGAGACACTTAGTATCTAGTTGTCTCCCTTTGTGTGAGGCTAAGGTTAATCCGAGGGGCCCATTTTGCTCAGACATATCCGTACGTCTTTATCAAGCTTTAGAATTAAAGTTATTTTAACATCGTGAAACAAATTGGGGGGATTTTTATCTTTTCTTATAATCTAGAATAGTGAAAATGATATAGTTTTAAAGATTAGGTTGAATTCAGCTATAAAATCATGTGAATTTTTTTTAAATAATAGAGTTTTAGCTGTAAAATTATCTGACATTAAAAAAAAAAAAAAAAAAAAACTAGTACGGGGAGCCTGAGTGTCTCAGGCGGTAAGCGTCTGCCTTCGGCTCAGGTCATGATCCCAGCATCATGGGATCGAGCCCTGCATTGGGCTCCCTGCTTGGCGGGAAGCCTGCTTGGCGGGAAGCCTGCTTCTCCCTCTCCCACTCCCCTTGCTTGTGTTCCCCCTCTTGCTGTCTCTCTCTGTCAAATAGATAAATAAAATCTTTAAAAAAAAAACACGAAAACTAGTAGATCTTCAATCACATTTGTAATCTTTTATATAGTGATTATTCTTTTCAAGTTTTTCATTACTTCTTGGGTCAATTTTATAATTTATTTTGTCAGTAAATCATCCGTTTCTTCCAGGCTATCAAACTGTTGTCATAGGGTTTCCCAATGTCCATTCTTATAATTATTTTCATCTCTTTTATATTTGTGATTATGAACTTAATCTTGCATATTTCTGTTCTATATCATTTTTTATTCCAGTAATAATTTATTGATTTTATTGCTGTTTTCATAACATGGTTTTTTTCTTTTTTCCTTCTTCTATTTTTGTGTTTTCTGTCTTATCAATTTTATGTTTTGTCTTTTTTAATCTCTACTGCATACTTCCTTTGATTTCTTTTATTTTTCTTTTACTAATTATTTAGATGAATATATTAATTTGCTAGGGCTGCTGTAACAATATACCATAGAGCGGGTGGCTTAACCAGCAGGAATGTACTTTCTTACTTTCTCTATTCTGGAGGCTTGAAGTCCAAGGTCAAGGTGTTGGCAGGTTTGATTTCTTCTGAGGCCTCTCTCCTTGGCTTTTCTCCAAGCCCTCACGAGGCCTTTTTCCATGAGCATGGCTCCCTTGTGTCTCTTTGTATGTCCAATTTTCTTCTTCTTATAAGGACACCAGTTATAGTGGATTAGAGCCCACCCATAGGACCTCCGTGTACCTTAACTAGCTGTCGAAAGGCGCTATGTCCAAATATAGTACATTTTGAGGAACTGCAGTTAGGACTGCAACATGAGAATTTGGGGTGGATGTAATTCAGGCCATAGTAATGAGTTTAAATTACTTTACTGTCAATTTTCTTCAAACATGAAGGAATCTGAGGCTGTGCATTTTTCTCTGAATACAGTTAAGCTGTTTTAATATAAAGTATTTAATGTGAACTATTCTTTTTTTTTTCATGCTTTCTAGATAGCATGTAGTGTCATTTTTCAATTTCTTTGATTCAGAGGTTATTTAAGAAAGTGTTTCTTAACTTCCAAAATATAAGATGGTTTTACTTATTAGTTTGTTATTTATTTGTGATGTTCTCGTAGTCTGTGAGTACTCTACCTGAATTTTAAGGATTTTCTTCCAGTCAAATATATTTCCAATTTTTGCCCATTTTATAGTCATAAAAATGCACATTCTGTATTAGTAAGATACCAGTGTAATGTAATTTTATTAGTCTACTTCATTGCTTGTATTATTTAATTTCTCTATGTCCTTACTTATCCTTTCGTGTATCTTTCTACTTGTAAAAGTGACATTTTTAAAAATTGCAACTGTAGCAATGAAATGTTACTCAACCTTAGAAAGAAGGAAATTCTGACATATGTTACAACATGGATGAACTTTAAAGACATTATGCTGAGTGAAATAAGCTAGGAGAAGGAAGGGAAGGAGGTGAGGGAGGGAGAGGAAGAGGAAGTTTTGTTATCAAGTTTCCACAATAGTAAGCTTTTTATTAAAGGGACTATGCCCAAATTGCAGAATTCGTTTACGCTCCGAATAACATTGGTGGTTATATGCCTTCTTGTTATTTGTGTGTCTGGCTGTGACTTTAGATAAAGAAATGGATCACCCAAATAATGAAGGGCAAGAAGAACATTATTAAAAAGTCCAAGAGAACAGTCTAGATTTTGTTTTCTCTTTAAGAGCCGCAGATTTCCCCTAAGAACCTAAAATTAAACACATTAGCTTTCTACATGAGAGCCTAAATGTAATATTGAATTTTTAAAAAAATCTTAGAGCTTTAAAATACCTGTAAAAATACTGGTTTTCCCATCACTGGAAAAATTATATTACTAAAAATTATTTGGAAAGAATCTCTCAGACTTTGTGCAATTTTAATGTAATGAATAGAAAATTAAATACAATTTCGCACTGCAATCGACTTTGACAATGAATAAGATATATTTTACCCCAATATGTGTGTATTGAGTTTTTTGTTTCTTGTACTGAGTGACTAGTCTTTCTATTTTGAGGGAATTTAATATTTAAAGAAATACATGAATATACTCTAGTCTTTAGATTATATTCCATGAAAAAATATGTACAGTAGAACTTAGAAATCCAGAGGAGATAATGCCAGTAGCCAGACTCTTTATAATTCATATGTTTGCAGAGTTCGTGCGGTTCCAAAGATTTTGCGAAAGCTTAAAGCAAGCCAACGTTAGAAACAGGTGCTGGATTGTGCACTCTAGGGACATATTGTCTGGCATATTAGGAAATGCTTTGCTACCGGTATCACGTTTAAACGAACATTTATTTCGGCCAAGATTTAGATCAGGGTTCTGCAAACTTTTCTGCAAAGTGCAAAACAGTATATAATTTAGGCTCTGTAGGGCCATGTGATCTTTGTTGCAACTACTGAACTCTATCATTGTGGTGGAAAAGCAGCCATAGACAATACATAAATAAATGAGCATGGCTGTGGTCCAATAAAACTTTATTTATAAAAACAGGGAGCAGACCGGATTTGCCCCCCATCCCATAATTTGCGAATCCCTGGAAGAGGTGATCATTTGTCAATGACTAAAATGGAAGAAGGCGATTTGGGGGGTTATCTCTTCCTATGATGAAAATTTTAATAACCTTTCCAGTCCACCTCTTCATCAGCTTAATGCTTTTAATTTCTGTCTATAATAAAAGAAGTTTAGACTTCTTTCAGCAGTCATGTAAAAAATATACTGACTCTGGTCTTACAATGTTTGAAAATGTATATGAAAGCTTTCCTGTGGCTAATTCGAAAACCTCCAAATGCTGACACTGAACCAACAAGCACTATGTCTTTCTCTGAGTCCTGAGTTTTATCCCCATAAGGCCCCACTTTTAAGTTTCTCAGCTTTATTAATTCCAATCTCTTCTTTTTGTTTCCCCAGGCCTGGTCGTGGTCACTCCTTCCCGCTGCTATGTCTGTGAGCGCATATAGTTCTCACTCTCTCTCTCTCTCTCTTTTAGACTGTTTAGTTACCACATTAATCATTTTGCGTAGCTAACAATTCTTTGAATTAAATTCTCCCTGTTCAAATACTGATGTGGCTTGTCTCCTAAGTGGACCCTGACTGATATGTCTGAAATGAAACTCCCTTCAGTTATTAGAAAATTATTAAGTATTTTTGGAACAACTTGGGTATTCTGAATCCACTCTTTCAACTATAAATTTTATGAAACCTAATGCAGATCAAATATTTCCAATTAAATTAGTGTCCAAACTAAGATGCGTTATAAGTAGGAAAAGAATATCAAATACGCCCTCAATAATTTTTATAGTGATTACATGTTAAAATGACAAAATTTTAAATATATTAGGTTAAATACAATATATTGTTAAAACTGCTTTCATCCGTTTCTTTTTACTTTTTTAAGTGTAACTACTGGGAAATTTTAAATTACATATTTGACTTTATTTCAATAGGACAGTGCTATTCGAGACTTTTTTCCTACATTATTATCATGTTTTACATGAGGATGAGAATCCAAGGGAGGGCAAAAGGACTGCCAGAAGACTGAGAGAGGAAGAAAGGGAAGTGTTTTATCTTCGTTTTTAAATACACCTTCAGGTCAAAATGCTTGAGCCTGGTTTTCAAGAATAAATTACATTTCAACATATTGCAGGAGGCCATCCAAATTTTCCTTTTGTACAATAATTTAATTCTATTTGATATTGTTTGCAATATCTGAGCCATTGGCTAGAGTTCCCTTAAATATTTTTCAATTAAATAGATTAATTCTGCAACAGGATTAGACTGTATAGGCCTTTGCGGGGGGAAATTGTTCAACATTATCAAAAAGTATATCCTGGTTTGTAAAAAAAAAAAAAAAAAAAAGGATGACCAGCCTTCATAGTAAACTTTCAGCATAACAAACCCAAATGTATAAATGGCATAAGTATTGTAACTAGGTTGGATTCATTAATATTCATCCCACTAGAAAAATGAACTTAAATTTTAAGTAGAATTTCAATAGCTTTTGAACATAGAAGTCAGTGGGGACAAACGTAATCAAAGTAGGGCATCAAGTGGTATGTTATCTCACAAGTGAAGGGTGTAACCCTGAAAATGGGGCAAACTGGAACTCAGCATTTTCTCCTGGAGTTTGGGTCTGAGACCTCCCCTTCAGGCTTAGGTATGAAACCGGTAGGAGCTGAGCTGAATGCTGTCCTCGGCAAGTATTGTTCTCATTAGCCCACAACCCTTCCTTCTGTTGGGAACTGCTCCTGCTCTCTCGCTTGTGGTACTGGACGCAGAGTTATCAGATAAAATACAGAACTCCTGCTAAATTTGAATTTCAGATACGCAATGAATACCAAATACATGGAGCAATCTCATCTGCCAACCAGAGTGTCCACCTGGCTTCATATACGTGGGTGCTTGACCTGGGGTTGTCCAATCACAGCATCCCTATTCCCTTGTTCACACTGATTGGTCTAATGCATTAGTATTGTCCCAAGTAGGACCAATCAGAACCTTTCCATGCGATTTCATATAGGGAGCCTGGGGAAGAGATGGTGTCCTTTCCATTTTGGTTGCACGCTACAGGGATGGGAGTTTGGGCAGCAGCCGTGTTTCCTGCCATCTGGACAGAAGCTGCCTGTGGTAGGAGAAAAGAAGGGTAACTATGAAGAATCAAGAGATAAAGACAGATGGGCGGTGCTCTATTTCTTCTGTTTGGAGGTATTCTTGGTGTTTTGTGCCAAGATTTGATAGTGATTAAGTGCTCGTTCCCTACCTATATTAAACTCACCTAGTCGCAAGTTCTTACTGTCCAATACACATGAAATTAAGCCAACATCTTGGCCACAATGCCATGATAAACATTTATTTTCTTATCCCTTTGGCCTTCTTTTCCTAGAGTTCTACTGGGCAGGATGGTGTGTCCAGGTATGGTACAGATCGGGACACTTGTTCTTTGATAGTAAACCTATGGCGCTGATGCCGTGAACACTCTGAAGGCACGACCCGAATTTCCCTTTCTTGGAAGAGTACTGAAAGAAGGCAGTGTCGGTGTTCTCTATTTCCAACTCCAACTCTATCACCATTCCATTCATTTTCTAAGACGGTCCTGTCATTAGGCAGCGCTTGCAAACATTACTGTGTGGTCTGTTTCTAGGATCCTCAAGGCAGGGGGTTTCTAGTGCTGCCTTCAGGGAAGAAAGTGGCCCCCTCACTCTGGCTTTTATATCACAGTCCGTGGAAGTTCAGGGAGGTGGGAAAAGGTCAGAAGGCAGGACTGGCTGCTTAATCTGTGGGATTCAATACAAATATCTATCTTCTCCAAAAATGCATAAGAATTTGGAGATGGCAACAGCAGGGCACTAAACCAGCCCCGAGTCCTTCTAAGCTCAAGGTCGAAGACCCATGGAGGCAGTCTGACCTGAAGGTCGTATTTAATCTCTTGATGCCTTAATTTCCCCATCTGTAGAACAAGAGGCAAAACTGGCTTTACAGCGTAACAGATATTAAATGAGTTATTTGTGAAACTTGTGAAGCTCCAGGCATGGAGTGGGTTCTCAGTGAACAAAGTCACTACCATCTGACTCCATTATATGTGGTAGCCAAGAGTGCAGGCTCTGGAGTCAGCCAGAGGTGGACTCAAAACCCGGCTCTACTGCTTCCTGTGGCCAATGACCCGATGTCTCTAAAGCTCGGATTCCTCACCTACAAAGAGGAGATACTATATGCAAGTTATTTTGGAATAAGTTAGGAAAGGTGATTTTGAGGATTCGGTGAAATAATGCATTTAAAGCCTTTAGCAGAGGCTCCTGGGTGGCTCAGTGGGTTAAGTGTCTGCCTTTGGCTCAGGTCATGATCTCAGGGTCCTGGGATCAAGCCCTGAATCCAGCTCCTTGCTTGGCGGGGAGCCTGCTTCTCCCTCTGCCTCTCCCCCTGCTTCTGTATGCTCTCTGTGTCAAATAAATAAAATCTTAAAAATAAGGCATTTAGCAGCATTCCTGCCCATAGGGCTCTGATTCTAACGCCGATGCCCCTAACCACGTGCGTGCTGCCGTCAGCTGTAGAGTGTCCTCACCATTCGGTCTCAAATCCTTGCTGTTGGCCTGCCTTCCTGGAGCTGCCAGGGATGCGGGGTGTAGCACGCGTGAGGGAGTTTTAAAGAATTTATCTATTTGACTGGCTTCTATGCATCTGTCAGCCTGAGTATCCACCTGTCTGTCTGACAGAAAGCAAAGAAGGGCTGGCCACAAAAGCAATGGCAGACTTAGGGAAACATGAATCGGCGACTGGTTTGAGACTTAAGACGTATTTATCAAACTTCAGCCAGAGCTGGGTTTGTTTACCCCTGATTATATGTTCTTCATTGGGGTGTTTCTGAAACAACACTATGTTGTTGTTGTGTGCTGTTTTTTCCACTGAGCAATTACCATTTTTCTTTTGAATGGATGCTGCTAATTTCCTCCGCAAGACGAGGGACTGCCAGCCACACCCGTGCGCAGAGCGCCCACAGAGAAGCAGCTAAAATTGCACTGGAACTAGGATCAGCCTTCCTGGGTCAGTTTTCCAACGAGCGGGGGTGTTGCCGTTTTATTTTGCTTTCATCCTGGTGTTAGAGTTTGACCTGAAGTTCGGAGCCCAAAGAAAGGGGGCGGCTGCGGAGACGCTTTGCCTTGGCTTCCCGGCTCTGGAAAACTGGGAGGATTTTTGTAGCCCTGACGACTAACTCTAGGCCTGCTTTGAAATGTCCAGATGATCCATACTTTCTAGGACTTTTTCTAGATCAGGAGTTTTCTCTTGCTCCGAAGTGGGTTAAACTGTGAGGCGACAGCATGCGCAGGAGAGTTGAAATAAACTTGCTGTTTGCTTTGTTACTTAATTAAGTAGCAGGCTTTTTGTTAAACGCCTGCTGTGAGCCTGGCACTGTACTAGGATTGGAGAGAAGGCTGTACCTAAATGTCTGGTCGCTAAATTAAACAGTCATGAAATAAACACAGTTACCTTTGTTCATTTCCCTCTCTCCCCTTCCAGTGCTTCCTGCCCCTGCCCCTCTTAAAGGGCTTTTCTTCCTCCTAATATTCTCAAAGTAGATATTCTGAGAGGAGTAGTAGGTGACTTGTCTGTAAGAGTGCATTTCAATAAGTTTAGAAAAGGCTACATTAATAATAAAAACAGTTTTTCTCAGGGCGCCTGGCTGGCTCAGTGGGTACAGCATGCAACTCTTGATCCCGGGGTTGTGAGTTTGAGCCCCACGTTGGGTGTACAGATTACTTAAACTCTTTAAACAACAACAATAACAACAACAGTTTTTATCCACTGCTTCCATGTGCTGCTTAGGAGCTGGGTGCTTTATAGTCATTACTTCGTTTATTCTCCGAGCTCCGATGATCCTCATTTTGTCTGAGTTGCACAGCTGGTGGGTGGCATTATGCTGCACCAGACAGTTTCCTTAATGACAGAGCCAGCCTCAGCCAAACCCAGCCTAAGTAGGCTTCTTCAGTGCAGGGATTCTCCGAGCCTGTCGTATGCTGCAGGGCCTGTGAGTCTCCAAGATGAGAAGATAGTACGCTGTGGCTATTTGTGTCCCTCTCCTATTTTTTAGGGGGAAGAAAGGTTTAAAAGTGAAAAATCGTTGGTCACAGTCATGAATTTCAACCAAGTTGCTGAGTCCATACTACGTGTCAAACACTGGGCTCTGCTGGGCCTCCTATTATGATACAGAGTCTGTTCTCAAAGCACTTTTGTTTGCAGGTAACAAACCCACTCAAGCTCGTACAAATAAAGGGCAGTTTATTGTAGAGATCTGGCTCTTGCAGAATCCCAGGATAGGAAATAAAGCTGAGTTGGTATTTTAGCTCCTGATAGGTCCTCAGGAATGAAGTCTGTTCTGTCTTTCCTGGGGCTGCAGGATCTCTTGCCTCTATTTCTCTCTGGTATCTTCTGTTTGCCTGCCCCCCCTCTATTGACTGCCCAGCAGTATCTATTCACTTCATAGGTCACCAAACATGCCCACCACGCCCAGGTCCGCATGGCCTTCCAGTGCAGACAACGACTCTTCATCTCCTGATTCAAATTCACAAGATAAAAAATGTGACCGGATCTCCTTGGTTAGATGTCTAGCCCTGGTCATCAGCTGTGGCCGTGAGGTAGGCTTATGTAATTTTTTTTTAAAAGATTTTATTTATTTGTCAGAGAGAGAGTGAGAGAGCAAGTGCACCCAAGCAGGGGGAGCGGCAGGCAGAGGGAGAAGCAGGCTCCCCACTAAGCAAGGAGCTGAATGAGGGGCTCCATCCCAGGACCCTGGGATCTTGATCTGAGCCAAAGGCAGACGCTTAACCCACTGAGCGACCCAGGCATCCCTAGCTCATGTAATTTATGGCCCCTCCAAGCTAGGACCATGCCAGGAAAAGCAACGATAGATATAAGTTGCTATACGTCTGCTATAAGTACTTAAAGAAAAACGGCAGTAAGACTGACAGTTCTTGAACAGTAAGTCTAATTTCTCTCATTTGATTGTGTGTCTATGCGCCTTCACGGGAGACAGCATTCCAGCACATCTAGAAGGATGTCATGAATATGGTTATTCTGTCAAATGAAAGACAAGGCTTCGTAAAACTATTTATCACCCTGGGACCTTCAAGACATATCCTACACCTGAGATTCAGAGTTTATTTGGTTTGGGGTTTGTTTTTTTAATAAATAAACTAAAGTTGAGTCTAATCCCTTTGATCATTAAGTGTGTCTCTTTGGATTCTCCCACTAAAGCTCAGAAGTCTAGAGTATTGGAAGGAATTTAAGAAATGCCAAACTAAGGGACAGCTGGGTGGCTCAGTTGGTTACGTGTCTGACTCTGGATTTCAGCTCCGGGTCTTCAGATCAAGCCCTACAGCAGGTGCTGCACTCAGTGGGAAGTCTGCTTGAGCTTCTGTCTCTCCCTCTCCCTCTGCCCCTTCCCCTTGTGCTCTCTCTCTCTCTCTCTCTAAAATAAACAAATAAGGGGTGCCTAGGTGGCTCAGTTGGTTAAGCAACTGCCTTCGGCTCAGGTCATGATCCTGGAGTCCCAGGATAGAGTCCTTCATTGAGTTCCCTGTTCAGCAGGGAGTCTGCTTCTCCCTCTGACCCTCCCCCCTCTCATGTTTTTTCTCTCTCTCTCTATCAAATAAATAAATAAAATCTTTAAAAATAAATAAATCTTTTAAAAAAAAGTACATTCGTAAACAACTACCCAAATAAATATGTATACTACATTTTTTAAAAAATACCAAATTAAATTGGTCTTCTAAGGACCATATCTTTAAGGGTGGTTATATGACAAGGTGTTTTCCAGAAGTTGTTGGTAAATGTTCAGAGAAGTCAAAGGGACTGATGGCCCAAGATTTTCTAAGCCTCCCAGAACAGGTGTGATATCAGCAGCCTAAGCCTAGTTGTAACCAGCTGGTCTACCCTGTATTCCCATGTGCCATGATGGGAGCAAACACCGAGTTAATTTAACTTTTGGTAAATGTTGGCTGTATCTTTTTTTTCACGAATGTAATACAAATCATTATTAACAAAAAGTCAGGAGAGAAGTAGATAGCATTTTACCGCTGGATAGCATCTTTGATTCTAGCTCTTTTGTTGTATCCAAGCAGGTCACTCCAAAGTAGAAAAGGGAAAAACCACGGTAAGGCTCTGTTTTAGCTTTCTAAAGAAGAGAGTATTCTTCATAATAGCTCTGTTTGAAGTGGACTTAAGCAGTTTCCTCCACTGGGTAAGAGTTATTTCCTGTTCAGCACTGGGTGGGGTTGATAGGCTAAGGGAAAGAAGCTGAGCGTTGCACGGAATACGTGCAGCAAAACGGTGGAAGTGGAAAGAGCAGGGGTAACAGGATAGTTTTATTTTTTTTGTTTTATTGATTGATTGATTGATTGGCTGTTAGGACAACAAACTATTTATTTATTTATTTATTTATTTATTTATTTATTTATTGGCTGTTAGGACAACAAACTTCTGTCCTATAACTGGACATTGAGCAATTCACAGAGGGAATCAGTAAGGTCCTGTAACCTCTGGACAACTACAGGCAGTGCCCCAGCAGAAGATGTCAAGTGCTCACCTAGGACAGCAAGGGACCTAAGAAGAGGACAGAAAAGGACAAAGCAGATGAGAACTACGGAAACAGTGGAGTGGGACTCAGTTGTTTGTGGCTATGGATCCACTCGCTAGGGAAGGAGAATTCGTACTGAAATAAGACCATTGTCCATCTAAGTTAACTGTGAGTAATTCTGTATATAAATTCCTCTATAGGGTTATTCAGATATTTTCCAATAGTTTATTTGTAAAAGAACCTCATTCAGATTGCATTGCGGTAGGACATCTGGACTGGGGTAAACTTAATTGCACCACTCCGGCGTGGCGTAAAGAGGGCATCATATCCGAAATGAAATTATAGTGCAAACTGCTCTCCTAATTAGTAGAAGGACCACAACTCTCGAACTGAGTTCTAGGACAGATGGCACTGCATTAGACAGAGTGATGGGGGAAGACCTCTCTGTCCAAATTTGAGCAGAACCTTTAATGACACATCCTCTCACCTAAGGACCAGTTCCTTTAAGAGGCCATATCTTTTATATTTTGAAACAGACTTAGGAACTTGTCAGGTTCATAAAAAATATGTAGAGAGCTAGTAAATAGGCACATTGCTATACAGATATCCTAGCCTACTACCAAAGATAACGAGGACACTACCAAAAAAAAAAAAAAAAGGAAAATAATGGATCTATATCCTTCATACACATATTCTTAACAAAATATTAGTGAATAATATTTAACAACATATTCAACAATTAATACATTATGACCAAGGTGGGTTTATCCCAGAACTAACTACAAAGTAGTTTTAATATATAAAATCAAGCATGTAAGCAGAATCACCTTATTAATATGATAAGGGAGAAAAACAATATAATTATATAGAGTCAGAAAAAGCTTTTGACATGATTCAGCATCAATTTATGTTTTTTAAAAAACTCAGGAAAATTGGAAAAAGGAAATTATTTAATCTGACAAGGGGTATCCATGGAAAACCTATAGCTAATACACCTAATGGTGAGGAATTGGATGTTTTCATTGTAAGACTGGGATCATTGCACGGAAGCTTGTTCTCACCACTTCTATTCAACACTGTACGGGAGGGGGGAGGTCCTAGCCATTGCAATAAGGCAAGACAAATAAATAAAAGTCATAAATATTGGATAGAAAAAAATAAAATGTTTATTTGCTGGAGATATGACTACTTATATAGAAAATCCTAAGGAATCTAAAATACAACTATGAGAACTAATAAGTAAATTTAGTAAGTTCATAAGATAAAAATATTAATGTAATAAAATCAATTATATATTTATATACTGGCCACAGCAATTGGAAAACTAAATTTTAAAAATCAATTCCAGGGGTGCCTGGGTGGCTCAGTCAGTTAAGCACCCGACTCTTGATTTTGACTCAGGTCATGATCTCAGGGTTGTGAGATCAAGCCCCATGTCAGGCTCCACACTCAGCAGGGAGTCCGCTGGAGATTCTCTCTCACGCTCTGCCCCTCCCCCCCACGCTCTCTGTTTTTCTCTCTCTCTTTCTAAAATAAATAAACATTTTAAAAAGTGAAAAACAAATAAAAATCAGTTCCATTTACAATAGTGTCCAAAACCAAAAAATATTTACAAATAAAATCCTCAGATCTCTATGTGAAAAAGACCTCTACATTAAAAACTGCAGAACATTACTAAGGGAAAATTTTAAAGTCTTAAGTAAGTGAAAATATATACCATGGTCATGCATGGAAAGACTTAGTATTCTTAGGATGTCAATTATCCCCGAAGTGATTAACAGACTGAAAATAATACCAATCAAAATCCCAGTAGGCAATCTTATAGAAATTGGCAAACTGATTTAAAAGCGTAAGAAAATGCAAGTGTTTGGGAATAGCCTAAGCAATTTTTTTTAAAAGAACAAAATAAGAGGATATCACTACCTGGTTTTTCCTATAAAATTATAAAAAGCAATGCCGTCAGTGTGGTATTGATGAAAGGTACACACATAGATCTGCAGAATAAAGAGTCAGACCCACAAATATTTGGTTAATGTTTCAACAAAGTTGCCAAGAAAATCTAGGAAGGAAAGGAAAAGTCTTTTGCAACAAGCGGCACTAGAATTGGATATACGTATGGGGGAAGAAAACATAGACTTTTACCTTAATTTATACACTAAGATTAATGCCAAATGGAACACAGACCTAAGGGCAAAACTATAAAACTTATAAAATAATATGCAGGAGAAAAAAAATCTTTGCAACCTTGTGATAGACAAATATTTCTTAGGTAGCCACAAAAAGGCACACAACTATAAAACAGAAAATTAAGAAATTGGACTTTATCAAAATTAAAAACTTTTGTTCTGCAAAATACACCATTAAGTAAACAGAAAGATAAGTCACAGAATGGGAGAAAATATTCAATAGATAGATCAATCTGACAAAAAACTTGTATGCGGGATAAATAAAGAACTATTACAAGTCAACATAATAAAAAAAATTTTTTTTCTTAAGTGGGCAAAAAATTCACGGGGCACCTGGGTGGCTCAGTCGGTTAAGCATCGGCCTTCTGCTCAGGTCATGATCCCAGGGTCCTAGGACCAAGTTCCACATTGGGATCCCTGCTCAGTGGGGAGCCTGCTTCTCCCTCTGCCTGCCGCTCCCCCTGCTTGTGCTCTCTCTCCCTCCCTCTCTCTCTGACAAATAAATAAATAAAATCTTAAAAAAAAAAAGTGGGCAAAAAATTTGAACAAACACTTCACAAAACAAGATATAAGAATGGTTGGGGTGCCTGGCTGGCTCAGTTGGTAGAACATACGACTCTTGATCTCAGGGTCATGAGTTCAAGCCCCACCTTGGGAGTAACGTTTACTTCAAAATAAAATTAAATTAAAATTAAAAATAAAAGATGAAAGAATGGTGAGTAAGCATATCAGTCATGCAGGGAAATGCAAATGAAAGCCACAGTGAGATACTACGACATACTCATTATAATGGCTCCCATTATAAAGGCTGCCCGGCTCCTGTCTTGCAGAGGATGTGGTGTAACTGGAACTCTCATACTCTACTGGTGAGAATATAAAATATAAAATACAATTACTTTAGAAAACTTTTTGGCAGTTTTTTAAAAAGTTAAGCGTGCACCTACCATATGACCCAGTCATAGGTGCTTCCCAAAAGTAATGAAAATATGCGTCCGCGCAAAGACTTTTATGTGGATGTTCATTGCATCTTTAATCACAATAGCCAAAAACTGGAAACAACCCAATGTCCATTAATTGAAGAATGGATAAATAAAATGTGGTATGCAGACAGTGGTAATAAAAACAGATGACCTTTTGATATGCACAAGAAAGTGGGCACATCTAAGAATCATTATGCTGAGTCAAAGAAGCCAGACCCCAAAATGTTTATAATGTATCATTTCATTTATATGAAATTCTAGAAGATATAAAGTAATTATAACAACACAAACCAAATCAGTGGCTGCCTGGGCCAGGGGTGGAAGGAGGGATCAATTGCAAAGGGACATGGGGAAACATGTGAGGTTGATGGAACATTCTGGATCTTGCTTGCGGTGATAGTTTCACTATTTATATGCCAAAACTCATTGATTTGTACACTATAAATGAGTGCAATGTATTGTCTGTAAATTATTTCTCAATAAATTAAAAAAAATAAAAGTACTATTTGGCCCTTTTCCAACCTGTCTTATCATTTTCGATAGTCTCTTATTGTTGACTCATTTTAGCAATTCCAACTTTAATTTTTAAAAACCTTTTATACCTATTTATTTTGTATTCTGAATCTGATAAATTCGGATTGTTTAGTCCTAAAATATCTAATGCTGTTCATTGTGTCCACTGACTCTCACTTACAGAGGATTATTTTCTTGTGTCATGGGTGATCTTTGGTTGGAAGTTTATATTTCATCATTAATCTTAATCCCTTGAAAACCTGGGGGTCTAGGCAGATGACGTCTTACTTAAAGCGGACAGGATTGGGGTTTGCTTTTACAGGGAGGCAGAGGTACTGCTGAAGCTGAAAGCACCCCAGCTTTCAGTGGTGGGACTCGGGTCCAGCCACCAACCTTGTCTCCAGCCTGAAGTGGAGCCCATCTCGGCCCCGCCCTCGGAGAAAACTCACAGGCTCATTCTCCTCGAATGCCCCAGTTCTGACTCCTGAATTTCTCCCCTCCTAACACCCAGAGGTTTCTCTTGCTCCCTGGGAACTCAGCAGCTGCGGGACAGAAAGTATGGCACATGCGGATTTACATTCATCTTTCGGAGCCTCAGAGAAAAGGGGAGTAAGCCCTAAATGGCAAAATGATAGCCTTGCCTTTTAAGGGTTTTGAACTAAAAAGAGGTGTGATCATATGCATCTCACCCCTGAACCCAGGATCTTTCTCTAAATCTCATTACCGGCAGCGAAGCTAAGTGCTAGTTGTATATGGCCATCCGTTTTGTGCTGAGGTGGAGGAAAGAAACGTTTAGGGCAGAGATGACAAAACAACTGTACAAAGAACATCCTGGAGAACAACGGAATCATGTAAAAATGCAGAGCATCACATTTAACCTAACTGAAATTACTTACAAAGAGGTCAACTGTGGCTTTTTACAATTGTCAACATTTCTTTCTTTCTCCCTCTGAATTTTTATTCAGACTGTATTTTATTTATCCTTAGGAATTAAATTATAGTATTTTTAATTATTTGGCTACTGAATGTTCACTCTATTTGGAATGTCATGGACTACTTAAAATGACTAGCTCACCCCCCCCCCCGGGGTTTTGTGAGGTTGATAGTGGTGGAGAGCTGTGTCTAATTCAAGATTCCAGTTCCCGTCTCTCTTTACATAAGAAATGGTGGAAAAAGTTCATTGAAGGTTTTAATTAGCATGCAAGCTGAGTCTTAAATGCAAAGGAGACCCTAATACTACTTTTAACTGCATCTAACATAGGGTGATGAAAGACTGCAACATTGGACCAGTATAGGGTAAAATATCATTATTATTGCTACTTGCAACGACAGTATCATCCTTTATTAAGCGCCCATAGTGCGCTGGGAGCCGAAGGAACATTGTCTTTTTTTCTGATTAGCACTCTGCCTCACTGGAGGATTGCAGCAGTTTATTGTTCAGGTTTATGATCTTGGTCTGAATTCGGAATAAAGCACACTGTGCCAGCTTCAGCCCTTCGTATGCTCGCCTTATAACCTGGCTGGTTAAGAGGGATGGAGGTCCATATTTTTTTCCCCTTAGTTGGAAGTGGGTAAGGAACCTGCTCAAAAACATTGCTTCGGTTAGCCAATCAGGAAACAGAAATTAAGGGAATGCCTCGTCCTGCTCTCTTTTACTGAATGAACTTGACTGAATCACTTGGAGACCAAATTCTGCCTCGTGACAGTCTGCCTCCCATCCAAATATTATCTGGTGGTTCTCCTTGGCTGGGGAACTGGGGGTGACTAATGACGAGAGGCATATCCAAATCCCAGCAAGCCTCCTCGGGCTTTGAACTGAACTTTGGGACGTGACAGGACCTGGCAAAAAATGGAAATACCTTCCCTGACATTTTTGCTCATGTTTTCTAAATTCACTTTCCGATAAGGGCAGTGAGTTTGCTCGAGTGGGAAGTGCTGACAGACAAAGTGGAGTCTCCGACAAAATTCTTCCTAGCACTCTAATTATCCTTTCCTTCTCTACTTCAGTATCACATGTAGCCATGTGTAGAATCATAAAATAATTATGCAGTGTACAAGCTTTCTGGGAGCATGTACCACTGTTTTCCTAATTCTTTATCTCTCCCATTGATCGTGGCGTGTGTGCATTGATCCAAGTCGGCCATCTGGTTAGGCAAGATAAGCGTGCTAGTGTCTTTGCATTGCACTGTCACGAGGGGAGGGGGCACATTTTGGCTGTAGGGAATTACGGGGGCAGGATTAGCCCTCTTCCTATGAGGAAACTGAATTTTAAATGCAATGTTGCAGCTGCATGGACCATGTTGCTAACTTCTGTTTTTGCCATGAACTGGGTAGATTTTTCTTCTTGTTCATATTGTCTCCAAAGGTAGAGCGATGCCTTGTATTAAATGGGGAGGGGTGGGGGCGGGCGTGGAGAGAAGATTCATTTTTAGCACACGTTAGACTTGGAAGTGACGGATATACTACAGGATTTCTAAATGGTAAAACTGCTTTCAAATGACTACAAAAGGCTGCTGGGTAAAAAGCGGTTTAAAGTGAGACTCCTTGCCCCCTTCCCCCAAACAAAATTATTTCAGAGAGGGAAGAAATATTTGTACTAGTCCACACAAAAGAAAAATAAAAAGGAAACTGAAAAACAAATGATGCGTGTATCATAGCCAAAGGCATTACTGCATGAAGCTCAGAGCGGGCCGGGGGTACCCTCTCCGTTTGTCTCTCTCTCTCATGTATTGAAATTAATGTTTGCCCCAAGTTTATGACCACTGGGACGGACTGAATGTGCTGTTTAATTCAAAGAGACTTTTTTTTCCAGCCCTGTTGGCCACTGTTGTTTTTAAAATTTGATTGCAGCCATTGTTGTCTCATATTCTGCAAATGTGTGGACGACTCAAAAGCTTTTCCTCCAAAATTGAACAATTCTGTCAAAAAAGATTAGTTCTATTTTGTCTGCTGGGTGCTGACTATTCATGAATGTAAAGAGAGAGGGCTTGGGTGTCATACTAAGTTGCTAAGGTGGCTGGATTTCAGCTATTGACTTGAAGATACCAAACTGCAGTCCACAAAAGAGCAGCCAGAAGGAGAGGGGAGAGCCGGCCTGCCATGTGTTCAAGCTATACCTTCTTTAGCTGCCCATTTATTTCTTTTGTTGCCAGAACTTTTATTGTCATACAGTTGAAAAAAATGTTAGACACAAGCTTCAGGCAGCACCAAGCAGAAAAAAGGATTAGCATATCACTAGGATCATCTTACACTGAACCAAATTCTTTTCAGGATGTATAATTAGCGAGAATACAGTCTTTTTTTTTTTTTTTTTTTTGGAGCCTATGGACAGAAAAAAATGAGCTCAGATCTTTGGCTAGAATATTAGAGGAAATAAAAGACAGTTGCCAATTTCAGAGAGATATATACATATTAACTGTTTCTTTGCAGAGCTTTTGCAATTCCCTCAAGAAATGTCTGGTTGAATGGGGGAAAACTTACTATGAATTCCTGTCATTGTCTCAGGTTTTCTAAGAGGGAAATACTGTGTCGTTGAACACGGTCAAAATTTTAGACCGATGAAATCAGATTCGGGATTAAATGAATGTAGAAGAACTTTTCTGAACCCGGGGGGGGGGGGGGCTCGAAGGAAATGTGTGGTTTTCACACAATGACATTTTACTCTGTGGAAGGTACTAGGTAATTAAAAATGTAATTGGGCAATTGAAGGCAGTAAAATGTGCTTTTGGGGTCTACTAGTGAATAATTCTGTGGGGCTTGCTTCAAGCTGTCTAAAACTTCCCTGGTAATTCGTAGGTGTTAAATGTGTTTATCTGCCAGTAGGAAAACAGAGTGCCTGGATCCCCTTGTCTTTATCTGCTTTTCTCTCACCCTTCTCTTTGAGTTGTACATTTAAGCAGTTTACATTCAGCACGTAGGTCAAAGCAGATTTGTCTAATCAACTCATATTTCACAGGACAGATATCTACGTGTATTTCCAGATATGCAGGCTTTTAGAGAAGCCCAGGTGGAGTGGAGGGAGAAAAAGAATGTTTTTTCCTCAAAAGTGTTTTTTTAAGAATTAACAAAATGTTCACTAAAAGTAAAAGTGCTTGATCTGAATGTATCTCTGTTTCAGTTTCTTGAGATAGCTGATGTATTTGTTTAAGAGATGAGGTGTGTTATGTCAATCTGGGGCCATCTGGATTCTTGGTTTTGAATCCTGAAGACTTACCTTCGTTTTACTCCCACTCCTGTGGGTAGCCTTTCCCTGTCCCGCTGTCCTTCCCTGCAAAATACTCTCCATCCCCTGCGTTCCTTCTGGATCAACTTCATTTCATATTTTCTGAGGACACTCTCAGCTTATCTTTGTGGCAATGATTTTTAAAACTAGCTAACTTTAACTATTAACAGGAAGCAGTGGACATTTAGGTCCGTAGGAAGCAGTTATTTCAAGTTTCATAACCCTTAAGATACTGGAGGAAGTCTTCATTGAGCTTTTCCTTGGAATTAAGAGAACTCAGCTCTGACTCTTTATTTTCATATTTCTTCTGGTTTGAAATTTTCAGTCAAATGGCTTCCTGTTGGCTAGAAATCAACTGTGGACCTAGATAGTACACAGAGTTCAATTGTGTTGTCTTTATTTCGAGAAGACCACTCTGGTTTGCATTGGTTATGTCTCCATGGAAGACTATGTGTGCAATTAGCAACATGGCAAGGAAGAAAGAATACAAATAAAATTACTGTAAAAATTATGAATTAGAGATGGCATTCTTTAATTATTTTCTTCCATTACCATAACAGTATTTTTTAAAGATCACGCTTTGCTATCTAAGTTTTTGTAATTTCTATAATTCGCAATTTCTATAATTCATAATTTCTGTAATTTTTACTTGGGGACAGAAATGTCAGTCCCTGCAAGAAACTAGCTATGTATGCAGTTGCTCATGATTTAAGACAGTCTTAGGTCACTAACACTTCTGCTAATTTTCTAGGGCACAGTTTAATCAAACTTGTGTTTTGTTGTCCCCGAATCATTGGCTATTTAATTATTCTCAGAAGTTTTATAGTCTTCCTCCTGCTCAAGGCATACCACCCAGATCCTTCTCGTGCACACATATTCCTATACCCACACAGATCAGAGATTTGGACGTCCCTTCAGGGTACCAGCCTCGGAAACATGGCTCTCCGTGGTGGAGGCAATAAGAGAACGATGCCTAAATCTAGAGCTCAAATTGTCGAATTCAGAGAAAGGTAGTGTCAGGCAAACATAGAATATTCACTGCTGGGTAACCTGAAAGTGGGTTTAGGAGTTTTGTTTAAGGACTTGAGTACAGTGGCACTAAGATGCGGGGGGGTGGGGGGTGCCCTGTAAAGTGACATTTAGGTAATTCTGGATCCTGCAGTAGCATGATGTCAGCAGTGGACGGGGAACGGAAGGGCATGGCTCGAAGAGAAAACTCAGCACAGGACAGAGAATTCACAGAGGTAATGACATGCAGGGAAGAGGGGAAGAGTGGGTGGTGACAAATTTTCTATTTTAGATGTTGTGAAGATCAAATGCAGAGGAACAGCACCAATGTCTTTCTAAGTATCAGATTTGAGCTTTAAAGAAAAGTAATTTGTGATCAATCAAAATACGTCAACTGCTAATCTTAACAGGATCTTTAATATTTTTAGCTGCTCAATGTGTCATTAGCAAAGTGATATTTTATACAGAATATTGTATATATGCTTTACATTGTGTACATGGTGTGATAGTGTTGCTCAGATTAACCTACTCGATCTTTCTAGGACATTAATAATGTCCCTTCTAAAGTTTAACCACCATAATGGCAAGGGGTTGTTTAGCATTAACATGTTATCATGTCAGTGCCACACATTCATTAAATGTCACTAGCAAAAGAATTCTCAATTACTATGAATTAGGTAGGCCTTCAAAGACAAAAATAAGATTCTCCGAAATATGGGCATTTAATTATGACTCTAGCCTAATAAACCTTGTGACTCTTATTGGGGAAGAACAAAGAGACTTAGCATTTTAAATTTATAATTATGGCATAGTTCCTATTTTTTAATATTTATTCATTTTCATCTATACAGCTGGGATGTTTTAAGCTACTTTTTTGTAGATAGACGCAGTATAATTTTTTTTTCCTAAATGGATCATTACCTCTATATGACTGAATCAGCTGGCTTTTTGACCTGTACATGTCCTCCACTCTTAAGAAAGAGGAGACTCTGTGCTCTTAGAAGCAGAAATTGTTATGATGAAGATAAGATAAGCACGTATAAATTTTTTATAATGTGATAAAAGCATACCTCCCTATCAGCTCTAAAGGCAAGTGTTACGACTAATGTTCAAAAAAATTAAAAAGGATAATATCATGAGCCATTTGCATCTAACATGTTTTGTATGTTTTACTGATTAATCTATAATGTGAAGAGCTATTTCATTTTATTATTTAAAAAAAATTTTTTTAAGTAAATTCTATGCCCAGCAAAGGCCCCAAACCCACAACCTGAGATCAAGAGTTGCCTGCTCTACTGACTGAGCCAGTTGGGTGCCCCAGAAGAGCTATTTCATTTTAATGGCTAGTATTTCTTGAGTCCTAACCAAGGTCTAGGCACTGTTCTAAGGACTTTACAACAACAAGCTCATTTAGTCTTCGTAACCTTATGAAAAGCTATTATGATTATACCCTCCCTTACAGATGAGGCAACTGAGATTAAGGAAGTCAAGTAACATGTTCAAGGTCATACAGCTGGTAAGTGATGAAGCTGGCTTCAAAATCAGGTCATCTGACTAGAGTTCCTTTGAACTACATTACACCAGCACCTTTCACACATTCGATAGAATGGAAAATAACAAGTTACATCTAGGCCTGCAGGATTATTACAGCGGGAAGCATATGCCCAGGGAAACAGAGGCAGATCTAGAAGGAGTCAATAGAACCACAATAGACAGTAATTGTCGTAAGACCCTACCATCCTTGTTGGGAGTTTTAATCCAGACCTCTACATAGGATGGGGGAGCTGGGAAGGAGTCAATAGTTCATTAAGTCTAAGCCTCTTGTTTTCCAGATGGGGAACCAAGGCTCAGACAGGTGAAATGACTTACACCGTCAGAGGCTAACTGGGATGAGAATTCCCAGTTTCTTCAGGCCGCAACTAGAGATTTTCCAGTATTCAAAATAGGTAAGGGCTTCAGGATTCTCTGGGAGAACGCAAAGTGGGCAAAAGGATACATACGCAGATGCCGTCTGTTCCTGCTGGTAGGCACAGACCCTGTGGAAAAGCCCTGAAGTGCTGAAAAGGAAGTGTCTGTAGGTTTGAATTGGTAACAGAGTTGACATGAAAATAAAGGAAAAGAAAGCGTCAAAAATTTATTTTCAAGGTATTGGGAGGGGAGACAAGGACAGAAAATAAGTTGTTGAGTATTAGCATACTTGCTTTTAATTGGAAACTGGATCTCCAAGTGCAGATGCCTTATTGCCATGCCATCAACAAGTTTGGAAATGCAAAAGGGAAACCAGCTCTAGGCCAGGAATGTAGACGGGAGAGTCAAAGCAGCACAAGAATTGGCAGCAAGAGGTCCAATAAATCTCTATGCACGTATATGTGCACACACACACACACACACGCACATCTTCACCTTTTTTTTCTTATTTTACTTCTTGCCTCAAGATATCTTTTAGGGATAGGAAAATATCACCTTTAGGAATGAGGTTCCAACTCACACTTACTGAAGTAAATCTGGTCTGGAAAAATCCCCACAGCCCTTCGCTAGAACAGATAAGGAAACGGTACACGGGATAACAAAACAGGAGACAGAGCTTTGGAGAGGACTCATGTGTTTTCTTTATCCATTTTGTAAGTTCTCATTACCAGTGTTCAAGATGGTATTTTTTGGTTAAGGAATGTTGTAGGATATTTATTTAAACAATGATTTGGACTGGCATTCATAAAACATTTAGTTCTACACTCACTGCCACTAAATTAGATCTGACTCAAATAAAGAAGGTTAATTGCACATTTTCCCTCATGTTGTCCATTTTAATTATTACAAAGCTTGTCAAGGCCAAAAACTGTGTAGCATTTTTTGCAAAAGATACACGTGAATTATAAAATGCTGGATCAGGCCCTCATCCGTGTGTGTAAATGGCTTCAAACTGCAACCACTCTCATGTTAGCTTAGCGACCCAAGTTAGCATTTGCAGAGCAGGAAAGTGGGTTGGTCACCAAAGAAGGGAGTTCTGTTTTTACTACGGGGAGAATGTAGTCTTAATTAGGTAAACAAAGAGGTTTTTCATTACATTGTAAACACATTTCACAAAAAGACCCATTTAAGTTTCTTTTTAAAGAAACTGGAAAATATTAAGAAAGTTAATTGGAGGGCACTCAAATGACAATTAACAAACAGGCACAATTATCTTCTGACTAGTGTGTGGCTTAGGGATGTTTTTTATCTTTTATTTATGGCACTATTTTAAAATGTGGGAATGTCAACCTAAGTAGAGGCAGGCACAGTATTAAAGGACACATTTCTCTATTTATATTTAAATAACCATCTGCATGAAATTATGCACAAATCATGGAATAATTCCTAGCAGAAATTACTGTTTAGAAAATTAAAAAAAAAAACCTGAGATATGGTGTGCTTTTCATATTAAATTGCCCATTTCCAGAACATCACACACATTCGCACAATGTAGAGATGCTGCATTGCAGGCCAATACAAATTGCTCACAATGTTAATGAAGATGGATGGGGAAGGCTGAAAAACATTCATTTACAAGCAAGGGAGGAAAAGAGAGCAGCAGTGTTCACAATCTCTACCTTAATTTTTTTGCCTTGATAATATCCAACCGAATGATGGTAACTTTAATAATACAGCTCTTGGGAAGGTTTTATGATGAATTTTCCTTTTCAATTTTGAATATGGCCTATTTTTTCCCATTTGGGGTGAAAATTGTGCATGTGAAGTTTGGAGGCTTACTGCTGAGCTAGGAAAAGGAATCTCACTCCTTGAAGAATGATGAACAGAGTAGGCTGACTACAAAATTTAAATAACCTTTAAAATTGAAAAGAAAAAAAAAATCCTCATCCTGAAGTGACTCCCTTTCCAACTGAGCCTAGACCCTGCCCCTCAGCCCCCCCAACCCCCACTGCAGCCTAGATAAACCCTCCAGCCTTCCCAAAGCTCTTCGACCAAGGGGTAGCTATGGTTGAGTCTGCGAAGAATAGAACGTGCTTTAAGGACAGGGAAATCTATTCTAGGACTACAGGATCAGGACCTCCCTCAGCTCATTACAACCCAACACAACCCATCACCCTAAACTGTAAGAGGCTGGAGACAGACATACATGGAGTATCCGGAGGGGAGGGCGTGCCCTTTACCAATGGGTAAAGGAAGGTGAGCTGGGGATTTGAGGTTTACCATGGCTTCATCTCCACCAATTCCCTCCAACTCCTTCCCACCACCCCCACATCCATTCCTCAGTCAGAGCTCCTTGATAGCTCTGGCCAGCTATGAGATATTCCTTTGCTTTGAAGGTAGAATCGACATTTTGCAACATCCTTCAGGAGAGTGAAATAAAGACACAGAGCCACTCAACCAAATATATTAAAAGGCAGCCATTCCTCGGGCCCCAGGATGATTCATTCTTCTGGAGTTCTCCATATTCAACAACCCATATTTGCTTTGTTTAGTCATTATGTTCAACAACTGTTTATTGAGGTCAGTCCTATGCTAGATACTGGGAATATCACGGTGGACAGGAGAAGTACAAATCCCTGCCATCCAAAGCAGACAGACCAATGAGTGACACGGGATGCTAAACGTGAACATACAAGGGACACATGACCTAACGAAGGAGGGCTCCCTGGAGGAACGAATATCGAAGCTGAAACCTGAACTGGTTGAGTCCCCACTTGATGGAAGAAACTGTACTAGACTCTGAGGGGTGAAAACAATTATGAGTGAGTCTCACCACCTGGTAGAAAGGATGCAAATAAAAACAGGCCGATATAGTTAATGCTTCAAAGTGGAAGCAGAAGGCTCTTACGGGGAGAGATCAATTCCAATTTAAAGTATAGAGAAAACTTTGCAGACAAAATGGCATTTGGTATTAGGTCTTAAAGAATGATTGGACATGAATTCATAAGTAGAGTCAAAAGCCAGGCAGTCCAAGCAAAGGGATATGAACAAGACCACAGAGGTGAGAAATCCTGAAGAACAGAAGTGGTTGCACTTGGCTGAGCTGCGGGAGGAGCAAGAGGACATACGATGAAGGACCTTGGAGAAATGGAGCATGTCCTTTGGAGGATTGGCTGAGGGACGCAATGGCAGGCACCACCCTCTGAGCGATGCTCCACTAAGCCCTCCCTGTCTGACGCCCCTGGAAGGGAAATGAGGGATGTGTGCCCAGGGAACCCATGGGGCTCAGGCCTCAATATCCCTGCAGCTGAGGAGCAGCTAGGGGCGGGATCACTTGGGTCACTCACAAGATCCCTGCCCAGGAACCAAAGTTCTTCTTTAAGCCCTGAGGTACACACTTAATAAGATCTCTGCAGAAAAGCTTGAACAACACATTGGGTGCCCATTGTGTTCCAGCGTCTGTATGGAGATGAACAGACACACACATAGACCCCACCCTCAGGGAGTTAATATTCAGTGGGGGGGGGGGGGAGCTGTGACCTGTAAGAAATTATTTACAACACAATATAGAAATTGCTTAAGGGAGGTTTTTACAAGGTATAAAGGGAACAAAGAAGGTGATGTCTGTGAGTAGAATCACAAGGGTAAAAGTTGACGGGAATCAAGAACAGGGAGATAACATAAGTGCTGAGACTTAAGGTTGAAGAAAAGTTGTTCGAGTCTATCAGAGTATTCCTGACAGAGAAACAACATACCACTGAGATATGCCGGAATACAGTATGCTCACGAAATGTATGCCCGCATACATACATACATTGCAGTCTCTTCAGAATGGTTGTTATAGAATGTGTGGAGAGGTGATATTCAACAGAACGTCAGGAGCCAAACTTAAAGCTCTTTATACATGAGGACATTTGGATTTTACACAATGAGAGTCATTGAAAATTCCTGAGCGGACAGTAATGTGACAGAGGGTGTGGGAGAAGACGGAAGCAAGGAGACCTGCAGTTATGGTAATCCATCACCAGTCTAATTGCTCACAGGGCCGTCAATTTGATAAACGGCAGACAGTAGCCATTCAATAAATAGTTGATGAACTGAATTGAACTTAATTGCTCTAGTGTAATGGTAAATCAAGACGGAGAGGAATAGAAAGATGAAAAAGCTACTTAGAGATAGAATGGACAAGACTTTGGATTTAGATGCATGAGCGAGGAAAGGAAAGAGGAAATTCTAAGATATCCCCAGATGTCCAGCTTTACATGAATGGTGGTGGCAGTACAAGATGGCGACTGAAAGAGAAGAAATGGATTGGCAGAGTCCAATCTTGAACATGGTGCATTTGAGGTGAGCAAGTGGAATAAGGATTGGGAGCTCAGAAGAAGACCTGGATTGGGGTACCGATTTGGAAGTTACTGGTTTATAGTGTTGGTTGAAGCTGTGGAGGTGCTTGAAATTGCCCAGAAAAAGTGGGTAAAGTCCAACCACTGTTGAGACAGAACCGTGGACAGCATCAGCGTTTCGTGGGTGGCTTCTGAGAAAGAGCAGCCTTGTCTTAGAGTCGGGGGACTCTGCAAGGACTGAAGAAAATTGTAACTATGAAGATAACTTATGGTTCTAGCAATGACTCCTGGTTGACATTTACAAGACTTTTAGACATGCAGTAGTATTATCTGGGTTAAGACCATAGACCGAAGAATATTAAATATTTCCCCCAAATTAAAATAGATGAAATATAGAAATAAGTTATAGCTACATTTCATAGACTTGTAGGCTTCTATAAGTTAAGAGTTAGGACTCTACTTACTCTTGGCCACATTAATCTCTAGTCATAACAAGAAGCTTATGGTATCGGAATACACTGTATTCTCTGGGCTTTGGCATGCAGGTTTTTTTGTTATCCTGGGAAACCCCTCTCCTCGTGGTACCTTGCATCCCTGCAATCTCCCACCCCCATGTGCTAAGTGGTTGCCTTGTACCTTTCAGTGTCCATCTAAAGCACCCTCTCCTTTAAGTAGCCTTCATCCCTAACCCCCAGCATACCCCACTCCCAGATAACTTAGGTGCCTCTCCTCTAGAGTCGGGTTCCCAAAGCACCTTAACACTCTAGCTAATAACAACTGATTGTCTGGTCTGCTTCCCCTCCCAGACTACAGATAGGTAAATACATCTCACCATCCCCATATCCCCAGCCCCTAGTACATACAGTATACTGTGTCTGACATAGAGTAGGCATTTGCTAAATGCTGTTGAAAGGTTAAAGAAATATATCACTCCCTCACTTTCCTTGCTCTCTTCCTGCCTCTTACTTTGTATGCTTTTTAATTTGACAGAGATTGAGAAAGGAGTTTCAAAATTCCCTACCAGCTATGTCAACTTCTCCATTTACAGTCTTTCTCCTTATCCCCTTTGTTTACAAGTCCAACCTCAACCTGACAGAATACCACACTCCTAATGTAACCCCTTTCTATTCAGCAGTCTTGGACAGTACGCATGAGAGAGTCTGAATATCGTGCATGTGATATTTCAGAGGGAAGTGGTAGGTTCACGGAAAGAACTGATGTTATTGTTGGCCAAGTAGGAGATGTGAGCTCACGTTAAAAAGATCACGAAGTGAAAAAGCCCGCAAAGTGGAGCCTGGATCCCTTGGGGAATCTCCTTAATCCTGGAATCATAGGAAGATCTGGAGGCAGAGAATACTCTCCTTTGTTATTGTTTGTAAGTCCTGGGTGGGCAATGGGGCTGATGGGAAGAGAGCAAAAGGATGGGGAGTGAGAAAAAGAATTCACAGAAGCAAAGCTGTTGGCTGTTGCTTATAGCGTAGGTGATGCATACAGAATACTAGCTGGGAGCTAATGGGACAGATCTACTGATGAAAACATTGAAAAGAGCCTTCAAAATGAAGTCAGGTATTTATTTATTTTAATTAATTAATTAATTAATTTACTTACTTATTTATTCATAGATTTTCTTTTTAAGTAACTCTACACCCAACGTGGGGCTCACAACCCCGAGATCAAGACTCGCATGCTCCACCAATTAAGCCAGCCAGACGCCCTGAAATTAGATATTTAAAGAGAAGAACGAACCACTTCTGGTGAAAGTCATGCTTTGACTCTCCTTGTGCAATCATTCCTATCAGTGAGGAGGTCCGTTCGTGCACATTTATCTCTGCTCTCTGGGCACAGTAGACTAGAATAGAGGTCAAGAAATCCTTGCTCCTACCCAAAGGACATGTCCCACCGGAGTTTGAGTGGGGTTCTCTGCAAAGAAATCCAGTGTGGGTAAACTCACCGGTTTTCCAGTTTTTACCAAAGCTTGTTCTTCTAAAAAGTAGTAGCATGTCTTATCTTGTGATCATGTGGGCCCTCAGGGGCCAATCAGAGGACAGTGGAGTTAGCAAAACAAATCTAATCAGCACAGAGCAAGGCAGTAGGAGGGAGATACATTTTAAATAAAAGTAGAGCTGCCCCAAGGAGGCAACCCTGGCATGGGCAAGTTTCAGAGCATCTGAAGACAAAATGGCTTGAGGCTGAGTCATTGTTTAAAAGCCATTCCTCAAATTCCTTGTTTACTGTCAGCACAGTGAGTTGTGGACTCTGCTACTTTAGCTGTTAATGGGACTAAACACTTATGCCAACAGATTAAGCCTTGCTGAAACATTAAGAAAATTGGCCTAGAGTTTGGGTGGATTGCTGTTTAGTGGTTGTTTCTTTTTTGTGCGGGAGGGGTGATTGTCCCAAGACAATGGCTTCTTGATACCTGTGAAACTGTGGCACTGGGTGAGAGTCACTGGGGCAGATTTTCTGCTAAAGAAAAGAAACTGTTAAAAAAGCAAACATTTAATTTCAATCGTTTGGACTGGACGACACAGAATATAAATGAGATTTTCTGAAAACAAAACTGACAAATGCTTTGAGGACCACCAAAAGTCTTGGAAAGATGGTTTTGTTGTTGTTTTTATTTTTTTCCAGTTATAATACATTTCTAGGAGAAATGAAAAAAATCACTCTTCCTTTCATTGCAAAAGGCTCCTCCACGCAGCTGGATTATACTGAAGGCAAGAAAACTTTTCTTTGTTACCCTTGTACATTTTAAGGTTTATCAAACCTATTTCCCGTCCCTGAGAAGAGGAACAGTGCTGGCACAGTAAATGTATTAAACCTCAAAAACAGTATTTTAAGTCTTTCAGACATCATTACCCCTTCACGGAAATTCGTATCTTTAACTTGATATGTCTTCTTAAGCAACATTTTAAGGTGGCTTTTATAAATCTTGCAGGGGCGCCTGGGTGGCACAGCAGTTAAGCGTCTGCCTTCGGCTCAGGGCGTGATCCCGGCGTTCTGGGATCGAGCCCCACATCAAGCTCCTCTGCTGTGAGCCTGCTTCTTCCTCTCTCACTCCCCCTGCTTGTGTTCCCTCTCTCGCTGGCTGTCTCTATCTCTGTCAAATAAATAAATAAAATCTTTAAAAAAAAAAAATAAATCTTGCAAAACAAATCGAGAACAATTAAATGTTCTGTTCTGATTCCAAGTCTTAAACTCAACAGTTTGGAAAGAACTTTACGTTCAGAATTAGAACGTTGCTCTATTTTTGCTGTAATATGACTACATAATATGTATATATATAGTCTTAACCATATATATCTTCCAGATTAAGACTTCTTAAATGGGTCAAAATTGAATGGAAAGTTGATTTGGAGTTTGGAAATTCAAAGTTCGTACTCTCTGTTACTCTTTCTGCATATGTGTTATGAAAACTATACTTGGCTAAGAAACAGTAGACCAGATGATGAGTGACTATGCTGTTCTCTCTGAAACTCCTCACATTTTCTTCCACGGCCAAGCTGTTTATTCCATATTTATTATCACAAATCACAAATTCCTTTTGCTACTAACTTTTTGATAGTCCTTAAAAGGAATAAAAGAAGAAAGGAAGACAGGACGGAGGGAGGGAGATGGGGAAGAGAAGGGAAGGGGAAAGAGAAGAAAGAAAAGAAATCCTCAGTGCTTTTTCTAAATGCTAATATTCTGAGAGGTGCTGCGATTTCCGCGATTCCAATGTCTTTGGCAACTTCAAACTTGACTTTGATGAACCATGCTAATAACCGGGGAGTTTCTTTTTAGTTCTACTCCTAATGTCACTAACCAGAGCTGTAAAGACATGCTTATAATATTTGCTTTTCATCTGAATCAAGAAGGCAACGCTAAGCAAAAAAAGTATTTAGCAGTGCATATAGGATTGAAGCGATGATAATCAGAGACCCTGGTAATTGAAGCTTTTGGGGAGGTGGAGAGAGCCTTTCTTCTGGATCCTTCAGTCTGTTTAATAGGATAAAATTAGCTTGAGTGGTTTGGTGTTTGAAGAGGATATGATGTAATTGGAAGTGCCTCCTGGGTTTGCTGCTGGACAAAGCAATCAGGTGGAGACACGGGAGAGGGCATGGGAAGCTCTGAAGTATGAATCTCGGCGTCCACCACCCTAATTAGCCTAAATTAGCTATGCCAGTGTTCTGCTTGCTTTCGAATTGCCCTGCTAATGCTTCTCTCAGAACTGAAAGAAAAGAAATATGAAATGCCCACCAAGTTCCTATCCGACGGATGACGGCTTCTCAAACTGGAGGGTCGGGTTTTATGGTTAAGGCCTCAAAAAGTGAGCCACTTGCAGGACGTACAAATGGGTGTGGGGTGCAGATCCTGAGGCCTGGGGTGCTGCACCACCTTCTCTGTGATGAGGACGTGTACAAAGCAGCTGTAAAATGGATTCTTTCAAGAATTTTCCACGCAATCACTTAGAAGCCTCACCTGAGAGCACTCACATTAACTAATGTGAGGTGAACTAGCTACTTCTCACAGAGAGAGTTTCTTAGACTGAATTTCGAAAGCCAGGAGGGCCAAAACAGACATTTTTGTGTGTATGGGAGCCACTGCCATTTAAAAGTTTTCACTTCTGACACCAATTAGTCAACTTTACTGTGCAAAGAGAGTTGCAGTACATTCCAAGAAGTGCGAACAGATTTATTTTTTTAAGCTCATTTTATTTTTTTAGTAATCTCTACATCCAACGTGGTGCTCGAACTCACAACCCTGATGTCAAGAGTCTCGTGCTCTTCTGACTGAGCCAGCCAGGTACCTCCGAACAGATCTATTTTAGTTGAAGTGGTATTTGGGTAGAAATAAATAATATCTCAATCTAAAAGTCACAGCTTTTTATTTTTTTACTTGCCAACAAATAGAACAAAATATAATAGTATATATGCCAAATTTTTAAAAAGTTACAAAACGGTTTCATTAGTCATTGTCTACAAACGATGTTCCCTCCTCCCTCTGCCCTTGGAAGGCACCCAAGCCAATGGGGTGTTGGAAAGCTTCATCTTCATTAGCTTCAGGGCAAATCTGCTTCCGGCTAGGACTTCGGGTGTGTCTTCTGTCCTCTTTCCATACCCAGGAGTCCATCTGATTCCTTCCTCTGCTTCTTTTGCAGGAGTTACATTGACCATTCAATAAAAAATTCCATGAGCCCTTCAGAGACACAAACTTCCTGATTTCCAAATATTAACATTATGCCACTCGGTTTAGTAACTCCAAGAGTGACCAGGAATAATTGTGACTACACGATGGGAGTGATTTGGTTTGTGTTTGCAGCACTAGCGAACAGATCATATGAAATTGGGTGGTGCCCAGGCGGGCAGGCGTGATACGGCACGGCAGTGTGCTTTGCGATTTGCCACGGTGCAACCCTGCACACAGTTCCCTGGCTCCAGCCCCTCGGGCCATTTCCGGGATCTCTCCTTCCAGGGACTGGCTCTTAGCAATAGCGAATGGAATTGTTGAAAGCTTTCAGTTGTGAAATTGTGTTTATAGAACGCACAGAAGCCACGTTAAGGTTAAAATCACATGTTGTTCTGAATGATACAGTAATTTTCAGTCTTCGGGTTTAAGAAACGAAATGTTGTTCTCCCTACAGTTATAAATGGAAAGTCAGGAAGTGCCGTGACTTTCTTCTCAACCCAACTTGACACAGTAGTCAGCCATTTAGGACCTGGGTTTCTGTGACATAGCTCCTTCCAGTACCCCAGTGCAATATTTTCGTTCCATTTATACTTAGTCCAAAGCAGCCTCAGTGTTGGGAGCAGGATGCAGGCGTCCATGCAGGCTTCGTGAAAATTATTAAGTGATTCACTTTGAATTCCAGTTCTGATTACTAGGGCTTCTGCACATCTTTTATGACACCTCTTCATTTAAATTGTGTTTGGTCTTCACTTTTAGAGGTCCTAAGAGAATGGTGTCCACTGGCTCAAGGCTACCAGAAGGATTTTTCGGATGGCTAATACGAGCAACGGTGGACTTGTCACCTAATTCACGTGCTACTGTCTGAGCAATGTTTTTAGCACAAGCAACATAACAATAATCATGCAGTGCTGTGGGGAGACCATCCCTGCCTTCATGTGTTCAACGAGATGCCTACATGTGACAGGAACGGTTTTGGATGCTGAAAATATAGGAGTGAATGTAATGAAAGTGGTCGAGGGATTTCCACACTAGTAAAAGCAGCGAAGAAAAAGAAATAAACAGGACCATTTCATATAATGTTAAAGGTTATGAAAGCAATAATCAGGTGAATCACAATGAGATACCACTTCATACCTATTAGGATTGGCTATAATTTTTAAAAATGGAAAATAACACTGTTGCCAAGGATATGGAGAAATTGGAACTCTCATAGGTTGCTAGTAAAAATAGAAAATAGTACAGCTGCTGTGGAAAACAGTTTGGCTGTTTCCAAAAAATTAAACATGGAACTACCATAAGATGGGGCAAATCCGAGGGATATATCCAAAAGAACGGAAAGCAGAAACTCAAAGAGATACTTCATATACAATGGTCCCAGCAACGTTTACTCACAATATCCAAAAGGTGGAAACAACCCAAGTCAGATGAATGGATAAACAAAATGTGGTATATACATATAATGGAATATTATTCTGCCATAAAAAGGAATAGACTTCTGACATATACAACATGAATGGACCTCGGAAACACTTCGCGTAGTAAAATAAGCCATACACAGAAGGACAAATATGATATGGTTCTACTTATATGACATACCTAGAACAGACAAATTCATAGACATAGAAAGTAGAATAGAAGTTACCAGGGGCTGGGGGAGGGAAGGGAAGAGAGTTATTGATTAATGGGCACAGAGTTTTATGTTGGGGATGATAAAAAGAAAGTTTTGTGTTTAGATAGCACTGATGATTGCACAGTATTGTGAATGTATTTAATGCCACCAAATTGTACATTTACGAACAGTTAAAATGATCGGCATTATTAAAGAAGCAATAGAGGGTATACCTTGGTGTTCCTCACGTGCACAGGCTCCTGCAAGGGTGCTGGACCTCATTTTATATTTGAAATTTTAATTTTTCTTAAAGAAGAGTCCTTAAATTGTATTAACTTTGTGTTCCTCCAAATTTAGATCTACTCCTGGGGATAAATGATGTAAAAATGAGACCTGAACACGAACCTGAGAAGAAATTGGTATCATTACATGTAAACTGTTTCCATGGGAAATTAAATGTATGTGTTTATTCATATTCTCATTCATTTTATTATTCACTCACTTATGTAACAGACATTTATAAAGCCCCTAACATGCTTACCACGTACAAAATCATAGAGGAGATACAAAAAATATGCCCACAGCTCTCAGGTTCAAGACCAAATGGAAAGAAAACACACCAAAGTAATTTCAATATCAAGTTTAGAAACATTTCCAATTATTGAGCTTGTTTCATCGTCATACTGGATTTTAAGTTCTTGGAAGGCAGGACCTATGGAATCATCAGATTTTATTGCTACCTGGAACTTAATGGTCACTAAATCAAACCTTTCATTTTATGGTCAATAAACTCAGGCTCAAAGAAACTAGGTAGTTTGTCCAAGGTCAAGGAAGTCATCTGTAAGACCCCAGACTGGAAGATAGGTGTGTCTGACCACAGGGGCTGGTCTGGTCCCACCATTCCATGCTGCTGTCCCGCTTTGGGTTCCTCCCATGTCTCCTGAGGCCCCTTCCCCATGTCAGTGTCTGAATCCAGTGTTCCAAACATGATGGGCATTAAATAAATGGGAATTTGGCAGTAACAGTCATGTGGATATATCATGCCAGCCCCAGATGTCTTCCTGGGACAGCCTTCGCAATTGCAGTCTGCATTTACTTAGCAACCACACTGCCCTTACTCAAATAAAATGCTTATTTTGGGCGGCTTGGAGGAGGCAGTTCTGATCATGATTTGATAAACTGAACACTCCACAGCGCACCCCCCTGCAACATGACGTCATTGCCAACATGGGACATAGAACAAAGAGTCTCTGGCCGGTACTTCAGCTGGCTACTCTACTTCTCTTTCCCTGAGTTTCCTCATCACTGACATGGAAGTCGTCATGAGAATTAGATGAGATATACGGTAAGCTCTGAGCACAGTTAATATTAGTATTTTTATTAGTATTGTTATTAATGCTGGCAAATCCTGATGAATTTCAGTGAAGGATGTTTGTATTATGATCAATTTTCTAAACCTAAGAAACGGAGTTTGGAAATGCATTTCTCAGAGCACGGGGCTGGCTTGGTCAGAGGAGTGTGCAATGCTTGATCTCAGGGTCGTGAGTTCGAGCCCCATATTGGGTGTAAAGATTGCTTAAATAAATTAAACTTTAAAAAAAAAAGGAAATGTATTTCCCTAAAATTTAAGAGATATGTAAAAATTGAAATAGCATGCCAGCTAAGAAAACATATAAATAAATATTGACCATCCCCTATCACTACTACCATTTAAAATCTGTTCCAAATCACATCATCCCAGCTCAGGAGTCACCCAAATAGTAGAGTAATTGAAAACCACATTCTCTGGCCATCTCGCTATTTGCCCCAGGCTGTTTTGAAGGCTGTAAATAGATCTTAAAGATGAAACATTGGCAGAAGGGTGTAGACAAGGGGCAGGAAAATCAAGAAGGCTTGACAATGATTAAGGTTTTACAGTCAAGATAAGAATTTGAAACAGTTTGCATCTCTCTTCAGTACTGCCAAACTGGTTTATCTCCTTTCATGTGAACAGTTATAATATTACTCGTCACTAATTGAAACTTTTACTCAATAAAAATAAAATATTTGTCACACGCTTATGTTTCTTCTGATCAGTAATAGATTGAGGTACACAGAATTTTAAGATGGTGAAGTTTATGAGGAACATGGGACATGCTTTTCTGTATTTCTTGTTGAAATGAGGAAAGTTGTGTGAATCACATTGCCTTCCTCCTAGGTTCACCCAACTGCACACTCTGCGAGTCAATGTTTGTCCCTAGAGTAGAGGTGATACTTGGGAAACATGCAGTGGAGAAAAAGCTGGTGGAAATACTAACCTGCATTGCTCCAGATCTTGAGTGGGCTTGAGGAGATGATTACAAGCATTATCTGTATGTATCTGTATGCAGCTGTGTGCATCTGTGTGCATCTGTGTGTGCATCTGTATGCAGCTGTGTGCATCTGTGTGCATCTGTGTGCATCTGTGTGTATCTGTATGCATCTGTGTGCATCTGTGTGCATCTGTGTGTGCATCTGTATGCATCTGTATGCATCTGTGTGCATCTGTGTGCATCTGTATGCATCTGTGTGTATCTGTATGCAGCTGTGTGCATCTGTATGCATCTGTGTGTATCTGTATGCAGCTGTGTGCATCTGTGTGCATCTGTGTGTGCATCTGTATGCATCTGTATGCATCTGTGTGCATCTGTGTGCATCTGTATGCATCTGTGTGCATCTGTGTGCATCTGTGTGCATCTGTATGCATCTGTGTGTATCTGTATGCAGCTGTGTGCATCTGTGTGCATCTGTGTGTGCATCTGTATGCAGCTGTGTGCATCTGTGTGCATCTGTATGCAGCTGTGTGCATCTGTGTGTATCTGTATGCAGCTGTGTGCATCTGTGTGCATCTGTGTGCATCTGTGTGCATCTGTGTGTAGCTGTGTGCAGCTGTGTACAGCTGTGTGCAGCTGTGTGCATCTGTGTGTGCAGCTGTGTGCAGCTGTGTGCATCTGTATGCAGCTGTGTGCAGTTGTGTGCAGCTGTGTGCATCTGTGTGTGCATCTGTATGCATCTGTATGCAGCTGTGTGCATCTGTGTGCATCTGTGTGCATCTGTGTGTATCTGTATGCAGCTGTGTGCAGCTGTGTGCAGCTGTGTGTATCTGTGTGCAGCTGTGTGCAGCTGTGTGTGCAGCTGTGTGCATCTGTATGCAGCTAGGTGTATCTGTGTGCAGCTGTGTGCATCTGTGTGCAGCTGTGTGTGCAGCTGTGTGCATCTGTGTGCATCTGTGTGCAGCTGTGTGAATCTGTGTGTGCAGCTGTGTGCATCTGTATGCAGCTGTGTGCAGCTGTGTGCATCTGTGTGTGCAGCTGTGTGCATCTGTGTGTGCAGCTGTGTGCATCTGTATGCAGCTGTGTGCAGCTGTGTGCATCTGTGTGCATCTGTATGCATCTGTGTGTGCATCTGTGTGCATCTGTATGCATCTGTGTGCATCTGTATGCAGCTGTGTGTGCATCTGTGTGCATCTGTATGCATCTGTGTGCATCTGTATGCAGCTGTGTGCAGCTGTGTGCATCTGTGTGTGCATCTGTGTGCATCTGTGTGCAGCTGTGTGCAGCTGTGTGCATCTGTGTGTGCATCTGTGTGCAGCTGTGTGCATCTGTGTGCATCTGTGTGTGCATCTGTGTGCATCTGTACGCAGCTGTGTGCATCTGTGTGGGTGTCTGTGTGTATCTGTAGTTTTTCTTCTTGATGTTTTTTCAGATTTTTCCTTTATTTATTTAAAACCTGGGGTTCCATTTGCAACACAGTTCCAATCTGGATGAACTTCTTTTGCAAAAGTTACAGGTGTCTTCTTTTTCGAACATAAATATAAGGTGTGAGTTCCGTGAACGATTACCAAATTTATACCATCCACACTTACGGAGTAAGTAATTGAGTAGAATCAGCCAATAAACGACCATCAGAGGCAGGAAAGGCAAAGGTAGTAGAAACTCAAACTTCTTCTTGGTGAATGTCATATTTCATTGTTTTGGGATAATTATAGCTAGCGTCGAATTTGCTTCTGAATGTGACATATAACTCAGGGTCAGTGAAGTTTTCCAACACATCATCCTGTTTTATATTCTTTACGGTATTTACAACCATCTGTACCTTTCGGTCTGTTTGTTGGCTGGCTAACTGGTTGGTTTATGGTCTGTCTCCCCACACCAGAAAGTAAACGCCATGAAAAACAAGAGATCTTGCCTATTTCCTTATCTTTCTATTCCCACACCAGCACAGCGCCTGGCTCACTGTAGGCTCCCCACAAATATTTGCCGACTGACTCAATGTCTGTGCTCAGTAGAACTGTGTATCTCAAAGTATGTTCAAGAGGGCCAGAACTTGGGGTAGTATGGTGGGGTGAGGTTTGTTTCATTGTTATGGTTGAAGAATGGAGTTCCTTCTGCTTCAATGTTTACAGGAAAAAAAGATAGTTAATGTATAAAGTTTCAAAATTTTATATATATTTTTACCACAATACAAAATGGTTAAGATAAAAAAAATAGAGAGGGAAATTTTTTTTAATGTTCTGGAGAGAGACGCTAGTGATAGTTGCACAGCAATACAAATGGACTTAAACCCTGAACTGTACGTTTAAAAATCGTAACTTTTGTTAAGCGTATTTTACCACAATTTTAAAAATGGTATAAAAAAATAGATAGCCAGTGACTACTGAGTACTTGAAATGTGTGGCTTCGGGTGCCTGAGTGGCTCAGTTGGTTAAGCGGCCGACTCCTGATTTCAGCTCAGGTCATGATCTCAGGGTCAAGAGTTCGAGCCCTGAATCCAGATCTCTGCAGAGCATGGAGCTTGCTTAAGATTCTCTTTCTTCCTTTCCCTTTACCCCCCCCCCCAGCTCATGAGTGTGCGTGTTCTCTCTCTAAAAAAAAAAATAGAAGAAGAAGAAGAAGAAGAAGAAGAAGAAGAAGAAGAAGGAGGAGGAGGAGGAGGAGGAGGAGAAGGAGAAGGAGAAGGAGAAGAAGAAGAAATGTGTGGCTAGTGCAACTGAGGGACTGAATTTTTTATTTAATCCTTTTGAAATTGATTCATATTTAAAATTAAATAGCCTCATGTGCTTAGTGGCCACTGCATTGGACAGGACAGGGCTAAACACCTGACTAATCTCACTTAAATAATGCCACTGGGGAGCTGATTTTTAAAGTTAGCATTTGGATGGACTTTTCCCTTGTCTTCTGACATTTTATTATGAAATTGTCAAACTTACACAAAAGTAGGGAAAATAATATAATGAATATTCATATGCTCATCACCTAGATTTAACAACTTAATATGTTACCTATTTGTTAAAATAATACTTGAGACCCAACAACTTTAATGAGTTGAGACCAAAGATATGCATCTGAGAATGGCTTAGTCATACACACATCTCTCTGGAGTGAAAACCAATTCCATTAGCACTGCCCTTCCCTATCCTTAACTAGTTACATTTTCTCCCCATAGTTTCTAGGGTAATTGGGCCAGATGCCAATAATGTAATGACAGTTATTTGTGAGTACATTTATAACTTCTGAAATCTCCTCGGATTTCAGCAGGGGCTGCTTTGCTATTAGACTGTGCCTTCTTTTGGCACTAAGGTATTCATAGGAAGAAGTCACCTGCCGCTAAGTGTGTGATGCCTCAAATGAGACACAGATGTGACCCAGAAAATATGGCCAAGATGACAGGTTGATTGGTTCTCCAAATTTATATTCACTTTTAATATGGCTGGGAGGCCTGGGTGGCTCAGTTGTTAAGCGTCTGCCTTCGGTCCAGGGCATGATCCCGGGGTCCTGGGATCAAGCCCCGCATCAGGCTCCCTGCTCCGCTGGGAGCCTGCTTCTTCCTCTCCCACTCCCCCTGCTTGTGTTCCCTCTCTCACTGGCTGTCTCTCTCTCTGTGTCAAATAAATAAATAAAATCTTTAAAGAAAATTTGGCTGGGAGGTATGGTTATAAAATAATCATACAGTCTTCCTGACCAGTGCTTTACATCATGATGTAGTTGTGGTCATGAGTGTTAGCGGGATATTAGAAAGCAATAGGCTTTTAGCTTTACCCTTCTCTTTTTGGGGTTGTCCTTTGTTGGCATGTTCAGAAAGCTGGCTAATTGGAAGTTAAAACTTGCCAAACTAAAATCACAATGTCTCAACAAGGCATCTAGAAAATGCAATTCTGGAACCACAAGGAAACGTGCAACTTGACCAATGAGTCTCCAAAAATTTTTTATATGGAGACTATGGTCTCACTGACAGAGACCATACAGACTTCTGCGTTTCAAAGCCTAGCTTTGCTGCTTACTGAATATGGGCCTTGGCCGAGTTATATAAACCTACTATTCTTGAATTTTTTCATCTATAAAATGGAACTGATTACAGAATTAAATGAGATACTTAATACAGTGTGTTACAGATAAAATGTGTTCAATATTAAGTTATGCAGCCAAACAAAAATATTCACATTTAAAAATAATAGCTCTTTGAGGAAAATAATAAATAAGGGCAATTTATATTGTCTTTAAAACCATAGTCCTTGTGGTCAAAGGAAGTCTCACATTCCGGGAGGCAGGATGTAGGAAGAAACAAGAAGGGTGGAAGGATATTCATCAGCTGTCTCTACAGTTTTCCAAAAGCTGCCACATGATACATACAAAAAGATCTAGAAACCAAAATTCTTTTCATAGGTTTTGACAAAAATTCATTTGAGGACAAACACTGACCTGAACTGCCATTGAAGGGATTCCATTTTAGAAAGGCTTCAGCTCTGCTGTTTTTCTACGAGGCCCCATTTACTCATGACCCATGTTTTGCCTCCAAATAAGCCAAGGAAGCTATGTTCCCATTTCAGGGAGGAAGCAAGAAAGTTAATCATTCCCTGAGTTTTGTCCTGGGCCGCCAACACCTGATAACACCTAAGAAGAGCCAGATCTCAAATATGTTCCAGGACATTGGCTTCAAAGAAGTCTCAGCTGATGGTGGCATCAATACCCCTATCTTTGGTAATTTATGGAGTAACACCTATTGTTCACCTGACACTTGCCTTTGATTGGACCCTACCCTGGGTTCCTGGAGGAGTGTGTACCTTAGACCTTTCCTAATATAAACCCCTAGTCCCAAGTCCTGACAAGTCTCATCCCCCTTTCTTTTCTGAGTCTCGCAGACACTCTGTCTGTTCTTATCTACCTGTCAGTTACACTATTCGGTAAACTCTGTTTTCACTTTCTCTGGCTCCCATTTGATTTCTATCCTGTGTAAAGCCAAGGATCCTGTCGGCTGATCTTGTGGGACCCTCCCCTGGGTTCTCAGACTCAGCCAGCCTGCATCACCATGAGACCATGGTCTTTATTTATCCTGCTCAGAGTGAATATTGCTATGCTTTGTGGCAGCTGACAGCTACCCGACTCCAATGGAGATATTCCCTAATTAGCAATATATGCATCATATCACCTTCAAAATCTGAAAAAAAAAATCTGAATTTCAAGTCATATATGGCCCCACATTATTCCTTATTTGGGATAAGGATTTTTGGACCTCTACTCTTATATTCTGTTGGCCAGAATTTAGTCATGGACGCACTAAAGTAGCTACGAGGGCTATGTGAAAGGGCCACACTGGGAACTATTGCCTTATTTGGGCAGCCATTCTATTATTGAGGGCTAGGGAAGGTTAGACAATGGGGACCAGCCAGTGTCTTTGATCGAATCTTGTTTCTCGCCCCAAAGCTTTATCATAAAGCCCCCATACAACTCCCTGGATGGGATCAGAATAGAAAGGAATTGTCTCTTTGGGTCTCTGTAGGTAGTCTGCCCTGACTTCAAATGACCTAGTTCTGGCTTCAAAAGACCCCTACATGGCTGGTGACTTTATTCCTGCAGAACGCAACCATGGCTTCTTAGGCAGATCATGATTGTTCTTCCCATACAGCCTCCTCAACCTCACAGATGTTTCCTAGTCTTCTAGCAAATTCAGGACTAGACCTTTGGTTCCAACTGGCCAAGGTCTCTAACAAGTTGGTACTTCATATGAGCTAACTGCCAATGTCTCTCCATCTTTCCTGGCTGAAAAGGTGGAATAATCTCCATAAGAATGTTCAAGAAACAACTTCCAAAAGGAATATCCAGATTCAAACATTATATGTTTGACTTCATCAAACTCCATCAAATGCAAATTCTACTTCTCTCAAAAAAAGAACCACACACACACACACACACATTCAAATTCAACAGATTCAGCTCTAGCATAGAGATAGCATTGTGTTCTAGGAACCATGGAGAATAAAAGATGACTGTTTTTGCTCTTTGCAATTGGACACAAAAGGAGGAATTTTTGGTAAAAGAAGGAAAACAATTAAAATTAGATTTCATTTTCATCTCAAAAGGTAAAGAAATTTAGAATATATTTTAAGAAAATAGATGTGGATAGTACCTGGTAATAACCCAAATGTAGTCATTGGCAAAATCTAATTTTTCAGGTATAAATGAAATGCAAGATAAGAAAGAAATAGTCACAGACAATAAAAAAACAAGCCTCTGGCTTGGGTGCAGTAAACTGTAAATAGATCAGTGTTGTAGAGTTGTATGACAGTTACCTAGTTGGCCTCTGGAATCCTACTTTACTTTCGGCATTCCTTGTTGATTCCTGTAAGAATGTGCTTTTGAATGTCCAAAGTTAAATCATCAAATAGCGATGCCAAACTTTATGTATTCCGTGGGTTCTTTTTAACTTTTTAAATAGTGGTTTGTACAAGTGTTCCAAGTAAGTTTAAATAGATAAGTATGTTGGAGAGTGTCAGTATTACCCAGCCTAAAAGCTGAATGTAATATAAATAGATTGTACTTTGTGCATTTCATACATTTCAATGGCTAGTCATTATTGATTGCTGTCCTTTTTTTTTGCAAGTAAGGGAAAATTTACACATCACATTGTATATTTCCTTGCAATGGAAAGTTATTTTGGTCACACGTCACGAATGATCCATACTGATATTAAGTTTACAGTGTTGGGAGGAGGAGAAAGAGTGAACTTAATTTGAATTTAGAAAGTCTCCAAATGATAATTGAATCACAAGTCTGGATTATAATTCTAGGAGCAACACTTGACTTGGTCAAAATCACTGTTATGAAGAGATGCAATTTTTACACAGTACTTCACATTGATTAAGTAATGTGTGAAAATGGAAAAAAAAACTATTTGAATCTTAATCACAGTCATTTGCATGAAATAAAAGTCTGTGTCAGGGGAATGCACATTATAATAACTCCTGGGTGTTTCGGTTGCATCAGTGAGCAAAGAAGTTGTATGCATTTTTTTCCGCGCTGATATACAAGAATTCCTTTTATATTTATTGTACCTTTGATTGTACGAAAATGCAGCAATATAGGATTTTGGCTGGTGAGAGACGACAACTGATTAACTACCTTAACAATGGCTGTAATTAAAACAGATGTTTGATAATGCATGCGCCCGAATTAAACTGGGAATATTCAAAGAGAGAAAAGAGAAATGGGGATTTGATATGAACCTCATTCTCAGCCAGGCTCTCCATTAGATGGAAAGGTAATAAATGGGGAATGCATTTCAGAAAATTCTGCCAGTCTCTTCCAAATATTTCACCCCTGCTGCTGTTGGTTTGGGAGGCTGAAAAAGGAGAAAACTGGGGTTCCTGCTCACGTGCTTGCCCCTACCCCACTGGCCACCAATCGTACCTGGGAGGGGCTGCAAATCTACAGATCCTATTCTTCTGCACTGGTGCATATGAATACTTCCCTCCTGGCCACCCTGCAGAGTCTGCCAGTCCGCCGAACCTTCGGACTCCCTCTGCTACACTCTCTCTTGCCTTCTTCAGACCTCCAAATAAAGGCGATCACCTTTTAAGATCACAAAATCTCCTACTTGGGTTGATATGCATTTCCTATAATGTTGAATTAGGCTTTTTTTTTTTTCTTCTTATTTTGATTATCTACTTCTAGTCAGAGGCCAACACTATTTGGGAATAGAAGAGATTTCAGTTTCTAAAGCTTTTCGCCTTCCCTGTTTTGTGGAGGAAGAGGGAACTCTAAATAAAACAAGACTGTTGATCCCTGAAGATACTGAAAATGCCAAAAGACAGTGATAACTATTTTCCAAATGTATAATTCTAATTGTTCAACCCAGGCCAGAAGAAGAAAGTTGCCAGGGAGCTCTGCCAGATACGGACCATGTGAAGGGATAAATATGGGGCAGAGATAGGACAGTGATGGGTGCACTAGTGTAATTAGAACTGAATAATAGTAAAAATAATACCAGAACAATAATGATAAAGACATATATATAGATACATAGTTGTGAGCTCAGTCTCCCCTTTAAGGGAGAAACAAACACTCCAAGAAGCTAACAGCATCCATAAAGTTTCAAAGTAAATGCGCTGAGACGAGTTCCTGAAATTATGACACACTCAAAAAATTAACAACGTTCCAAAATGCAGGCTTTCCTTCTCAACAACAGCATGCTTTTAACCTCAGAATCTAGGAGTTTGCTTTGATTCCTTCCTCTTTATCTTCTAGGAAACTGAGGGCACCTCCACAATATCTCATGAAAGAAATAACCCCTCTTTCCAGTCTCGCCAGACCTACTTCTTCCTTTAAAAACACATTTTTTTTAAAAGCACTCTTTCCTTGGTACACTCTCTACCACCAGCCTAGTTAGGCCCTGGCACTTCCCAAAATAATCTCCCTCCTCCTCTTCATCTGGGCACAATCCCCCCCTCCTCCAATGCCTATCCACATTCCATCTGTTGCAAGAAGGTTTCTCTGATGGCTCCAGGCCACAGTGGTCCCTTCCCTCTAGGCTCTGCTTTTGCATCGGACAATACTCCCTAGCTCAGCACACAATTATTCTTTATATTAGTTTGTAGTGTTTCCCCCTCCCAAATTATAAGCTCCTTGAAGATGGGAATGACGCCTTACCTTTCCTTCTTTATTCCCATTTTCCTTCCTTCCTTCCTTCCTTCCTTCCTTCCTTCCTTCCTTCCACAAATATGTATTTAGCAGCTACTTTGTGCCAAGCGGAACACTTACTGGGTTTCTCCCACAGCGTTTGGCAGTGTGACACCATATAGTAGAGCAGATGTGAAATACACATGCAAATCGCTGGCAGAAGTTTATTGAGCAGCTCCTATCTTCCTAGATGAATCAATTGCTCTTTCCTCCCAGCATACATTTAACCCTTCCTTTTGGGCAAAAGATCAGACCTTCAGTATCACCACTAAGGCCATTTGGTTCTTTCTGACAGAAAGAAGCAGAGAGAATTAAGCCAGAGCAGCAAAAACCTGTTTGTGAAACCTGTTTCTGTTCCTGGTTCCACCCACCTTCACATGCACTGTTACTCAAATTCCTTGACTTCTTGTGCCATCCTGTCCTTTCTGTAAAATAAGGATAATAACATATTCCATGTACCCCCAACACTCCCTAGGGTGAGGGTTAATAGGATAATGGCTGTAAAACACTTTAAGCTCATCCAAAGAAAGGTGCCACACTGCATGAAAATGTAAAGAGTTATTATGCAACTAATCAGATTCCAAGTACACGTTGCAAATGGACCTGGGGAGTGTTGAAATGAAGCCTCAAGGAGAGATGCTAATGCCTACCTTGCCCTGCAGGCCTAGGCAGCATTTCCAGAATTTTCTCTTGTATAAATTCACTTCAGAAAATACATTTTAAATCCATTTATTAAAGGAAGGGAGTTTGGGTGGCTGGCTGGCTCAGTAGGTACAGCATGGGACTCTTGATCTCAGGGTGGTGAGTTTGAGCCCCACGTTCGGTGTAGAGATTACTTAAAATGAGTAAATTAATTAACTAATTAATTAATTAAAAAAATAAAGAGGGGAGTTTATGCCTGCAAAACAAAGGTGAACTCATACAGCAAGAATTCAGGTTCCTGATATTTGTTCCCATTTGAGGAGGCACCATCTTTGAATTTATTTATTTTATTTAAGATTTTATTTATTTATTTGACAGAGAAGACAGAACACAAGTAGGCAAAGTGGCAGGCAGAGGGAGAGGGAGAAGCAGGCTCCCCGCTTAGCAGGGAGACCGACACAGGGCTTGATCCCAGGACCCAGGACCATGACCTGCGACGAAGGCAGATGCTTAACTGACTGAGCCACCCAACCGCCCCTCATATTTGAATTTATATACAAACCACAAGAATGTAAACTCTCTGCATGGATGGCAGGATGAGGAACAATTCCATCCTTTAGTCTGAAAGCTCTGTGGGGGCAGGAACTCATTTCTTTTTCACAATTATATGGCCAGAACCTTAAATAACTCCTAGCACATAGTAGAGCTTAATATACATTGTATGCTCTCTTTATTGTATGAAAAAGTCTGGATTTCTAGTCCTTGAAAGGGGAGAGGAAGCTCAAGTAATTGGGAACCAGCAGGCCCAACACTCATTCATTTGAAAAAGGTGCTGAGAAAGTGTGCCACCCACTAGGCTGGCTGCGAAGAGCCACATTATGTGGGCATTAGCACTTGCTGCTCACATCCGCAGGGCTAGTTGCTTCCAGGAGCAAAGATCACTTGAATCCCACACTCTGCTGGAATGTGCAACTTGGAGCATGTCGGGTATAAACAAGAAACATGCAAGGATCTTGAGCATAGAGTTAATGTATGGAGTTAGTTATTATTGATCTTTCAACATTATGAGAATTTGGGCCATGGGTGCCACTCAAGGGAAGTGGTTAGCCAAAATTCTTGTAGAGTCTGAGCAGCCCCATAAGAGAAAAAGAATAGGATTGTAGCTAACTTTTCCACCCCACCAGAGTTTCAAAGGTATTATGATATATCCAATAAACCAGAGTGTCTGACTAAGGCCGTGTTGTAAGAACAGAGGGACTCCTAAGAGGAAACTCACCACATGGGAGGGGTTAGGGTGTGTTGCTGACCAGAGTCAACCCCAAGGCTTGGGTCCTCAGAGCTGTGCTGATTTCAGGCACAGGGCACAATGAATGTTAGAAACTCACACCAACAAAGTACATGTACTTTGGGGAAAAATCTGGATGCTTATGAATTCAAAGAGCCGAAACACTAAACAGTGATTGGGAATCTAGGAAGTTGTGCTGTTAAAAGCCTTAATGGAGGGTGAAAAGGAGGAAAGGAATCTCCTCCCTTTCAAGGGATGGAACTGCTTGGCCTCTATGAGCCTGTGTGGGAGCCAGGAGGTGTGGAGAGAGTAAGTGTAGAAGCAAGCAAGGGGCAGGAGGATAATCTCAGTCACAACTATATATGTGGCAGATGAAACCCATTTGGAGAGTTTTCATTAAAGGAATGAAGAAAGAAAGAGCAGGAGGGAAGGTGGGAGGGAAGGGGAAAAAAAGGAAGGAAGAAGGGAGGGAGACATAGAGAAGAGACATATAAAGACATACAAGAAGAGACACATTTGAAAGAGCAATGAGAAGCAGGAGAAAATTTGATTAAATAAATGCTCCATACTTAGATATAATTAAAGAGAGCCAGACTCTATGAGAGATCATTATCAAAGATAAGAGGATAAAAAAACATGAAATGTAGAGGAACCTGGCAAAGATAAAGGAAAAAAATAATTTCATTGCAGAAATAATAAATGAGGGGCACCTGGGTGGTTCAGTCAATTATGCATCTGACTTAGGCTTAGGTTGTGATCTAAGGTCCTGGGATAAAGCCCTGATTCTGGCTTCATGCTCAGAATGGAGTCTGCTTATCCCTCTCCCTCTCCCTCTGCCCCTCCCCCAGCTCATGCTCTCTCTGTCTCTCAAGTAAATAAATAAAATCTTTGAAAATTAAAAAAAGAAAGAAAGAAAGACTAAATGATTTAGAAACACCAAGAAGCAAAATTGGCTGTACAGAAAACTGAGCCAATGATCTGGTCAATATCACAGAGAAAAATTACACAGAACAAAGAGGAAAAGGAATAAAAATAAAAATTGCTATGCAGAATTAGTAGATATGGAAGACAGCCAAAATAATTTGTATATTACAAAATATAGGTAACCATTCTCTCTGAGGTACAGAAAAGAACAGATATTTAAAGATATAATAGAAGAAAAATTTTCTGGAATTACAGAAGAACTAAATCTTTAGATTAATACAATGAATATACTATAATTAATCCAAGACATTTCCTGCTGAAATTACTGCACTTTGTGGATAGAGAAAGAATCTTTCTAACATCCAGGCAGATGAAGTAAATCAAGGGAGGGCAATACTAGGCTGGGCTCAGACTGGTCCATGGCAGCATTTAAGGCCAGTGGACGGGGGAGAAATGATTGAGAAATTTTAAGAGGAAAATCATGTGGCCCAAATTGTTTTTGACAAGTAAAGATAACAATATTCTCAAATATGAAAAGACTCAAGAGATTCTACCCAGAGTTCTTTCCTGAAGAAGCTATTTGACGGTACAATCTATTTAATCAAAATATAAGTCAAAATAGACAACTCAGAGATGGAGAAACTTGGCTGTATAAGGGTTCTGGGTAAATAGAAAATAAATTTAGGGGCCCCTGGCCAGCTCAGTTAGTAGATTATGTGACTCTTGATCTTGGGATCATGAGTTCGAGCCCCACGTTGGGGGTAGAGTTCACTTTAAAAAAAAAAAAAGGAATAAAATATTTATAAATAAATAAATTTAAACACTCAAGTCTAAATACTGAGGCTTATTACATTTATGTAATAAAAAGTATACAGTTCATCTTAAAAATCTTTAAATATAAGCTAAATAATATTTTAAAAATAGTATAATGGACTCAGTATTCCACACCTTTTAAGAAAATAGGAGGCTAGAGAGCAAAAGAAGCTAAAGAACATAAAGTGAGCAAATTTCCTCATCTTCAATGAAGAGTTAATAGAAATTTTAATTTTTGAACTTGATAATTGAGAAATATACTTATGTATATTATTTAAAGTTATGAAATTCACTAGAATGAAAACATATATCTTTAATAATACAATGCTGGCAGGGGTGGTAGGTGGAGGATATGGGTTGGGAGGAAACACAGATTATAGTAGAAGATATTTTATCCAGAATGTCCAAGACTTAACCTATTTCACATGAATGATATTTTACATATTTAAATTCCAAAAGAGTTGAGTAAGCAAAGAAGAAATTTTAGTATATAAATATGGTGTGTTATATAGGAAATAAGGCAAGTTTTTAAAAATGTATGTTCTTAATATCTCCTTTTAAGTAATGTAAATATATCATGCCAAACAATGGAATATTGAATTGTCTCTCATCATTTTGTATCAATTTAAAACACCTAGGCTTACCTGAAAGCAGAAAAGCTAGAGTTAGGCAAAATCCTAAGTATTTAGTAATATAAACACAATGAATGCATCTTACTTAATTTTTTTTTGTAAAATGCACACCCATTTCCTTAAAAATGAAGAGGAAGAAGGCACATCATGAAAGAAAATGAATATATGAAATTATATTCACCAAGAAATCTTGGTTGATTTTCACATAGTGGCAAAGTCACTAGTTATCAGGATATACTGTAACAACTTTTGCAAAGCAGAAAAGAGAATGATGAAGCAAAAAATTCTCTTGGAAACAGGTGTCTGCTTGCACATACTAATCTTTTTCTTTCCCAAATTTCTCTCTTAGCATGTACATTAGAGTATTTCCTTCTTAGTAACAAATCCCTATTTTTTCATGAAATTTATGAAATATTTTACAATATGAAACAACTTAGAAGGTAATTTTCATCTATCTATATCTTGCATATGTTCTTTGGTTTGGGCTACCATGATAATGCAGGCTTGTAGAACATTTCTGATGTTTGGATGTTTCCAATGTTTCTAGACAAACAATCTCTATTTTACAAAAGACAGTAGCAATGAAAACAGAAAGAAAGCATTAAACTCATAAAACATATAATATGAAGACTGACTTAAGGCCAAATATATACGCTATAACAATAAATGTAAACGGTATGAACACCTAAAAAAAAAATCTAAAGAAAGCAAAACCCAACTTTACGTAGAATACTAAACAATCCTTATAATCCTGTGCTAATAAATTTGAAAACCTGGGTAACATGAACTATTTCCTAAAAATATGTGAATCTACATAATCAAAGTTTTTGTTTTTTTAATAAATGATAGCAGGGGTGCTGGCTCAGTCACTGGAGCATGAAACTCTTGATCTTGGGGTCTTGAGTTCAAGCTCCAGATTGGGTGTACAGATTACTTTAAGAAAAGGGAGGGGGTGGGAATAGCTAACCTATATAGATGCTACAATGTGGTTAAGAAAGTACTACTCAAAGGCCAGAACCAGGTGGCTTTCCATGCATTGATAGAACAGTTGTCATTTAATTGTATCAGTTGAAGGGAAGAATTTTTCTTACAAAACCAATGACATGAAAGGATGGCAAAAATGGTAAAGAAAAGAAAAACTACAGACTAATCTCATTTATGAATAAGATGCAAAATGCCAAATAAAACATTAGTATATTCTATTACATAAATAGCAGAATAAAGTAAGAACATACCATACTCAAGTGGGTATAATTCCAGACTTCTGAAGATAGCTCACTAATACAAAATCTATCAAAAGACTTTATCATATAAATAGGTTAGAGAATTAAAAACACAAAATGATTATTTCAATATTTGCTTTCCCTGCCCCCCAAAACACCTGACTTTTTTCTTAAAGATTTATTTATTTATTTGAGAGAGAGAGAGAGTGAGAGAGAAAGTGTGAGTAGGGGGAGGAGCGGAGGGAAAGGGGAAGAGAGAGAATCCTCAAGCAGACTCGCTGCTGAGCATGGAGCCTGACACGGGGCTCGATTCCAGGACCCTGAGATCATGACCTGAGCCGAAATCAAGAGTCAGGCGTTTAGCCAAATGAGGCACCCAGGCGCTCCAACACTTGACTTTTTAAAAGATCTCAATAGTGTAGTAATAGAACAAAACTTTTAAGCCATATATTTAAAAAGCTATCTTGTACATATCTTATGCATCACAAACTAAGAGCCAGCATAACACTTACTGGTGAAAACCTAGAATAAGACAAGGGTACTTGTTATCACCGCAATTATTTAATGATTGTTCTTGAAGTGCTTACCAATGTAATTAGATGAGAGAATGAGATAAGAAGCATAAATACTGGGTAGGAAGAGGCAGAAGTATCATTATTTGCAGATTATAAAGATTATAGTCTTGAAAAACCCAAGCAAATCAACTGAAAAACTATTAGAAACATAAGAGAATTCAGTAGATTATCTGGTTAAAATACTAATCTATAAACGTAATAACTTTCTTACTTGCCTGCAATAACTAGTTAGAAAGTATAACAGATAAAATAATTTCCCATTCACAAAAGAACAAATAACAAGAAATGTGTATGCTTTATATCGAGGAATTACAAAACTTTACGGAAGGTCATTGTGAATGTGGAAAGGCAAACAATATTTTAAAATGTTATTACAGACTAAACTAAGCTACAAATAGAATACAGAAAACAATCAAATTCCTAGCAGGTCTTTTTTTGAGAAACTTGACAAAAGTGATCCTAAAATTAATTTGTAGAATTAGCATCTGAGAAAAACTAAAACAGAGCTGAAAAAGTAAGAATGATTAGAAAGTTAATTTTACTGTGTATTAATTTATTTATAACCTATTATATAGTGCATACATTGATAATACATTAATAATTTCAATTAATTTTTTAAGAAATTTATTGATTTGTTTATTTAGAGAGAGAGAGAAGGCATGAGTGGGGGGAGGGGCAGAGAGAGAGAGAGAATCTCAAGCAGACTCCTCACTGAGCACAGAGCCCAGCTCAGGGCTCCATCTCACAACCCTAAGATTATGACTTGAGCCAAAATCAAGAGTCGGACGCTTAACAAACTGAGCCACCCAGGTGCCCCAATTTTAATTAATTTTTAATTAGGAATTAGAAGAATGTGGTCAGGAGTAGATACATCAAAGAAACAGAACAGAAAATCCCCAAATAGATTCTAATGTATAATATTATAAGAAGGGTGATTTTTCCCCTGATTGCTAAAGATGAACCATTTGACAAATTATATTGAGGTGTCTGGCTCAGGCTAAATACCTAGCCGTCATTAGGATTGCTTTCTTTCCCTCAGTACCATCTCCTCCATCCATCTATGAGTCCTCCTGGCTTTACCTTTAAACTACACCTGAACCTGGTAACTTCCCTCTACCACCACAGCTACCAGCACCTTCACCTTTTGCTTGGATTTCTGTCATGTCCCGCTTGATCTTCTGGTTTCTCTTGCCTTCCAACAATCTTCTCCACACTACAGTAGAGTGGGCTTTCATAAATGTAAATCAAGTGATGTCACTCCCTTCCTCAAGACCTCCCTATAGCTTCCTGTCACATACTAAGAAAAATCCCAACTCCTTGTAAAAGGTAGACCTCCCCTTGCATGCCTGGGCCCTGCAAGTTCTTCAACTTCATCACCTCCTGCCTATTCACTCCACTCCGGACACCCCAGCCTTCTAGAATACACTAAGCTTTTTCCACTTTGGATCCTCGCACTGTCTTTTCTCTCTGCCAGAGCGTCTCTTCCCCTAGATCTTCAGATGGCTCACCCTTCACATCCTTTGAGTTTTCTTCAGCTTGTCCACTCCACAAATAGGCCATGTCTTACCATTCTATCTAACATACTGCCTTCCCATAACCCTCTGCTTCATCTTCATTGACCTTATCAATCGCTTCTGTTACTTAAGATAACCTTGTTTATCATCTCTCTCTCTCTCACTAGATGATCAGCTCCTTGAGGACAGAGACTTCATCTGGTTTGTTCACCACTGTAACCGCAGTGCATAGCATAGTGCCCGGAGCATGGCAGGTGCTTCACCAGTATTTGTTCATCATCAGTGAATGGCAGTGGGAATAGAGAAAAGGGAACGGAATCGAGTTATTTAGGACTTTGAGACTTATTCAATGGAGGAATCCCATGGAAAAAGCCTGAGGGACTGAGGACAATTTTAAATATCTGGACCAGGGAACTGAAGAGATATTGCATATTCTTAAGTTAAGAAATTGAAGATGAAAAGCTGGATTCATGAGGAATATGTTCAGTCTGGGGCCTAAAGTGACTATGAGACATTCCTATGGGGATCTCCAGAGGGCAACTGGTAATAATGGTTCACAATTCAGGAAATTAGAAATAGTTTAGGGCTTGGGATGCCTGGGTGGCTCAGTCAGTTAAGTGTCTGCCTTCAGCTCAGGTCATGATCTCAGGGTCCTGGTCTCCAGCCCCATGTCAGGCTCCCTGCTCAGTGTGGAGTCTGTTTCTTCCTCTCCCTCTGCCCCTCCCCCCACTCCTGCACACACACACTCTCTCTCTCTCTAGCTCTCACTCTGTGCTCTCTCTCTCTCAGATAAATAAATAAAATCTTTAAATAAAAAAAAAGAAACAGTTTAGGGCTCATCTTTTTTTAAAAACATGTACTGAACTTTATAAGAGAGAAAAAGGGCAGAAAGAAAAAACTTGCAAAACAAAAACCTAGATAAAGATATTCCCAAGGATGTAATTCTCAAGCTACTTTCCCTATTTTGCCATAGTGGATAATTTTCACATGGTGTCAAATTTTCTTCTGCCATGGGTGACTGAAATGACTTATCAAACGTAAGTAAGATTTATTCTCTTAACTATGAATAGAATTTATTCCCTTAACTATAGGATCGAAATGCCTCTCTCAATAAAGAGATGATTCTATGCCAAAGGTTTGAACTCTCAATGTAATGATAAAGGATATAATTCAGTTGAATGATCAAAGAGCATCTGTTGAATAACTAATTAATGCTAGTATTTTTTTTTTCTTTTTCAGTGGTAAATATGAGGCGCCCACTGACGGCTGATCACCTCTGTAAGTACTTACAGTAGTTTGCAAACTAGCAAACAGGAGCCCTGCCCTTCACCTAGTGCGAGAGATGGGTTAACATATTATTCTGACTATTTTGCATAGTTATTCATTAGACATATATAGGTTTACTTTATTTTTAATTTTTGAAAGATTTTATTCATTTATTTCGGAAAGAGAGAGAGAGCAGGGGCTGGGGGGGGGCGGACAAGCAGACTCCGCACTGAGTGCAGAACCTCAGAAGGGCTCGATCCCATGACCCTGAGATCACTACTTGAGCCAAAATCGAGAGTCTGAAGCTCAACCGACTGAACCACCCAGTCACCCCTAAGATGTTAAGTAATCTCTACACCCAACATGGGGCTCGAATTTACAACCCCAAGATCAAGAGTTGCATGCTCTATTAACTGAGCCATAGATGCATTTTAAATGGCTAAATTTTTACCAATTTGATGAAAAGCATGACACACGAAGCATAGTTACAGTAAAAGAATCTAACTACTCTTTGTAAAGGAGAATTGGCTTAGGCACCATGTGTGCTCTCCTGTAGGTTTGAGGCCAGAAGAGCTGCCTCTTCAGTCCTGTGTCTGCCTCTCAGTGGGAGCCCAGGTGTTCAGCCTCAGTTGCTTACCACATCACGTTTTTGCTTTCTGTTTTTTACTTTTATCATAAAGACTCCGTAGACAATTTTTAAAATACAGATAAATATTTTTAAAATGTATCTGAACACATCCAGAGATCATCATTTATTAACATTTTGGCAAATACTCTCCCAGGTAATTACATCCACATCTATAATCCATTTGTTTACAGCAGGACAACATTTACCTATTTTATTCCTTGACAATATAGCATAAGCATCTCCCTGTGTCAATAAATATACATTTACATTATTGTTTTACATGGCTATAGCATTCAATTGACAGATGTCCCAAAATATATCGAGTCAATCCTCTTTTATGGGATATTTAAGTTATTTCATATAATTTGCTATGAGATTTGCAGCGGTGTGATTTGTCATGGTAAATTGCCTTTTACATTTGAGTTTTGCCCATTTATCCAAATATGTTTTCAGAAAGAATTCTTAGATATGAAAGCATGGGTTAAAGATGCACGTTCTATGTGGCATCTGGGAGGCACAGTTGGTTAGGGGACCGACTTTTGGTTTCAGCTCAGGTCTGGTCTCAGGGTCAAGGGGATGGAGCCCCGTGTCGGGCTCTGTGCTCAGCGTGGAGTCTGCTTGAGATTCTCTCTCTCCCTCCCTCTCTACCCCTCCCACTTGTGCTGTCCCTCTCTCTCAAATAAATAAAATCTTTTTAAAAATAATAACTTCTATTTATTGAATGCCCTCTGAGCTAGGCATTATTCTAAATATTTTAATATAATAATTCTTTATCTTCACCAAAAAAAAAAAAAAGAAGAAGAAGAAGAAGAAAAAAAAGAATCCTACTAGGATTCCCTAATAGGAAACAAGTCACAGACAGTTTAAGTAATTTGCTCTAGAACCCACAGCTAATAAGTAACAGAGCTGGGTTGAAATGAAGGTCCCAATACAACCACTGCAGTCACTTGCCAAAAAAAAAAAAAGTTACAAAATTTCAAATCATATTTGCATGATCTGGGTTAAGTATTTAGGAAAGAGACAAGATGAATATTTTATCTATTTGAAGTAATTAAAAAAGTATTTTTTTCATGTATTCAAAAGTATTTAAGGGACACATATTAAGTTGAAACTCTCGGGCCTAGTGCTACAAAGGGGAGCTCATTTAGCTCATTTAACAGACGTCCGTGGGGCAATGCCTATCTTCCCTGTGCTCTGCTGGGCTCAGGGGATACATCTGTGACATCCCCTGAGGAGGTTACGGAGAAGTCCAAGGACAAGTAAATATTGCAGGTTGTGTAGTGCTCCCACAGGGGAACAGATTATAATTCCACATTAAGAAATGGGATTATCGAGTGGATTAAAATAACTATCATGGGAGGAGAAAAAAAAATGAGTGCTATCATCCAAAGAAGAGTGAGTTGACTTACATAGACGCCAAATAAATGGTTCATACCAGGTCAGATCTTGGCTCTAAACTGGAGCTATTGATAAATATCCTATGTCTTCAAGGGATGATTCCAGACACGAGCCAGAGGCAGGGAGAGCGGCAGCGGGAAGGGAGAGGAAGGGAGATGGCAAGAACATCAAGGAGGAAGACAATTCTTGGAGACAGCAGCAGTAAAGCAGAGGCTTTGAACTCAACAGGAATCAGATGTGCCACTTACTAGTTCTGCGACCTTAGGCAAGTCCCTCTGCCTTTCAGCTATAACATGGGTATAATAATATCAATCCCACAGGCATTATTCTCATAAGGATTCGATGAGGCAATGGTAGTTAGGATTACTATTAATGACTGCCTTCAAACCTCCTCCACCTCCCTCGATCTCCTCAGCCCCTCTCTTGTTATCGAAGTTCTAGGTGTCTTTGGAAAAAAGCCATAAATAAGGACATTTATAAAGGATTAAAGTGGTCTCTGATTTCCCACGAATTGGGTTTGATGAGCACCCAAAAAATATCTCTTGTCTTCTTCTCACTAATTCTGAACCAACTAGAAACAGATAAAATAGTAAAACAAATAAAGACCAAAATGTCACCTTGCTCACTGGCGAAGCTAATACTGGAGAATATGGCTATTAAGTGCAGGTGATACTTCCTTTTTAAAAATATTTTATTTATTTATTTGAGAGAGAGAGAGAAAGAGAGAGAGCACAAGCTGGGGGAAGGGCAGAGAGAGGGGGAGAAGCAGACTCCCCACTGAGCAGACTCCCTCCTGACACGCGGCTCGATCCCAGGACCCTGAGATCATGACGGGAGCTGAAGGCAGACACTTAACCAACTGAGCCACCCAGGTGCCCCATCAGACAATACTTTCCAATGCTGAACACAGAGCAAAACAGACCTCTTCCCTACCTGCTCCGCAGGGACGGGCCTTCTGGTACATGAGCTGCAGAGAGAAGGATGGAAGAGCTCCGTGCCAGCTGGCTCGCTCCAGAGAGGAAGGGCTTAGGTTTCACAAATTCACTATAACCAGCCATTGCCCTGCTTCCATGAGTAAGAGCATGGGAGACCGGGGTGTTACATCAGTGCGGTGCATTCTGAGAAGGAAACAGCAGCTGACTCCTACCCAGAACCCAGCCCCATCCTGCCCTTGTTCTCCTCCTACCCCACTTGGCTCCCAGTGCCTAACTCACAGTAAAGCATGACTGCTTCCTTCCCCAGGGGGACCCTTAGCAGGAATTCAAAACCCTCAACTGAGAGGAATAAAAGTTCTGTGGTAGAATTCAGAGTGGTAATATGTGCAGTCAGTCAATAAATCCTTTATAGGGCTCCTGAAAACACTACCTTCGGTGGCAATCTACTGGCCAGTGGTCCCAAGATATTTCACTTGGTTTACCCAGGGCCTGGCATAGAATACCTGTCTTCCCTAGAGGTACTTTTTGGGCACATACACAAAGCTCTTACTTTCAGGGTTGATATAGGATTCTGCTGGGGGCAGTTCTTCCAGAAGCACAAATTTTGCACTGTGAAAATACAGCTAGACAAGAAGAAAAATGAGACACCTGGTTTGACTAAGTGCCTCAGTTTACACTATTACCCAATGCCAACCCATTTTTTTTCCTAATCCTCCTCAAGCAGCTGTCATGTAGGAGGAAAGCCCGGGCCTTGGAGCAGGTCTTATTCTGCCGCTGTGTAGCTGCAAGAACTTCGATAATTGGTAACTTCTCTGAGTCTCCATTTCCACACTTAAAAAATGGGGCTTTCCAAACAACATAGCCTTCAATGGGTGCATGGAGAAGCTGTCACGTACACACACAATAGACTATTATCCCGTGATAAATACAAATGTGCTAGCAAACCTTGAAGAGATGCGGCGGAATCTGCGACGCATGTTGCTAAGGGGAGAGAAGCCAGTCTGAAAAGGCCATACATATTGTATGATTCCAACTACATGGCCTTCTGGACAACGCAAAACTACAGAGAGTGGAAAGTCAGTTGATGGAGGGAAGGGGGAGAGGAGATGAATAGGTTGAGCAGGGGATTTTTAGAGCGTGAACTACTCTGTAAGATACTGCAACAGTAGATACAGGACATGATGCGTTTGTCGAGACCTGCAGAACTGCCCCATACAAAGACTGAGCCCTCGTGTAAACTATGGGCTTCAGTTAATAATAATGAATCCATGTTGGTTCATTAGTTGTAACAAGTGTCCCGCACTAATGCAAGATGTTAGTAATAAGGGAAATTGGGAGGTGGGATATGGCAACTATGGGAACTTCACATTTTCCACACAATTTTTCTGTAAACCTAAAACTTCTCTAATAAACAAAGTCTGTTAAATTTTTTTTAATAGACTTGAACATCTACCTGCCCATGTCATCAAGAGGAATAAAGAAGGTCGTGACGCTCATGAGCGTGCCTGGCATCTAGAAGCTACTCTTTAGCTTTCTGCCTGTCAAATGCCCAGGGTTCCAGCTGTCCCCCCTTCTCCTTCCTAGTCACTGAAGGGGGGTTACTTTCCTGATAGTGGTCACACCTACAACTCTTCCCCTTCAATATCCAAACATCACGATCACGTCCCCCATACATCTGGCTGATTTTCAAAATGCACATATTCTAGTCATTTCCCATGATGCCACTCTGTTCGTGTCTTGTTTTAACCAGCAAGTCTGCTCACATTTCAAATCCTCGTGGCAGCCACAGGGCAGCGGGGAGGAGCATGGGTACAGGGGCCAGACTGCCTGCCCTTATAGCCCAGCTCCACCACCTACCAAGGGCCTGGGTGACGGTGGGCAGGTTGTTGGACCTTTTCTGCCTCTGTTTTCTCATCTGTTTTTAGGAGTGATAAAAAATAACACCTCCTTCACGTGTTTGTTTTTTTTTTTTTGTTTTGAGACAAGTAAATGAGCCGACCTATATAAAGCACTTAGAACAGTGACTGCTAGTCCTTAAACGGTTACTTTCCTAAATGAACATTCACATGCTGAAGATTTTTTTTGTAACATGCATTGGTTCTCTCCACATGGCTTCCCCCAAGTCACACCTGTGCCAGTCCATCCACATCCTGGGTAAATTCTAGAATTGTGAAGACAGTGAAGAAGACAGACAGTGAAGAAGTCCATATATAAGTTTTCCTGCCTGAGTCCATCAGATCCACGTTAGATGGGCCCAGGGACCAGAACCACTTTTCGGATAATATCTGGATCCTCGCCATCCCCTCAACAGTTCTGCATTCTCAGCATCTTATTAGGCAATGTGATACCCTTCTCCATTTTGGAAATGTGTTATTTTCACTTTTTCAGGAAGGAAGTAAAGATCTTCCCAGTGAACAGGATTGTTTCTCCCTGTCTCCCTTCCACCTCTGCACCTTGTCCACAGTGCCTGAGCCCTCCTGAATCCCGAACAGAACTATTCATCCTCAAGAAGAGAGCTACACTAACAGATGCATGCCCATTATCTCTACATTCAGCACGTCTAGATCGCAGCTTCATCTGGGACTTAGACTCACAATGTTGGCGATGCAGAGACCCAGATATTTAGTCACATCAAAGCAATTTGCTAATTGCAGATGCTTCCTTTCTGTTTAATGTTTCATGTGCAAGATTAGGTGGTTGATTTAACTGGTTCATAGTGCCTGTTTTATCTCATTAGCTATCTTTAAAGGAAATCAAATCACGTTAAATATAGACAGAGGACATTAATTATCTGGAACACATAGTAGTATAACCTGTTTATGAACGTGAGTATGAGAGAGATAATTTAAATCACTGTTAATTTCCTAGCATTTTAAGTAAATGAGAACTTGTATATACATACATCTGAACTTACAGGAGTCTCCCATATATGAATTACATATCTGCGCATTTCAATTATAATGTGTGCCCTCAACATGATTATCAACTGAATATACACATGCTTTCTTTTAGCACAGACAGAGAAGCATTAAGTTAAACTAGGAGTTTTAGAAATCCAGGTTGGTCTCATTTTTCTCATTTCTTTGACCTTTGGTACATTTGCAACCATAATTCTAGCAAAATGGGCAGGAAGCTATAACACAGCTGTAATTATCACATGCTCCAACTATGTTCCTCATCCAAGCTCTGAACTAACCTTAAGTTCGGTATGTGTATGCAGCTTAAGCATTCCAGCCTAGGATGACGTAGCATTATCATACTGGAGAGGGAAAAAAAAATAGTCCTAGAACTTCCAGAGGAAAAAGAATGCCACAGCATCTGTACTTTAAACACTCTTCTGGTGACGCTGACAGCGGTGGAGACCGTGCATGGGTGGAGGCAGGGGGTATATGAGAACTGGCTGCACTTTTTGTTCTATTTTGCCGTGAACCTAAAGCTGTTCTAAAAAATAACGTCTATTTAAGAGGAGCAAAAAAAGAAAAATTCCCCGTGAGATCAGCGTAAAACAAATGTGTCCAACGTAGGAGACGAGGGTCTTGTATACGGGTAGCCTGCAAGAGGGACCAATGCCCGTGGCATTTGTACTTCGGCGCCGCCAGCATACAGAGAGCACCACAGCCAGTAACGACTCCTTAGGGGGTGTTTATCATGTCACTGAGCTTTGAATTCACAGAGCTTCACCAAGCACATCAGCCAGAGGATTATCAAGAAAGGAATTCTTCATTTAAATGCTCTCCACTATTTTACATGATGGAGTTATAGCAATCTTTATATCATATTGCTTTTTTTTTTTCTAAGTCTCTGAAAATAAATGAAGACAGACAAGAGCACCATGAGACTTCATTCTCCCTCTATCTAGGTCCCCCACTCCTACCACCAAAAAAGTGACTTATTTCGACACACTCTCTCGGGACCTGGTACTCTAACCCAGGCCTTGAATGTGGATGCGAGGGGATCACGCACGCTTCCCGGTCTTTATCTTAGCAATGGGCTGAGCACTGTACGGGCATCGTTAGCGACGCCCGATCCATTGGCTAGACCTTGTCTACTTTGATCCATGTTCTTGCCACAGGATTAAAGCAGATTGTGCGGATATTGATATTTTAAATCGGTTCCTTTATAAGTAAGAAAGACTAAGCATACTAAGGACTTACATCTTACAACAAAATTTTTTTTTCATGCAACTAAACATAGTTCCCTTTCAGAGTTCAATGTATCCTCAGAAGCCACTCTTTGATGAGGCCAGATCTTTAGATGCTGCTCCGTCGAGGGTGTGAAGCAGTCTAAAGTAGGTGACGCTCCAACCCATTTAATTACAGAACATATTGAAGTAAAACATGATAATAACCGCTATTCTTTTTTTTTTTCCCAATCAGAAAAAAGTCTACAGCCCAGTGTACAAAGGTAATGGCTATACTATAAAGTTGCCTTTTTTCAGAGTTTTACTTTCCACTCAAGGGACAGTGAGCGAGTTCCCACGAACACCCTCCAAGCAACACAGCATCGTTAATCACCTTTTGCTCAAGCCCCACATAATGGAACTAGTCCAGTTGCACCGTACCTGGCAGAGCGGATTCTGAAGAGCCTAACCTCTTTTAAGAGGAAAATCATTTCTTAAATGCACCGAAGCTACATAACTCGCCCAGCCATTTTCTGTGCCGCAATTTTTCTCATGTGGCTTCCTTTGTGCTCCATTCAAGGTTTTCCTGCACTGAGACAATCTTTCCCATTTTTTTCTTCTTCTGCCTGCATCAAAGTTAGGACTTTGTTAGGGATGCTTTGCTATCGGCATCTGTTACCTCTTTTTCTTAGGGGCTAAGGAGGAGGCTGCTGTGTGGCTGAAAAAGACTCTCATTCAGTTTGGGATTGCCTCCCTTTGCTTCCCTGTCACACTGTCAAGCTCAATCAGAACGCAATGAAAGTGATACAGAGGCGAGGCTTTGCTGGCGAGCCTTAGAACAAAGACAGCTCCATAGCCTAGTACAGATTTCACATCCAATTTAACTCTTTGGAAAAGGATTTCAGGAAATACATAGTCAAGAGTTGAAAAAATGGAGTTGGGTCTACTATAAAGGCTAAAAGTATTATCCTGGCTTAGATAAGCTACAAAGATAGGTTGATACTATTTTCTAGCATAAACCACATTAGCCGGCATTACACATTGAGCTTTCTTTACTCGTTAAGTTGCAAGGAGATTTGAGAGGAATTTAGCAGCTACATAAAATGACTCTTTCATGATTCTAGCTTTACCAGTCATTTTAGTTGTACGAGGTGCATGAATAGCAAGGACCTAAATCATGTTGTTTAACAAATCTGGTATTAGAGGGTTAGTCTCAGTTTACTTATTAAGAATTTAGTTGAGTAAAGGATTTTAGGACTCAGTTCTTTGTGTAGATGACAATGAACAGGCCAATACTTGTATTTTTGGGGGGAAACATACGTCAGCTACACATGTTTTGAACTGTGCTCTTAGGCCCATAACTAATGTTTTGCATTGAATATATTTTTCAATGGGCAACTAACTGTACAGAAGAAAATTCACTGGGGACATAGGTCAATGGTTACTTCAGTGGCCCTCAATCATGACTTCCTTCCTGAAGCCTAGTTTCCACTTGTTCTTATAAGAGACTTGGTTTAATTCTCTAAATTCTTCAAATTCAGGTCATGACAAGAAAGAAGGGTTATTAGATTAGCGATTCGATTTTAAAGAACGATGGCCCTCAGTTTCTCTTGATGGGTTCGGAGCATCCTGAAAACGGGTTCACGTAACATATGCCAATGGTGTATCTCAAACATTATACACAGTGCTAGTAACACTACCGCAGTAGTGAGGAGAACCTCCTATGGTTTAAATTAACGACTTTTATAAACTATTCTTTAAAACTGCTCTGGGAACAGATATTGTCAAAATACCAGTGTTTGTTATTTAGGCAATGACAGGGTGGTTTTTTTTTTCATGTTTATGTACTTTTATCTCATTGAAAATAGAAAACATTTAAATAACTACGTGCAGGCATCGAGACAGAAAGATTGAAATTAGTTTACAAACACAATTGCATTCTAAGAGGGGCACATTTCAAATGACTGGTACCCCATCATCATATTAAAGAAGATATCTCTTTGGAAAATTTTCCATGAACAAGAGATGATTAGAAGCAAGCATATGATAGACACCAACATTTCATCTCTGCATGCAATTATGATACAAATTAGAAATGCTATTATGTTGGTGCTCCATAATTAAGTAAGCAATTAAAAACAAAACTAGTTCATTAACAAATTGTCATAGCTAGGCCGACAAGTGCCCAATGAGGTCACGGTCACGGCAATTGCATGAGATGATGACTAAGTCTTCCCGAGAGCAAAACTCCCAACCAACAGCAATCCTTCCATTCCTAATTCATGCGTTATACAAAAAGCAATTTGGGGTAGAAAGACTGAAATAAATGTAGGCAAGTGTCGGGAGGAAGAGAGCTCTTTGTGGTAAGTGACCTATGCCATTTTGTTAGAGTATGGTTGGATGCTAAAATGAAATGTTAGTTTTATTCAAAAATGAAAATAAAATCTCCTTTGATATTTGACATAGCTGTGGTTATTTTCTCCTAAATCTTTGGCCAGTTGGCTCATTCACTATCTTTGCCTTTGGGGAATCTATGCTTCTACCTTAATGAAGATGGTGACTAGAAATTAGCCCTTACTGGTGGAAGCTGTTAGATCCAAATATCTGTATGGGTTTTTAAAAATGGCTATCAGTTCATAAGTATTTTCATTAAAAAAATTGTTTCCCATTATTTCTGGTGAAACTAGATAGTGTCACATGAAAACATTATATCAACAATGAACACGTCCGATAAATAAGAATGCAAAAAAAAGAAGTAAAATGGTTAATCCCTGTACTAATTATTTGTCCCATTTTTGTTAATACAAATTAAATGTTTCACTTGGTTAATGACAAGTTTGATCAAACAGTTCATAAACTGATGGATTGACTTTGAAATGAATTCAGGAAAAAAAAATGACATGATGTGGAGCTGGCAAAGGGCCGCCTCTAGTGGGAACAGATGCCCAACAAATTTGGCGAGTAGTTTTGTTCTCTTCTATCTGTTGCAGTTCACAATCCTAATGAATGTTATGTTTAAATAACATGAATAAAGATAAAGTGAAAATGAATTCAACTCCAGTTTGAGCAGCAGAATAAAAATGAGCAAACTGTATTATCTTCTGCCACCTAATCTGGGTTGAATTTCCTCTGTATCTTTTTTGTTTGTTGAAGAATCCTTTTCTTGAGTCTCCTTGGCCATTGACAAGGTCTTTTGAGATGAATATGAAAAGATAGATTTAAAGGTTAAGGCCAGGGTCAGATGGTTGCAGATGTTTTGTGAGAGATTGTTCGGTTCAGTTTGTGGTACTTCTCCTGACTAAGGTATTTCCAACAGGCAGACTCATGGCCAGCAACTGTCAATGAATGTTGTTTGTCTCACAATTGATCCATGCAAACACAAACACAGAGTAGAAGGAGTGTTTGTTTTTTCTTAGGAGGATAATTTTCCCCCAGCCCAAAGACTCTGTCTAAAGCCAGAGAAGAAGATGCTGCTTTTATTTCTAGAATGTAGGCTATTTTAAGTTTGGCTCTTCAGATGATCATCTGAGACCATTTTTTCAGGAGACAAATAATGGCACCATGTGACAAAAATTGATTAAACTGTGAAAGGTTGTAAAATTTTTGAAGAGTTAGAAAGGAAGTAGAGCTTGGACATAAAAAAAATGATAAATGAACTAGTGTCTTATCTCTTGACTTCAAATTCTAGTTAACAGACAATGTAAAAATAAAGGGACAGGAAATCAGGTGATACTGATTGCCATTGGGATATTACATTATTTGATAGATTTAGATCCAACACTATCTCCCCGTAAGGAAGGTTAGGATAAATGTGTGTGTGTGTGTGTGTGTGTGTGTGTGTGTGTGTGTGTGCATAGTTGATAGTACATTGTACATGATACACACACATCTTCCTAACAGCCAAACAACATTGGACGAGCAATATTTCCACCAACGATGTCTTAGGGGTTTTCACTGTAATAATTTTTATTTACTGTCTCCACAGGTTTACAGACATGATGAAAACATCTCCATGAGCTATTTGCCATCCCTTCCCTTGAGCGTTTTAACATCAGGAATGAGCACTGAGATCCTAGAGTTAGTTGACTAAGGCCAACGAGGTGGTTCCTTTCTACAAAGTGCAATTTGGAACCCCAAGATTGGAATAGTTTTTTTCTCAGATATTGTAAAGAAGACTTTAAATTAAAGTTTATTTTGGAAAATTCTATGTAAAAAATATCCAGAATCTTGAAAGATACAAAGGACTGTGAATTTTTCGGTAAACACACTGATAGGAAGCTTTTTTGGAGCTCTTATTGTCTTACCATCTATTCAACCTCAGTCACTCTTTACGTTTACATGCTTCTGAATTTTATCCTGCATAATGCTACTAGGAAGAGCATGTTTATTTTTCTGACATGATTCTTTGTGAAATAGGTGCTTGATAAGGATTATTTTTAAAAGGCCAAAAGCCCCTCAAGTGGTTACCCTCTCAAACTTCTTGTGAAGAAGGATAGATGGTGATCCTTGTCATCACTGACGGCTAATCTAGAATTTTCCAATGTTTTAAATACTAGCATGCCACACCGTATAAACAAAGTTACTTTTGCTGAGGTGAAAAATTAGATTTTTATTTCTTCCTGAGGCCTGTTGCCTCTTTGAACATTTAGTCACATTTCAAAACACATATTACGTTTTCTGGTCATTCCCATATATATGAATCACTTGAAAATGCCATAGGTTTACAAAAATTATGAACAAAATCATTCTTACGATTTTTCTTGTAATAATGAAGGTCTTTGGTAATATGAATGGAAATTTAATTTTCAAACCTATTTTATGTTATCAACACATTGCATAAGAGTTATGAAATATTTTCTTTACAGAAATTCAGTGATATGAATTTCACTATTTTAGATGGTAGAGTGAAATGATTATCTTTTTTAACGCAGTGTTCTTCATTATACAACCCCATCCGACTAAATCGTTTCACTACGGGACACTAGGTTTTTATTATTGTGATTTTGGTAGAAAGAGTATTATTACTACCACTTTCCAAAATAAGTGGAATGCTATTTGACATATAAATTTCACTTTTTTTTTTTTTGGCTACTTTGAAGGCAAAAGAAAAAAATATTCGAGGAACCAAAAGGAAAATCTCACAATGAAAACAAAGAACCCTATATAACAGTTACAGTTTCTGCAAGTGCTGGTTTAAAAAGCCTTATTTGAAGCTGCTTTGAAATATTTTTGTGATAAACAGGAATCAATATAATGTATTCATATCACAATTTTCCAAAGCATGTTTACTAGTTCTTTTCTAATTCATACCCTACCATCATTCTGTTTTTCTATATGTTCATTTAAAAAGATTTGCCAAACATAAATAAGAACAATTACAGAATTACAGAGCAGGATTACTTCTGAAGAAAAAAAAAAAAAAAGATCACCGGTGGTATTCTCTTCAGCTATCCTATTTGACTCCATCATTAAGAAAAGTATTGAGGATGTGTAGTGGGTGAAGAGAGCAGAAGTGTGTTTTCATTTTGATATGATAGCTGCATTCAAGTTATTCTCCTCTTTACAATAGATTTTACCTAGCTTTATCTTCATAGGAAGCTGCTTTCAGTTGAAAAGCAGAAGTGAATAGAAGTGTCATGACATGGGATTAACAGTACAACCGGTTAGTAAATCAAATGTTGGAGGTGAAGAAAGTGTAATGTGACATGCATCAGCAGGATGGACTGGCAGGATTTTCTGGAGACAAGTGAAAAGAAAAATTGTAATCATTCGTTGATGTTCCTGATATCTGTACAATTTCGAAAGCACGTGGCCCATTTAACCAGTCAGTCACTGTAATGAATCTGAGTGCATTAAGACATCCCCAGCAATGTGAGTTCATATTGAAGTGAGAACCACAGAAGAGAGTAGCCCAAGTTCTGTTTCCAAGGAATAAAAAAAGGAAAAAAAAAATTGTGCCTGAGGTTGAAAAACTGGTCAGTATGGTTCACTTTTGAAATGCCGATACGTCTGTAATGAACGTCCACAGTATTCACCAAAAAATGAACTTATTGGAAAAAACCCTCATACTGCCATCTACATAGATTTTATAAAGTACTCATAGCTAAGATTTTAAAATTTGGAGGGTGTTCACCCAATGTTTTAAACAAATATAATAAGCAATCTATGTGTAGCATGTAAAAATGCATGTTTAAGCACATCCATGGATTTCTTTTCTCCTTCTGGTAAGTATCCACACAAATATGTAAAAACTTAAATTGAAATTGGTAATGCTTAAAGATTTATCTGAGCAGCTTGGGAGATTATCTAAAAGGTTAATTTAAAGGCTTAATAAGAGATACTTCATGTCATCATCAGTATCTTCACATGGAAGATTTTTAAAAATTCCACACAGTTTGGTATTCATTCCAAACTCCATATTTTTTAGTCCCCATTTTTTTTCACAGTGAGTTTCCCTAAGAATAAGGTTAAAACTGTTACGTGCCTAATATTTACTTAAAACTTTGTTAAAAAAAAAAAAGAGAGAGAGAGAGAGAATCCACACTCACCAAAAAGCCCATTAAATATTCACACTTTAATATATGTTCCTCAGAAACAAATGTACAGTTAGATAACACATAAAGAATTATGAATGACTAATTATATTTTGCATATTTACAGCAAAGACAATTAGCAAATAGCTTTTATATGCAAAATAAATGAAAAAGTAATTAAGATGCACTAACCAGAGCAGCAATATCAAGTCTGCTGTCTTGTGATTCACTCCTAACAAACATAATAATTATGCATTCATTGTCATATAATTAAAACAGCTCTGTCCTTTAGAAAAATGGTTATTTACTGTATAATAACCTGAAGAGTGGCAGAAGTTCCTCATAATGGTGAGCAGGATAATTAAATATTTCTTCTTAAGAAATGCTCACCCAGTTTAGTTTATTATCATAAACTTCTACCAGCAAGCAGCTGTTCCTCAGGAATGCCAAGTGTTCTGTCTCCGGTCTGGGGAAGTTATTTTCGGTTTTGTTTACAAGCTCTCACTTTCGCCTGGCTGTTGAATTGAGCAGGGTTGCTCCTGAGCCACTTCTCACCTTTCTACAGCTGGTCCTCTGGCAGAGGACCTCGGGGAAACAACTTCCAGGCCCATCTATCTCTGTGGCTAGCTCCGTGTTGGTAATAGAAACTGGTTACATCTGCTTCTCTGTTAGAATATAGTTTCCTTCTGAAGCTCTTCTAGGACTTACTTTGCTATCACTAACATAGACCTAAATGTCAACATGAGTCCTGAGGCGATGTATCGATCGATTATTTAATTAATAACATTCAGTATCTATCATGTTAGATAAACCACCTGCATTTTAGAAACACGGCAAGAAATTTCAAAATGGTTCATGTATTTGGTATTTAGTCTCATTTAAGGGACAAAGACTATCCTCTCTATTCCTCACAGATAGACTGTGGGAGCCATTTTGTTTCTCCAACGTTGAGAAGAGCTATGTATTTATGACCACCAGTTATATTACTGGCTACTGACCACCCCGGATATAAACACCATCCCTGTATAATACAATGAAAAATTATTTGAGCAGGAGATAGAAATTATTTTGTGTCTATATCATGTGTTATTTTTATATATTTATAAATTATATATATTTATATATATATATATATTTATACTATTATGTTGTCATACACATATAGTCAACAAAATTAGCTTATTTTATGTAATAAAATCATGTGTCCAGTGGGAGTGCAGAGTGCAGGAGTAATTAGGGAAAGCAGTGTTTGTTTATTATCAGTTATTGATTTTTTAAAAACACAATAGCAACTTTAAAAATGATTTGTAACATCTTAGATGTTAGAGAAAGGTAAATCTTACCTAGGAAAATGCATGTTGTATTTTTAATTAAAATTTTCCTTATTATTTAAAATGTCCTTTTTATTATACTTGCTACATAACAATAGTAAATATAAACATCAGCCTCAGAGAACAAGAAGATAAATGGTTTGGGTTAGGTTTTGTGGTTTGACTTTATTAAATATTTGCAACTAATTATCTAAGCACTTATAAGTGACCATTCCTTTCTTTATTAAGTTCAAGAAACCAGTAGCAAACGGTAAGCATAAAATGTTGTTTAATTTAAATAAAGAGCCATGATCTTTTTTTTTTTTTTTAAAGATTTTATTTATTCATTCGACAGAGACAGAGACAGCCAGCGAGAGAGGGAACACAAGCAAGGGGAGTGGGAGAGGAAGAAGCAGGCTCCTAGCAGAAGAGCCTGATGTGGGGCTCGATCCCGTAACGCCGGGATCACGCCCTGAGCCGAAGGCAGACGCTTAACCGCTGTGCCACCCAGGCGCCCCCCATGATCTTATTTTGAACCGTTTATCCTGAACTATTTATATATTTTCTAAATATCCGACACTCTAAGCTCCTTTTGGCATGGGATGAAGTGGATGCAGACCAAGGAGAACCTAGAGACATAATATACGCTCCTAGTCCCTGTGCTCTGTCTCCGAGAATTTAACTAGAGCTGAGAATGCCGAAGAGAAGTCATAGCCCTGATGTGAAACTGGTTAAGTATGTTATTAGAGCTCCTGCATGCTATGCACAGAGTTTGGGAATAGAAAGAAAACAGAACTTGAATCCACACCAGGGCATTCTGATAGCTCATTTTTTAGTAAAAGGTAGAAGAGGAAAACAGTGTAATCACATCTTAAGCTCTAATGCAAAAACAGTGCACAATTACCCATTACCAACATTCCAGAGGCACCAGGGGAGAAAAGGTAAGAAAAGATTTTTTAAATTTTATAACTGACTTTTTAAGGAATTCCAATAATCCCAAAATAATTCTAAGTAGTCATCATCATAATAATGTAAAAAACCCTATCCTCAGTCTTCCTTACATTTGTTTGTGGTTTGGCATTGTTTTATATTTTAGTGATTTGGGCTTCAAAAGAGGCAAAGAGCACAGTAGTTTTGTTACTGTTGCTTTGAGTTCTCAGTGTTGATTAAAGGCCTTCACGCAACCATATATACATATGTATTCATTTGATTTATTTATTTATTTATTATTATTATTTTTTAAAGATTTTATTTATTTATTTGACAGAGATAGAGACAGCCAGCGAGAGAGGGAACACAAGCAGGGGGAGTGGGAGAGGAAGAAGCAGGCTCATAGTGGAGGAGCCTGATGTGGGGCTCGATCCTATAACGCCGGGATCACGCCCTGAGCCGAAGGCAGACGCTTAACCGCTGTGCCACCCAGGCGCCCCTATTCATTTGATTTAAATTCCTACTTCAAATGTCGGTCATCTTTCATCTTGCAGGTTTAAGGAATATGGGGTCAGAGGCACCTGGATGGCTCAGTCCACTGAGCATGCAACTCTTGCTTTCAGCTCAGGTCACGATTTCATGGGACGTGAGATTGAGCCCCTCATTGGGCTCTGTGCTCAGCATGTAGTCTACTTGAGATTCTCTGCCTCTCCCTCTCCCTCTGTCTCTCCCCTGGCTCGTGCAAGCACGCATTCTCTCTCTTTTTCTCTTTCTCTCTCTAGGAAAGAAAGAAAGAAAGAAAGAAAGAAAGAAAGAAAGAAAGAAAGAAAGAAAGAAAGAAAGAAAGAAAGAAAGAAAGAAGAGGTCATTCACCATTATAGTAGCAGTATCAGTTTAAGTGAATGCTATTATAAAAATGATCAAACATTCCATTCTTAGTAATGAGCTTATTTGTTTTTCAAGGGACAAAGTTCATAAAAGTGGGAGATGAGAAGAGCCAAAAGATGAATGCATGTGCCGTGTATGTGCCTCTTGTCATCTTCCTTCTCAGAGTATACATTTTTCAGCAAAGTGGGAGATAGGAAGACCAGGCCCCAACTTTCAGACCACATCATGAAAATTGTAATTATTCAGAATTTACAATTCCTCTTGAAATTACTTGTACCTTTCGATATGGAGCTTCATCATTTACCTTGAATTAATTGCTTTATGTGTATATATCATGGTCCCCTACCCAGACCATGGAATGGAAAATCTTGGGAGATAGGGACAGTGTCTTGTTTGGAGGGAGTGTTCTGCATGGTACGTGGAATGAGGTAGCTGAATGACTACTTCCATCATCCATTCAAGAGACACACACCGAAGGGCCTTTGCCCCTTTTCAAAACAGTGCTAAAGGAGAACTCTGTTTCTGTCTCCATATTATTCATCCCCAGCCCACTTCTTGCTTCCCTTCCTTACACGTAGTCTCAGTTTCCACATGCTTTTCAAAAGCACACATAACCCAAGCCGTATCTGTTGTCATGTGTATGATATATCTGCAGTACAACCTCCATCAGTGCTCATTGAATGACTAATTGACAGACTAAATAAGTGAAAGGAAAAACAGAATGAATGAATAATATAAATATTAGTTGAATGTGCTCATGCAGGTGTGGAGGCATCTCTTCTCAGCAGATGTAAATATCTTTGCTCTGTCTCGTCTTTGACTTGCATGAAATTTGTGAGGTGGTCATTCATGTCATGGCAGTTTGAACACAGATATGCCAAGCCCATGAAGTCTTTCTAGGTGTGTATTTTTGAAAATAAATGCCTTGCATTATGGGATGAAAGATAACCAGATGGGGAGATTGGAAAAATAATTGTTTCTGCTGCAAATACAGACCTTCCATTTGAAACTCCCTTTTGGCTTTTAGGCCAATCCGTGCTACAATTGTTGCCTTAGAGGGCTCTGTGTTCTCCCAAATGGCTCATGTAGAGCTATACCATATACTTTGAATAAACATCACTCCCCTGTGTTTTAGTCCAAATAATTATACTACGGCAAACTTTACTAAGAAGAGCTCCAAATAAATGCAACTTTTTCAAATTGATGGCCTTATCATAAAAATTTCTTTATAAAGAATTCCCTAAGTACTTTACTAAAATTCAGTACAAAAATACTCAGAAACCTAATATTTACTCATAAGTCTATTAACCTAAAGCAAAAAGAAAGAATTTTATAAGGCTGGTATTCAAAAGCAGATCCAAAAAAAAAAAAAAAAAGACTCTAGGTATAGATAATCAAAATCAACTCAAAATACATTGTCCACCTCACATATGGCTCAATAAAATGGATGGTGATTGGGTTCCTGGCTGGCTCAGTTGGTAGAGCATGTGACTTGATCTGGGGGTTGTGAATTCAAGCCCCACGTTGGGTGTACAACTGACTTATAAATAAATAAATAAATAGAATGAAATGGATGGTGCTCATGAACATAGAAACACGAGTGTTTTTATTGCTTACAACCTTCATTTCTGACTATTGGTTTTCATTGGCTTAATGGATCTCCTAAGGAATAAATATGAGCAGGTGCAAAGTAAAAGGAAATCTATTTATAAACTCCAAATGAGGCCGTGTAATAGAAAATTGGGCCTCGAATCAAACTGGCCTAGAATATCTGAATGCAAAACAGGTGAGTTCTAGAGATTACATATAAGATCTTCATGGTCCTCTTGCCCAGTGGGTCAGCAAGCACTTTTTGGACACCCTAATTCTGTGCCTTAAGACTCTCCTGAAAGTTTTATTTAATTTGAAAAATGGCCTAGTCATGTAAACCCTAGAATAGTTGTTACATAGGTATAAAGGACACATGAGGCCAGAAAGCTACGGTGAAATGCAGGGTTAACAATTAGAAATTAAATACAGATCTTTTCAGCGTTTTTTAAAATTTTCTATGTGTGTTTGTTAGTTTTGATGCGATGGAATCATGATAATCACCCTCCAGCACAATGGGAGAATAACCCACGGGGAGGTAGTAGTTTGCCTTTTCCAAGACACAGGCTAAGGGCCTATGGAGACTCACTACTGACCCCATACCAGGTATTCCTAAAAGCCTCAACTCCTGGGTTCTGGAATTGGCAACTCCCTGTTCCTCACTTACGTCCCAGATGCGAGGGGAATGGTAAAAAGAACCCGAGTCTTACCCAGTCACCCACAAATGAGGCTGGTTATTTCATCCTGAGGAAGCAACCCATCAGGGCGGGTTCAGGCAAAGGGAAGGGGCAGTGATAGGCCGGAGGTGTTGGTGGTGAGTGCCGCTAGCAGATTCAGGAAAACCCCTTTTCTGCCGGCTGAAGACCCCCCAATGTAGGATGAATCGGATTCCACCAGCTTCAAGCCAGCTATATTGTACTTGGATAATAATCCTGAAATGCACATTGATGCTGAAGAAGTCCTTCTTCAAAACTTTAAGGCAACAATTAAGTATTCCATTGTCATGGCTCAATTAAATGGTTTGGCCTGAGAAAATTGGGGATTGTAAAGTGAGGATGGAATGTGCTTTGATCCTCTTTCCAGGGTTATTGTTTCATTAATAAATGAACATGTCATTTGTCTCACCAGAGGGAGCTCATGCCCTCCAGGCTTTTTTCCCTTTTTTGTTCAGGTTTTATAAAGATGAATTTCCAGTGCTCTGAAATACCATGGATTAGTAGTTAAGCCTGACAGCACTTCGGGGAGTAGCGAGCTTAAAGTGCCTCACACAGGTCTCCAAAGCACTTGTTTACTAATAGAGGAAATCAGCCACCGTCTGCAGCTGCTGATATCGCATTACCATTTGGAAAGACAGTAGCTGAGATAACAAATCACACAGTTTTAATAATTACTCCTGCATTCCCGTTTTTTGTTTCCTACATAACTGTAAAGGCTGGATTTCTTCCAAATAAACAGATAAAAACAGTATGGAACTTTTATCTTTTAATGATAATGACAACACATCATGTTTCACTAAAAGTTTCCTGCTGAATTTTTTCTGATTTCTAGAGTTTCAATAAAATGTAATTATACTTTATAATTCCACTCTTTTAATCTTCACTTCAAAAACTATTCACAGTGAGCAAGTTTGCCAGGCACCAAGAGTAGGGGACAACCCACCAGGACTCACCCATGTTGACTCGCTCCTACATTCTGTCTTGGGGTAAACCTGTCATTGAAATTGCATCCTGTACATTGAGCTGCTTTGCATTCAAATTAATAGCTAGTTTAATTTGAATGTAAAATAGCTCCATTTATGCCATCATTTTAAAAAAAAGAAGTAAGGCATTTGGCAGTGAATGGATGTTTAAGATATGATACATTTGCAACATATTTTTAATCCTAAATTGAACCTATATTAGGATGGGGACATTTTAATATCAATAGATAAGTCATAAAAGAAAACCTTTTAAAAATCTGCATAGTAAATATGTGCTTTAGGGGTCAAAACTACTCCATTGTACAGATACAGTACAGGGTTTAGTTCATATGGTTAGTGCTGGGCATTTTCCGGCAAATCTGTGTATTGTTACATTTCTATAGTCCAAGAATGGCAATTGATTTTTAAAACACATGCTGCAACTTTATTTGCTCAGTAATTACATGGACTTTATTTGGAGGTCAGTGAAAGAACAACTAAATAGGAAAATGAAGTCTTCCTCCCTTGTGCAACGAAACCATAAAAGTTGGCAGACAGAAAGGAATGCTAAACTTTTTCCCAGAGCTCTGAGTTTGGTTTCCACTGGTCCATGTTCCATTGGGTGATTAGAGAAAGCTTTTTTAAAGCCTTACTTCAGAATGATCTTAATTGGTGCAAGGTTGAGCCCTTTCTAGGAGGGGAGGGAAAAGGTTGAATAGCCTTTTCAAGTCACATGAAAGTTTCTAGGATGAATGTACGATAATTAGATTAATAAGTAGCTTAATTTATCACAGCTGAGGATTTCAACAGCCACACATTAGAGCAAGAAAAAAAGATTAGTGTGATTCTAGTTTGAAAAAAAAAATTGTACTGAAACTTGATTAACCTTAAACACAAAGTGCCTTTCTTCCTCAGTCTAAATGTCTGATGGGGGGGAGGGGGATGGCGTGGGGAAGTGGGAGAGAGTTCCTGAAATAATCAGGAAAGTCCTATTTTATTCCTTTCTGTCTCCCAGTTAATGAGCAGTATCAGGATTCCTTGAACCAACTTTTCCCTTTGCTGTTCCTTAGCCTTAAATAACGGGCTGGGTATAAGCCCGTAGAGTCCTAAATTATGTTGCCCAAGCATATCATAGAGCTACACCTTTTCTGACGTTCAGTTTGTCATAAGTAGATTCTCTTGCCTCAGTTGAAAAAAGAAGTCATGTGGTTGGGAGGACAGTGGGATTTGGAGCAGGCCATAATTCCGGTTAATATGTGGTGGGAACAGCAAGACTCAGATTGTTGGATGATATTTCCAAGAGTTATCTCAGGCCTTTAAAGCCTAAATCTAGTCCCCTGCCTTCAAAAATCATAGGTTACCCAAAAAGGGGGCAGCGATGAGTTAAGATGAGCAGCATTCATTGATAAAACAGGCAAAATCAAAACAATTGTGATTAAAGCAAGAATAATTGACTTAAAGGGGGTTAAAAAAATCAGTCGGGAATTGACACTCAAAAAAAAATGCACCACATCAAGTTCTTGTCCATTGGGAACTCCCCCCCCCATCTCCTCCCCATATGCACAATAAGATATTTTGATAAAAAGGAATCTGCTGGACCATCTGATGGTTCTATCCAACCGGGGTGGTCCACATCAGATTGGATTAACCTTAAAATTTTCCTGACTCCTGTCTGGCTACAAATGAAACCTCAGAGCCCTGTGCAACAAAGCTGGGGACATCAGTGTCGGTTTTGTGATAGAAGAGGCTGGCTTGTGAATCTATGGTTCCTGTCAACACTCAACAGTCATGGTGGCTGGGAGGCCAGCTAATGCGAGCCCAGCAGTGCACTGGTGCATGGGGCACTGCCCCTGGGGCTGCGTGACAAAGGTGTGTGGCTAGACGTGGGGAGGCAGAGGTGACACCCCCTAACCAAAAGAGAAAAATACAAGCTCAAACACCAGACAACCACAGTGACAGCGCTACCGCTACCACAAAAAAAAAAAAAAAAAAAAAAAAAAATCGCTGTGCCCTTCCCCTTGGTCTCTGAAGCTTACAAAACGGAGTTCTGTAAGAGGTTCAGGTGTAGTACTGGCATATGGCCCCAGCCTGGACATTGGAAAGTTACCTGCGGCCCCGCCACATCCACAAGGGCAATGCCAAGGGCACTCCTGCACGGGCGGCGTGAGAAGTTGCGTACCTGGAGCCAGACCCGGCGGGTGAGTCCATCTCCACCACGGGAGTCTTCCCTCAGAGCACAAGCCTCCGTGTCTGCGGGGACGAAAGAGAAGATTTCTTTCTTTATTCTTCATCATATAACGAAAAACGATACCACGTTACAAATGGAATAGGCTTTAAAATACTGAAATGTAAAGCATTAATGTAATTATGGGCTCTGAGTACTTGGAAACTCAAGGCACAGTTCAACCAGCAGCCCGAATTGGAGAAGTATGCTTATATCTAAAATGGATATCTCATTACGAGTTAACATTATTTAGTTAGGAGGGGATATGACCTCTAATTTGCCTTTAAATGATTAATTTGGTGTTTAAATAAGTGTCTTTTATTTAATAATGTTTTCTTCAACCAATTCACTTATGTCAATAAACTCTTTGTTTAACCTTCTTAAAGGAAACATTTTCTCTGCTCAGAGGCAATTAATGAGCTATCAAATAAATAGGTACAGGAAAATGAACTAAAATTAAGGGTTGCCCAGGATGGCAAATGTGCTTTCCTCTGTGGAGTGGGGGCTGTATGTTGCAGAACCAACTGTGACACAGGAAGTGCATCAGCTCAGCCCCCACCCTCCCAGTGGAATCCTTCCGGTGGTCGTTCATGGCAGAAACTGCGCCTCCCTAGGTAATTTACTTTAGAATATAGTTTTTCTACATGGTTATCTATCAAATTAGAACGGATTTTGCTTTTGGGGTTATTTATAGAGTTAAAAGCTGTTAAATTCTGCTTAGCTTCCTATAGCATGTGAAAAACAATTTTTGAAAAATTTGACCATGGGGCTCCTGGGTGGTCCAGTCAGTTAAGCCTCTGCCTTCAGCTCAGGTCATGATCCAGGGAGTCCTGGAATCCAGCCCTGGGTTAGGTTCCCTGATCAGCGGGGAGTCTGCTCTTCCTTCTTTCTCAGGCCCTTCCTCCCTCCCCTGCTTGTGTGCTCTCTCTCTCTAATAAAATCTTTTTTTTTTTTAAGATTTTATTTATGTATTTGAGAAAGAAGAGTGACAAAGATAGCGAGAGAGCACAACCAGGGGGAGTGGGAGAGGGGGAAGCAGGCTCCCTACTGAGCAGGGAGCCTGATGAGGGGCTCGATCCCAGGACCCTGAGATCATGACCTGAGCCAAAGGCAGACGCTTAACCAACTGAGCCACCTAGGCATCCCTCAAATAAATGAAATCTTAAAAAAAAAAAAAAATTGGCCAGTAGTAACAATCATCATTATTTTAAAATTTGGTTTTTTTCTAATAGAAGCAAATGAGTCACCAGAATTGCTCATTCTCAGAAGAGAAGCCCATGAGTGTGGCAGAGACTGCTGGTCATATCCTAATCATCACACCCTCGTTTTCCACAGTTACAGAATCATGCCCTAAGGCACTCAGACAGCAGAAATACAGATGACGTTTATAAGCCACCTGATAACTGCCGACTGCAGCTGTAAGACGCTGCTCTGGCCAAGAAGAAGCGAGCAGAAGTGATGTGTGCAACCTCTTCCTCGTCGTCGGGTCCTTAGAGCGCAGGCCCTTCTCTTCCTCTTTTCCCTCTTCAGATTGAAATAAAAAGAACCCTTATTGGCTTTCTGGAACAGAGTTGCCCTCTCAGCTCAACTTCAGTGTAAGAGAGAAACAAGCTTCTATCTTGTTAAAACCCCTGTGCTTTCAGTGAAGCCTATATCTTAACTAATACACCGACTAAAAGTAGACAAAATAAAGCCAAACCTCCATACTTCCATATGCCATGTTAAACCAGTCAGTCTCTCCACCTCCCTCTGTCACAGTTTCTGCTTTTTAAGTAACTCTGCCCTAAAATGGACATTTTTTAAAAGATTTCATTTATTTATTTGAGAGCGAGCATGTGTGTGGTGGGGGGTCAAAGGGAAGGGAGGGGCAGAGGGAGAGAATCTCAAGCAGACTCCTGCTGCGCACAGAGCCCTACATGGGGCTGGATCTCACCACCCTGAGATGAGGATCTGAGCTGAAACCATAAGTTGGATGCCTAACTGACGGAGCCACCCAGCCACCCCTTCCCTAAAATATACTTTGATTGAGATTTCATTCCAAACCTTTGGAATGGCCCTCCGTTGCCTTCCTAATTAAGGACAATCCCTCACTAGACATTCAACAGTCTGTGGTTTTTCCAGCCTCTGCTACTCACATTACTTGCTACGCATATCTCCCCACCTATCATACTTGAGAGTTGCACTTTGGGGGCCCCTCCTGTCCTTTCTCTCTGCCAGTGCAAATCTTCTCCATCATGTGATTAAAAAACAAAAAGTGTTATATAGAAAATTGAGGGCTGCGGAGTCAAATGGGCCTCACTGAAGCCATGAGGTCCACCTATGACACCCTGACTTTCCATCACAGCACTTCTCATGGTTTCTTATTGTACATTTGATCACTCTCTGCCTCCCCTACTAGTCCATAAGTTCCACGTGGGCAGGGATGATGTCTATTTGTCTCACTATTTTGTCTCCAGTAGTAGCATAGTGCTTGGTAGACGTACAATAAATATTTGTTGGGGCTCCTGGATGGCTCAGCTGGTTAAGCACCTGACTCTTGGTTTTGGCTCAGTTCATGATCTCAAGGTCGTGAGATCAAGCCCTGCATGGGGCTCTGTGTTCAGTGCCGAGTCTGCTTGAGATTCTTTCCCTCTCTCTCTCCCTCCCCCTCTGTTCCTTCCCCCACACACACTCTCTCCCTCTCCCTCTAAATAAACAAAATCTTCCAAAAAATATATTTGTTGAGTGAATGAATAAACATCTCTGAATCTGTTTTCTCAGCTATTAAATGAAGCTAATAATAACTAACTCACAGGGTTGTTGCTAGAAATAAATGAGAAAATAAAATGAGGTGATGTGTGTCAAGCAATTGGCACATAGTATATACTCAATAAATGGGAAGCAATATTGTGCAGTGACTGACAGCACAAACTTTGGAGTGAGACATACAACAAACTTTGTTGTATGACATTAGATAAGTTAATTATCTTTTGTAGTCCTCCATCTCTTCCTCAATAAAATTCACTTGGTATTATTGCTGAATGTATTACATTTGATCATCTCTGTGTTGACCACAGTGTGTGTTACATGATAGGCATTCAGTAATAGTATCTATTGCTGTCCATCATTCATCTAACTATTCATTTATTCATTCAGCAGATTTTTATTGACTGCATTATATGTACCAGACCCTGGGCTTTGTGCTGGGAATACAGTGGGGAGCAAATCAGAGTGGACCATGGGGCCCCCCTCATGAACTCCATACCCTGGTGAGGTAGACCAGTAAAGAAATAAACATGTGACTAACTGCTAAAGAAGAAGAGGACAGAGTGCTAGGAGAAGGAGCAACAAAGGACAGGGATTTACAGAAGTAGTTATTTTTCACGACCCAGCTCAAATGGCAAAAGCTCCATAAACCTATCTTTGCCCCTTCCCATTCTCTCCTAATTGTATGACCATTCTCCTCCATTCATACCCCATGGCACATTATACTTTTATTATGACATTTGTTTATTTTTACTCATAAGTATAGTTATTATTAGCCTACTCTAATTGAAGCTTTTGTCCAATTCTTACCATCTGGACTATAAACTTCTTGAAGGCAAGGTTTATGTCTTACCTGCCTCTGTTGTACCTGTAGGATCTAGCAGGATTCCTGGCATAAACTAAGGGCTCCAGGAATAGTTGTGGAATAGAAATAAATTGTACTCTCTTCTTTGACTTCCAAATACGAAAAATTTATCCTAGTCGAAAGATTCTCTCTAATCTTCACGCTATTTCTTTAGTTAGTGAATTTTTACACATCAATTTCTTTCACATATTATAGATAATAAATGAAGCAGAAACAAGTTACGATAGTCAGAATTTTATAACATTGTTTAAAGATTTTATTTATTTATTTGTTTGTTTGTTTATTTATTTGAGAGAGAGAGAGCACAAGCAGGGGGAGTTGCAGAGGGAGAGGGAGAAGCAGGCTCCCTGCTGAGTGGGGACCCTGACAGGGTGCTCGATCCCAGGACCCTGGGATCATGACCTGAGCCAGAAGGCAGACGCTTAACCAACTGAGCCACCCAGGTGCCCCCAGAATTTTAATCTTGAAAAAGCTTTAACATCTTATGGCAAGAGGGACATTTTTGGAAAAATTCCAGACTACAATCCCCTGACCAACACCTGAGGATATTTCTTTTTCTTTCTTCCTTTCTTCCTTCCTTCCTTCCTTCCTTCCTTCCTTCCTTCCTTCCTTCCTTCCTTCCTTCCTTCCTTTCTTCCTTTCTTTCTTTCTTTCTTTCTTTCTTTCTTTCTTTCTTTCTTTCAGATTTTATTTATTTATTTGACAGAAAGAGACAGTGAGAGAGGGAACACAAGCAAGGGAAGTGTGAGAGGGAGAAGCAGGCTTCCCACCAAGCAGGGAGCCCGATGTGGGGCTCAATCCTGGGACCCTGAGATCATGACCTGAGCCGAAGGCAGACGCTTAATGGCTGAGCCACCCAGGCGCCCCTCTGTTTTCTGCAATATTTGAAAATACCTTCCGAATATAAAATTCTGCTGCTGCTTGTCCTATAATCCTGTCAAAAAGAACAATCGTCACTACCTAAAACAGAAAGCATACTAATGGCTCTTTCTGGCAGCATAATCTCTTTACTGAAAGGAAAACATCACATTATACTCAGGTTGATAGTAAATAATACAGTAAAGAATATTTATGGGTGTCATGGTCAGTTAAGCATCAGACTCTTGCTTTTGGCCCAGGTTATGATCTCAGGGTTGTGAGATGGAGCCCCGCTCAGCACAAAGTCTGCTTAAGTTTCTTTCTCCCTCTGCCCCTGCCTCCCACTCCCTCTTTCTCTCAAATAAATAAATCTTTAAAAAAAAAAAGAATATCAGCTCACATAATTGAAAAATCCAAAGATAGGGATGTTGCAGATGATGCTTAATCCAATGCCTCAAGCATATCCAAAATACCTGGGTTCTTTCCCCACTCCATGTCAGCTTCATCCTAAGACTGGCTCCATTCCTAGTCCTAAAATGGCTGCTCATAGTTTCTGGAGACATATGCTTTCTTTTTTTGTGTCAGAGAGAGCAACTTTGTTCCAGCATTTCCAGAAAACCCTCTACAGCCGTTGTGTGGTCTGCTCAGTTCACATGTTCACCTTTCTTCCTTTGCTGCAGTCGAGAACATAGAATGAGATGACTGGCTTGGCCTATCCTACCTCTGACAGGGATGCAGTGAGGTCAGCTTCCACAAAATCACATAGATCCCCAAAGGAAACTAGAGACTCTAGGGAAGGGGGAAGGGTGAAATGGATGCTCGCCAAGCATGTATCAAACGTTGACTATGTAAGGTCTCGTTCAGCCTTCGTCTATGAAGTCTGCCTACTCAAGAGGATAAGGTCACTCATTCATATCAGTAAGGGGAAAAGGAAAATGCATGGACTTCTTCCCTCTCTTCTGAAAATGGTGTTATATTCTGAGGGAGAAAATGAGCTTTGCTTTTGTATTTGTTTTGCTTGGGGGGAAAGTGTTATGGTCTAATATATAGTCAACTTTTTTTTTAAGTGATCGCTATGCTCAAGGTGGGGCTCAAACTCATGAACCTGAGATCAATAGTCTTATGCTCTACTGACTGAGCCAGCCAGGTACACTTTTATTTCTTTGTTTGTCTGTTTGCCCAAAGTGGAGCTAGAACTCACAACCCTGAGATCAAGAATTGCATGCTCTGCCAACTGAGCCAGCCAGGCAGCCCTAATATAGTCAGCACTTTTAAATAAAATTATTCCTATTCTAAATTTTTGAAGTCATTATTATGTGAAGGCCAAGTAACAATATATACTCTGTCTTAAGTTATTAAATTTCCTAGTAGAAATGTTGACATTTTACCTCATTTTCAAGGAAAAATAACTTGAGAGAACTTTCGAGGGAAGACTTTCATTTGTCTCCATTTATTTTGATCAAGTGAAAGCTGCTGGAGAATCCACTGGATATCACCTATTATCTTTCTCATTCTTTTTCCTCTGCCTCTCCCCAACCCCCACCCATGTCTCTCTGCCTCTCTCTACTTAGACACACACACACACACACACACACTTTTTCTTCCTTCTTCTCTGTCCTTTCTCTCCATTTCCTCTTCCTCTATACCTGCCATTGTTTTCTTTTTAATAACATTGATTTTTCCAAGTTTTTATTAAGTCCAGTTGATTTTTTTTAAGTAAGCTCTAGCCCAATGTGGAGCCTAAACTCACAACATTGAGAACAAGAGTTGCATGCTCTAAGCCAGAGCCAGCCGGGTGCCCCTCCACCCTGCCATCCTTCCTTCCCTCCCTGAAATTCTCCTCCCTTTCTGTGTTCTAATTCTTCTCTCTCTTTTCTCTAATGTGATTCACTCTTTCTCTCTCCAAATGGCTCCCAATAAATGGGTTAATTTAGTAGGCAAAAGCCAGTTCTTTTTTTCTTCACAGCATCATGGAAACAAGGATGAAGCCGGTGGCAGTGATTTAAGGCTGTCTGGGGAAGAACTATGCCCATTTCTCTGTGGCCTCCGAACTGCATCAGAGGACAAAGTCTCAGCCATCTGGTAAGAAATATGCTGGTTTCGCCAAAATGTTCTGCATTAGCCATTAAAGGAGAGAAACTCCAATCTGTTGACTGGTGAGCTCTATGGTCTAACTCTTCTCTCCCTAATCCTCACACCACCCTCCAGAACCAAGAAGACAGCTGAGTTTTCTCACCTCCATTTCAGTCGTGAAAGGCCAGTAAACACAGGCGCTAACAGTGTGATAGAATGACCAGATTTTTAGGCTTCAGGTATTATTGTCTTTACTTCTGGCTGATTTTTCAACTCTGCCATTCCTCAGAGTAGCATGAAAACTCTTTTCCAAACAACTTTATCCATTAACCATTAACATTATCAAGAAGGAGAGTTCACAAACAAGAGACAATGACATTAAAGTCATATAAAATGTCTTGCTTATAAGATAAAAGCATTATACTCTGGGACAAACCTAAACCAAATATAGTCCTCAAACAAATAAAGGAAATTGATTGCATGTTTTTTTAAGGAACCTGATACCATAAAAAAGTTGTGATTTACACTTTCAAAATAGCTGTTTGGAGGTATCAAAATAGCTATTTGGAGGTATCAAAATACCCTTGTTTAAGGGATAACTCTGAGATTCATATGAAAGTTCTAATAAGATATATAGTACGAAAGTTTTGAGCAACACTTTTCAAATAGAGACTCAATTGCTAATGATAAAGGAAAAAATTCTGTCCCTGAAGAGGTAATTTAATACCTAGAGCTTGCTTACAAAAGATGGAAGACTAAGGAATCTTAATGTTGCTTTTACAACTAGTTTTATGGATTGTTCTCATGACAGACAAATATATTATTTTCTGGTGGTGAAGGACTTGCAGTTAACCATTGTTTAATTTCATTCAAGATTTTTTAGTGATTCAGCAGCGCCATTGTGGTTTATGGGCATTTTTACTAATGGAAGGATCAATACTAGAGTCTAGTCAACATTCAACAAACACATATGGAGCACCTGCTCTCTTGACAACATGCTATGTATCTGGCATTGGGCCTCCATAGTTGCTGTACTCAGAGATGTCACAGTCTCTTGAGGAAACAGACATTTATTTTAAAAATTAAATTACAATAAGGTAATCTCTATGTTGTAGGCATGTGCAGTGCACAATGGAAACATAAGATAGGAATTAAGGTTCTATGATAGAGTCTGGAAGACTTCATAGAGGAGGTATCTTTTGAGATGGAACTTGAAAAATGAGTAAGAATAAAGAGAAGTAAAAAAGGTAACTGTTTCAGGTAGAGAGAATGTCACATATCAAGACATGGAGACATGCATGATTTGGCCTGCTTAAGAAAACACAAGGAGTTTATTATTGTTGGAACATAAAATATGAAAGTTGCATAGAAAATGAAGTATGGAGGGTGCCTGGGTGGCTCAGTCAGTCAGGTGTCTGACTTCAGCTTAGGTCATGATCTCGGGGTCCTGGGGTGGAGCCCTGTGTTGGGCTCCCCACTCAGCAGGGAGTCTGCTTGTCCTTCTCCCTCTCCCATTGTCCCTTCCCCCTGCTTGTGCTCTCTCTATCTCTCTCTCAAATAAATAAATAAAATCTTAAAAAAGAAGCAGCAGCAGCAGCAGCAGCAGCAGCAGCAGCAGCAGCGGCACCTGGGTGGCTCCATCAGTTAAGTGTCTGCTTTCAGCTCAGATCATGATCTCAGGGTCCTGGGATGGAGCCCCACATCGGTCCCTGCTCAGCAGGGAATCTGCTTCTCCCTCTTCCTCTGCTCCTGCCCCTGCTCATGCTCTATCTCTCTCTTTGAAAAAAATAAATAAAATCTTTTTTAAAAAATGAAATATGAACAGGATTCTGCAGACAGATCACAAAATTCAATTTCTGCTATGCTGAAGAATGTCTTAAGAATTCAATTTTGGGGGGGTGTGGGGGGCACCTGGTGCCTCAGTTGGTTGAGCAGCTTCCTTTGGCTTGGGTCATGGTCTCAGGGTCCTGGGATCAAGCCCTGTGCTGGTCTCCTTGCTCAGTGGGGAGTCTGCTTCTCCCTCTCTCTCTGTTCCTCCCTCATGCTCATGCTCTCTCTCTCTCTCAAATAAATAAATAAATAAATAATCTTTAAAAGAAAATAATTCAATTTTTTATAAAGTGTGCATTCTTCTTATCACATAATATATAGTTAGTTTATAGAGTGATTTTCCCCCCAGTTTCTTGAGCACGGTAACTTCACATCTTGAACCTTGGTCTGTTATGACATTAAATATTAAAAACTAAGACTTTGGCAGTTCCTGCATGAAGAAAAGAAACGAATGGGGGCTCCTGGCTGGCTCAGTCAGTAGAGCATGTGGCTCTTGATCTTGGGGTCATGAGTTCAAGCCCCAGGTTGAGTGCAGAACTTACATTTTTAAAAATGTAATTTTTATAGTCCATAGACTATACAGGTTAATCGAAGAATTTCAAGTAGCAGGATTAGCTTTTTATTTAGAAAATGTGTAGAATAAATTGGGAGAGGACACACCCAATGTGGGGCTCGAGCTCACAACCCTGAGATCAAGAGTCACCACTTAGACATCTCAAAAGGATTACAAGCTGAAAATGTCCCCAAATTACTACCTCCATAAACATAAATCAAGTGTTGGCAAGGACGTGGAGAAATTGGAGCTGTCACATATGGCTGGTGGCAGTGTAAAATTACACAACTACCGTGGAAAACAGTTTGCTGATTCCTCAATAAGTTGAATTTAGTATTACCATGTGACTCAGCAACTCCACTCCTGGGAAAAGACCCCAAGAATTGAACACAGGTGTTCAAATAAAAACACGTGCATGAATGTTCATTGCAGCTCTATTCAATAATAGCCAAAAGGTGGAAATGACCCAAATGTCCATCAACAGAAGAATGGATAAATAAAATGTGGTATATCCATACAGGGGAACATTATTCAGCTATAAAAAGAATGCAGTATTGCTACATGCTACAACACAATGGACCTCAAAAACATGCTAAATGAAATAAGCCAGTCCCGAAAGGTCAGTTATTGTATTACAGACAATAGGCAGAATAGGAAATTCCCTCGAGATTAGTGGTTGCCAGAGGCTGTTGAGGGGTGGCCAGTGGAGTGACCGCTTATATGGGTATAGGGTTTCTGTCTGTGATGATGAAAAGCTCTGCAACTAGATAGTGCTAATGGTTGTATAACATTATGTTATGTTATATGCTATGTGTACTCTTTAAAATGGTTTAAATACGTATCTTCTATTACAAGTATTTTACCCCAATAATCCAGGAAGAAAAAAAAAAAGAATGAGAATGCAGTGTGTTATTGGGTGAGAACTGTAAGACAGCAGCAGCCCTTACTAACATTGCTGAGAACAGTTTCAGGGAGACGGAGCCGTGCCAGACTGCAGAGGGTGGGAGAGTAAATAGGAAGCATGGTGTGAGGAACGTGGGTGGAGACAGTGTTTTCTGAGAGCTGGACTATGAACTGAAGGACCGTGAACTGTAGCACTTCACCTCACAGTAGTCGGATGGGGAGACACGGAATGATGAAAGGGTCTTTTTATTTTGGTTTGATTTGGTTCTAGGGTGTGTGTGTGTGTGTGTGTGTGTGTGCGCGCGCGTGCGCGTGCGACTGTGTGCATATTTAAGATGAAGAGAATTTGAATACATTTATTTGCTGGGAGAAGGAAGCCCTAGAAAGCACAGAAGATGAAGATACAGGGAGAGAAGTAATTAACTAATCCTCAAGGAGGCAGGACACAATGTGGAGGGCAGACTTCAGCTTTGTAAGCATAAAGACACCTCGTCTTCAGAGAAGGGAGATGGTTGCCTCTGAAGAGACATATGTGGGTAGGAGACCAGAGGTTAAGGAGTTCATGCCTGAGGGCTTCCGTGACGTTACACACCATGGGTAAAATCACTCTCAACCCTAACTGCACACTAAAATCACGTGGGGGATCTCTTTTTTAAAATACTGATTCTGGGCCCTATACACAGAGATTCTGATTTGATTCATCTGGAGATTATTTTTCAAAAGCTCTTCAGATGATTCTAATGTGCAGCTGTGACCACGAACCTTTGATCTGGTCATTAGCTCAGTTTATGCAAGACCCTAGGTTTTTAGTCATCCTTGTTGGTACTTCCTCCTTTGGGATAGATTGGAAGCGACATGGTGTCTTTCTTAACTATTGAGGTGGGCCTGCAGGGGACTAATAAAGTCCTCGATGGGGCCCCACAACTGGCATAAGGTCAATTGACCTCACCCTGGCCTAGCCGTTTGGAATCCCATGTCAATTGCAAAGAAACAACATGGTAGTATATTAAGAATAAGAAAGTATGAGTTACAGAGTATTTACTATAAGTCACGTATGATGCCAAGCATTTTGTTTGCATGATCTCATTTTAATCCCACAACCGTCCAATGTAAATAGCACTTGTATTCCCACTTAAGAGATAATGTGTTACACGGTGAAGAATTTGCTCAAGATCACAGGTAGAGGTTGGCAAAGGCGCTCCTGCCTGCCGCCAGAACACAAGTCATTAATCACTGTGTTATATATTCTAACAAAAACTTTGCAAATGAGTCATAGCTCAGGCCATTTCCATTTTCAACTTCAGTTTAGATCTTTTTAAAATATGAAATAACATCCTTCTTTTACATGAAAAGGAGTTTTAAGGTATTCTCTTATGTTCAAAAATCAAGGTTTGAGTTACTTTATCTTGGGCTATTTTAGCTGAAAATAGTTATAGGCTGGAGAGGTTTTATGTTATGCATCCATAATTCATCTTCCATAATTTATGTCACTTCTTGCATATAATAGGAGAGGGTGTGTGGTAGAGTAACTTAACACATGGGCTTTGGAGTCAGATAGACTTGCTCTGAATACCAGCTCCAGTCCAGTATATACTAATTATGCGTCCTTGGACTCCTGCAAATCCTCAATTTCCTCAATTGTAAAATGGAGGTAATAACACCTATGGCACAGTGTTGACGAGAGGAGAAAAATAAGTTGTCTGTGAAGGGAGACTAGTACAGTGCCTGATGTATTATTTTTAAAAAATGGTAATTGGGACACCTGGGTGGCTCAGTCGGTTAAGCATCTGCCTTCAGCTCAGGTCATGATCCCAGGGTCCTGGGATCCAGTCCTGCGTCGGGCTCCTTGCTCAGTGGGGAGCCTGCTTCTCCCTCCGCTGCAGCTTCCCCTGCTTGTGCTCTCGCTCTCTCTCTCTTGCTCTCTGATGAATAAATAAATAAAATCTTCTAAATCATGGTATTAGTTTTTATTATTATTGTAACTATCAATTATCATCATCTTACCATCAACATAATTAAGGTTCATCAGGAGCGCCATGAAGATCAAGGAGTTGTGTTGCTTTTCAAAGATATTTGTGACTTTCTAAACCAGTGCCATCCATTGGAGCTTTCTGCAGTGATGGAAAGGTTATAGAATATGTGTTCTCCATTTATAGCAGCCAATAGTCATATGACTACTGAGTACTAGAAATTAGTGTGACTGAGGAGCTTAATATTTTATTTTATTTTAGCCACATGTAGCTAGCAGCTACCTTCCTGGACAGTGCTGTTCTAGACTAAAGTCCTTGGACTGTACCTAAGATAAAGTTATGTTAACCTTCAAAGGGATGGATTCACAGGGTTGGGTTTTTTTTTTTTTTTTTTTTTGTAATTTCTTAAAAGATGTCACTAATATTCTATTGGGGTCAAAAATCTTGGCAAGGGCTTCACTTCTCAGAGATTGTCATTATCATGCATAGTTAAAGAATAGCATACATTTGCCCTTAGTAATTGGGATATTGGAGTCAATCTAAATACTCATGGATACATTGCATTATAAAAATCTTGGATTTTATGATCAGATACAGTTTTGGAAGATTAAGGACAATTGGTGAAAATATAGAGAAATCAACTTGGGCTATTCTTTATTTATTTATTTATTTATTTATTTGAGAGAGCATGAACGAGAGCAAGCAGGAGGAGGGACAGAGGGAGAGAAGCAGATCCCTATTGAGGATCCCATGTGGGGCTTGATCTCATGACCCGGATATCATGATCAAGCTGAAACCAAGAGTCTGACACCACCCAGGCTCCCCTTGGGTTATTCTTGATTAGGTTCTTTTTTTTTATTTTGTTTATTTATTTATTTATTTGATGAAGTTCTTCTTAATGGGAAAAAAATGAATGAAAAAAATAAGTTACATGTGACAATGTTTTGAAATCTGATTTTTTTTTAATTACAAAGACTTTTTTTTTTTTTAACGTAGGCTCCACACCCAGAGTGAAGCCCAGTTTGGGGCTTGAACTCAAGACCCTGAGATCAATACCTGAGCCAAGATCAAGAGTTGTTGATTAACTGACTGAGCCACCCAGGCACCCCTAAAGTTATAAAGCCTTTTAAAATAAACTTCCCAAAGCAGCTTTCAATATAGAGAAGTGATACGAAAGAAAAGGTTAAAACAGAGGGCAGAGAAGCTTCATGAGCCACATAATTTTGTGGGCAGAGACACACACAGTGCACGTGCTTAACAAGAAGGGTTGAGAAACATACAAAATTAAAATCTTAAAGCAATCCTTAAAAATAAAAGGTAACTAACAATAAATGAATTTAAATGTATACACAGTCCTTAGCAGGACAACAAAGAAGAGCAAAAAAGAATTTAAAACTTGGGGCACCTGGTTGGCTCAGTCGCTTAAGTGTCTGCCTTTGGCTCAGATCATGATCTCAGGGTCTGGGATCCAGCCCGTGTCAGGCTCTCTGCTCAGCAGGGAGCCTGCTTCTCCCTCTCCCTCTGCTGCCACTCCCCCTGCTTGTGCTCTCTCGCTCTTGCTCTCTCTCTCATTGTCAAATAAACAAACAAATAAATAAATAAAACCTTTAAGAAAAAAAGAATTTAGAACACTTTACAATAACCAAATTATGAGTGGTAGCTTTAGTACTATTATTCTGTGTAACGTAGAATAAAGAAAATGAGAAAATTTTTGACAATCTAATTCCATCATCTGTCCTTGCAAATTAGAATTCTTAGTGAGAGACAAAAGTGATACAGATAGAAGATAGAAGAGTTTGAATAGCTAAACTTACAGTCCGAATGTGAATTAGAAATATCAGTATAGGAGCCCCTGGCTGGCTTAGCTGGTGGAGCATGCCACTCTTGATCTCGGCGTTGTGAGTTCAGGCCCCACTTTGGGTGTAGAAATTACTTAAATAAATAAAACTTTTAAAAAATGAGTGGATTTTGAATAAGGCAGATCAATCTCCATAATATGGGTGGGCCTCCTCCAATCAGTTGAAGGCTTTAAGAGAAAAAGACTGAGGTCCCCTCAAAAAGAGGGAATTCTTCCAGACTGCCTTTAGACTTGAGCTGCAACATCAAATCCCCTGTGTCTCCAGCCTGCTGGACTGCCCTGCAGACTTCGGACCTACCAAGACTCTGCAACTGCTCTCTCTCATATAAACTCATTTAAAATCTGTGCTGTTACAAATCAGAGTGGTGATTATCCTTGTGAAGGGTGATAGTGATGGTAGTGATGGGTAATATTATAAATACTATTACTATAATAACACTATAAATATAAATAGTGTAAAAATTACTGTACCCAGTATTATATTTATAGCATATATGTAGTAGATATTTACTATATATAATAATCTTTACTATATTTGTGCATATATATAGATAGATAGTAATTATCTTTTTTTTTTTTTTTAGAGAGAGAGAGTGCACATGAGATGTGGAGAGGCAGAGGGAGAGGGAGAGAGAGAATCTTAAGCAGACTCCACACCCATGACCTGAGCCGAAACCAAGAGTCGAACAATTAACTAAGTCACCCAGGTGCCCCAGTAATTATCTTTAAAATGGAGGACTAATTGACTAATATAACTCAAAAATCAGAGGTTAGCTAATTCAAGCATTAGGCATGAATGGATCCTGGGGCCAATAGATTATTATTTTGAAAAGTTGAGATGAGGGGCACCTGGGTGGCTCAGTCAGTTAAGTGTCTGCCTTTGGCCCAGGGCATAATGGGATCGAGCCCCACATCAGGCTCCCTGCTCTGCTGGGAGCTTGCTTCTTCCTCTCCCACTCCCCCTGCTTATGTTCCCTCTCTCGCTGGCTGTCTCTCTGTCAAATAAATGAATAAAATCTTAAAAAAAAAAAAAAAAAAAGGAAAGTTGAGATGAAAGAATAGGATAAACTATTGCTTCAGGATATAGAGCCCTCAGGAAACAAAACAACAAAACAAAAACAAACAAACAAACAAACTGTGGAGAGAAATTCTTGAATGTGTTTGAAAACCTGGAAACTTTGAAAAGCAATTTGATTATATCTAGATAGATAAAAGTAAAGTGTACTTCCTACAATGAGCAGCGCCAACTCTAGGTAAGCATGCCTGACAAAATCTCAAGCACAGGCACAAGAAGATTGTACAAGGGCGTTCCACAGCATTGCTTGTACTAAAAAGCATGTAAATCAGAAGCCACCTAAATTGTCGACCAGTGGGAGAGCTAACAGATAAAATGTGGTCTATAGGTTTGTCATACAGTTGATTTGTACATAACAGTTAAAAATGAGCTAAGTGCGGGGCGCCTGGGCGGCTCAGTCAGTTAAGCGCTTGCCTTTAGCTCAGGTCATGATCCCAGGGTCCTGGGATCAAGCTCCCACAATCAGCTCCCTGCTTAGTGGGGAGCCTGCTTCTCCCTATGCTCCTCCCTCCACACATGCTGAAGCTCTCTCTCTCTCTCTCTCAAATACATAGATAAAATCTTTTTTAAAAAGAAATGTTACTCCTTTTTTAAAAAATGAGCTGGGGGGCTTGGCTGGCTCTGTAAGTAGAGAATGCAACTCTTGACCGCAGGGTTGTAAATTCAAGCCCCCTCCCCCAAAAAGTTGAAAAAACAAATTAGTTAAAAAGTAAATAAAAATGAGTGATATAGGGGCGCCTGGGTGGTGCAGTCCTTAAAGCGTCTGCCTTCAGCTCAGGGTGTGATCCTGGCGTTCTGGGATCAAGCCCCACATCAGGCTCCTCCGCTATGAGCCTGCTTCTTCCTCTCCCACTCCCCCTGCTTGTGTTCCCTCTCTCGCTGGCTGTCTCTGTCAAATAAATAAATAAATCTTAAAAAAAATGAGTGATATAAATACACCTATGAATTACATATCGAGTACCTACTATATGCCTAGTATATATGCCTACAAATACTGTACTAGGTTCTGGGGATTCAGAGATAAGCAAGCCCAAAACCCTGCCCTTGGGGAGCTTACATTTCGATCTGTATGCACCAGCACAGACAGGAGGCAGAAACATCATGTGGAGGGAAAGGAAGGAAAAATGTAGGTGGTAAAACATGAAATGTGTAGGTTCTTAAATTTTTCCACTAAATAATCCTATATATTACTTATGTATACACATATGTAAATGTATACTTGAATAACTTTAGAGAACACATAGAAAAATCATACATAATAGAGTTGCTTCTGGGAAGGGAAAGAAGGGAATAGGACTGAGGATGTGGGTCAAAGGGAACTTCAACTTTATCTGTAATTTTTCTTTTTTTTTTATTTTAAAATATTTTTAAGTAAGCTCTATGCCCAATGTGGGGCTTGAACTCACAGCCCTGAGATGACAAGTCGCATGCTCTGCTGAATGAGTCAGCCAGTCACCCCTGTAACTTTTCTTTTTATCAGAAAAAAGATAAGCCAATGTATCATAATAGTGACGATGGTCATTGCTGGGTATTGGAAACATCCATATTTATCATATTCATCTCTATACTTTATTTTTCACTTTCTCCAAACTAAAGAACCTATGGCAAAGAAATTTAGAGTTTCAAGGAACAGACATTACAGAGAACAGATGTTATACAGAAAAGTCCTGGATGAGTTGGTTTCAATCTAGAAATAAGGGGGATGCCTCATCCTTTGAGACAGAAGGGCAGAAGAAGCAATGGATGAAGGAAAATAGAAAAAAACTGAGGAAGGGAATAGGAAATTGAAGATTTACAGATGGCCTTTAAAAAAAAAAGTGGGAGGCAAGATCATCTGAGATCAAGAACAAGGGATGATTAAGCGGAGCAGTGAGTTCCAAAAGTAGGAAAAATGTTTTTAAACAACCAAGTAGGAAGCTCATTAATGAATATACAAGAGAGTACAGAGCAGCAATAAGAACAGAGGAAGTTTGGTAACGTGAATTTGTAGTGAACTCAATCAGAGTGATTTCATGTCTCCCTCTAGCAAAACTTGATAGCCTAGGGAAAAAGAGAGAAATTAGTGGGCAGTGGTGAACACGATTTAGGGAATGATATGATGGGCACTTGGTGAACACATAAGGAGGTGAGGTGTACTAGAATGATAATTAAAGCATCCTTTAAAGTCGTAAACTTGAAGGTCAGACTGGACAGAGGAAAAAACAGATCTGGAGAACGCTTTGGCTCTCTTGGATTAGGGGTTGGCAAGGGCATGGCACACATGCCAACTATTTTGTTCCCAGGCCATTGGCAGACATCGCTAATTGATCTTGGCACCCTTTCTTACCAAAACTAGACATAAGCCCAGAGCCCTCCTCAATTCAGTGCTCCAGGGAGCCAGTCCCAGTCACTGAGAGTGGACACCCAATGTGAAAACCATTGGACAGACTCACGCTGGACAGTAGGCTCAACCCAGGCAGGAAGCATGTCAGATTAATCTTTGAATCTCCAAGGGCTGGACTTGGCACACACTAAACTCTCACTCAATAAATAATTATGGAAAAAAGGAAGAGAAAGAGGGAGGGAGAAAAGGATGGGGAGAACAGAGTCCCTGATGTAAACAAAGAACAGATTCAAGAGAAATGAAAGAAAAGGAAAGCGAAGGAAGGTCAGTTGGGGTCAGAATGTGGAGCTCAAAACTGGTGACCTTTGAGGTGGAACTGTTTCAAGTAGTAAAAAAAGAAAAAAAGGTGGAGTTTTGCCTCTTGTAAGGAATGAATGAAATACAAAATACTCCTAACCCCTAACGCTAAATTTTCTTCTGTGAAGTCTTCTCATTTCGTTTAAAGAATTCCCCTATAAGGTAACTTAGGAAAGGTAAAATGCTAGAGTTGAGCTTCTCCTTTGGGCAGAATACTCTTAAAAAAAAAAAAAAAGTAATCTCTACTCCCAATGTGGGACTCAAACTCCACCCTGAGATCAGGAGTCCCGTGGTCTCCCAACTAAGCCAGCCAGGCGTCCCAGTAGAGCACTCTTTAAACCAATTTGCCACCCAAAGATTTAAAAATCAAGAGTTCAACAGTCACATAGATCAATGGAACAGAAGAGGGAACCCAGAAATGGACCCTCAACCCTATGGCCAACTAACCTTCAACAAAGCAGGAAAAAATATCTGATGGAAAAGACAGTCTCTTCAACAAATGGTGATCAGAAAATTGGACAGCCACGTGCAGAAGAATGAAACTGGACCATTTCCTTACACCATATACAAAAATATACTCAAGATGGATGAAAGACCTAAATGTGAGACAGGAATCTATCAAAATCCTAGAGGAGAACACAGGCAGCAACCTCTTCGACCTCAGCCACAACAACTTCTCGCTAGACACTTCTCCAAAGGCAAGGGAACAAAGACAAAAATGAACTTTTGAGACTTCATTAAGATAAAAAGCTTCTGCACAGCAAAGGAAACAGTTGACAAAACCAAAAGACAACTGACAGAATGAAAAGATATTTGCAAATGTCTTATCAGATAAAGGGCTAGTATCCAAAATCTATAAAGAACCTATCAAACTCAACACCCAAAGAACAAATAATCCAATCAAGAAATGGGCAGAAGACATGAACAGATATTTCTCCAAAGAAGACATCCAAATGGCCAACAGACACATGAAAAAGTGCTCAACATCACTCAGCATCAGGGAAATACAAATCAAAACCGCAATGAGATACCACCTCACACCAGTCAGAATGGCTAAAATTAACAAGTCAGGAAACAACAGATGTTGGCGAGGATACAGAGAAAGGGGAACCCTCCTACACTGTTGGTGGGAATGCAAGCTGGTGCAGCCACTCTGGAAAACAGTATGGAGGTTCCTCAAAAAGTTGAAAATAGAGCTACCCTATGACCCAGCAATTGCACTACTAGGTATTTACCCCAAAGATACAGATGTAGTGATCTGAAGGGGCACCTGCACCCCAATGTTTATAGCAGCAATGTCCACAATAGCCAAACTATGGAAAGACCCCAGATGTCCATCAACTGATGAATGGATAAAGAAGATGTGGGATATATATAAAATGGAATATTACTCAGCCATCAAAAAAATGAAATCTTGCCATTTGCAACGATGTGGATGGAACTGGAGGGTATTATTATGCTAAGCAAAGGAGTCAATCAGAGAAAGACAATTATCATATGATTTCACTCATATGTGGGATTTAAGAAAAAAACAGAGAAGGGGAAAAATAAAACAAGATGAAATCAAAGACGGAGACAAACCATAAGAGACTCAATCATAGTAAACAAACTGAGGGTTGCTAGAGGGCAGAGGGGTGGGGGATGGGGTAACTGGGTGACGGGCATTAAGGACAGCAAGTGATGTAATGAGCACTGGGTGTTATACACAACTCTACCTCTGACTCTACCTCTGAAACTAATAATACACTATATATTAATTAATTGAATTCAAATTTTAAAATGTGGAAAAAATAAAAATCAAGAGTTCAGTAATGTTTTGTTCTGTTTACATAATGTAAACTTTTATGAGAAAAAATGCCTTCTGTCACACTGCTACAGAACTGTAGAATTTTCAATTGACAAAAGTATGGGATTTCTGCGTGGTTGTTTTCCAGAAGTGTGGAAAACTAGCTGAAATCTGTTAGAATACGGAATGTGGGGAAAATATTTCTCATTCTTCTAATCCTTAGTTTAAAGAGAAAATTGAAGGGCTCCTGGGTGGCTCAGTTGGTTAAGTGTCTGCCTTCAGCTCAGGTCATGATCCGGGGTCCTGGGATCAAGCCCCACATGGGACTTCCTGATCAGCATGGAGCCTGTTTGTCCTTCTGCCCCTCCCCCTCCCCCTGTTCACGTTCTCTCATCCTCTCTCTCTCAAATAAATAAATAAAATCTTAAAAAAATAAAAGTATTTTCAACTGTATTTTCAAAAGCAAAGGAAGCTGTGGCTGATTTTGATTCATCGTAATAAAAAGCAACTAGAAGGTGGAAGGTTTTTTCCTCATGACAACATTGTTAACCTCAAAATAAATACATTTATCTTAAATGGTCGTTAACATCTTGGCCCCAAATTCACTTGATAAAAAGAAAACTGGGTAAATCAGTTAATGAGAAAATGCCTGGGTGGCTCAGGTCATGATCCCGTAGTCTTGGGATCGAACCCCTCCTTGGACTTCTGCTCAGCAGAGAGTCTGTTGTTCCCTCTCCCTCTGCCCCTTCCCCCTGCTCATGCTTTCTCTGTCTCTCTCTCCAATAAATAAAACCTAAAAAAAAAAAAAAAGAAGGAAAAGAAAATGCCACTTGAGTGTGACATGAAAAGGAAAAACGATGATGGATAGCACGTATCTTCAAGAATGGTGCATTTGGCGGACTTGGAAGCTTTTCAGCAATTCGACTGGAATTAGACTGGAGCTATATGATCTGGTTTGAGAAGACTTTTTTTTTTTAATCAATAACTTAAAATGTTTATTTTGGTCATGAGGAAAAAATCAAAGGTAGAAAGACTGAAAACAGGGACTCTTTTTCACATGGAGATTGTTAAGATATAGCACGAGGATAGAAAAGTAAATTATATTGATGCGTTTGTGTTCTGTTTTCTTGGTCTAAAATTATTCTAGTTGCTTTCTTGACCTAAAATTATTCCACACATAAAAAGATTCCAAATCATGTCAATAACTGTCGGAAATTGATAACTGCTCAACCTCCCCTTCCACTCACCACTCCCAAGAAAAACAAAATAAAACCGGAGCCACCGGCTGCATAGTGCTCTGGCTGCTTTGTTACTCTGAGAACTGCAGAGGGTCGGGGGAAATTATCCTGTAATGAGCAATCCATCTGGCTGCACCTAAAAATGGAATAAAAATGCCACCCTTGACTTTTCCATGGTAGTAAATTAAAGCCTAATGTATAGTTCTAATTGCTAACATTTTCTCTCTAATTATGGTTCAGTTTGGCTAGGATTTCCGACAATCCCCTTGTTCCCCTAAAGCAAACACCAGAGAATGTTCTAACCCCACTGGTGGCATTTATTAATAACCCCCTTGACAGATGAAAAAAAAATCATTATTCTATATTAGACAGGAAAAGATTTTCCTCGTGAAAGCTAATTGATAAAAACCCCATTCAGACACTATAGAGGAATTAATTTTAGAGAGGGGAAAAATACAATCGTGTCAAATAAAAACAGACTCACGCATCGTATAATGCTGCTTGGGCACTGTTTGGGGTACCAGCTAGGGAAAAAAACTTGATAAATATATGAAAAAACATCCATGCATACTCATATACTAGGATGAAGAGATGAGAGGAAGAGAGCTCTCCTGTGAAGGATTCTTACTTTGTGCCTCCATGAAAGAGATAAGATGTGATAAGTTGGTTTCTATGGAGGGCAAATGCAAACACACACACACACACACACACACACACACACACACACACACAATCGTTGGGAATGTTTCCACATTCTTCTATTTAATCTTTCTTTCTTATTTAAAAAAAGTCATTATTCCTTTTAAACTAATGCACAAATACATGTTAAATACAAATCAGTGTTTATCTATAGGTCTAGGTCTCATCAAACAGTATACAGCATTCTGAGTAACAATTAATAATTCAGAAATACTAAACACAAGTAAGATTTCTGATATACTGAGAGGAGGCATGGTAGACAAAAAAACACGATGAAAAAAGATGATTTCTGAAAGCTACACTCCAAAGTATGCCCGGAGAAAATAGAAATACAAGTTTATAAAGCAAAGCGGTGGTGGCCAAGGGCAGGGTGGCGGGGGAGGGGAGGAAGCCATGCCCAGCCCTGCACCAGTACTAACGCAGGGTCTATAAACAGGGGAAGCCCAATTTTAAAACCAACTAAATTCCAATCTGCCTTCTAGTATCATCATGCACTTACCATCCCAAACAATGTCGGGCTTCAAACACTCCTCTCTGCAAAAATCCTGTTTGTCTAAGTTCTAAACAATTTCTTCGGTTACTGTTAAATTTTAATAATATTAAGTGTACATTTCAGGTCAGCACATGTTTATTTCTTAGGCCTTATACTCATTGCAAGCTACATGAAGTTAATTTGGAAAACTGCCCTGGACCCACAGACTCAGCTTCACGTTTGTTACTGTGCCAGAAAAATATGTAGGTATAATATTTCCTCTTTTGTCAAAAAATGCATTAATGTGTTTTAAAGCTATTATTCCAGGGGTGCCTGGGTGGCTCATTCGGTTGAGCATCTGTCTTTAGCTCAGGTCATGATCCCAGGGTCCTGGGATGTGGGATGGAGCACTGAATCTGGGCTCCCTGCTCAGCAGGGAGCCTGCTTCTCCCCCTGTCTCTGCTCCACCCCCACTCCTGCTCTCTGTCTCAAATAAACAAAATCTTAATAAATAAATAAATAAACAAATAAATAGATAATCTATTAATCCAGGTGGTGCTGGCTGGCTCAGTAAGAGGAACATCCAACTCTTTTTTTTTTTAAAGATTTTTTTTTTTAAGATTTTATTTATTTATTTGACAGAGAGAGAGACAGCCAGCGAGAGAGGGAACACAAGCAGGGGGAGTGGGAGAGGAAGAAGCAGGCTCCCATTGGAGGAGCCTGATGTGGGGCTCGATCCCATAACGCCAGGATCACGCCTTGAGCCGAAGGCAGACGCTTAAGGACTGAGCCACCCAGGAGCCCCAGAAACATCCAACTCTTGATCTCAAGGTTGCGAGTTCAAACCCCACATTGGGTGTAGAGATTATACTTGAATTAAGAAAAACTTTAAAAAAAATTATAATACATAAATAAACAAGTAAAATTACTAATCCGTTTTTTCATTTTTTAATTTTAATCTCTTATTTATAACCACTTTTCCTTTACTTGCACAACTACAAATACAAAGTGTGATGAAAGAAAATATTCAGTGTCTACATTTCTTTTCTGGACATTATTACTATTTGTTTCATTTTATGATTCTTACAAAACATAATTTTGCTGTATAAGACAAGGACAAAATGTTAAAAAGTGATCTTCTCGGGGCGCCTGGGTGGCACAGCGGTTAAGCGTCTGCCTTTGGCTCAGGGCGTTATGGGATTGAGCCCCACATCAGGCTCCTCCGCTATGAGCCTGCTTCTTTCTCTCCCACTCCCCTTGCTTGTGTTCCCTCTCTTGCTGGCTGTCTCTGTCTCTGTCAAATAAATAAATAAAATCTTTTAAAAAAAAAAAGTGATCTTCTCCATGTATCAAATATACTATGTGCTCTCCTAAAGCAAAGAAAAAAAATTATATAATCTGAATGATTGGAAAATAAAGTCTTCTGCTTAATCAAATAATCTAGCTAATTGTTTTCTAATAGATTGTCAATTCTTATCAAATGATACTGAAAAGCAAAAATCAAATAAAACTAGATTGTGTCCTAGTGGATCTTTCTTTGATAATTAGAAAGGTCTTACACTGACAAAAGTATTATGATCAATGTTCACATTATTGTTGTATATGTGTGCGGAAATGCTCACTATTGGGAGTACTTGGTAACACAAGGATAGGAGTAGAACATTACGAAGTTAAAAAGAAGGCATTTAGTGAACGTTGTTAAATTCATACTTCCATCTCTCAAAGACTATAAAAGTTGTTTGCAGTTTACTATGATCAATCTAAAAATTTCTAGGACCTTGAAATACCCTTTTGAAGAGTACTTTTATTAAAAAAAAAATAGAATTGTCACATTTACCATTGTCCCCACTGAGATTTTTATGTTTCACGAACTAAATGATATTTTAGGCCTTTTGTATTACAAAAGACCTGGTCCCTCCACATCAGCTGATCCGATAAATTCTCGTTATGCAACTCTTTGAGGATCCATGCCTCGGTGAAGATTCCTGAAACACTCCTGGGGAGGTCTGTGAGGCAAAAGAGCTGCGAGGTGACATTACAGACTATTTGATGGAAACATATCAGTGCTCTGTCATTCAGATCTCTTTGAATTTACTTTTCAGTTGTTGTTGAAAACCAACTACTACTGGTCAAGGGTAGGCTGTGCGCCTGGATCAGGTTTTCACAACGGCTTCCATTTTCTACCCCAGTAGCCTCAGGCACAAATAGGCACCCACAGGTTCATTTGGGCATCAATGGAGTGGCATAAAGCTCAATAGTCATGCCGAAGCTGCATTAGCTACACAAATCTGACATCCTGTCAACACATTGACCCAAATTTGTATATGCAAAGGTTTGCCTTAGCAACCCTGGCAGCTGTCTAAGGGGATCTCCTCTGAGAGGAAGCCCACTCCTTAGGGGAGGAGATGCTTCCTCAAAACCCAGTCTTCATCACATTTCTCACTTAAAGAGACATTCATTGCATTTCATCAAGAAGTAAAAATGTGAATCAACGGTACTACACAAGTGCCCATAAATTGTACCACGTGGTTCTTACTGCAACTTTTGCTGGCTATGAAGAAAACAACAGCTTAAGTCAAAACTAAAATTATCATTCAACAATTGAGTAACAACTCTGTCAGTCCCCAAACTAAGCACTGTTGCTCTAGGAAAAAGCACCTGGGAGGTGCTCACGAAGACAGGTTCCTATGAATAAACATATTCACCGGGCTGGTGAGATTACATGCATGTACGCATATGCAATGAAACTATCATGGAAACTCTAAGTGTGGCAAATTCCAAGAGAGTGGAATGAAAAATAGACATTAGACATGCTCATAGAAAAGAGAAATCTCAAAAACAAAAAGAGAGAGAAATCTATGCAGATTGGGGAAGCAGGTGGGCAGGTTTGCATGCTTTACAATGAGTCTTGGTTTAATCTGAATGTTAAATTGGCCAACGCACAGTATGAACTATAAAAGCTTTAGGAAAAGTAACACTTTCCAGGGGACAATAGCAACACCTCCTTACCATGTGAAAGTGTGGTATTTTTCTATTTAATGCTAATTCTATTATGTTAAATCTTATTCAGTTCCCAGCCCTTAAGATTTCCAAGTCATTTTCAGCTATTCTCCAGCTCTTCTCTTACAGAGCGAATTATTCTGTATTTTCCACTCTAATAACAAACAGTTCCTCCACCGTCTTACCTGGACATTGAGTGACAACGTTCCTTTTTTGCCTTCCACAAGTGGAGCATGCCTCCTCATTCATCACCCTGAAGAGAAGGTTGACATGTTCCTTAATTCACTTCCAAATGAACCCTCACCATCCTCTCCACCTTCAAAGTTGGGAAGCTTGTTCCATCTTTTCTTGCCACCCTTCTCCCTGTTGCCCCTGCCACTGACCACCCTCCAGCACTTTGTTCCAAGTCTCTCTCGAGCCCAGCCCCTGCCATCCTTCAGTGACTTCTGGAGCCTATTGATCTCTCCAGCCTCAGTGACCTTTACTGCTACTCCTTTCTTTTCTTTACATTCATGCAATGAGTCCTAATTTTCAGAATCCTGTTTATAATTTTTACTATCTTGTTAAGAAAATACAACTGCCAGGCGCCTGGGTAGCACAGTCGTTAAGCATCTGCCTTCGGCTCAGGGCGTGATCCCAGCGTTTCGGGATCGAGTCCCACCCACATCGGGCTCCTCCGCTAGGAGCCTGCTTCTTCCTCTGCCACTCCCCCTGCTTGTGTTCCCTCTCTCGCTGGCTGTCCCTCTGTCACATAAATAAAAATAAAATCTTAAAAAAGAAAAAAAAAGAAAAGAAAAGAAAATACAACTGGGAGCCATTGGCCATCGCCCGGTAGGACTTGGTATCTAAGAGGCGATAGGGCAACGGTAAGAATGATCTCCACGTACATCTCTTCTGATGGATGAATCACACGCAGACCACAGAGCGTTCCTGAACAAATGATTGTGCTGTCTTCCCGAAAGTCACCAGGGACAATTTTGTTATTGTCCTATTCCTCTAAGGTAAATGCTTGGGGGCTGTGCCTCCAAACTTAGAACTTCTGTGTAATTTTTTGTTAATAACAACTTAGTAACTATTAAAACAAAACTAATGAATATTAAAATAAAATTATTTATTGCTGACTACTCATACAATGATTTTATTAGTGACTAAGTAAATCTGTTTTCACGTATGTCTAAAGCCAAACACTGGGGTCTCTGACCACATTTAAGCTGCAGCACAGTGGATGGCAGGAGCAGGGGATGGGAGGGAGATGGAGAGAGAAGAGGGAGAGAGAAGGTCTGAGTTTAATCCCCAGCTCTGCCACTTAATGGCACTGTGACCTTTGACAAATCATTTCTCAGTATTCCTATCTGTAGAGTAGGGATAATAGTATTAGCTTGGATCACTGAATGCTATCAAAAGAGGAAATAAATGTGACAATAATTCATATGCTTTAGCAAATGCTAGTTGTTGTTATATAACAGTATTTTACCCAATAGAATTTAACACAGTGGCTAAGGCTGTCGTCTCCAGGCCAGACTGCCTGAGTTTAAGCCCCACCTCCCCCAGTTACTAGATTTCTGACCATGCTAGGCCTTACCTTCTCTGAGCCTCCTTCCTCCTCTGTAAAAGGGATGGTACCTATGTAATAGGGTGTTGTAAGACTTAAGTGACATGTAGTGTGTAGCACTTATAGCACCATCTGAGAAATTGTAGAAAACTAATAAATATTCATTCATTCATTCATTCCACAAATGTTTTTTGAGTGCCTACTGTATGCCAGACTTTTTCTAGGACCAGGAATACAGTGTAAAATACAAGAACAAAAAAAGCCCTTACTCTCATGTAGCATATATCATTGTTGAAGTAGGGAAGGTTTTATTATTATTGCAAATAACAAAATGAGTATATTTAGAGGTGATACTTCCTATGATGCAAGAAAATGTGCAAGATGTTACAGGATGACTTAGGATCTCTATTACTACTATTCAGAAGCTGAGTTACTACTACTACCACTAGTATTACTACCATGACTATTCCTTCTGTAATTTCCATTTTTTAAAAGATTGGTTTATTTATTTTAGAGAGCAGGGGAGGGGCAGAGGGAGAGAGAGAGAGAAGCCTCAAGCAGACTCCCCACTGAGCGCAGAGCCCCACGCGGGGCTCGATCCCAGGACCCATGAGATCATGACCTGAGCCAAAATCATGAGTTACACGTTCAACGGACTGAGCCGCTCAGGCGCCGGGTGACTCTTCCTTTTATAACTACACCATGGGGGCAATTCTTTCTCATGCACGTGCTCCACTTTGGCTTAGAGATGTAAATACTTTTAAGGCATTTCCCCTCCTCGGAACACATAAGAACAATAACATCCTTGAACATTATTGGATATCTGAGCACCAGGTGATGAAGTTACAGTTTGTAGTCAGAGAAATGGACCAAGAACTCAACTTCAGTCACACTTAAACTTATCTCAGATTCTGAAAGTCAATCTCATATATGGGATGCCAATATGTTTCCAATCAGTACATGGCCATTAAGCAAGTAGTGCAAGAAAGTCCCTACAGGAGACATTAAGTGATACAAGAAAATAATTCCTGTCACCAAGAAATTAAAAATCAAGTTGGAGAAGAAAAGATAATACTATATTTAAAGTTAACTAACCTAAAAGGTTTTAATTACATTTCAAAATAACCATAAAAATCTCTAATTACCAAACAAATCATTTGACTAGTTTAGTTCAAAAGAGAGAATGACATCTTTAACTTAAGTAGGGAAGAAAACTGACATTGAAAAACTGTGAAAAAGAGAGTATTTCAAGTGGAGAGAATAGTTTAAACAAATGTCTGTTGACAGCTAAGTGTAAATACATTCCAAGGGGAGGGGGTAAAACTATTTGCCTACAGAATTCAGAAGAAGGGGTAGACATTATGGCTAGAAGACAGGTAGTATCAGAATCTAGAGGAAAAGAACATGAGTGGAGTAAAAGTTTATACCCAGTAAAAATCTGCACCTTGAGAATGGTTATTTTGTCTCTCTATAATGGGAGTAAAGGATGTGAAAAGGAAAGGCAAGTCGAGCAGGAGGAGAGCGAAGGGGAAATAATCAGGAGATTCTTGTACATCTTAAGGCAGAATATTGTGTTGCCATAAAGTGGTCCTCCTTTTGAAGATGTTGCAGACAACTCAGGAAATGTTTGTGATATCCTGCTAAATGAACAAATCAAAACTTGCTATGGGTCTCTACTATCAGCTAAAAATAGGTCTATGCATGTTAATGAAGAAACTATTGACAGAGGCTATTAACAAAGGGATAGGGGAAACCAACAAGGGGTGGTGAGGAGCCCCTGGGCTGTGCGGGTGAAGAGCCAAATTGTGTCCTAGAGCTGAAGGAGCAAGAGCAGGGAGGGGCTGAGGGGCTGTGGGAAGAACTGTAGGGTAGGAGGGGGCTCAGCAGCGGAAGCTGTGGCCTTAGGTCACAGTGCGGCCACTGCCAGGGAGGGCGGCAGAGAAGGTGCCAGGAGAGTAAATACTGGAACTTCTCCTTCCTCTGGGCCTGTGATCCTCTGCTGATGCCTCCTATTCATAGCTCCCAAAGAGAAGCTGCCCAACAAGGAAGCCTGAATAATGAGTTCGCAGAGGTCAGCTTCCACCTCCCTCCCAGACAAGGAATAGAGAAAATGAAGAAAGGTAGAGAATGAATGTGGAAGGGTAAACAGATGGATTTGTCTGTAAGCATGTGTGTGTGTGCACGCACGCACGTGCATACATGTGCACAAGTGCAGGTATGTATATAGTGTTTTGTGGGTGGAATGAGGCGGTGGGCATAGATAATATGAAGGCAAGAAAATCAATTAGCAAGACAATGTGGCAGGGCCACATTATGACATTCGTGGGTCTTTGTGGCATGGACTCTTCTTCCACTAAAAAAAAACGTTTAAGTTTGCAATTACATCCATATAAGGAAAAATATAATCCATCCTGGATTATATCAAATTTTTTTCTGATGAAAAAATATTGAACATTTTCATGGGCCCCTAAAATTATGTCTGTAGGCACTGTATCCACTGTGTCAAATGGAGAGGTGGGACCTGGGCTACAGAAGATCAGACCTGACTTGGTGAGGTGAGTGGTGGAGTTTTTGTTTTGTTTTGTTTTTTTAAGATTTTATTTATTTATTTGACAGAGAGAGAGAGAGACAGCCAACGAGAGAGGGAACACAAGCAGGGGGAGTGGGAGAGGAAGAAGCAAGCTCCCAGCAGAGCAGGGAGCCCGATGCGGGGCTCGATCCCAGGACTCTGGGATCACGCCCTGAGCCGAAGGCAGACGCTTAACGACTGAGCCACCCAGGCGCCCTGAGTGGTGGAGTTCTGACAGAGAACAGAAAAGACACTCAAGATAGTTTGCAGAGGGCTTATTCACAAAACTAATTTACCAGAGGCTGGAAAAAACTGCAGAGGAGATGTCCTTAGGAGGAACAATGGTTTTGACTTGAGGCACACAGTTGGCCTGTGATCACATCACAGGGAAGAAGGCAGGATTATAAATACCCTGTCCTAACTCTTCTCCTCTTCTTCCCCTTGACTGAGCCCAACCAGAAACCAAGGGCATGACCAGCACGGATGCTGTTCACACATGCTCATTTCCCAATGAGCTCTGTTGGAAGGGCACATCTGCAGGACCCATTGGAAGCTAAGGACAGAGGTGGCCTCTCTAGTGGGGGCTTGGGCTAGACTCAGCCATTGGTTCTTGGCATCAGAATCAAGGAGAGCACTTGTTAAACAGGATTGCTAGCTCGCACCACCCACCCTGCTCCCGGGCCTGAGTTTCTGATTCAGCAGGTCTGGAAGTAGGTCTAGGGGTCCAAAAATTTGTATTCCTAAGTTCCCAGGTGATGTTGATACCGTTGATCTAAGGAGCACACTCTGAGAAACACTGTCCTGGTGTGTTCTCCATAGACTCTTCAGCCATACATGCTACGATTGCTCACCGCATCTTCGAGCATCTAGAATAGCGCTCAGTAACATACTAGGTACTGAATAAATATCTGATTAATAAATGAACAAATAACCTAAATAAAACCTTAATCAAAGCAAATTCTCCTGACTCAGTCATCTTTCAAGCACTCAACAATCCATGACACACACTGAGATGATGACCAAACAAACAAGAGATCTGAGATTCTGGCAGATGTCTTCTAAGTCAGGGCTCTGTCCTGGGCCACTGCAAACCTTCTCACATGTCACAGCGGCCTGTTAACATGATGCCTCAAATGTTTTATTCAGTGTGAATAGTACAGTGAACAACTCCATCATTGGTGTTTCCATAGTATATTAAAAAATAATCATTCATCCATCAAATATTACGTTACAGAGCTAAGGGCCATCGGAGAGGCTAATCCCTGGGGAAACAAAGATGAATGACTTCTGCCCTAAGAGCTCACAGTCTAATGGGGAAAACAGATATTTACACAGAAATACTGTGGAAAATATTATCTTAGGAGTACACTGTGGTAAAAACAGAAGTAGAAATAGTAGGCTTGGAGCCAAAAAGAGGAAGGAGGCAACTCTGCCTAGGAGCTTCAGGGAAAGCTTCATAGAAGTGACTTCTGAGGTAGGTGTTAAAGGATGAGAAGAGGTCTTCCAGATTTATGAATGGGAGAAGAACATCCAGGCTGAAAGTCTAGCTGTGTAAACATGCAGTGTTAGAAAATTAGTGAGAGCTGAGTGTGAAGGATGACACAGTACATCGAGGAGAGCTAGTGAGAAACCGCCAAGGGATAAAGCCAGAGATGGTAGATTCTATGGAGAGCCAGGTTGTATGTAGTCCCTGAAAGACAGACTCAAAAGAGCCTTCCATAATCCCTAAGGTGGGATGAACCACCCCTGCCCCATGCTCCCACAGCACACTACATACGTTTACCACAGCAGTCACTTCATCAGATTGAAATTATCTGTCATGTTTTCCACTTTCCTGCTAGACCATAAGCTCATCAAAGACAGAAACTCTTACTCTTCAGCACGTGGTCTGGCATACGGTAAGCAATGAATACACATTTGCTGACCTGAGGGAGCCTGAGGAGGTCTTTCTACCATTGGATGTGTACTGAGGGGGTCTCCAGCTGGTCTGTGTCGCCCCACCTAAGGACACATGCGAGGCTTTTCTTTCTCTCCCTTCCTCTTTTCTCTCCTACCAATCCACCAAGTATCTGGAGCCCCGTCTGTCATCTGCTGGGCTCTGAATATCCCAAGATTTTGAAAGGAGAGTGAGGTTGTCCATAGCAGATAAATTAAAGGGTATAGCTGTTGTTTTTCCATTTCTTTGGGATTTTGATGTATCAACAAGGGAGAAGCAGGAAATCTAAGTGCTTCTGTGGAGTGTTGGGAAGTTGAGGGATAGATTAATATTGAAGACTTGAGTGATAGATAAGATTAAAGAAGCTAAAGAAAAGAGGGAGGGGCACCTGGTTGGCTCAGGTGCTAGAGTCTGTGACTCTTGATCTTAGGGTTGTGAGTTCAAGCTCCACATTGGGTATAGAGATTGCTTAAAAATAAAATCTTTAAAAAAAAAAAAAGGAAGAAAGAAAAAGAAAAGAGGAAAAAGTTTCCCCTGTCCTGGATAAACTCAAACATCCATTTTCTCTGCCCTTCAATCCTGCTTTGTCAGAAGACACAGAAAACACATGCATAATTGTGCTGATTCCTCACTGTAGCACCACATGTAAGATGACGCCAGGCACGTTTTATTTATTTTTTTATTAAGATTTTATTTACTTATTTGAAAGGGAGAGGGAGAGAGATCACAGAGGGAGAGGGAGAAGCAGGTTCCCCGCTGAGCAGGGAGCCCAACTTGGGGCTAGATCCCGGGACCCGGAGATGATGACTGGAGCAGAAGGCCACCCAGGCACCGTGCTGTGCACATTTTAAACACCTATTTTATTTTATTTTAGTTTAGTTTAGTTTAGTTTATTTATTTATTTTAAAGATTTTATTTATTTATTTGACAGAGACAGCCAGCGAGAGAGGGAACACAAGCAGGGGGAGTGGAAGAGGAAGAAGCAGGCTCCTAGCCAAGGAACCTGATGTGGGGCTGGATCCCAGAACGCCAGGATCACGCCCTGAGCCGAAGGCAGACGCTTTAAAGACTGTGCCACCCAGGGGCCCCGATTTAAACACCAATTTTAAATGTGAATTGAAGTGGATAGTTGTGACTCAGCCCAATTCAGCTCTCCTCTACCCACCTACTTAGAAAAAGAACAATTTAAGCTCTTTCCTAAGTAAGATTAGCTATCATCAGGGACTGTAAACAGTAGTGTGAAATTTATTTTTTCTTAAGGACTGGATATAACCACATCAATGAAGCACATTTAGAAGTGCTTTATTTTTGTTTAAAGATTTTATTTATTTGTCAGAAAAAGTGAGAGAACACAAGCAGGGGGAATGGCAGGCAGAGGGAGAAGCAGCCTCCCCTGAGCAGGGAGCCCGATGTGGGACTGGATCCCAGGACCCCGAGAACATGACCTGAGCGGAAACTAAGGCAGACGCTTAACCAACTGAGCCACCCAGGCACCCCTAGAAGTGCTTTGAAAACCTAAGCTCTCTGAATTCACTCCTTTATAAGTTGTGTGATATTTCTACTATGCTCAACTGCATTTATGCATATGGTGTGTTGATTGCACAAGGGCATCCAGCTGAGGGGACACATGCAGGCTCAAATTCAGCCTGAATTCTGAATAAGCCATGTGTCCATGCAGTACATACACCCAGAAGAGTCAACTTTTTTTTAAAATCCATACAGTAGATTTTATACAGGCTAGCAGGGGTCCTCCCTATACTTCTCTTTCCTTCCTATGCCCCATTCTCTTTGGAAATCTCAATGATGATGCCACCATTCATTGGCATCTCCATCACATTACTGGTATATTAGTTTCCCTAGAACAAGTCCTAAGGCAAATGTTATGATGTAAGCTTTATTGGGAGGCATAACTCCAGGGTATTAAAAGTGAGGGAAAAAGAAAAGTGAGGCAGAAAAGAAAGAGAAGTAGGTAAAACATGATCCACTGTGAATTGACCAATAGCATCGTAAGAAAACCCAGCCAGTCCTTTAGTGATGGGGGACATCCTACAGATAGGAAGCATGGAACTCCCTCCTATTCGTGATCTCTCACCGGATGAAGTTGGCGCTAGGGGACCAATACACTCCTTCTTAAGTAGCTCCCACGGCTATCTGCCATCTGCCTACAAAGCCAAATCTCATACCCCAGGATGTGATGATGCTTCTGGGTCCAAAAGTGATGAGAGAAACCAGAGTCTCCATGAGTGTAGTCTCAGTGAGGCCTTGTTGCTGGAGCTGCTATGACTCCCACTGGACCAGAGGTGGGAGAGGTCAGGCCAGAACTGAGAGTTTTAGAACTCCTGGCAGCTTTAGAAGCAATGCAAGGAGAGTAACAATGGTGGTGGCCAGGGTGCCTATTGAACAAGCAGAATTGTGCCAAGCAATTCTTGGGAGGCCCAGAAAATGGGTCTGAAACAAGGAGTTAATGGATATTGCTACAAAAAACCAAAATAACGAAAATCTTATCTCTTCTCAATGCTTGTTTACACTGAAATACAGCAAAATTCATGTTTTTGATGACTCAATCTGATAAGAAAAGTTAACAGAGGTAGGAATTTTCATATGTTTATGTGCGCAAGATATCGATGATAAGGAAAATGGGCACAGATACGCCATGGCAGTGTGTACAGATAAAATACCAGTGGCTTCTTATGGCCATCCGCTGGGAAATGGAAGTAGCTTTGTTTTATAGAATGACAACCATTATATTGGGATTTTCATGTGGCTAAAGTTTACCTGATCACTCATAACCAGTTTATTTCTAGACTATTATGTCAAGGAAATTTGTCACACAATCTGACAACTCAAAAAACAATAGTTGCCTCAGTACACACACACACACACACACACACACACACACACACACACACATACACAAAATTCTATGGTGCAGGTTTCCCCCTCTATGTGAAAGTAGAGCTTTCCTAGGAAAGCTTTTGTAAGCTGAAATGGCATAAAACAAACAAGCAATTACCAGTAATACATATAAAAACATTTTGAGCATCCTCAGACCTGAAAGCTAAACTCTCTCAGGGCTTTTCTGATACCTTAGAACACATGCTGCTAATGTATGCACAAAATAAATTGAGATAAAGCACAGAATCTCACAGACACTGTTCAAAGCTACGGCAGCCTGATGCTGAGATGCTGAGGGTCAGTCCCAGACAAGGAGCTTGATGGGGCCACTCTAGCTGCTTGGGGTGTGCACTGACCCTATAAGGTCTTGCTGCAAAACAAATGTTGAGTGCTATTTTCACATTTCACCTTTTTTCATAAAAGCAAAAATCCTCTTTGAATTTCGTTTGGTTAGCAAAAACAGGTACTAATGCAGATATTTCCTAAAAATGAAGTGGAGAATATTCGAAAAGTGGGGGATATCTGTCCTATATAGAGGTGAGGGATATGTTAATTAGTTTGATTGCAGAGATCTTTTCACACTGTATGTATTTGTCAAAACATCAAGTTGTAGGGGTGCCTGGCTGGATCAGTCAATAGAGCAGCAGAGCATGTGACTCTTGATTGCGGGGTTGTAAGTTTGAGCCCCGTGTTGGGTGTGGAGATTACTTAAAAATAAAATCTTAAAAAAATATATCAAGTTGTAAACCTTCAATATATACAATTTTTATATGTCGAGTATATCTTAATAAAACTTAAACAATAGAAACCAATTTTTTAAAGATTTTTTATTTATTTATGTGACAGAGAGACAGCCAGCGAGAGAGGGAACACAGCAGGGGAGTGGGAAAGGAAGAAGCAGGCTCCCAGTGGAGGAGCCTGATGTGGGACTCAATCCCGGAACGCTGCTATCACGCCCTGAGCCGAAGGCAGACGCTTAAGGACTGCGCTACCCAGGCGCCCCAGAAATCAATTTTTTAAAGTAAGCTCTATGCCCAATGTGGGGCTTGAACTCACGACCCTGAGATCAAGAGTTACATGCTTCACCGACTGAGCCAGCCAGGCACCCCAATATAAATCAATTTTTAAAATAAAAAAGCAATGGTTGTTCAATAGACCCTTGCTATGTATGTAATTTGAGCACACGTTAGGTTAGGGTAGGATAGGATATGATAGGAAAGGGTAGGATTGAATGAATAGTTAGGATAAAGTCCATGTGTTATGACCACTTATATCTTATACAAGATAAAAGCTTATTTCTTTTTCAGGTAAGTCAATGTGCAAATTATTCAAGGCTGGTGTGGCAGTTCCTTGGTCATCTGCACTCTAGACTATTCTCATTTTCCACCCTACCAACTCTCAAGTGTGGCTTTGACTACATAATCCAAGATGACAACTCAGCCATCACATCTACCTTCTAAACAACTGGATGGAGAAAAAGCAGAGAAAGGGGAGAAGGGACACCTCTTCCTTTACTATCACTTCTTAGAAGTTGCACACACCACTCCCTTCATATCCCATTGTCCAAAAGCTAGTCATATAGCCATGAGTAGTTCTAAGAGAGACCGGGAAATTTTGCTGTTTTCCTGGGTAGTCTGGTGTTCAGATGAAAATCTGGAGCTATCCCCATAACAGAAAGGGATCTCACAGGACAAGTAAACTTTGTGCCAACAGCATGGGTTTCTTAACTCAAAGATCGCAAGAGTAAACTAACAGAAAGTTATAACTACCGAATTCATATGTCATAACATTCATTTCTCACACTGATTAAGGAAGGGAAAACAGCGTTTTGAGTGTCTGTTCTATAAGCAGCATTACCCAAAAGCATATTTGTTATATACAAAAATGAGTAACTCAAGACAAATTCAAGGTAGCATATAATCCACTTCACATGGGTGTTACAATAGTAAGAGTTGATGAAGAACATGTGGACACATGTTCCTCAACCTCAAGGAGCCCTCCATTCCCTTAACTCCTAGAATGTTCTTCCCCAAGATCCTTGACCTCTGGATCTTTGCCATCCTTCAAAAAAAGGCTCAAAATTCACCTCCTAGGATTGAAGCTACCATATTTAAAATAGAATCCCCTCCAGAAACTCTCTAGTTCCTTGAGGGCAGGAAACTTCACTGTCTTATTCATCACTATGTCCCGCTGGCCTGGCACATGGCAAGCATTCATTCATATTTGTTGGATGGATGAATAAATATATGAATGAAGGCCTCCCCCTAGAGAAAAATCCCACTGCAGTGTGAATGAGTGTGACCACAAAATACTGTGTCCTGTTCCAGCTAGCCTCTCAGTGGTAATCCTTCCTCTCCATCTTCAGTCACACCCCTCTTCCGGCCCTCCTGGCAATAATTCTAAACCACTTCCCCCCGCAACTAAAATAAATATACACATAAAAAGAAGCCAGCTGTCTGGAATCTCCTCATCTTCCCATTCTGGATCCTTCAAATATAACCCAATCCGTGGCCATTTCCAAACTTAGATATAAACAAACAAATCTGCCCTCACATCCTCACATCCTCCAGTCCTCAAGCCACTTGCCCTCTCTGTCCCTCACAACAAAGCTTCTCAGAGTAGCCACAGTCCACGTCTCTCCTTCCCCACCTCCCATTAACTCCTCGTGGGGACTGTGCTCTGACTCAGGCCTTCCTCACGCCAACCGAACAACCGGCACTAAGGCACCAGTATTTCAAATTGCCCTCATTTTACTAGACCTCTTGAGTATGAGTCCTTCTCTCCTCCCTTGACTTCCAGGACCACTGTCTTGTTCTCCTTTTCCTCCGACTTCTTTTCAGTTGATGCTTGCCTCTGTCCACCCCACTGTCCACCCCAGGATGCTGGTATCACCCTTGTCCTCAGCCCTTTTCTATTCTTCTACATAAAATAAATGGAAGTGAAATCTCATCCACCTCAGTGTTATTAGCAACCACATGTGTTCTGACGACTCCTAAAAACCTCCTGTCCGTGAGTTTCAATCGTTCCAACTGTCCAGCTGACATCTGCACTTGCTTTGAACTCAACACATTCTACATTAAATTCATCATCTATTATTCCTACCCCATCCTATCTTTCTTCTTTATTTCTATTTTGATTAATCACCTCACCATCTAATCAGATGCCCAAACCACAACATTTTAAGTCTTCTTAGTGTTCCCCTCCTGCACCTGCTGCATCCTTTACCTTCTTCCTTTGTTTTGCTTTTTGTTTTGTTTTGTTTTGTTTTGTTTTGAAGTAAGCTCTACCCCCAATGTGGGGCTCCAACCCAGGACCTCAAGATCAAGAGTCACATGCTCCGCTGACTGAGACAGCCAGGCGCCCCATACCTTCTTCTTAGATGCTACTCTCCCACTCCGCTACCGGGCAGACCGTCAGTCCCTCAAAGTAGGATTTATCCTGTCGATTTTTGCGTATCCTGTCCATTTTGTGCTACCAAAAGCGGTGGGGGGGGGGAGGAAGATTACGTAAGATAATTTTTATAATCAGTTTGTAAAGATTTTCATTCATTCAAAAATATTTATTTCGCACTTAATATATATCAGAAACATTTATGATTTACTTAAATTATCACCTCTTTTCTAAACAAATATTCTTTGTCTTAATGACCGCCTGCTTGTTCTCTAGCATGTGTGACAGCCTGTAAAAATCCAAATCCTCCAACTTAGAAATGTCATTAACAAACACTATTGTTACTGTTTTACAGTAAGCCTAGGGACGCAGGCCAACAATCAGAAACCATTCTCAGAAATCTTCGGCAAAAATTCTGACTTTAAGACTTGCGTATTGCATTGTTTAATTAGAAAGGAAACCTTGAAATATACCTGATCCTGCAAAGTAATTCTGTCCACAAAATGGGCAAAGGGAGAGATTTCCCATTTTGTTCGCCAACCCGTAATTTGGTAGGAGGACTTTAGGCTATTTTAATTAATTATTGCAAATTAAATATTTCAACAACTTGAAGTGAGTCCTTAAAAGAACGAAAAAATATACATAGCTCCCCTCTGCTAAAACTGCAGTTGATGACAGAATTCCTACTGTCTAATCTATAAAATAAAACCCGAGTTTTCAGCTAATTCCGTTCTCTGAAACACAAAAAACAGTGCCACCCCAGTTAGATGCTTTAACATGCACGTTAATTTCCACTCACAGCTGTGGCAATTAGAAAGTGTACTTAATGGAGTGTCATGTTAATTGTTTTCAGAGTTAACCAATTTCTCCATTTAATTGTCAATTGATTAACCTATTGAAATGTTAAGTGACTCAGTTTCCTTCCAGAGTAAACAGCAGCAGCATATGGTAGCTTCATCAGCCGAAGGCAGCACTCATTTACTTGGATTCAATGTGCCGGTATTTTTCTACACCTCCCTGAGCTTTTAATTAGATGAGGCAATGTTACATGTATTTGTCTGCTGGAAAGGTTATCAGTGCCGCGGCTGACCTGCAGAGGCAAGGTTGAGTCTAGCAGCTTTAATAGAAACGGTTTTCAGCTATGACTGTTGTACTTGATTGCATTGTGATGGTAATTAACTCAAGACTGCTTTCCTCAGCGTGTGTGTGTGTGTGTGTGTGTGTGTGTGTGTGTCTTTCCTGTAGCACGAACTATGCAATGAGATGTTTCCTCTGTCATATATATGCACTTATTAAGCACTCATTGGATTCTAATAAGCATGCAAATAGTCAAGAGTTTCTTTAGGCTAATACCACACTACTCGGATTGTGGTGCCGTTAAATAAGTACGATGTTCGTCGCCTGCAGCACATTTTGCAGGAAAAAAAGCCAGCTCCCTTTGGTAGAATTTTGCTCCTTTATTTTCGTGGTGTCTCACTCCCTTGGATCTTTACAACTAGAAAGTAAAAATTATTTTATTTTTTCTAATCTAAGAATGTAGGAGGCCATAGAGCGTGGAGGGAGCGACACTTGGGTTCAGAAGCATTCTTTCCAATGCTCCCGGTAGGGATTACCGTGTTTTAGTGACCAAATTAATATAAGGTCTTGGCGGTGAACTATTAACTCAGTCTTCTCATCTCTTGCACACTGTTTTCTGGTTCTGGGTGTGTTTTTACTGTACCACACTATTGTTTCATTACGAGCCAACCCACAACAGAGCCAGCATTCTCATCCTTGATAATGTTGGTAGCAGGCAACTGAGACAAAATGATTACAAACCTATGTTGTGTTCAATAGTTCTTTAGGGGATTTCTCTCTTAATAGTTCTGGCTCATTCATGTTTGATTCAGCACATTTGTTCTTTAAAAAAGGCATAGCTTAGAAGAGTTTCAGGGTGGGTTAATAACTCAACTGAAAATGGCCGCTCGCATTGTAAAAGCTTGTTCCTGCAGTTGCTTGGGGCTTTCTTCAGTTTCGCCGCTCTGCAGCTTCGGCCCAGTTGGTAAACAGCTTAAGTCCAGACATCTTTTCATTCTCTGAGCAGCGGATTGAAATAAAAATGCATATAAGTGGCGACTGACTGGCGCTGGCCTAACAATAGCCTGTAACATTATGCAAGGGTATTTACATAGGAATAAGGCCTTACTGAAGGAGATGGGGCAGTTAATGGTGTGGGCCACACATAGAAGGAAAGTTTGTCCAATCCTTTCCTCAATAAAGATCTTTTGTAAAGTGCTGTGGAAACTCATGGAGGCCCCAAAGAGATTAAGGGGAGGACTTTCCTGGGACTTTGAAAAACTATATATATACACATACACATACATACGTACATGTATATATACACATATACACATATATGTAATTGAAAGTTTCAAAAAGGCAATGTATATTAAATGAATGCACAGAAAAGAATGTGAATTGTTTTGTTTTGATCATTTTGGGGAGTTTCTCCGACCCTGTGAAAGAAGGCAGCTCCCCGTGTTTCAGCCTCCTCTCTTCCTTTTCTTTCTTCTCTTTTCTTTTCCTTGGGTGATGTTTATTGAGTAGAAAAGCAGTTCTGTGATAAACAAGCTCCTTCGTTATCTTGTTTCCCTGTGCGTGAAACTGAAGCATCATCTGTTGAAATACTTGGAGAGTTTGGCAGTACTTCTTCTTTCAAGTAATGTTTTAGCAATGGGGGGAAAACTTGCCCAGTGACCAGGCCTAAGGGGAAAACCCTCAAGATTTTCAGGAGTGTCAGGCAGCTGGCTGGCACAATGAACATGAACAGCCCACAAAACCAGGGCGGGGCCCAAGAGCAAACGCAGGCACGGGGAGTGCCACAGAAGGATGTGACAACCTGAATTCAAACCTAGACTTTTTAAAGATATATGTCCTGAGAGAGTACATATTTTGTCAGTACACATCAAAATTAAAAAGTCAAATGCTGGAATTATTTTCATCCAATACCGTTCACATAGATTGTCATTGTTTTTGGGTTTTTTTTTGGAAGTGGGAAGTGCTCCTTACCCCGCCCCCACCCCTGGCCCACCAACACCAGCAGTAGAAGACAAATCTGTCACATGTTTTCATTCTTATCAGAGGCTCACCATCTGCTTCTGCCCTTGGCCAGATAGCATTACTGTTATTATTACTTTGGATCAGAATACTTTTAATAAAGTATCATCAGCATTCTAAAAATAAGAGACAAAGGAATAAGCCAAGCCCTCTTTGCATGTCTCATGACCAATTAAAGCATCTACCACCTATTTTAAGCAAAGCACTTCAGTTTTCCTTTTTCTTTGTTAATGTTTTATCTCACTCAAAGGACATTTTCTAAGGAAGCAGAACTTTGGCACGGAGCGCTCAAGCTCTGTTCACACTTATAGCAGAACTGTTCTTACTCCCGAAGTAGCTTCTTATTCCGTGTTCTCACTTATAGTTGGTTTCACGAAATTCATGTTCATATAGAATGAGTGAAATAAAATCTTAATGTGATAACACATAAGCCTTGGATGCCTGTGTGTGTGTGGCGTACAGAGAAAGCGATTTCAGCTGCAGCCCTTCCGAGCAGGCAGAAATCAATGCCTCATTCAGGACTATTGATCAGGACTAAATTAATTAGACTCCGAGGCTTATGGCAGTTGATAAGACAACTTGTTAATTTAGTCAATGATAGTGTTTTCCCTAAAGCAGCAAATACCCTCTTCTTTAGAAAAGGCATTTCTAATACTTGCTGCCAGTTCTTTTTTTATTTTGTTTTCATCTTTCTTATTTTCTTTTTTCTGGGACAGGGGTGTTTAGGAGTGAGTGGGTGGTGTGTGGGGAGGAGATCAATAGGTAAGGGAGTGCTGTAAAAATGTATCCGCTGAGGAGTCCGTCTGAAATATTCACTAACCCACTCCCATTTCTAGTCCCTCCCTTAACATAATTTCGGGACGAAGGAAAGCAGCCAGATTATAACCCGGGACATGGATTTCCTCTGGGGCTTTGGCCGTGTAAGGCCACTCCAGCCCCACAAGGATGTTCATTTGGAAGGGGCTACTTCCTAAACCTGCATTTAGAATTGACTGATACATACGGCTTGCTTTTGCTTTTTCATTTAAACCTGCAACAGTGATGGTCATAGTCAATAACAAAGGCTTGGGCCCTGTCGGTAATGCAAACTGTGAATGGAATGAAGGTATCCCAGAATGCCCTGAACATAGGGCAGTACTTCCTGCTGGCTTGGAAGGACAAAAGGACAAAGCCCGGGAGTGTGGGGGTCCCACCAACAGCTCTTGGAGGCAACAGCCTGCTATCAGCAGCACTCCGACCCTCTGAGAATGCTAATAAGCTAGTGAAGAGCTCAGCTTTCTTGCCATAATTCTATAGTGTGGTTGAGGACCCCATAGCGCTCACTAAATAAAGACAACTAATTGAGAATTTTTTGCACATTTTGCTCAGGGGACTTGTTGTTCATTCGATTCTTTGGGGAGAATGTACCCCTACTGACAAGAGGAACTGAGTGTTTTGGCAGCCTCATGTTACTCTTCCCGGGTCTAAGACTGACTTTCGAAGTATGACAAAAATGTTTAATTTTGATTTTTTTTAATTATGTTGCTGGGAATTATTTTCAATCTCAAAGAATAGACGTTCCAGTGTTCATCTAAAAAAAAAAATGCTGGCAGAGTTTTTTGAATTAAAGCCCTGTTTTTTTCTTTTTCTTTTTTTTTTTCTCTTAAATTGTATTTTCTGTGGTGAGGCCTACATTTTTGTGTCTGCAGGTGACACGTTGATTGAAACTAAAATTAATAAATCAGCTGAAAAGCTCACACCTACAGCTCACAGCAGGGCCTGGAAAACACGTTTATAAAGGGAGCTTTATGCCCTCATATAAAGAAGGAATAAATTACAGAAGCACTTGTTGCCCTGAGACTTGATTTTGCTTTGCAATCTGGTATCTTATTTTTGGCGGCTTATTGTTAATCAACAGGTTCCTGGTTGCTTTAGCAGGTGACTTTGCTATTAATCTCTCACTTGACCATTATAGCATATTAATGAGGAGGTGCCTAGATGTGCCTCTGTCTTCTGACCAAGGACTTAGTTTAAAAGGTGCACTTTTTACTCAATGGCTTGCAGCTAGCCGTGTTGAGGACCAAATGCAAAGTAGCATTTTCTACAGCTTGTGTAGCATTAAGGAGTGTTTTACTAACATATGTGTCTTACTGTGCTTTTCTTCTCTCCTACACTTATTCCTTCGCCGTGGAGGGCAATTATGGAACTTACCAGTCTCTGTTCATTTTTTTAACAAAATAAAATTATGTATAAATAACAAAATGATATCCTTTCTTATTAATGTGCACCCTCATTTTAATTAAACAATGTCAATTTTCTTCGGAGGTGTGTTTGGAATTAAAATGTATGATTTGGGAAGGCAGGGCATTCAACATATCTCACCAGAACTAGATTAATAGATGTCATTACAAGTGCAGGAATTTCACCATCACATTTCCCTTTAGAATCTGAGGTAATTGGAAATGGTTAAGCTTGACAAAAGAAGGAAGTAAATATACCTATGGGGGTAGTTTAGAAATATAAAGAAGAACTGAGGATTTAAGCCTTAAATTTGTAATTACAAGGATCTCCAAAGCACAGAATGGTGCAAAACAGCCCAGACAACCCCGCATATGAGAAGAACCGCTTTGTTGCAATCTGCAGATATTTCAAAGGACATCCTCTGGCAAAGCAGTATTGTTATTATTGTTCATTTCCTTTCAAATCTTCTGGACAATCTGGTCCACACCTCATGCAGGCTGTCTTTTCTTCTAAACCTAAGAAATGTCAAGCTTCTGCTTTTCTTATTTTTAACTTTTTAAAATTAAAGGTTTGTGTCAATCGAGGCACATTTGATGTCACTGTCTACCTCGCCTTTTCAGACTAAGCCCTGAAGTATCTTCATTCTCCAGGTTAAGGTCAATGCCATCATCTCTTTCAGTAAGGAATTTTCTGGTTAGGTTTCGGGAGAGGAGGATGTGAGTTCGAGGTGTTAGCAGAAAAGCAGTAAGCTGATCTCAGGAATGCATGGGAGCAAACATTCATAGCACCGTCACACTTTACTTATGAAATTTTTGTCTATAAAAATGCATACTAACAAAAACCCTTCAGCGTTATTCTCCGGCTGTAATATTTGGCTGCTCCCTCAGATGGGAGGAATTGGAAATAGGCTGTCTTCCTAAAAGTGTTGCTCAAGTTACCAGCTTGACTGTTCACTGTAATTACACTACCAAGCTGACACTTTTATAGCGAGCGGGGGACCTTCATCTGCTCAAAATCAATATTGATGACCTGGAGCCGGGATCCTCATTTAAAATTTTTGGTTCAGGCCAGGAAACTAGGGAGAATTTTGGTAAGGATGGCTCCACCCACCTCCAACAACCACAAAAATTAAAACAAAAATAGTTGACTCTGCGCTTGGTTATCTTTTAAAACTGAGGAAGAAAAAAAAAATCTGTTCCACACTGGGCAGAAACAGTTTATACCCCCAGTGACACGAAACCAACCACTTTAGGTTCTCGGGTACAATAGAATAGTTAGTTGTATACGGGGTTGGGGGGGAAGGGTCTCCTGAGCGGTGAAAGGAAAAGGAGGAAATAAAACTCAGATTAAAATAAACTAACTAAGTGACTAGTGTATTCTAGGAAGAGTCAGTTTAATTCGTTTATATTTGTTGCACACATTTCTAGAAAACAAAGTTCCAAACATACACCAAAGTACTGCAGATTGTGGCTGCTCTAGCCTGTGTTTATAAAGGACAGTCACTATTAGAGAACGTTCCCCTCCCCCAGTTCTCCCTCAAGTACTTCCAGCTAGGGAGGTTTTCAGCCCTTTTGTCTTTTTACAACTTAGCAAGATCAGACACATTTCTGCAATGCATATGCAGATTTCACCTCTTGTTACTTTCTCTAATGAGCGTTCACTTAATCAATTTGACAGTAGCCTTTATCCCCCACCCCTTTTTTTCCCTTCGCATCCACTAAGAAAGTTTTCAGAGAAAAGTGTTAACAGATTCAAGGGGGCATTAGCAACGTGAAATGGTAGCTAGCCAAACTGGGGTGAATCGCAGAGCTTTACAATGACACTACGCTCCTGCCACCCCCTCTGTCCAGCTTCTGAAAACAGGAAGCAGGTCTGCCAGTCTCATAAGAAAGCAAGTATTTTAATAGCTAACAGGAAATGATTTTCGTTTGCTCTTTAAGAACTGAAAACAATTCGTTGTTATTTAATAGAACACTTAAACATAGTACTTTCTCATAGACGCATACGCCCATTCTGCCAAAAGCAGTGTTCAAAACTTTTGTGCAAGAGACAACCTTGCTATGGGACAAGAGCAACCGATCTATGTTGGCACCCTCCCACCAAATTTCCCACCGGGGCACCCTACATCACAGGACCGTTCTTGGCTTTGTTAAATACCCCTCCCACCTGGGAGGTGGAGGGCAGGTGGGTTTCAAACTGAGGTAGTTCCCTCTTTCCAGGGAATGGGCGACGAGAGGCAAATCCCAGTTCTCAATCATATTCTCAACTCAGCCTCAGGCCAAATCTGCCACTGGGCGATCGATCTACCAGGAAGTAGCAGATCCTTAAAAATATGTATATTTTTTAAACGTTCTGTCCTCTCTCTTGCCTGCAGACAGCCAAAATTTCAGCCCTGGTGTAGTCACTGCGAAGCCTGTTTTATGTCTCAGTTCGTGCCCTTCTCCTTCCTCCAGTTCCCTCTGGCTCCCTCCAGCAGAACTCATGTCCTTAATCTTAGCCAGTTTTGTAATTCACGCACTTGAGTCTCCTTCACTTAGCCAGGGCCAGAAATATCACACTAAAAGAAGGAGAAGGGGGAAGGATGGAAGGAGGGAAGCCCACCACCCCTCCCCTCACCCTGTTCTGTGCTTGGTTGCTTTAGTCTTGCCTTTCCCGATAACTCACAGTACCTTTCCCCCCAACAACTATCCATTAAGTCCTATCAACAGCCAATGTTCACCTTTTACATTCTAATTGAATAGGAAATGTGGTTTTAAGGTGATCTGGGTCTGGTCCCTATCTAGACTTTATGACTTGGGCTTATTAGGTCACTGACAAATCTTTTCCTGAACTTTTTGATTAAAGGTGGGAATCTGTACAACCAGTTGCCCACCTTCTCTAAATGGGGTGGCCAGTTCTACTTGGTGGGCCAAACCTGTCTGCCATCCAGAATCTCCAGGTGCGGCTCCTCTGAGGTCTGGGAATGCGCAATTCTTTAGAGTTAGTTAGCAGCCCGACTTCAACCAGGATCTTTTGAATTCTAGGGGCTGCACTAACATTTTCAAGTGGTCGGACTGAATTGATCCTCTCTCACCTGAGCTCTTTGCTTCTTGTCGGCAAAGCAGAATGGTAGGTCTCATCCCAAGACCTACTGAGCCAGAATCTGAATTTTAACAAGATCCCCAAGTGACTCATATGCACATTTCTTTAATCACCTGAGGATCTTTGAAGAGGCAGGGATATACCTGAGAGTCGTTTCAATTCATTTTCTGTCTTCTAATCACAATCCCTAATGAGGCAGAGAGGATATGGAATTTGAGTTGGAAGGGAAAGAGGAATAGTGGGAATCAGCAGGTATAACTCCATTATTATTAACCTGATTTTCAAATATGCTAACTTAAAAAATCATTTTAGTATATATGCAATTAAGAATATATGTTGTTAGGCCCCTATTTCTTCTGGAAATAATTTGGAATTTTGTCTCTCTCTCTCTCTCTTTCTTTTTTTTTTCTTGTGCAAAAGCACCCTGAAATGCCTTCTACTGTATTGGTCTTTTCTGTTTAGTAAGCTAGTAATTTAACCCTGATTTCTATTTTTATTTAAGATTCGTTTCTATCTAAGCTTCATTCCAAAAAACGCTGTAGTTTTCCTGAGTTTCTGGAGGACCTCCTGGAGGGGTTCCCGGCACCTGCTCCAGAGGACGCCCCTTGCAAAGGTTTAGCTATTCTTCCTCCAACCCCTGACCACTCTCTGTCCCCACATCCCCAAGCAGAAGAACAGCAAGTGAGGGCTTGGCCCCTAGGGCGGAGAGGCTGGGACTGAGGAAGCTGGTTCCACCATAATCAATGCCTGTTACCTTCGGCAAGCAACTAAACATTTCTCAGGCACTGGATCCTGCTCGGTGAAAAGGAGATCATAACTCGAAGGGTTGTTGGGTTGATAAAAGAGGGAATATTTCAAAAAGGCCTATTGCAAAGTGGCAGGTTGGTAAATGGGGAGGAGAGGATGTTTCCCTTTGCCTGGTGCTTTCTTGGCAAGGCCGCTGAAGAGCTAGTCAAAAAGGAAGTTTGGCTGTCTCACCCCCCAAGAGCAAAGGCCCTCAGTTATTTGGAGGTAGGTGAGAATCCAAACTCCCTGGGTTGATGATCATAAATAGTCCCTACTTATTAAATACCTGTGATGTGACAGTGACATTTGGCAAGTGCTTTAACCTTCCTGAACCATTCACCCCTGCTCTGTGAAATGGAGATTATAATGCCTAATAGGATTGTTGAGGTTGGTTAAAGAGGTTGCTTTACATTCATTATCTCACTGAACTCGCCCAACAACCTGGTGTAATAGGCCACATTTGGCCCCATTTTACAGCTGAGGACACTGAGGTTCAGAGATACCAAATAATTCACTCAGGGCCATGTAGCTGATAAGAGCCAAGTTTGAACTCTGGATCTCTCTAATCCAAAATTTATGTGCTCTCCATTGTACTTCCTACACCTTAGGGAAACTGGTAAGTAAAAGCGAAACCAGCTAAAGGGAATTACTTTAGTCTTTTCAATCCTTAATAACATTTCAGTTCAATCCCAAGAAGGGCAGTGATTTTCAAACTTCTTATCTTTTTTAATCTGCAAAAAAAATCTGCAACTAACTGGGAGGAGAAGTTTCCCCCTAAATGGTGTCAAATCTTGGCAGTATTTTAATAAAGCAGTTCTTTCACCTCTGAAGGATTATCAAGTTGGATGTCCAGACTTGAAAAGCAGCAAGATTTGTTTCTTTACTCTGCCCTGAATAGTGTCATAGCTTCGGTTTCAGGACGGACAATCTCCATCAAAGGTCATTGTGTCCAGGAGCAGATGGCGCTCAGAATTACGGGGATGTTATGAACCAAGGTGAATTGACTCCAAAGCTGAACTCTCATTAATGAAAATGTGAGTCACTGTAATACAGAAAGAAGGGGCTTGAGGAACGATGGGAAATCAAAGTGCATCACCTGGGGACCCGTTGAGGAAGGGAGAGGCAGAGAAAAAAAGGGAGGAAAAGGGTTGTACAAAGAGAAGCAAGGGCTTGGTGTCCTTAAAAACAGCACAGACCATCCAGACTCAGGCTGTGATGCTGATCCGGCATCATGCATTCACTCCGGCCATTAGCACCAGCATTTGGTCTGTGGGTGGAAAACGTATTTCCTACGCAGTCTGTGGGTAGCCATGGCACGTGAAAATGCTTATGTTTATTAATCATGTGCTCCCACATAGAAATATTCTTGAAAATTCAAAGTGGAATTAGACTTGATAACAATTGCATTGCAGGTGAAAATGTATCTCTTCTCCTTTGCATTGGGGGCAGCCTAGAGGTAAAATTACCCTGACCCCTAGTTAGGCTGGCCCTTCAGAACCCCAGCCTCGGTTGGCTTCCTTGTTCCTTGCTATTTCCTAGAATTCAGGAGGGGGTGTACCTGTGGAATAGGGTCAAATTAAGAACAGTCTTCGACATAGATCAAGATAATTATTTGCTCTGCATTAGTGTTATTGAAGTGCCCTGTTTTACATAAAGTCCAAGGGAAGTATTTTAATTTTTTTTTTACCTGTAATGTAATAGTATTACGGCTGATAATAAAATGAGCTGCATGTTAGTAACCTTCTGATTAAAAAAAAGAAGAAGAAGAAAGAAATTTGCTAGGATAAGCAACTCCCTTCTCCCTTATACAGGACTTTCTTCTTTTAGCCATTTATTTCTTGCTCAGCAAAATAACAAGGACTCCAGAAGTCTGTTTTATTAATAAAGGTAGATGTGATTTGAGTGGTTGATGAAGGCAAGCTAGCTTTCCAATTCAAATAGTTTGAAATCTAACATGTCTGATATTTAAGGTGAAATATGAGCCATTCTCTTATTTTTATAGGTAAAAAATTCAAACACCCTTTCCTAATAAAATTCTGAGCACAGCCATCTCTGCTCCAGGTTAATCAGCAAGGCATTGCTGTGTTGAGGTTGCTCAACTCTTAAGGAACAATTTCCAGGCAAGCTCAATCTCTTGGAAGCTGAACCCTGAAAATAAGAATACCCCAATTATTTCTGTTTGGGGATTGTGTGTTCTGGTTGGGTATTTTGCCGCCCTTCAGATTGTTTTCTTTCTATGAGGCCGTGTCCTTGTCCCAAGAAGCACCCTGTACTGGTAACTCCCTAATCTGTCTGCATCCTGGTTTTATTAGGTAGAGGGCATTGAGTGATAATGTACTTTTTTTTTTTTTTTTTTAACATAGACAGGTTTGTTTTTCTAACTGTCAGCAGTGTTTTGGCTATTTTGAGAATGTAGGACAGGGTTAAGGATTAGTACCAGCATTCTCTTTTCTGTGTATCAGAGCCGCTTAGCAGTAATTAATCAGGACATTAGGTTTTGTACTCTTGGTTCAGGTCATTTGCCTATGAGCTGCTCGAGCCTTTTACAAAGGCATACTGCATATGTTTCTGGGTACCTTTTTGAGAGAAGATTTAAATTGGCCAGATGAATAATACTTTGTTACAAGTGTTTTGCCCTAGGCAAAAAGGTTTTCTTCATATTATCATAGCCTGAAGCTGCAATCCTCAAGCTTGATGTGACTGGTGTTATACTGTCACATGGCAATGATGTAAGAACAGGCCTCTCTGTGTCAGACAAATCTGGATTTAGGGGAATTATAGCAGATGTTGCAAAATGGCAACAGTTTAGCAAGTTCCTTTTATCCCACTGTTGGGAGGCAGGACTACTAAGTGTACCAGACAGAAAAGAATGTTTTCTTTGATCCTTTACACTCTAGGGTAGGGACTTCCCCAGTTAGAGAACATCGTTAATGATACAGTTATACAGTCACTGATGGATCAGAATACAGAATTAAGGGTGGGTTGGTTTTGTTGTTGTTTTTTTTTTAGTATTTGTTTTGATTGAACTTAGTATTTGTGGTCATTTACATTATAAGCTCCAGAAACCCTCTACGGTTTATTCTTAGTAAGGAAAGCCTAATTCAGTGGAATAAACTGAATAACAGTAACAAAAACTGAGTTACACAAAAAATATTTTAACCATGGCAACCCTATCTGCTCACGGCTATTATGTACAGCTAAATTATATGAATTCTAAGAAAGGGAAAAATTGAAAATATAGTAGATATTTTAATTTTCACACTCTGATAAGTATTAATGAGTATATTCAACCACATTGGGTAACAAGGTACACTGCATTGTCAGGGTTCATGCAAGTCTTAGTTTCTTAAAAAGAAAAAGCTGTTTTCAAAAGCTTTGGATTTCACTGATCTAGATTCTTTTACATTATATTCTAATAAAATTAATTCATACACATTATCAAGGTGAGTAGGTGGATGACAGTGAGACATTCCCTGATGGAAGTGATGCCAGGTTTGATTTATGAGAACTGTGTTGATTGTCATTTCTGTGCATTTCTAGGACTCTCAGAGTCTCTAGAACCTTCTTTTGGAAATGTAGTATTAAATATCACTGTAGCATGTTGTCCATAGAACTTCAAAAGAAGTTCTGCAAAAGACAGCAGTGCGTGCAGGACAAGAAATAATCACCACTAGGTAAAGATTTCTGATGATTATTAAAACACACACAAGCATAATACATTTGCTGTTCTTTTATGCAAACATTTATTGATCATTTCCACTGGAGCATTAGACGGCGAAATGTATGCAAACATTTAGACCATTTCTTTAAAAGGCTTCTATCTTTTCAAAAAGTGTTTTTAAATTTTTTGAAGTATTTTTATTTGCAAATTGTGATCACTGTTGGGAGCCCCTGAAATAATGAATGTACCCTAATATCTCAGACTGTCTTCAATAAAACAAAAAAATGAATATAAGGTATGTTTAAAGAACATTAGTGTAGGTAGCTATACATTGTACGTTTTTTGGAAGATATCAAAGGTAAAGACAACACGGGAGCAGTCTTAAAGAAGGCTGTCAATAATGCTGCACCATCCTTTGTGAACTACTGTCTGTAGTTGTATTTGATTATCTTTGTGCATTTCACCTACTTTACCACTGTTTGACCTGGAGAAAGGATGTGCTGATGCAGTGCAGAGAATATTGGGGAAGATATTGGGTTTTTCATTTGAATAATAGATATTATATAGAAATGGACTCTAATTCCATACATTGCCATCCTTTAAAAAGATAAACCTATGTCCTCAAAATAAATACTCTAGAAATCAATGTAAAACTCACATTTTAAAGATTCCCAGATCATACTTTATTTCAATATAAAACTCAGTATGTCTGTCCTACTAAGATCTTTAAGAATGGGAGCTTCCTTAAAAGCGGCTCAACCCTAATTTTGAATTTGAGATTACGTGATAAAATGCACACATTTATTGAACATCGTTTATCTAACCCGCTGACGGAATCCTTTGCTATGATTTAAATTAACCTCTTAATCACTCAAAGCCAGGTCAATCACACAATTTATATTTGGTTACAAAGACAGCCATAATGATTCGCTTAAGTATTATACTACATATATGGGTGTTTCTGCAGACATGAGACGGAGGGGAAAAAGAAAGTGGCTTTGTGAAATCTGCAGTGTCTAAAAGTCTGAGGAACTGCTAAAAATCCTTCCAATAAAATGTTTCTGGGTCCCCCCCCCCGTTGCCGTTTTCCTTGCAGTGTCTGTCCCAGATATCTCAAAAAACAGAAAATGCCTATCTTTTTCAGAAATCCCAATACAACTCTCAAACATCCTGGCAGCAGACCTAATTCCCACATATATGTAGCTCAATCTAAGAACAATTTGGAAGAGTTTGCAGCATCTGTTGTTCCAGTGTTGAAATAATTCACAGTTAGCCAAAGTAGGAAATGCAAACAATCCTTTTTCATATTTGCATACTTGGAATTTGGCTTTTTGATTCATGATTGTTCCCATTAGCTTTGAAAATTCACGTTTCTGTCTAGTTGCATGTTTTGCTTGAGTGAGCTCAAATTATGCTCTTGACTCAAATATTATTACAAGTGTAAATACTTTGGAGATGTCAGTGTCTGCCACTGATTTGGGGGTATTTGTTTTATTGATTTTCATCTGGCGAGTTTAAAATATGAGCAAACTTTTCATGGAGGGTTTGGGGCATTTGTTTGAACACTCCTGGAGTAATTGGAAATGCAACAATTGTTTAAAAAGTGGCATTGTCCATGAAAAGATTTAGTGAGGGATGAAGAAATTTCTTGAACCTAAAGACCTAATCTGGTGATCCAATTCTCCCCACTGTGTCCATTCCCGTGAAACTCCATTTACTTGCCCCTATCCATCACTAGCGCCCCGCATCCTACCTAGCCAATCCTCTAGGTTTCCCACATTGTCTCCTCTTTTGTCTTTTCAGTCTAAACAGAAGAACAACAGATAGGGTTCTGAAGGGCAGGGAGCATCAGGAGCTGCAGGAGAATGGCTGAGATGAGGGTCAGAGTCCTGCCCCTACTGCCAACAGTTACTAGGGTTTGTGCTGCCCGGCTGAACAGTGTTCAAAGGCTTTGCTGGGCTTTGTTCCACTGTGTAGGGATTAGGCCTGGCGGTCTGAGAATTTGCCTTCTAATTAAAAAGGATAAAAGATAGAAGTAGCATTAGACTAAAACAGAGCAGTGATACTTCACAGGCTGATTTTTTTTTAAAGTCACAAGACAACGCTAGAAGTTGTCAGGATATTTTATTTCCTTGGTATTCTACTCGAATTAAAAAGGGAAAACTTTGGAAACTCTTCCCAGCTGTTTGCATGGCGCATGGACGTCTAATTGCATCTAAAATATCTGCTGTTTACAGTCAGACTGTTTGGTGGGGGATTTGCAGTCAGATTGGAGAAGGAAGGCTGCTTCCAGAGCCACCTTCCTCTTTTTCAAATGCTGGCAAGAAATTAATTCTACCCCAAGTGAATTCTGCTTTTCACTTCACCCCAGTGTGCCTGGCTCTCAAGCCTTCCAATGCCTACCCTACCTATTCTCTTTTCAAGGATCAAGCATTCCTTTCATCTCCTTGCAGCTGTAGACACTGTCTTAACCAGGTGTGAAACGCAATTAAGAAATAATTCTGACCTCACGGTCTTTTTAAAATTCTTAATAGCAATCTGATGAAGGGCAGTTTTTAATCTTGCGCGTCAGTACTGCTATGTGTTGTGACAGTCAACGTGATTCTGTGCCTGTATTTTGTTAAGAAAGAAGCCATCCACAGATTCAGGGGCAGACGGGCAGCATCCAAACAGATGATGCACCATCTTAAAATGCGTTCGCCTGCCATCCAGGGCGGCCCTCTCCACCACGTCTAAAGAACTGTACGCTGACTGACACTTGTTGACTTGAAGGAGCGGCTCAGAGTGACTTGCCAAGTACTCCAGAGACGGGTTCTACCCACTCTGTCAGAGGAAGGAATTTGAGGTGAGAATTTCTGCTAGAAATGCTGATGAGATTATATAAGGTAGTTGAGGTGGGGGTTTTTTTAGAGGCAAAAAAGGGAGGAAAGAGTTTTGTGGAGGACTTCAGAGCTTTCAAAGCCACTGAGCTCAGATTGCAGACAAGTATAAAGGAATGCTCTCTTGTTCCCACAGAGCTCATGTTACGTCATGAAGCCAAAGGACTGAATTTCTTAGTTTCCACTTTTCTTATTTTTGTTTTCATTTTGCTCAGCATAAACAGGTAAAGCCCCCTTGTTGAAGGGATGTTTTTAAAGCACGAGATTATAATGAGATTCATCTGTCGATTTCAGAGACACACATAAATATGCTTATGCTGACTTTTCTGAAAAATCCGTATCATTATCATCATCATCATTATTATTATTATTATTTTGCTTTGTTTTTTCAAACTGAGCAAGTTACCAATTGATTACATTGGGCATAAGTGGAAACATGGAAATCTTGGGAAGGACACAGAGCTATCTCACCACCTATCGTGTAATTTTTAGGGCTAAGTCTGTAAATAATGTAAATGCTGTTTTTGTCATAGGACAGAACCCAGTATTTGTAATTTTCTAAACTTTAGCTTTTTTTTTCTTTGAAAGTCTAAATGGAATTAATATGTCAGTGGTTATATTTTGGGGGAAAATGTATGAATTACATTATGTAACCATACAAAATATTTAAGAAACAATGCTTGTGAAATAATCCATATCGATTTCCATCATCAGCTTTGTGTAAAAGAATAAAAAGGTTCTCTCCAGTTCTAAGTTCAGGGACAACCATGGTAATTTATGTTAAGTTTCAGTCCCTTCTTTTATTTTTGTCTTTTTGAGATGACCATTCCCCCTGCTGATTTTCCAAATGTAGCAAAGCTGGGTCTGCTAGTTCCACTCTAAAGAAAATAAAGATAATAATCTGATTTAGACATTGAAGAACATCAGTATGAATGACAACAGGAGTAGGTAACAGTGAGTCAACACTTCCCTTTCCAGTCTCAGCTTCTTCAGCATTTAAAATATGTCAGCCAGTCGTACAAAGCCAAACCATTTTGAGAATGTAATTCACAATATTTTGGCTTCTATTTTTCACCAGCTTCTGAGTAATATATTGTACAAGAAAGAGGTCTTTGTTGTGTTTATAATACATGTATAACCTGGTGGGAAGCCGAATAAAAAATGTATATTATTTGCATAACTTGAACTAAAGAACCTAATGCATTATTGGGTCTTGAATGTCTTAAATTTAAGTGAGCTGGCTTAAGAGTAATATTACTCTATTACTGTTCTGTAATTCATATAATGAAATCATACGGCTAAAAAAAATTTAAGGTTTTAACAATGATAAGTGGAACCTGATTTTTGAACTCATTTTAATGAAAACAGTAATTTATAAACTGGCACATGTGTGCCCCTTTTTGTTTGCTGACAATGAAAGGCTGTTGAATTTGTATCCTTTCATCTACTCTCCCCTCCGTGCATGTGAGAGAAGCCCATTTAGCCTAATGGTGCAGGCACCAAGGACTAACCACCTCCTGGAAAATCAAGGGGTCTGCTTCCCAGGCACAACAACCGGAATGTCTGGATCCCCGTGCAACTTTCTGTGTCCAGACAAGCACCCCACCCAACCTGTCTCCTTCGAGTCCACCATATGAGCCATTGGGCAAGTTGCACTAGGCTGAAGTTCCAGTGCTCTCCAACTCTGCGCCACACATAGAAAAGGAGAACAGACTTCACTTCACATGGGTGGTGGGGTCATCTTTCAATCTTATGGGTGAGGGATGTCTTCCTTTAGTAGAAACATAAATCCATAGCAATGCACCCCCCCCCTCAGAAAATGTGCCTTTGCTTTTAAAATAGTTGAAGTTACTTAATATTTGTATATAGAGAACAGGCTCTTAAGTGCTTCTAATGGTAGTATCCTAGAGGTTCACCTTGCTTGCCTGGCCGAGTGTTCTAACTTACAGCTAAAGAGAGATTATTCTTATCTATCTATATTTGGAAATAAAGGATATACTCTATAACTGATGTTGGAATGCTCCCTTCTTCCTAAACCAAATAAATATGATTCCTATGTATATTAACTATTTTACTTCATTAAAGTATTTCTTGAAAGGACCTAGGAATGACGAAATTAGTAAACTAATAGAATGAAAAATAAAAGAAGTGTTCAAATGTACAAAAGCAAAGAGAGATCATTTAAAATAGGGTATTACACATTTGGGATATATACTCCTATCTATTTCCAAATACAAATGTCAAATATGAACGACATTGCCTCTTATTAATTTGATTAAATTTTTTTTAAATTTTATAACTGCTCATATGGAGTCAGGAAAGTATTTACTTAGTGTACTCTTCCCTACAGTTAATATAGTTGGTCTCCTTCCCGCAAACACAACACTACAGGCATAATTGTAATGATAGTTAACTGTGATCTAAGTGAGTATGTTGAGAATTTAATAACTCATTATTTTTAATCCTAATTTTAAAAAGCAAGGTCTGAAACAGACCAGCTCCATTGGAATACCCTTTCAAAAGATTAGAACTATCACACTAGTCCTGCAAATGGCATCCTAAAAATCCTCCTGGTTGACTTTCTGCTTTTTGTTTCTGGAAGGAGAGACATGGGGGAGGGGAAGTTTGGAGAGGAGGCGTTGGCTTGAAAAATAGACTTGGACGAATTGCAAGCTCTGAAAACAGATTTCTTTATCTGCAAGCCAGGTTGGAGCACATCCCCAGACTGCCATTCTGAGCCACCTTGTCCAGTTGAGAAGACTGCCATCTCTAGGATGGCATATGAGCTGAATGCTTTTTCACTTACGTGTCTCTGGACTTTTTTCAGCCTTAGGTCTCTCCTAAGAAGGACAATTCTAGTTTTGCCGATCTGTGTTTTGGTGATATGGATTACCATCCACCTGTGTGGGGCCGAGATCGTAAAACTCCTTTTACTGGCAATGCGATGTGGATTGGAACCGAGGTCAGAAGGTAAATAGCCAGTGCTTTATCCTCTCAGCCAAGCCCTTGATAAGGGACGTTCTTTGATGCTGAGAACGATGGTTGGCTTTTTCAGAACTTATATCCAAAACAGTAATCCATAATGCATTTGCTTTCATCGTACAGCTGCTGATACATGGTTGAAGGTTAATTTAAAGATTACTTAATGAGAAGAGCTACTTTAAATCAATCCAATGCTTTAGAAAGCAAAAATGATCCTTCACTAACAAAAAATAAAAATCGCAAGCAAAGAAACATACAGTTTTCAACTTCTTCCCAATCATTCACTACATGTCTTCTTTTAATACAAGCCAGCAGGCGCCTGGCTGAATCCCTCTTACTAATGGTGACTTTTTCTTCGTGGCTGCATCATGGTAAAATTATTTACATTATATAGGGCCTATTCTGCCAGGTGTAAAGACTACGACTGATGCCTGGAATGATCATGTCTGCTATATTGGTAATAAAGGGTTTCGACCTGGCACCTTATTGCAACAAAAAGCTGTTCATTTTTTCATATCCTTTAGTTCTAAAGACCATGTCTCTTCTTTGCTTACCTGAACAACATAAACATGGAGCACACACACTGGCTGTTCACAGGTTTGTGTTAGGCACTCTACCCGGGCAAAGGCTACCCACAGTATCTATGACTTCTGCAGTCTTTCCATAATAAAATCACTACTTCATCTGAGGCCAAGAATCAGTAATCTGATTCTTTCTTGTTTGTCTTGTGACATCTGGTTTTGTTGAGCCTCACCCTGACTGGATTTCAGAAGATGTTAGAAAGAGAACTAACACAAAAACAGGGGTGGGGTGGAATAGAGCAAGAGATCTGAAGGCTGAAGTTAATAGTAAGTGGTAGGATACATCAAAATGGATGCCAAGTCTACACCAAAATCAGAGGCAGAAAAAAAATCTAGTTTCCTCTTTGAAACAGAGGACAGCCATGGGGCACCTGGTTGGTTCAGCTGGTTAAGCATCTGACTCTTGATTTCGGCTCAGGTCATGATCTCAGGGTCTTGAGATCAAGCCTCGAGTCAGGCTCCATGCTGGATGTGGAGCCTGCTTGAGATTCTCTCTCTCTCCCTCTACCACCCCTTCCCTCTATTAAAATAGAGAGAGAGAGCAGCCACACTACTTAACTTTCTTCCAATTATTTATTCTTGAAGAAAAAAAAAGCTATAAACATGAGTTAGATTTATTGGCCTCTGTAAATCCAGGATGGTCCTGACCCAAGTCTGTTTGTAAGTAGATAGTAATAGAACTTATATGTGTGTGTGTGTGTGTGTGTGTGTGTGTGTGTGTGTGTATAAATATATATATGGTTCTTAGGGAGGAACAAAATATTTGGGTTTAAGAAAGTATTGATTATAACTTAGTACACTTTTAAAATCAAAGTGCAAAACCCAAAAGCATTTGAAAATTAGTTCAGAAACTTTAAAAAAAATGGAAGTATGCTTTTGACATCATTAAATACAAAGTCAAACTCTCACAACTTATAAATTGGAGCATTCGGTAAGTCGTAAACGTGCTTGGCAGTGGTGTACACAGCCGACTACAGTACCTGCATACATTCTCTGGACTTCACGATGTGTTTCTGACTGTGATGTTAATGGCTCCTTTGAAGAGGTTAAAAGCATATTGAGAGCAGCAATCGATGCAACCGTGTTTATATGTCATAATTTTCTCAAATATTAGGCTACACCTTAATCAGAAATGCGTGCACCAGATTACAAGATAAAGGACACTTGTCACACTAATAAATATTGCTTATCGTCTGATTTCAACCCAGCGACAATGATTTTTTTTAGCGTAGCACACACAATGATTATCTTAATATTCTAATGCTAAATAAAAATGTATTCATAGAAGCCTTTATAGAAATTTGGGGAAAATTTTCAGAAATCCTTAGCCTAAATTGCTGCTTATTTAAATTGCCACATTTTTATTTCAGTGTTTTTTGGCCACATGGAAGTCATGACCGGTTTCCCTGGGAAGTCAACAGAAGTTTGGCAGGTGGGTGAGCTCTGCAGGGCAGAGAGCAAGAGGAGAGGGGAGCTCAGAAGGTCATTGTAAAAATTTGGACACCTTTCTGCAGCTTTAATAACTCAAACCCAAAATAGTACTCAGGGAAAGGTGGAATTGGGGAGAGTTTTGAATTGAGAGTCAGCTGTTTTGGTAGTTTTTCTTCCAGCTAAGATCTAGAAACACAGGGAGAGAGCCTGTGTTCTTGAAGTAAACAGGAGTCTGTACACAAAATGGATCTCACCTGGGAGTAGGGGTACGGCCCACATCTGCCCGTGATGACCCACTGACACCACATTTCTATAAGGGGGTCAATGGGCCTTTCCACAGCAGCGAGCAAGTCCAGGAGGAGCAAATCTGACGTGTGGACTGAGGAAAAACTGAAGCACAATGTGGCTTTTCTTTTCTTTGCATTTCTTTGTTTTGATCATACTGTTCATGTTCTTTATCAAAATGCCTTTCTCCAATTTCCTCAGCCCAGCGGTTTGAACGTTTGCACGAAGTAGACACATATCACTACATATGAACCGTGAAATGTATTTGAAAATAAATGTTTTAATTAAAATTGACATTTCTGAGCCTACTGCTGAGAGCAGCTGCTTTTTCTCTAAAATTACTTTGTCCATCTCCATAGGAGCCCAATATAAGAGGAGTTTCCATCCCACTTTAATACTAATTTAATATCAAAAGAACAGCTTACTGTGTATACACAAATTTTCTTCTTTGGGTTGTTAAACTAGTTTTAAAAGACTATAAGCGGGTTTTGCACTCTCATGAAGCATTCGCCTGTTTTGCGTATTTCCCCAAATGTATGCATTTGACAAGATGGCTGTCCAAGAGGGACGGAATAGAAGCTCTCTCATGCAGGGTTCGTGGATGGAGGGGAGTCAAGAAGTAGACGTCTGTGCCTGCTCTTACCCCGTCTCCTCAACGTGCTGGGGGATGGGCGGGGTGGGGTCAGAGGGAGCTGAGTGCCATCATGAAGCGCCAGATGTTTTGGGAACAGCACAGCTAACCTGGACTGGGCCTTTACTCTGTGGTAGGCATCACCCATTCACTCACAGCCACAGCAGCACCGCGGTCCACATGGAGCTCCCATATTACTGGGGGGAGGCAGAAAATAAGTTACATAGCATATAAGCGTGTGAGAGTCATCATAGGGAAATATAAAGAAAGAAGGGAGAAAGAGAGGTCCAAGAGGGAGGGTGTTTGCTATCCAGGAAAGGGTGGAGACGTATGAATGAAGATTCAGAGGAGGCGAGGGACCGAAACATGCTGAGAGAGTGGAGAGGCCTTGGGACAGGAGAGTGCCTGGTGAGTTGAAGAAATCCACAAGAGGCTGGTGTGGCAGGAGTGAGGAAAGCAGAGTGAGAAGATAAGGTTAGGGAAGTAAGGCAAAGGAAGCCATGGGAAGGACTTTGACCTGTACTCTCAGCCACTGGAGGATTTTCATTAGTGGTTTGCCTTGCTTTGACCTACGTTTTTGTTTGTTTTTGTCTTGTTTTAAAGATTTTATTTATTTATTTATTTATTTGAGAGAGAGAGAGAGAGCGTGAGCAGGGGGGAGAGGCAGAGGGAGAGGGAGAAGCAGGTTCCCAGCTGAGCAGGGAGATGGACGCAGGGCTCGATCCCAGGACCACGGGATCATGACCCGAGTCGAAGGCAGACGCTTAACCAACTGAGCCACCCAGGTGCCCCTTGATCTATTTTTTAAAAGGATAACTCTGGGTGATGTGGTAAGAACAGATCTAGTCCTTGTAACATACCCATGTATTATGAAGTCTCACAACAACCCCCGTGAAGGGCGTTATTATAATCTCCATGTTACAGATGAGTAGCTAACACACAAAGCAGTTGAGTGACTTGCTCAAAGCAACACCTAGAAAGTAGGAGATGAGTTTTCTTTTTCTTTTTTCTTCTTTAAGATTTTATTTATTTATTTGAGAGAGAGAGCGAGAGAGAGAAAGAGTACGAGTGGGGTGAAGGGCGGAGGGAGAAACAGGCTCTGCTGAGCAGGGAGCCCGACTCGGGGCCTGATCCGTGGACTCTGGGATCATGACCTGAGCCAAAGGCAGACGCTTAACCAACTGAGCCACCCAGGCACCCCGGAGATGGGTTTTTAACCCCAAGCTGCCGGGTACAAGCCCTGGCTCCCAACTGCTATGTTCTCCTGCCTCTCCAAAAATAGAACCCAAAGTGATGCATTCTGCCAGAGGAGGGGCTTACTTTTAATGGGGCAGTCAGAAAAATGCATATAATGATGGAAATTAATATTGCGTGGATAACAGTACATGAAATATGCCACCCACCGCACACTTCAGGAACCACCAATGCCAGTGACTGACGTCTCTTCCTCTAACCTAGTTCTCACACTGAGTCTCCCAAATTTAACCACTTAATCCAGATGAATGAGCTCAACACGCTTGATTCACAGCCTCTCCTGTGCCAGGATCTATACTAAGCAGTCACCATTGCCCTTAAGGAATTTATGGCATAGATCACAGAGAAGCAGCAACGTCAGCGCCGTGCAGTATAACGCATCTCCGGAGCATCTCCACCTGGATGCCTTGTGGGTGCTTCACGGCAACGGGTCCCAATCAAAGACTCTTTCCGCCCTGTGCCTCCCTCTTGCATGTCATGTTGGATGATGATACTCTCATAGATAGGATTCTTTGATGCACCCTTGAAATCACTTCTCACTTTCCCCACTTCCTTCTGGCCTGGATTCCTGTCAGTTCTGCCTCCTAATGATTTAAGGATGATCTCCCCTCTTCTTGCCCTCTCCCACCTTCCCCATTTACAGGCCACCACCAGCTTTAAGCAGAGCAGGGGTCAGCAGACATCTTCTGTAAAGGGCTGGATGGTAAATGTTATGGGCTTTGCTGGCCACATATAGTCTCTGTCACATGATTTGTTACTTTTTTGGTTTGTTTTACAACCCTTTAAAAATGTAAAAACCATTCTCGGTTCCCAGGCTGGATTTGGCCTTAAGTTAACAGCAACAGCCCCCAGGAGGTCTACCTACTTTTAGGGCTTTCTCCTAGGCTGGCCTCCCATGCTGGCCTCCCCCAACTATCTTTCTATATTAGACATTTTTTTTCTAAAAAAGATTTTATTTTTTTAAGTAATCCCTACCCCCGACATGGGGCTCGGAACCCATAACCCTGAGATCAAGAGGCACGTGCTCTACCAACTGAGGCTGCCAGGCACCCCAATATTAGATATTTTAAAGTCCAAGACTTCAATTCTTTTCTTCTCATTTAAATCATTGTTTAAAAAGTTTGTATTACCCTCCTCTTTTAAAATTTCCAATATGCCCCCTATTATCTATAGAACAAATACAGATTCCTTATTACAGAAAGGGATTCCAGCTGCATCTGCTATTACTCCAACCTCCACACACTTGGAGGGGCCATCAAGAACTTACCACTCTGCAAACACCCTATTCAGTTCCCTGAAACCCTCCTATTGGCACGTGCTGTTCCTTCTGCCCGGAATGTCCCCTTTCTTCCTTACTTTGCCTTCTTCTTCCTCTTCCTCCTCCCTCTCCTTCCCCCTTCTCCTCCTTTTTTTTTTCTTCTCCTTCTCCTCACCCTCCTCCTCCTCATTCTTCTCCTTCTCCCTCTTCTTCTTCAATTTTCCTTTGGTTTACCCGTTATGGTACCTCAATTCACATTTACGCTTCAAGGTCCAATTAAAATGTCATCTCATCTATGAAGTATTCCAGATCACTCCTCTGTCACTATCCTGTCTAGCTGGAAGTAGTGGCTTGCTGTGCTCCCACGGGGATTTGCACACTCCCTAGCAGAGTAGTTTCTAGCACAAGGAAGGTTGCCTGGGTTCAAATTCATTGCTACCACTGACCAGCTGGGCTGAGCTCTTCTTTTGTTCTCCCTTGGGAAAATAGGGATTGTGTGATGATAAAACAGTTAATACATATTACATCCATAAGACTCTCTGACACATCCTCAAGACTCCAAACCCAGCTATGACTATTTTCGCAGACAAATCGTTGAGTATGATGTCTGATACATATTTGATTAAGATTCTATCCTCCCACTAGATTAAGTTGCTTGGGGGCAGAAACTAGGTTTTTTTTCACCTTTACTCAAGGCCTAAAATATAGTTTGTGTACAATAAATGTTTGTTAAGTGAATGAATGACCCTGGACACTGAATATTTGAACCAGGTATGGTTATTCACCAGGTTCCCTTGAAAAGAAGGACTTTCTGGGGCACCTGGCTGGCTCCATCAGAAGAGCATGCAAGTCTTGATCTTGGGGTTGTGAGTTTGAGCCCCATGTTGGGTGTAGAGATTACTAAATAAATAAATAAATAAATAAATAAATAAATAAACTAAAAAAAAGAAGACGAAAAGGAGAACTTTCTGCCTCCCCTAGGGCTGCTGGTAGCAATGGGGGAGGAGAGAGGCCCTTCCTTCGGAACAGAAAAGCCAAAGAGCACAGAGATTGAGACCGAATTATCAAATGGCCAGCCTGAATGGCCTGGTTCCACCACATTTAGATATGCAGCCTCAGGCACACTATCTAACCACTCCGTGCCTCATCTTCACCAATGTAAAAATAACAAGAACACTGACCTTATAGGGTTTTTTGAGGATGCAATGACTTACGCATTTAAAGCACTTGAAATGGTGTCTGGGTGTGGAATACACACCCAGTAAGCGTCAGCCATCATTATGATGATCGAGATCACCCTCCTCTCAGGGCATAGGGCCATGTCAGAACAGAGCCACGCGTCGAGCCCCGGACACGATCCCACTGAGTTCTGTCACTACATATTTTCTTTTTTCAGGTCTCAGGTGATATCAGGACCAGCCCCAGATATAGGTGAAGTGGAGATGTTAGGTATGGAGATGTTAGGTGTGCCACTATTTTCTTGCCATGTGTGAGAAATGGATATACGAGGGGCGCCTGGGTGGCGCAGTCGTTAAGCGTCTGCCTTCGGCTCAGGGTGTGATCCTGGCGTTCTGGGATGGAGCCCCACATCAGGCTCCTCCGCTGGGAGCCTGCTTCTTCCTCTCCCACTCACCCTGTTTGTGTTCCCTCTCTCTCGCTGGCTGTCTCTCTGTCAAATAAATAAATAAAATCTTTAAAAAAAAAAAAGAAATGGATACACGAGGGTATGTTAGGCTTCAAGAAATAAAGGCCTCTGATTAAACTGGCCTGAACAAAGAGGAAGTTACTGTGGTGCACGGTAAGAAGCTCGGAAGTAGGTGGTGCTTCAGCTGGTTAAATGATCAGCTCAACAACATCATCGAGCACCTAGATTCTTCCATCTTTCTGCACCATCATCTTCGGGAGGTTTGCTTGACTTTAGGTCAGGATTTTCTTTTCTTTCTTTTTTTTTTTTTTGATTTTATTTAAATTTGACAGAGAGAGACAGCTAGAGAGGGAACAGAAGTAGGGGGAGTGGGAGAGGGAGAAGCAGGCTCCCCACTGAACAGGGAGCCCAACACGGGGCTTTATCCCAGGACCTTGGGATCATGACCTGAGCCGAAGGCAGGCGCCTAATGACTGAGCCACCCAGGCGCCCCTAGGTCAGGACTTTCATGGTTATATAAGACAGCTGCAGTAACTACAGCCTGGGAATTATATTCAGACACAACAGTATTCACTGGATGAAGAGGAATGTCTCTCTTGGGCGCTACTTTGACAAGGAAAAGAGGCCACAAGCAGATTCTCTCCATGTCTTATTGGTCAGTTTGGGTCACGTGCCTACTCCGAAACCAAAGACTGTCAAAGGGATCACCGTGGTTCATTTACATTAACCAGGATTTACCCTAGACTTTGGGATAGGGGTAGCTTCTGGAACAAGATCGGGGTTCTGTAAGTAAGGAAGAAAATGGGAATAGCTATTGGAAAGGCATGTCAGCAGGGTCTGCTACAGAAAGTTTTGGAATTTTTGGTGCTCTTCGTATTTTGGTATTTGTCACAGTGGTTTATTTTGGAAGAAGGAGAGCAAAAAAGGGTCTTATTCACACTAAAGTATTTCAGCAGGGCTGTGAACTACTTGCTTTGTGTTATATATATTTTTTGTTTTTAAAATACTAATATATCTGATGAGGCACCTGGCTGGCTCAGTAGGAAGAAATGCGACTCCGGACCTTGGGGTTTTAAGTTAGAGCCCCACATTCGGTGTAGAGATTACTAAAAATAAATAAATAAACTTTAAAAAATATTAACACATCTGAGCTTCTGGTTTGAAAAATCTGAGCAATGGGAGTGCTTGGGTGGCTCAGTCTATTGAGTGCCTGACTCTTGGTTTTGGCTCAGGTCATGATCTCAGGGTCCTGGGATCGAGCCCCCATTGGGCTTCATGCTCAGTGGAGAGTCTGCTTCTCTCTCTCTCTCTAAAGTAAATAAATCTTAAATAAATAAATATCTGAGCAATGCAGGCAATAAAATTTAACTCCCAGTTGTAATGGATATCCAACTGACAAAAGGCTTTGCCTAGGAACCTAAGGAAAACCTCTATTCAAAAGGGCTATTTTCATGTCCATGAAAACTGAAGAGTTAGCCTTATTGAAGGGATTCGTATCTGAGAGGCTTTCATTCTACCCTGAAATGAACAAAGTGATGGCCAGTGTACTCTAACCATCCACCAGGCTCAGACACTAACCTTAATTATATCTGTCATTGTCCCTGCTTCATCTAAGACTAGATAAGAGCCTTTGATGAGCATTTCAGAAAGGGCACCAATGCTAGCCACCATTGTTTAGAGAACTGGAATTTGCAACTGGAATCAGCACCTTAATGAGGACATTGCTCTTTACATTTCAGAGATATATCTTGTCATTTTGTAAACTTCTTGGCTAAGAAGAATGAAAACTTCATAATGAATTCATAATTCATAATGAAATCTGGTATTGGTATCTTTTAGGCGACTCAAGCTTTATATTTATATAGGACCAGAATAAAAGATCCTAGACACTAAAACTTTAAAACATCTACTTTAGATAAATTTAAAGAGGAGCTTCTATTATAAATGTTGTCTATACTCTGAAGGCAGAGAGTACTTATAATTTTGAAGTGAAAGAACTTTTAAGACTATTCACGGTATTTTTGGCAACTTACAGATGAGGACAACTAATTCTCAGAAAGAGCCCAAGGCAGATGGGCCTAACCTCTCAGAGCTCGGGAGCTGCAGAACTGAGATTAGGTTCACTACTTTCTGCTACTCTTCTTGAGAAGTAACGTCTGATTCTCCTCCCCTTGAATCTGGCCTGATCTTACTGACCTGCTTGACCAGTAGGCTGTGTTAAAAGTGATATTCTGGGGTTTAGGAGGCGAGGTCAGAAGAAGCCTTGCACCTTTTTCTGCCTAGGCCTTCTTGGAATGCTTGCTCTAAGGGAAGCCAGAAGTAAGATGTCTGACACCTCTGAGACTGCCTTGGCCTGAAAAAGCCCAAGACAGCCTACAGAAAGGCAGCATGAAGAACCTTGCCCAGCCCTCAGCTGGTCCAGTCATCCCCCAACCCAGATGCCTGATATAGGAGTGAAGAAAGATGACACCAGTCCAGGCACCATTTGATTATAACCACATAAAAGACCCCAAGTTAGAACCATCTAGCTGTGCCTATCTGATCCACAGAACCATGAGAGATAATAAGCAAATCTCTTTTAAGCAACTCAATTTTAGGATGGTTTGTTATATGATGATAGATAACTAAGACGTCCTCTGACTCAACACCTTTACCTGTAGCAACAATAAAGTACACAAAGCAGGAAATTCAAGTTCTAGAAAGAGCAAAGACTCTTCAAGCTGTTGGAAAGTTATATCCTTGCTCTCTGCTCATATCATCTGTAAAGCATGGTGTCATGGGAAGTCCATTAGAATGCAATCCTTAAAATGCTTTCACAGTCCACATCATGTGACAAAAGTGATCTTCATTATTCATATGATAGTGTAGCTTAGGAATTGAGACAGATAGAAGATCCAAGAGAAGATACTCTTGGATTCTGCAATATTTACACCACTATTCATAAATGACTGTGAATACAACTTGGAAGAAAGAGATCTTCCACGATAGGTTTAAAGGCCCTTTTAAGGATTTATCAAGATTCAAATACAATGTACTGTATAGGAGCTGTGGGGAGGGAGGAATGGTAAGTTATTTTTTCATGGGTACAGAGTTTTAGTCTGGGATCATGAAAAAGTTCTGGAGATGGATGGTGATGCTAATTGCACAACACTGTGAATGCACCTACCACCACGGAACTGTACACCTAAAAATAGTTAAAATGGTAAATTTTGGTTTATGCATAGTTTACCACAATAAAAAAGTTAACTTTTACTTTAAGAAAAAAAAAAAATAAAATAAAAAGAAGAATTTGGGTGTTTTGTAAGTCAGCTTCCCAGCGGGAAACAGATGGCATACTCAAATTAGGACAATTTGAGGAGAGCTTAATAAAAGGACTCTTTACAAAGGTTTGGACAGAACATAAGGAAATGGCAAGGGAGAGAGGAGAACCCCAGGGCTAGGATGCAAGGAGCAGGGAACCAGAAGCCAAAGAAACAGAAGGCTGTGTGGAAAGGCTCTTCTAGAGGAAAAAGACTTTCGATGTGGGAAGAGCCAGGCCATTACAAACCTGCAGGAAGGACTCCAGAGGAGAGCATGGAGGGTGGATAAGAAGGGTAAAAGGAAGATAGCCACCACAGTGTTCAATCTAATATGGCGTCCTCAAAGCAGTCAGAGTGACCTGTTAGCCTAACAGACACACACCACCCAAGTCTCCTTTCTCTTTGCGTCCCATAGCATAGGAACAACTAGGCCAAAACATTCGTTCTGTGAAAACACAGGGAAACCAAAAAGAAATACACATGTACTTGGATATTCTTTCTCACAAGACACAGTTTATTCTCTGGGGCTCACAGCCGCACTTCATTGCAGTGAGTGCCCCATGAGTCTGTGTCATCTCTGTACCACTTCTTGGGAATGGACACCCTAACTCTTCAGGGTTCAAAACCCAACAGAATGAGGCCCAGAGGAAGGGAAAAAGCAGTTACCAGTCCTTCTTTATTCTGTCCAAAGCCAACTCTGCAAGTTCTGCCTCCAATTTAAGGACCTATCTCTTTCCTATCCACCCCCTTCAAGGCACATAGACTTTCCTGTGGATTCAGCAAAATGAAAATATCTGAGTGCGTAGCAGTGAACCCCATATGTGTTTCAGTTCTGTTGAGTTCTGGCTCTTGTTTTGTAGAGGAGTTTTCAATAAGAAATAATTTTGATTTAGCAAAAGGATGTTCTGAGAAATCGTCTTCCTTGCAGTTTAGGTATGAAAGGGTTAATGCGACCATCACATTAGCAGAAACTCACAGGTCAGTGATCTCCGTCATTTTTGCCTGACGAACCCTCTCTTGCCTGCCTCAACTCAGCTGTCTCTCCTACTTGATTTAAAAATCTCATTCCATTAACGTCAGTCCTCCAGGTTAGACCACTACAGCCAGGTCACGGTCTCTCGAAGCTCACTGCTGCTTTGCACATATGTTACCTGGCAGGAGAAGAAGGGCCCCTGATTAGGAGGTAGGGGAAGGACAGCCATCTTCTGTAGGCCTCTTTCATTAGCACATTAGCATGAATGAGCTTATCAGATTAGCTAATTGTCACCTGGACACTTTGGACAGTGCAGAGATACTGGTGAGGCACATTTCCACAAAAAGCAGGGGGAAAAGCACAGCGATGACAAGTCCCCAAAGGAGCTCAGAGCATCCTGGAAAAGTAGGACCCAGTGAGGAAGGATGAGCAAGATGCTACAAAGCACAGGAGAGGCGGGAGAGAGGCTCTGAATGAGAAGGCGCCAAAGATGAATTTCACCACATTCAAGGTTTGCCTGGGAGCCCCCACCCCCTGCTTAAAGAATGCCAGATACACAAAGCAGCACAGGCATGAACAGATAACCTGACTTCTGTTTCTAGAAATTGTAATATGAGCAAAATTTTGTTTTGGTAAATGGGAAACTAGATAACCTGCAGTCCCTCCTCCTACAAACATCTAGAAAAACTAGATAAAATATGCAAAAAAATTTAAATACATATATAAGCATCGGAGAAAGAAAGCGAGTGTAGAGGCCTCTGTAACACAACAGCTTGACTTTTAACACCCACATAGGAACGGAAGACAAGACTGGACTAGCATGAAGTGGGAGTTGACATGAAGAGTCTGGCATAAAACCAGGACTCTGACTTTCAGTGAAAAGAAGGACTAGAAAAAAAAATCTACCCAATGACACTGAGAAATGAAAAGGAAATTTATCTGAATCTTCCCCACCTCTAGGTGGGAAAATAACTTCCCCTGCAGTTCATACCACCAAGTCAGGGAGCCCCAAAGTACAGAAACCAACATAAGAGGTTGTGGTTCTGGGATGCCTGAGTGGCTCAGTCGGCTACGTGTCTGCCTTCAGCTCAGGTCATGATCCCGGAGTCCTGGAATCAAGTCCCTCATCAGGCTCGTTCCTCAGCAGGGAGCCTGCTTCTCCCTCTGCCAGCTCTGCCACTCCCCCTGCTTGTGTTCTCCTGCTCTCTCTGTCAGATAAATACATAAAATCTTAAAAAAAAAATGTGGTTGTTCTGTGCCAGTGGTAGCCAGACTTTGAGATGGCCCTCAATGATCCAGTGACAGCTGCCAGGCAAAAGACCTGCTCTGGAGGACATACCTCACCCCAGGCCCCACAGGTTTCCCACAGATGAAAATCTCACTGGAGATGAACTCACAATCAAAGCACATCATAAACAACCCTGTATTGTCAAGTTAAGGAGACACAATAGACAAACAAAAACAAAACCCCCACAATATGTGGCCCCCAAGAAATTCAGATAATAGAACTGGCGTGGTGTAAGTATATTTTAAATCATATAAAAAGGAACTGAAATCACAAAAACAGGGCACTATGAAAAACTAGGTCAGAATCAGGAAAAAACAAAACTTCTAGAAATGAAAATTTCACTTAAAAAAAAAAAACAAACCCACAATGGATTTGTTAAATAGTAGACTAGACCCAGATGAAGTGAGAACCAGTGAGCTAGAAAGGAAATCTGAGGAGACTTTCAGAATGAAGCACAGATAGATGAATGTTAGGCCTTCTCATGATCTTTTCAACATTTCTTTACTTCTCGAATTCCCCACCTTTTTATCATTAGGGATTCCAGAAGGATAGACAAGAAAGAATGAGGCAAGATGCAATATTTGAACAGAGGATGGCTGAGAATTTTCAAAATTATTAAAAGACGTGAATCTTCAAATTCAAGAACTAGAATGAGTCCCAAATAAAATAGGCAAAAGCATTATGGGAGTGTGGACATATTGTAATGCAAATGCAGAACATCAGAGAGAGAGAAAGAGAGAGAGAGAGAGAGAGAGAGAAAGATCCTAAAAGCTTTTACATAGAAATGACAGATTACCTAGGGGGTGGGAGAGATAGAATATTTAGTAGTACAATAGAGGCCAGAAGAAAATAGTATGTCTTTACAGTACCAAGATAAAATATATATCAGCCTAAAATTCTGTATACAGCTAAACTATAATTTGGAAATGGAAGCAAAATTAAGACATTTTCAGACAAAGGTAATAAGGGTTTCTCATTGGTGGGTTCTTGCTGAAAGAACTTTCCAGGGATAGACTTCAGGAGAAGAAAAAGAAAATCAATCCAAAAGGAAGTAAGATACAATAAACCAAGGAGAACCAATAAATTGCTAAGCATGGGAGTAAATCAAAACAAACACTGTTAAACATGCGTGCACGCACACACACACACACGCACACACACACACACGCACACACATGCACACACACACGCGCGCGCGCGCACACACACACACACACACACACAATATGAACAACAAGAAGAAGCCTGGAGTAAGTGATCATAATTAAAATGTTCTAAGATCCATATATTGCTCAAGATGAGGCTGGGATATTATTTAACTTAAGATTTTGTTAAATCAAGTATGCTTATTAAAATCTGTAAGGTAATTGCGGGGCCTAGTTTGGCACCAAGGATAGCTCCCCACAAGCCTTACCTTCTTTGGGCAGTCCCTTCCCAGTTGGTCTGTGTGACTAATACAATATGGTGAAAAATATGGTATGTGACTTCCCAGCCAGGCTAGGTTATAAATGATAGATCAATGTCTGTTTTCTCTCTCAGATCACTAGCTCTGAGAAAAACCAGTCACCATGTTGGGAGACACTCATGCAGCCCTAAAAAGGGGTCTATGTGGCAAAGAACTGAGGCTTCCTACTAACAGCCAACACCAACTTGCCAGCAACACAAACGAGTTATTTTGCAAGCAGATCCTCCAGCCTCCCTTGCAAGCCTTCAGATGACTACAGCCGCAGCTAAATTTGGGCTGTATTTTCATGAGACTCCAAACCAGAACCACCAGGTAAGCCACTTCTCAAATTTCTGACCCACCAAAGCTCTGTGAGATAATAGATGTTCACTATTGTTTTAACCTGCCTAGTTTTAAGACAGTTTGTTACAGAGCCATAGATAACCAATATAATAACTACGATAAGAATATAATTAGGTCATATAACTTCCAAACCATTAAAGGAAGGAAAGAGGATTTTTTTTAAAAATCCCCTAATCCCAATAGAAAATTAGAAATGAGACGGGACATAAAAAGAAAAATCATAGTGAAACCAAATGCAAAATAATATAGTATCATGAAAATGTAAATAGGCCAAATTATCACTTAAAAAAATATTCCCAGATCAGATGTTAAAAAAGAATCCAGCTCTATGCTATTATAAACTGAACAGAAACACATAAAAGTAAAAAGTAAAAGATAAGAAAAGTTATATCAGGCAAATAATAACTTAAGAAGGTTGGTTTATGTATACTAATACCATATAAAACAGACCTTTAAGCGAAAGAAGTAAAGGAGGTTGGTAATAGATGGTTCAAGAAAAAAGCTACCAGGAAGATAGAACAATTACAAATTGTACACAATAAGATAACCACCAAATAAAGCAAATAAAGCAAAATTTGACAGAATAGCAAGAAGAATTTGATCAATCCACAGACAGAAAGGGGATTTAAACATTCGTCTCTCCGTAATTATCAAGCAAACTAAAAATGTACAAAGACCAATTATGATTTGAATGGCACCATTAATAAATTTAATTTAATAAACATTGCGAATTTTGCACCAACAATTGGAAACATGCTCTCTTTCCAAGCCCACAGGGAATATTTACACAAACTGACTCTGTATTTGGCCATAAAACAAAGACAAAAACATCAATACCTCACTGACCATGTTTTTTAACTACAATGAAACATTAAAAAATCATAACAAAAATATTCCCTAAGATTTTTAAATTTAAAAGCAAACTTTGCAGCAATTCATGAGTTAAAGAAGAAATCACAATGGAATTAGAATGGATTTAGAAGTGAACCCTAAAAATAAAAACAAAAAAACTTTTGTAATGCAACTAAAGCATCCTTAATAAATATAAAAACAAAAATTAAGGGGGTACCTGGGTGGCTCAGTCAGTTAAGTCTACAACTCTTGATTTTGGCTTAGGGCATGCTTTCTGGGTCCTGAGATCAAACCCCGAGGCAGGCAGGTGGCTCCATGCTCAGCAGGAAGTCTGCATGGGATTCTCTCTCTCCCTCTCCCTCCACTCCTCCCCCCACACTCTCCTCTCTCTCTGTCTATCAAATAAAAAATAAATAAGTAAAATATTTTTTTAAATACAAATTATGAGAAAATACTATGAGTAGCTTTAGAAATACACATGAAATGGAATTTTACTTTGAAAACAAAACCTATCAAAGATGATACAAGAAGAAATAAAAAATTAAAGACCACAACATTTTTTAAGAATTTGGATCAGTTGTAGAAAATCTATTTACAGAACAAGCAAACAAAAAATCCCAGACTCGGACACTTTTACAAAATTCTACCAAGCCTTCAAAATATAGATAAACTCTATCTTACACAAACTGATCCAAAAAAAGAGGCAAACAGGAGAAACTCCTCAACTTGTTTCACTTTTTACACCAAAAGCAGACAAAGGTAATACGATAAAAAGAAAAGAATAGATTAGAGGAGTAAAACCATATGATTATCTTACTAGATGTACAAAAATATGTAATAAAATTCAATCCCCCATTATTTAATCACAAAACAAAATAAACAAACCCAAAAGCCCTTAACAAACCAGGGAGAAGAAACTGCCTTAATCTCATGCACCTATGGCAAACACTGTATTTAATGGTGGAATACTATAAGCATGCCCTTACTCACAGGGATACTCCCCAACACCATTTCTATTCAACATTGTTCTGACGGCTCTAGTTAGCATGGTAAGACAAGGGGAGAAAAATGAAAGTGTAAGAACTGGAAAAAAAGAAACGAAGGTGTTATTATTCAAAGAAAATAAACTTGGTTCAAAAAAAATGTAAAAGTTCAACAAGGTTGCTAGATATAGGTCAATATACCCAAATTCATTGCATTTCTCTACAACACCACAAACTACCCAAATATGTCATTTAAGGTTTTTCATGTACAATAGCTTTATGGAATGTAGGGGAAATATGCAACAAAAACAAAAGAACCTTATGGAGAAATAGGAAACTTTATTAAGTAGCATAACAGAACTAAAACGAAGAGAGGTATATCAAGTTATGGATGAAAAGACTCAATACAGTAAAGCCTTAAAATAGTAAAGATTGCTATACACTAAAGATTATACGGACTATTGTTACAGAGCAGAGACTCAATACAGTAGAGATCTCTCCAAATGAATCTAAAAATTATATGCAATGCCGATCAAAATCACAACATGATTTTTTAGGGACGGTGACAACCTCCATTATACGACAGAGTAGAGAGCCGAGAAGAGGCTAGACAATCCTTGAGAAGGAGGAGGGGTAGGAATGAGAAGAGGAGGCTTACTCCCAACAGAGTGGTATTAGAGCAGCAATAGACAAAAAGGCCATGGGATAAAACAAAGAGCCCAGAAACAGATTCTCATTTATATGGATGCTTGATATATAACAGAGATGACATTACAAATCCATGGGGGAAAAGGTATCATCCAACCAATGGCGCTAAGACAACTGGAAACTCATACGGAAAAAGATAAAACTGAATCCTTATCTCATACTGTAAACAAAAATTAATTCCAGAAGGACTAAACACCCAAATGTAAAAAACCAAAACTGTAAAACTTTAAGAAAAATTGAATAGCTTTATAATAAAGACTATCTTAAACAAATCATGAAAAGCAGAAACATTAAAGGAAAATATGAATAAATTTTGCTACCTTAAATTTAAATATTGATATGATGCCATAAATAAAATACAAGCCACAGATTAGAAGAAAATATTTACAAATGATATGACAGATTTGGATCCAAGCCATATAAAAAATTCCTAAAAACAAGTGAGACAAAGAAAAAAACATAAAGCAAAAATTATGAATAGGTTACTGACAAAGCAAAGAAGCTTGAATGGTACATAAACATGAAAAATATGCTCAACTTCATTAACAATTAGTGAAATACAAATTTAATCAATAATATACTATTTTACACTCATCAGACTGTCAAGCACTAGTGTCTGATAATACCAAATGTTTTTAAAGATGTGGGGAATTTAACTATTATGTACACTTACAGTGGAAGTATAAATTGGTACCATCACTCTGAAAAGCAATTTCAAAACCTAGAAAACTGAAGGTTTCCATATTTTGCAACCAGTAATTATACTTTCAGGCATCCTCTCTAAAAAATTCTTGAACAAGTTTACTTGGAGACACCCATTGTTAGACTGTTTGTACTAGAGAAAAATTATTGTATTAGAGGAAAATGTTCTCTAATTTTTGATGGACAGCAGTTGAAATGAATGTGTTGGATCTACATGTATTAACATGAATAAATCTCAAAAACATGATGGTAAGTAAAAAAAGGAAATTCTGAAGAACATGTGCAGTATTCCTTTTTTTTAAAACACACAAACAATAGATTATGTATCTATACGTGTATCGTAAAAATACAAAAGGATCCGTGGGAATGACACAAAATTTCAGGGTAGTGGTTGCCCCAGGAAGGGAAAGGAAGAGAAGAAGGAATGGAGATAGGTCTTTAAAAGTATCTATTATATTTTAGTCCTTTAAAATTTAGAGGGGTGCCTAATGGCTCAGTCATTTGAGTGCCCGACTCTTAATTTCAGCTCAGGTCATGGGATCAGCCCTGCATCAGGCTCTGTGCTCAACAGGGAGTCTGCTTGTCCCTCTCCCTCTACTCCTCCCCCTGCTCTCTCTCTCTCTCTCTAAAATAAATTAATAAAATGTTTAAAAATTAGACAATTCTAGGGGCGTCTGGGTAACTCAGTCAGTTAAGCATCTGATTTTTGGTTTCAGCTAATGTCATGATCTCAGGGTAGGTGAGATGGAGCTCCATCTGCTTAGGATCCTTTCCCTCTCCCTTCCCCTCTGCTCCCCCCCCCCCCATGCACGCTCGGGCTGTCTCTCTTTTTCTCTAAAATAAATCAATAAGTAAAATCTTTTTTCAAAATAAAATAAAATAAATAACTGGAAAATTCTTTAAAAATAGAAATATAAATGGAGTAATAGTAATAATATGTATTTAATATTGGTGGTGGGAAATAGAAACTTTTTTCTATTGGAGAGATTTTTTTCTGATCTTTTGGAGGTGTATAAAATGTATCATTATTAACAATTTCAAAGAGGAATTCAGAGATGTGAGATGATGGTTTTTTTAATCTTTCATCTTACCTGTTTTCTTAAACTCTCTACAATGGTATTGCATTACTTTTGTAACAAGAAAGGAATATGGAAAAATGTACAGATAATCCTTGACAGTCTCTTAGTCCACCCCAATCCTGGACATTAGGAATCAATTATTTAAAATCAATTTCTAAAGTTTGATGCTGAGATGCCTGGGTGGCTCAGTCGGTTAGGCATCCACCTTCGGCTTGGGTCATGATCCCAGGGTCCTGGGATCAAGCCCCATGTCGGGCTCCCTGCTCAGCAGGAAGTGTGCTTCTCCCTCTGCCCGTCCCTCTACTTGTGCTCTTTCTCTCTCAAATAAATAAAAATTTTTTAAAGATGTTTAAAAAAATTAAAAAGTAATAAAGTTTGATGCTGGTTGCCAAGTGGGCATTCACCATAAGACGAGGTCATGGCACAGTGGACTGGGTCACTGCAGGATCTTCATCAGGCAGCATCTGCACCATTGACGTGAACATCCATTGCTGACGGCAGACTGATCAGATCTGATTGTGAGAATCTGATATGTATGAATTTTCTGCTTGCGTCAAAGGTTGAGTTTTCCCTTATTTATGTATGTGTACATAGTTTATGTGCATGTGTGCGTGTATGTGCACATGTCCCTTTTTGTACACACTCGTACTTTTCTAATTCCAAGAGGTGTCTTGCAGCAATGAGGAATTGAGGTAGTTTTGGAGTTGGAGAAATTCTGGAAGTTAAATGAAGCAGAGATTCTTTTACTTCTGAGTCATTGTTTTGCCTCCAAACAGAAGATGTCAACAGTTGCCCAGTGACCTCTGTGAAATGTTTGTGGTCTTGCGTCAGTTCCTAACAACAAGTTGTCCACATAATAGAAGTACTTTATTTATTGCATATCCTCCTTTGATGTCTGTCAAGTTTTTTATGTTTCCTTTTCTTTTTATCTGGTTCCTCGCTGTTGATATTGTCCCATTATTGTCTTCCTCGATTGAAAGGATCTTGTCCACTTAACTAACTTGGCATGGCAACCAGCACAATTCTGACGAGCACATAGGTGCTTCATAACTGTTTTTATGGTGCTGCTATTGATGGTGACAAAACTGTGCTGACAGTAGGGCCTTGGAACGATTTCCCGATCTATCTGTTCACACCCTAGTATGAAGATTCGGACGCTCATCACCCAGGCATGAAGTTGCCAACAGTTTGTAAATAAAAATACAAGATAGAACAAATAATTTTTTTTTACTAAGCATGTCCTAATCATTGCATGGGACATAGTTATACTAAAAAATTATTTGTTTTTTAAACTGAAATTCAAATTTAACTGGGCACCCAGTATTCTGACAACCCTGTTCTGACACCGTTCTTAAAATCTCCAAAATATTTAGCAGTGTAATCACCCAAAATGTAAGAATTGAGAATTTACTTAAAAGAAACTCTATCAGGGGCACTTTGGTGGCTCAGTCGGTTAAATGTCCAACTCTTGATTTTGGCTCAGGTTATGATCTCAGGGTCCTGAGATCGAACCCCACATTGGGCTCTGTGCTCAGTGGGGAGTCTGCTTGACATTCTCTCTCTCCTCTCCCTCTGCCCCTCCCTCTACTCATGCTTCAGATAGATAGATAGATAGATAGATAGATAGATAGATAGATAGGTAGATAAATCTTTAAAGATAAAAAATAAAAGAAACTCTATTATATTCATTTGGGTAGGAAACAAAGAAAATAACTACAATTTTAAATCTACTTCACAGTTGTAGAGGTGTTTATCTCAGTGCAAGAACTTCATAACTGAATTATTATAAGGTCTCTTTGGACAGAATAAAGCTTGAATGTCAGATGGTTATTATCTGAGTCACCCAAACTCTCCATTCTCCCCACACTAGAAGCCCATATCTTCTGTGAGCTTTCACTAAATGGCAGAACCAGAATCGATCCAAGGGAATGTAGAGTAACGAAAGAAAATATATCCAGGGAAAGAAGTTCTTTCCAAAAGAATTTTCAACTCCTCCCCATTTCATGTCTCCCACTTCCACCACCACACACCTCTGCCCCCAAAGCATTCAGGCTTAGGGTGTTCTCCAAAGAGGCTGTACTCTGAGAAGCAGACAACATGCCAAAGCATCAGGATGGCAGATGAAACAACAAAATTCTGCTAGTTAAAATCAATCCACAGAAAAGAAAAAAAGAAGCCTAATGCTAGTTACAGATTCAGTAGTAGAGGATGTGAAGAACTGTGAATGTCGTCTACCAAGGGCCATGTAATAAGGCAACATGGGGGAAATGACGCAGTATCATAACTACTGACATGAAGAGTGTTCATGCTTAGTTACTCGCTGCTTAAAATCACTGGCAGGAATACCCCAAGTATTCTATGAAGCCTTCTGTGCTTTTCTGGGTTGCCTCCTTTCCCAGGTCTATACCCTCAAGCCCCCTCCTAAAATAAACTTGGTTTCTCTCCTTACTGTATCCCTGGATTCTCACCCTGTGCCTGGCACACAGTAGGCATACAGTTATTTATTAATGACCACAGGAAGAAAACTTCAGTCAGTTATTTAAAAAAATCTTAATTGATCTTTCATTTTAAGAACTGATAATTTTAGGATGTAGACCAATAGGTGCCATTTTAAAAAAACTTTATAATTTTTCTTAGTATTAACTGCACAACATAGTTTTATTTTTATATTAAATTAAAAAGCAATTAAAAAAAAAACATAATGTGAAGTAGCTTGTGCATGTTTTGGCGTTTAAGTGTTTGCCTTATGCTATGTGATCTAAAAGACTCAACTCCAAAAAGCAAAATGGGAAAACCAATGCTTTTAAAATAAGATTTATTTTTGCCATGTGTGTTTTAACCAATGAGTGGTTAGGTGTTTCAGCTTATGACTGCTACACAAATAAATCCTCCCAATGTTACAGGGTCCTGAAGCTTACTTTGCAACACGGAATCACTGTGTTAATTGTAAGACTGTTAAAATAGATCTAGGGTGATTATTCTGGAAGTAGCCCAATGATAAGACACATTTACTCAAATGAACCAGTTCCCTCCCATTTTTCATTAGAAACACTCTTGAATAGGGGCTCTTGACAAGCTACAGTATGTCTGCCCTTAAATGTTTATGTTTAAGAACTGAAGAAGCTATGATTGTAAGCCTGAATTGGCATCAAATCTTCTTCTCTCCAACACCGTAGCAAATTAAATATGAATCATCTAACAATTCCTCCTTTTCTAAATTTAATTTGATTCTTTACTCCCAACAAATAAAGAATAGAGACCGAGAGTCATACACTTCATAAAAAAAATAAAAATAAAAAGACTCCTGGCTTTATACTAGGCAACTCTGCCTTCGGGTAGCGTCCTTTGAGGGTCATGTACACACCTTCCTGAACACTCCCAATTCAATGCGAACTGTAGCTGAAAAGGAAACCTGTGAATCACGGATTGTGTATGACATCCAACCACTGCAAAACATCTGAAATCAACTAAAGTTTTCACTTTTCATGGAAATAGTTGTCATGGATCACAACAGAAAGAGATGCCCATCATGTACATTCTGACCAGAGTCACAGCCAAATCAAAATTCCAGCCTAGTCAGTCGACTGCATAACCAACTGTTTTGCAGAAAAGCTTCAGTCACATACCTTTGCCTTCTCCTGCCCATTTTCTGGCAAAACACTAAGGCTGAAGATACCAACAATGATTAGAATTTAAAGCTCTTCTCCACTTGATCACAAAGCCTCTCCATCCCTGTCTAGCCAGAAACAATCTGTCTGCTCATTCCTATTCCCATGCCCTCTCCTCTCAAGTTAAGCTTGGTTGTGTTCCCATTTTTGGATATCATTGATCTTGCGTTAAGATGCCTAGACAATACAGTGCTTGGCGTATAAGAGATGCTAATGAATCTACATTTTGAAACCTACCATAAAAATTCTGTTCTGAACACTTTTCCAGAGTAAAGAACTTGGTAATGCTCCTGGGAGTTCCGGCATTGTAGCTATAGCATTGCTCCTGTAGACTTGGGCTTTAAGGATAAGAATTGGGTCTAGGAGTAGTATTGCAGGGTTTTCCCTAGAAAAATCTTCTCTATAGGTCCCTCTCTTCAATGGCTTCAATACTTTTTATTGCTCTTAGAATATAGTCCCAACCCCTTTACCATGGCCTTCAAGGCAAGTAAGACTCTCTAGCCTCACTTCACACTGTTCCTCCAGCCCCCAATTGATTGGTCACAACGCTGCAGACACACAGAACCTAACAAGCACAGGACTCTGCGTTCCTGTTCCCGCTTTCTGGAATCCTCTTTCCCTAGCTCCATGCACGCGTGTCTCTGCTCTTTATCATCTTTTATGTGTCAGGTTAAGCAGCCCCTCCTCAGAGAGGCTTTCCCTGGCCACTCTATCTGAAGCAGCTCTCCTAAGTATCTCCCCAGCTTCCTGCAGGTCTCTTGATCACATCATCCTGTTTATCTTCTTTGTAGCACTTATTACAATCAATACTTCTCACCAGACTATAAGCACTGCGCTATCCCCACTCTATCTCTAGTGTCCAGTATAGCACCTGGCTCAGAGACGGCACTTCATAGTTGTCAAATGACTACTGAGTACATGAGTAAATAATGAGGCTAATGAAAAGCACTGTCCTCCTTTTTTTCTTTTTTTATTCTTATGTATAGTATCTAGCACCATACAACATATTAGCTAGGAAGAATTTAACAAAATAATACTATTTTTGAGAAATTCTAATGATAAAGAATAGTCCTTCCTCCCTCCTTCCCTTCCTTCCTATCTTCCTTCCTTCCTCCCTCCCTTCCCCCAGCTCTTTCTCCCCCTCTTCCTTTTTCTCATTCTCTCTCTCTTGATTTTTAAGTTATATATGATGTCGGCTCTTAATATCTCAGCTCCCACCCAGTTCTTTCACCTTGAAGCCTTTCCCCCAACTCTTCCTCAACCCTGTGAGTTGATGTGCAGCATAAACCAGGAGAGAATTAATCTACAGTCACATGGTCCCTGAGAGATAGTCTGTCATGGACAAAATGGCACGCAAACCTACAGTACAAAGCATTACATTTACATTTGGAAGCAGCGTGTTAGAGAAAAAAACGAAACAAAACATTAGAGTCAGGAGACTGAGATTCTAGTCACTTCGCCTCCACAGAAATAATACAATGTCAATTCACTACTCAGTGCCCCAATTTTCTCATCTATAAAATTGAAACAATGTCTCCCTTTTTGTCTCACGTCACAGGTAGGAAAGGATCCATCAAGATGATTATGTGAGAGCATGCAACAAAATATTATGTAAAAGTATAAGGTATTATTATATTGAAAAAGAAGCACTCTTTTCTAGTTTGCTAAAAAGGGAAGAAGAGACAACAGTCATATCTGGGGAGCAATGGGTATGGTGACCATATTTTCAAAATCCAAATCAGGACATATCTTTTGGCATATGATCTGACACATGGTCTGACCACATGACAGAATATTTGAAATCAAAATGTCCTGAAAAATCCAGGACATGTGGTTGCCATGGCAATGAGGAGCCATAGGGAGGCTGTGGGCAATGAAAAGACAGGGTCGAATTGGCAAGCATGGAAAACTATTTTGCCAGTGATGTGCAGGACAGTTTGGAACCAATCAATGTGGAAGACTGAAAAGGCAAGAAGTAAGAAATTTTACTACTCTGAGTGTGAGGTATAAGTAGCATTCCTAAGGCATCCTAATTCTGGGAAATTTTCCCCACTCTTTCCAGGAGATCCCTGGTAGTCTCTGGTTCACATAATTGTGGAGCAGGAAACAGTGTCAGGGGTAAGAATTTTGTTAGAGTGGACCTCGCCCCCATGGTGATCCCGTATCTACTCTCAATATTCCAAACACACTTCTACAATCTCATGCTAGCCCAGTACTCAAGACCAAGGGAGACTCCCTACATGTCCCCCAGTGGAGACCCCAATCTGCCTCCATCTGGATGGGCAAGTCCAGGAACTCTTTCACTCTCGGAATTCTGCTCTTTGGAGACTGCATTCCGATTCCACCTTTCTTCACACAAAATCTAAGCAATCGTCTCCTCCGTGAAATTGCTCAGGAAATATTGTTTCTGATTTCCAACCCCATCAGAGAGACCCTGACAACACAACCCTGGTGTCATATGAATTCTACCGATGACTTTCAGGACTAGAAGTCAGATGGTTTTCTGGCCAGTCCAATGTAAGGTGCAGATAGATCTAAAGAATAATGACTGGACTCAGAAAAGGAAGGCTTATACAAAGATCAGTCTCTTTTAGCATTTTGCACAGGTTCTTATTAGTAATTTTAATAATAAGTCTTATATTTCCATTTCTAAGGGGCAAGTGTTATTTCATGGGGCAGATTTCCCCCCAGTCCACTCTCTTATTCCTTTCCAGCCTTGAGGGCTCCAAGACCTCTAAATTCCATCCAGTGCCTATCACATGCTATGAGCTGGCATGTTTGCAAATTACATGCAGTGAAAGCCTTCCATACCAACAGCCCTGTCTCAGATTCCCCAGCATCACGGCCAAACTAGTATTGCCTGCACATTTTCTTCATCTTTTCATTGAGTTCAGTGTGGCAGCAGCACATTCCCCAGCACAGGCTCCAGTCGGCATGGTAACTAGTTAGGGACTGCAAGCTGCCTCTTTGCAGACTCCTGTTTCTTTCTGAGAGTGCTTTTTTTAGGAAAGGCGGGTGCGGGAGAGTATAGCAGTGGAGGAAGTCGTGAAAAGGGGGTGGAGAAAGAATTGATTGGGTTGGGCTGGGGGAGGGGGGATGGGCAGAAGAATGACTTCAACACACTTTTTAAAAGAGTTATCTGGTCCACCCATGGTGTTGGTGCTAAATTGCCTGGGCAGAAAAAAGTCCTAATTGGGGTGGGGAGGCAGTGACAAAGCAAAGCTTGTTCAAGCCTGGGAGTCTGCACTGTTGATAGTGCAGGTACCTCAGGGCGGTTGGGAGGGATTGCTGTGTTGACTTTGTCTAATTGCAGGGGAGGGGTTATGTGAGCTGTGACGGGCAGTGTTACACCCAGTGGGGTGGTGGACGAAAACTGGCATAACCACGCGGGGCTAAATAAACTGACTGACAAAGCTCTTGGCATATTATTAAAAATCTGGCAAAATGTTCATCTCTTGACAAAAATGTAGAGAGACTAGTAATGCATAACTTTATCCCATGTTGGATTTTAAAATGGCTAATGCCAAGTTGTCTGTCAAAATTAATAGGGCATTGCTGCTTCTTATAGAACAAAAAAAAAAATTCTCATACATTTTATTCATTTATTCATTGCTAAAAAATCATGTATCTGCTAAAAATTTCATTTAGGAAAAAGGGTTGGAGGTGGTTAACCTTGATTTTAAAGCACTGTGAATTAAAAGCTACTTTTTCTTATGTTTGTTATAATAAAAATCACACCTTCATTAAAATGTAAAGTATTGTATTCTTTGAGAAGAGATTTAAACTCTGCACCAAGCTATATTAAGAGAGGCATTAAAACTCCAGTTATTGATTACATCTTTATATAAGTTTGCGTTTGGGGCCTTTTTTTTTAACTCCTTTATAACAAGAAAAACGTTAAATTGTTAATTGACCGGTGAGTGGAAACTCTGCATCGTCATAGGAATTAATCAATATATTGACTTTTTGACTCTCCTACTTTGCTATTTCATGTGTTAATTTAACTGTTTCTCCTTCTTCGCTTTCCATTAAGCCTTTATGTGTGCTCTCCTATACAAAACTACTTTTTATTCTAAGTTTTATACACATAGGTCAACTGTCTGTTCTAGAATCTGAGTGCACTTTGTGAGTATTTAGACCTCCAAAAGATGTAAATATTACTGTCCCTGGTCATATGCTTATGGTGCCTGTGGATAGCTATTTCTTTTCTTATTTTCCACAGGCTAAAGCTTTGTAATTAAATGGAAATGAAAAGAGACTCCCTGAACATTTTTTTAAAACCTTTTATAATGTATTTTAATTCCGAGTTTACTTATGGAACAATAAACTTTTTTTGTTTCTAAGTTTAGAGTTTTTGTAACTTTTTTCAGAACAAAAATTCCAAAATGGCATTTCCTTCAAAATCTCATCGTTTCGCTAATTCTGATATTTTAGGGGCTCCAGTAAGATAGGAAAGTCAATGAAGTTGATAGGGAGACTTTGTCCTTAAGCCCTAATAAATAATTTGGTTTGGTGATTTTTCTCTTTTAATTCTTAAAACACCTCTCTACTGTGGAGTGTATAAGCTCTGTTTGAAAACCAAGACACTTGAAGCATAAACACTGGTATGCTTCCAGGTAAAAAGGGAAATGTTCAAATGTTCCCTAACTGCTGAAGGAACAAACATGTAAATAAGAGATGGGCTGATCCCCACTGTTCATGTTTGCTCACTGCGAACATTTGGTTCACTTGGCTTGGCTCATTATTTCAGCTGGGAAAGTCACTATATGAATTAATAGCAGATTTCCCAGCTGAAAATAAATGTTTACCAGTTTAGGGGGCTGGGGTTTTTGGCAAAGACCTGGTTTTTTGTCTGACTGGCTCCTTTTTTGGCATGCACATCCCTGAGGTGTGTAATTAAAGTAAGGGAATTTGCACATAGTGCTTTAGGGCTTTAATGAATAGAAAACACATGATATTTCAGCAATTTGGTAACTAATGTCAGAGTGTGCATTTCCTGTGTGAGGTATCACAATAATAGGGTTCTGTGATAATAAGAGCACCTGCAATCCCATGCAAAGAAAAAGAAAAGTGACAGCATTTGGTCCTAAATTCCAATACAAAATACATAAAAAAGAGCAATTTACATTTTATAACAGATAGACTTTGAACTTGAACATATCCTCAGAATTAATGGCTATTAAATCAGCCCCACTTTTTGCTGAATACTGAAATTCCCTTCAGGACAAAGATCTTGGCTGTTGATATCAGGTTACATTACAAAATTGAATACACAGTATCAACTGGTTTTAATCATAACCATTCTGGCCTTGCTGTTGAAATTTTTCAACAGCTTGAAATCTGGAAAATTATTTTTAAACCTCGGGAACCTTGAGGGAAAGAGGGAACGAAACAAATTAACATTTACTGAGCACCTGTTATGAGCCAGAGACTTTTACACAATAGCAAATTTAATATTTTACAAAAATAACCATGCAAAAAAGGCATAGTATTCTGTTCTTCTGTTGGAAAAAAAAAAAGTCCAAAAAAATTAGGTAACTAGCCCAAGATCCCATAATCAGTGGTACCAGGATGTGAGAGAGGATAAAGCTCAGCATAAAGTAAGACTCAATACAACTTTTTTCATTATCGTTAGACTTCAAAATACACATTCTTCTAACATAGTTCATAGTATTAGGTTTATATCTCTTATATAAAGTTATTCTAAAGAAGGATGAAAGCCTTGCTCCCCACTCATCCCCAGTCTGATTGTTCTTGTGAATAAGGTTTATATCCATTTTGCAAGGAAAACACAGAACTTCTTGTTCTGTCCTCTGTATAGCAGTGTTGGAAGTAGTGAGCTTGCTTCCTGAGCCTTGAGGGAGGTCATCTCAATCTGAGGGCAAATTGTACTTTTCTTTTCTTTTTTTTTTTTTAAGGTAAACTCTACACCTAACATGGGGCTTGAACTTAAAATCCCAAGATCAAGAGTCACATGCTCTACTCTAGTTTAAGCTGCCCCATTAAACTGTACTTTTCATATAGGACAAGGGCAGCCATGACTGTTGGAACAAGTATCCAACAAAGCATGGAGGAAGGGGGTGCTTTCTCAAAGCCAGAGGCCAGAATATGGCACCCACCATGTTGAAATAGAAGAACGCAGATTTCACCTCCCATGGCCTCAGCTCCTACATCTGTAAAATGAAAGAATTGGTCTAGATGATCTAAAAGATTCATTTCTGATTTAAAAGTCTCAACTACCAAGCACTCTTGGCTGAACCAGGGGGCAGGGAACAAGAAGTTGACATAATCCATGAACATGAGAATTCCCAAAGGATAAGTTTCAGGTAACTGCCTATCTTGTGGTCATTACACAAGGACATCTTTGAGTATTCTTATAGCCTTAATGAAATGATTATCAAGCTTCTACCACATATTCCCAGAAAGACATTTCTTGATATCATCCATAAACTGAATTCTAAGGTCAAACATTATACTTAAAAGGCTTTTCCTGGGGCACCTGGGTGGCTCCATCAGTTAAGCATCTGCCATCGGCTCAGGTCGTGATCCTGAAGGAAGACGCTTAACCCATGGAGCCACCCAGGCACCCCATCCCACCCCTTCTTGATGCCATAAGGCTATTTCTCCCGCAACTCTCCACCTCTTTCCTGCATCAATCTCCTTCCCTTTTCCCGGACTGTTGCCATAACATATGAACATGCTCTTGTTTCTTTTTTCTTTTATAAGACTTTAATTATTTATTTGAGGGAGAGAGGGGCAGAGAGAGAGAGACGGAGCATGACTGGGGGAGGGGCAGAGGGAGAGGCAGACTCCCCGTTGAGCAGGGAGCAAGCCATGGGGCTTGATCCCATTCATGACCTGAGCCAAAGACAGATGCTTAACCAGCTGAGCCAGCCAAGCACCCCTCTTGTTTCTTTCATTAAAAATAAAAACAAAAACCTCTGATACTGTATATCCCTCCAGCTACTGGTCCATTTTCTCTGCACCTCTTGACAACAAGACTCCTCAAATAAGTTGATACTTACTAGTAATTTCTCTCCTTCTATTTCTCTTGAACCCAATTCAATCACCACCACTCCTCCCCATTGCAAACATCAAAACGCTCCTGTTAAGATCACTAAGGACTTCTACATTGGCAAATCCATCAGTTCTCAGTTCTCATTTAAACATTTATGTAGCCGATCATTTTCTCCCCACTGAAATGCAGCTTGCCTTCCAGAGCTCTTCTTCCTCAGAACCCCTGCTAGCTTCTTCATGTCTCTTCCTCTAAGAGTTGGAGTGCCCCAGGGCTGAGGGTTCTGACCCTTCCGTTCTCTAACTCCATTCAATTCCCAGAGGATTTCATCAGTCACACAGCCTTATACACCATGTCTACACTGTTGGCTGGATGTATATGTCCACCCTGGATGGCTCTTACCCTGGGCCCTTATTGTGAAAACAAGATCCAGGTCCCATCTTGCTCCCTTGTTAATGTTAAGTGGGCTTCCCTCATATTTCCCTGTCTAATATCACAATCCCTCAAGCCCTGAGACCCTGCACTGTTCTTGTTGGTTCCTATCAAAGGGCTCTGAACATGATACCTCCTGACATACCTTCCTAATACTGCCTACCTGCCTAGGATTCTGAATGTCTTGTAAGTAGGAGGAAGAGGAGGAACAGGTAAGAGGAAAAGAAGGCCCTGTAGCTATTACACACAGCCCCAGTGATGTTGACTGTTGTGAGTTAACAACTGTTACCCTTGGGGAAAACGCAGCAGGCTTCCTCCTGAGCAGCCATAGAGGCAAAGTCATTACTTTGGTGAATTTATTGCAGTCTATTCAAAGCCTGATTTTTAGCATTGCAAATCAGAAGCTTCATCTTTTTAGAAAGTACATCAATCATTCTAAGGCAGACTACTTCGACTATCTCGTGAGTCTGACATATCAAACCAGGACGCTATTTTATTAATTTACACTAAGAATTAACTGTTGGGCACCAGGGTGGCTCAGGCAGTTAAGTGTCAGACTCTTGATTTCAGCTCAGGTTGTGATCTCAGGGTCATGAGATGGAGCCCTACATCAGACTCTGCACTCAATGGGGAGTCTGCTTGAGATTCTCTCTCTCCCCCTCCCTCTGAACCTCTTCCCCCAAGCCTGCTCTCCTCTCTCTCTCAAATAAATAAGTAAATAAATCTTAAAAAAAAAGAAGTGACTATTGCAAAATACTCAGAACCACAGACACAATATATTCTGTGCCTACCATCAAGAATTTTGGAAACCCAGATCATGTTCAAAAGTTAGTATATTAGGGGCGCCTGTGTGGCACAGCGGTTAAGCGTCTGCCTTCGGCTCAGGGCGTGATCCCGGCGTTATGGGATCGAGCCCCACATCAGGCTCTTCCGCTAGGAGCCTGCTTCTTCCTCTCCCATTCCCCCTGCTTGTGTTCCCTCTCTCGCTGGCTGTCTCTATCTCTGTCGAATAAATAAAATCTTAAAAAAAAAAAAAAGTTAGTCTATTAAAAAAAAACTAGTTTATTAATTCATAGTAAAAAATGGCTATCCTTAAAATCTTTAAAAAGGGGTGGGAGGCATCTGGTTGGCTCAGTCTGTTAAGAGTCTGCCTTCGGCTCAGGTCATGATCCCAGGTTCCTGGGATAGAATCCCCGCATGGGGCTCCCTGCTCAGCGGGGAGCCTGCTTCTCCTTCTCCTTCTATCCCTCCTCCCACCCATGCTCTCTCTAAGAAAGAAAGAAAGAAAGAAAGAAAGAGAGAGAGAGAGAGAGAGAGAGGGAGGGAGGGAGGGAGGGAGGGAGGGAGGGAGGAAGGAAGGAAGGAAGGAAGGAAGGAAGGAAGGAAGGAAGGAAGGAAGAAAGAAAGAAAGAAAGAAAGAAAGAAAGAAAGAAAGAAAGAAAGAAAGAAATGGCTATCTTGGTGAGCAAAATTCTTGAAGTTCTACAATCTGTGAATTCCCTCTTTCTCTGCAGACTTACACAGGAAGCAAAATCATAATCAGATTTTTCAAAAGTAGTTGCTAATCGCATTGCAGCCAGAGTGATTTTTCTTCAAAGCACACATTCGACTAGGTCACTCCTCTAAAACTGGGCACTGTTCTCAGAAGAAGACAAAATCCTCAACCTACCAGCCCGACACGGTCTGGCTGCTTAGTGTCTGCCTTCAGTGTAGAACTGTTTAAGAACATAGGTTCCGCAACCACACATCCATGATTCAAATCCCCTTCCTCTACTTCCAAGTTCAGGCAGTTTACTTACTTACATTGTGCCATAGTTTCTTCTTTAGGAAAATAGGAATAAAGATAGTGGTTACTTTGTAAGACTGATGAAACTGGGAGAATAAACTGCTTTCAACACCATCTGGCACCTATTAAGTACTCAGGAAATATCTATTATCTAAAACCACTCTGGGTTTTAGATATGGTTTTATCTATCATCTAAAACCACTCTGGGCTCAGCCACACAGGCCCTCCTTCCATCTCTCAAATATGCTGCAAGCCATGATCATTTCAGCCTGGTGCTCTGAGCAAATGCGGGCCCTGTTTGAAGTACACTCCTTATACCTCCTTTCACTGTTTAACTTCCACTAGTCCTCTGTCTCTTCAATCCAGGGTTACTTCCTCCTTGGGTGGAGAATCCCCAGTCTACAGTTTCCTTTGTTATGTTAATGTTCTCTCCTTCATGAAGTGTCTGGCGCAGGTCAGTCTTCCGTGTTGAGGGGTAGTCTCCATACTTGGCACTTTCTCCCAAAGCTTGACACAAGTCTGGCACGTTATAAGCGTTCCATACTGATTTGTTTGAGAAAATGTTCAGTTGATGCTTACCCCGCTCTGAAAAAAACTTTGGCCAGACCTGGTCTTCCAGGAGCAAAACTTGGACCAGTACCTCTAACTTCGCCTCAGGAACTCTCTCTTTACCACCTTCCAGGGCTGACCAACCCCCTTTGATTAACACATTCTTTCTTTGCATGTGTAAATGCATTTGCCTAGGTTTCTTAGGACTCTTTAAGGGTGTAAGAAAATTTTGCATATCTATGCTCCATTTTGGTTGTTGTTTTTAAAATTTTGCTCTCAGTGGGTATCTCATTTCTCTCATTTCCAAGTTCTGGCAGGGGTGGGGGGCATGAGAGTTGTCCCTTTATATTTCTCTACTGTTGACAACACACCTGGACCAGGATTCTATCTACCAGTGGAGACGCCTTCGTGTTTTGTATTAGGTGAGTGTATGCTCACCTTCCCGCCGGAGCACTCTACTTTCCACACTGAACTCCTCCTACAGCCTAAGCCCGGTCTACACCAACTCCACGGACCTCTCCCAGTCTACTCACTTTCCTGGCAGGATCCTAAGATAGAGCCCAACGGATACTCTCTATGGTGGGGAAGACACTAGGTAGCTCTACAACTCCACTTAATTAATGGAGGTAGGCGACAAGGATGTTTTTCGATGAATGGAATACTGCACTGCTCTGGGGATTAATTATTGCCTTAAATGGAAATAATAAAATTGACCCAAGGACGAAAGTAATAAACACAGAAAGTTGTCATTTCCACTACGTATTTGCACCGTACAATGAGATAAATGCAAATCCGCAAGTCATTACTAGGCAAAAGTGACTGTAGTTGTGAAGATTCCATCCAATTCTTATAAAGCCTCTGTCAAAAAGACTCAATTCTATGTTAGCAAAAATAATTGGTCTACAACCCATCTTGAAACCCCAGAAATCGGAAAAGCATTGCTCTGGGTTTTCGATGTTGAGATCTGGCTTAGGCCAGAGATGCATGCTGAAATGCTACAAGAAAAGGGCTGGTCCAATCCAATGCAGAATTTAGCAGAAGGTAAGAAAGAACACAAAACTCAGGTTGAAGAAAGCCTCTCCCTGGGGTATTTCTCATCCTTTATTTTTACCCCAGATCCAAGACTTGTGGTTAATTCAGATAAGCACTTGACCTTTGTGGGTGCTTATCCAAAGTCAACCTTCCCGTGTCTGAGGGTCACCTGTAACTCATTAATCTCAGTCCGTTATTGTTTTCCAGGGATGTCTGTTCCATTTAAGATATAAAACTCCTATACAGATAACATGGTAGGTTAATGCACTCACCTTTCATTCCCTGATTGCTGGGTTCACACCAAACTCAATTCTGTTATGAGTAAGGATTACGTTTTGATGTGTTCCCTGTCCCCACAAGCCATTTGTCTACAGGTCTTCAAATCCTAAAAGGATGTTGCAGGCATCAGCATACTCTTTGGGACCCTATACAGGAGATTCCAGGGAATAGAATGGCCCAGAGGTTATTGGGTCAGGACTGGAGGGGAAAGAACAATTTAGGGAATCTTGCTGAGTGCATGCTTCTTAGGGTGCTATCAGTCCCTCTGCCGCTCTGGACTCTTAAGATGAAAACAAGGCCATTATCACTTTTCAAAAAATAATAAATTGCTTTATATAGAACCTAGTACTGTTACACTGTCATTTCTTCCCTACAGCAAGCAACCCGCTAGCAGGCAATCAGGAAAAAAGGCACAAACTCTTTGCAGTTGTTTGAACATCATACTCTTCAGGGACTATCTTGTTTATGATTTAACTTAGTTCCCTCTTTTGTTAGGAAATGCAAATCTATGCCATCACCTGTGGCACAAACTGAGCTGTAAATCTAGAGGAAAATGACAACCAAGGGTTCAACTCTCTTGAAGGCAGTGTGACATAGCGGATGGCATGCCAGCTCGGGAGTCAGACTGCCAAGGATAGAATCCTAGGCCTACTGCTTATAGCCTTCACCTCTCCCAGCCTCAACTGCATAGCTGTAAAATGGAAATAACTAGAGCACCTACCACGGAGAGTTACTGTAGGAATCAAATGAGATAATGACAAGTAAAGCACTTAGAACAGTGTCTGGCATATATCAGGGGCTCAATAAGTGTTCGCTGTCATTGGTACTTAGTTGCTCTGATTCATGCTGTAAAAACTAATGGGATTTCTTTTCTTTTCTCTTTTCTTTTCCTTTTTCTTTTCTCTTTTCTTTTCTTTTCTTTTCTTTTCTTTTCTTTTCTTCCTATCTGTGGCTTCCTCTCCGACCACCTAACAGGTGACAGAACCCCAAACAAGTGTTTCTCATTCTTTCTACTTTGCATGGCCACACACTCTTCCCTTCGCCCCCACCCCCCACCCTGACATGTCCCTTGAATTCCAACCGGTTAAAGTGCGAAGGAGTGGCCGAGGAGTGAGGATGGTGCAGCCCAAAGTGCCTCACTTAATTAATTTCAGCCCACTCCTGATGCTGGCCACGCTGCCAGCACCCCAATTACCCTTGGTGCTAACAACGAAAGCAGTGCACAAAGGCTTCCACTTTATAGCAGGAAAAGGAAAAATGTACTGTCGGTACATATTACTCGTCAATGTAAATGCTTTCAGGAGCCCTTCGCTGCTTCTTTTCATGTTCTTGGAGTCTAAGAACCATTTAGAGAAGTCCTGCTGTTCTAGCACCCTAAGGACATGGAGAAGGATGCGAGCAGGCAGCTGAGAAACAGAGCTTCTATTTATGTGGAGCAAGGCAGGCCCAGATCTTTGACTAACAATAAGCCGAATATCTTAATCACAGGCATTCTGAAGTCATGCCAGGTGGAGTGTTTACCCCTTGCCTGCTCCCCCCCCCCCTTTCCTAATACAATTTGGGAAAGACACTGACACATGCAGGTCAGGCTCTTATTTCAGGATCTGGGGTTATCTTCCCATGGGGAGGGTTGGGAGCAAGTGCTCTAGTACCTAAATATCAGGCCAAACCCCCACACCAGGAGTGGTCTAGAATTTCTAGCAAGGACAGGTGCAAGGATGGCGATCTTTTGGAAAGGGAGCTGGTGGACTTCCCTTGAAGCTCTGTTTGCCTAGTGAACAGGATGTTGGTTGGATTCCGTGTTCACTGGAAGTGGGTTTGTAAGGCTGATGGAGACTTTGAAGGGCTGGAGTCCCCCCAAACACCCCTCACTTTTATTGTAACAACCATGGCTCCCAACTCTGAGTCCCCGTGTCTTAGGAGCTTTTACTATGTGTTCTAAGGTCTTCAACCAAGATAATATGTCAGAATAAAGTTAGTAGTGTAGGAAATGAGGGTTTTTATCTGCCTAGAAAGATGCCTGGTACCACAGGTGCTCCAAAATACTTGTTGAGTGAATGTATGATGCTACAGAAGTTACCAGAGTAAAAGCTCTGGGAAAAGATACCGCCAACAAAATTACTGATTTCTAGTCGTTTAAGTTAATCATTAAAAATATTTAGAATGACTCCCTTTCCCTTACTGAAGCAACAAAACAATCTCTGTTTAGAACACAGAAATTGTTTAGTGACATGCCACACTTGGCAAAGACTTCCTGCTATCTTCAAATATTTCTACAATTCTATTTTCCCCATCTTCCTATAAGAACATAACTCCCCATTTTAGTTGGATGCTTGGCTTCCCAGATAAAGATGATATTTCTCAGAGAGAAGTTAACTTCTATATTGCCCAAAGCACTGTGTTTTGGAATGCCGGTGTTACTTTAGCCTAATCTGTATTTTATCAAATATTAACACCATGCCACATTAAGAAAGAAAGCTGAAAAAAAAAAAAACCCCTCCATTCATTTAAACCAAAAACAAGTAGAACAGAATCAATTATTGAGGTATTAATATTTTCCCCTCTTCTAATTCAACTACTACTTTTAGAATGGGTTCACACTGTTGTTGACTCATGAAAGACACGCTGGCCCTGATTTCTAAAGCTGTGGTGGGACCAATGACACTATTTGCAAGTGTGAAATTCAATTCACTGCCTTTTTTTTTTAAGCCTGGGAGCAAAGAATGGTTTTTACATTTTTATTTCATTTAATTTATGTTTTTCCAGGCTTTTATTAAATTTTTTATTCATTAATATTTTTTATTAGATATTTGACATATAACATAGTGTAAGTTTAAGGTGTATAACATATTGATTCGATACATTATTGCAATATGATGGCAACTGTCGCATTAGCTAACACCTCTACTCCTTTGCATCATTATCATCTCTTTTAGTGCTGGGAACCTTTAAGATCTAGTCTCTTACAAGTTTTATATTTATAATGTACTTTTGCTGTCTATAATCACTGTACTGTGTATCAGGTCTCCAGGACTTATGTATCTACTACTTGCAAGTACTGTTTTTACATTTTTAAATGATAGAAGAAAATCAAAAGAAGGTTTTGTGGCACATGAAAATTATCTGAAATTCAAATTTCAGTGTCCATAAATAATGATGCATTGGGATACAACCTCATTCACTCATTTTTTTTTAAAGATTTTATTCATTTATTTGAGAGAATGAGACTGAGAGAGAGCACAAGCAGGGCAGAGGGAGAGGGACAAGCAAACTCCCTGCTGAGCAGGGAGCCAGATCGGGGACTAGATCCCAGGGTCCTGGGATCATGACCCGGGCCGAAGGCAGACCGCTTAACGGACTGAGACACCCAGGCGCCCCTCATTCATTCATTTAAATATTGTTTGTAGCTGCTTTCTGGAAGAGTTGAGTAGTTACAACAGAAGTTGCATGGCCAAACAAAGACCCAAATGTTTACTACATGACATTTTCCAGAAAAAGTTTGCGGATCTTTCCCTATAGTATCTTTCCTGTTGTTTTTAGTAGAAGGTGGATATGTATCATTTAAATTGATTTTCTTCACTTTCAAGTTTCAAGCTATAGGAACACTTTGATGCATCTAGGGATTTTCTCCAATGGCTTGATTTTAATCATGAAGAATATCTTATTAACTGATAAAGAATGTGAAAAGTAACAGCAGCTAAACTACCTTATTATTTCTGTGAGCAATTGCACATAGAGTTTGGTGACTGAATCTTCAGCACACATTTAGCTTCACTTTCTGTGGCACTGGTGAGAGCAAACCTTGTTGTTAAGTACAACCTTCACAATGTCTCCTCAGCAACAGCCCCACAGCTATTATACTAGTTCACTTCTTTCATAATTCTAGATCAAACTTTTGCATTACTATCCTAACCGGTTTTCCTGCAACCAATCTCTTCTCCCATCCAACCCCTGTCACCAGAGAGAACTTCCTTACAAAAAAAAAAAAAGTACATAGCTAATATTCCAATATCTAATTACATAGCTGCATGTCCCACCTAAAAAAATTCAGTCTGTCCATTGCTTACAGAATAAAATCCAAACTTCTTAGGCTGGCATTCATGATTCTTCACAGTGTGTTCTTACCCTATACTCTATCCAAACAGAACCATTCGCTCTTCCCAACACAACTCTGGTAGACCTGTTCTCTGGTCCATCCTCTGTGCCTCAGCTCATACCATGATCTCTTGCCTTCAAACCTAACCCCTCTCTCCATTCCTATATATTTAAATGTTGTTTATTTTTTGAAGGCCTAATTCTAATGCCAACTCTTTCATGAAGACTTCTCTGTCTGTCTTACCCCAAGTTCAATAAATATTTGAACACCTATAGGCTTCTTCTTGCCTGGCATCATTCACCCATAACTCTTCCAGGGGAAATGCATTGGTTTTACCTTGGGGATGCATGCAATGTTGAGGGGACTATAACTCAAAATGCCCCACCACGAAGGGAGATGTGACATTCACTAGGCCAGTCAGGAGCCGTTCCCTTGGCCTCCACCTCTCCTTCTAGTTCTAGCTCTCTGCAATTTGATTCTTGAGTGATTCAAGCATGGAAAATGGCTGGAGCTCATACATGCCCTGAAGAATCCATCCATTATTTCTGCTCACAGAGGCCTGAAGCTACTCTGCTGCGGTTGTTGCCAGGTTTGTTTGAACTATCTTTTGATTTTATGAAGAACTTCGTATCTGTCCAGTGAACATTTGTAAAATTAGCCACTTCCAGTTTCTATTAGTTGCAACCAAAGACACTGATAGAAATGGTGATCATTCCTTCTTCCAAACCCTCATAATATTTTACCTATGCACTTCTTAGGGCTCCTAACATTGCTATCTTGAATAATAATTATCGCTGACACTGTTTTCTTTGTCTTACACAATAGCAGTTCCCAGAATTCTATATGGGACAAAGCAAAAGCAGGAAAAGTTTAAGGGACTTATCACGAATCTTTTTCTTTTTTTGAGATTTTTTAATTTTTGATAATCTCTACACCCAACGTGGGGCTAAATTAACAACCCCGAGATCAGCAGTTGCAAGTTCTATTGACTGAGCCAGCCGGGTAGCCCTACCACTAAAATGATCTTTATTGGAAAATGAGCTGTTTTCTTTTTATTTAGACTGTATTTTTAAAATCCATATGAGAGTAACATTTTATAAAGATGTTTTTGTTCATGTTTTTTTATTTAAAATTCATAAAAAATATCCATTTTGTTTTCAGAGAATACTTATTGAAGGAAAGATGGCATTGGAGATTATAATGGGGTGAAATTCCTCCTCTCCCTCCAAGGCTCCTTTTGGTGAAACTGCCAGCCTTAAAAGACTGGAAGCCACCCAACCAACCTCTGCAGTCCCCAGCAGAATGCCTTACACGCAGTCACTGCCCAAGACATTTGTTGCATCAGTCAGTGGTCCCTTTCCTGTCTGGAATCATTCTTCTTTTGCCTGCTTTCCGATGAGAATTCAAGGCACGTGTTTTTCACTTGGGATTTACTTGGCTTATTACTACTTTTCCACAAAGAATCATCAAATGCCCACCACTATAATGGTCACTGCTTTAAGCACTGGGAATACATCAATGATCAGGCAAGACTCCTGGCACCACAAGCTTAGATCCTGGTGAGATGCAGGTCTACTCGCAGATGGAATCACCATAGTCATTTACTTCCTAACTTATTATAAGTGTAGGACCAGAAATGTTCATCTTTCTCTTGTGGCACTTTGTGTTTCTGCCTCTTATTTACTTTTGCCCCCAGCTATAATTTGTTTTTACTCCCAAAACCTACTGGAGCCCAGGGCTTTCTCTCCTTGGGACTATTGCTTCTATTTTTCCTACTATGTATGCCTATGTCTTCTGATGTTTGAACGATCCTCCAAAAATATCAGCGCATTGTTATTGAAACTTCTGTGCAAAGTTCCTAAAGCTTAGAGATATTAGTCACACACAGCTAATATCTGTATGTCATAGAGCCATAGAACCTTATTAACATAAAATTAAAAGAGAAAGCTTCTGCTGAACTAACATTTAATTAAATTCTGTCTTTTTAACCCAGAAATCAGGCACCTCTGATGCAGCACTAACATCCAGTAGAAACTAAAGTCCTAAAGTTAAATTAAGCCAAAATATATTTTTCTATTTCTGATGGACCTAAATTCTTAGATTACTCATGGAAAGGAAGGAGAATGGAGGCAGATGAATCTAATTTTAAAATACCATGTATACTATACCCAGAAAAATGTATGTAAGTGCCTACTCACAACATCTGCCCACAATTCTGGGAGTGTCACTATTACCTGAAGGCCATCTGTGGACTCTTAAGGATCCTCAGACCCCAGAGTAAAGAACCCTGGATTTGTATTTTCTTAAAGACTTTAAAGTCAATTTCATTTCTAAATGACATGTTTAATGATAGCACTCAACAAGTTATACTAAATAGAAAGCGCTACTTCTCCAAAAAGGGGGAAAGTAGTAAGGAGATGTCATTAACAATCAAAGAAATAGAAATTAAAACAATTAAACCATCTTGCACATTTTAGGCAGTGAAACATGTTTCAAATACCATTCAAGTTGATGAGGTTGCAGCCTCACGGAGTTCTGCACTCCTTTCTGCAAATGCTGTAAATATCTTGCAAAACTCATGCAATTATTTATTTCCTTTTTTTTAAAAGATTTTATTTGTTTATTTGTCAGAGAGAGTGGGAGAGAGAGAGATTCAGGCAGAGAGAGAAGCGGGCTCCCCGCTGAGCAAGGAGCCTGATGTGGGACTCGATCCCAGGACGCTGGGATCATGACCTGAACTGAAGGCAGACATTTAACTGACTGAGCCACCCAGGCGTCCCTATTTCCTTTGATCCAATATTTTCACTTCTAGGAATTTATCCTAAGAAATTACTTCAGCCAAATCATTGTCAATGTGCATATATACATTATAGTGTATGCATAGAAGAAAAACATATGTCTGCCTTTAAGGTGTGTCTTTTTTTTTTTAAGTTTTATTTATTTATTTGAGAGAGAGACAGAGAGAGCATGAATGGGGGTCAGAGAGAGAGGGAGAGAGAGAATCTCAAGCAGGTTCCGCCCCCAGCATGAAGCCGAGGGAGGCTCGATCTCACGAACCTGAGATCCTGACTTAAAACGAAGAGTTCGAGGCTTACAGACTGAGCCACCCAGGTGCCCCTAGGTATAAGTCTTAATAAATTAAATTGCAACATTGTAATTTTGAAGGCTATATAGAGCCATTGAAAAATATTTATTAATGACAAGTTATTTCATCTTTTTTAAAAAGATTTATTTATTTATTTATTTTAGGGGAAGAAAGGCAGACGGAGAGGAAGAGAATATCCCAAGCAGACTCTGTACAGAGCACAGAGCCCAATATGGTGCTAGATCCCACAAGCCTGAGATCACGACCTGAGCCGAAACCAAGAGCCGGACACTTAAAGAACTGAGCCACCCAGGTGCCCCAAGTTATTTCATCCTGCTGCATTGCTCTGTCTTTAATTTTTTATACAAATTGGAATATAAATAACTACTCAAATAAATAATAAACTTTCAAGTCACAGTAGCAAAATAGGAAATATCACCACCATCCTATTGCTACATTATAGAAATATGTACACATTTGGAAGGTAATATACACATACTCAATTCAGCAAATATTAATGGAAGACCTGCTATGCATGACACACTCTGCTAGGCTGGGAAGGTGCTAAACTGTGGCGGAGGCTATTGGCTATTCACCAAAATCTGTCTCTCCTCTGTTTCTTAAGCACAAAGCTAGACTCCTATTTACGGTTTGGCAGCCACGTCACTGAGTGCCCTCCTACTCTCACTCCTCTGTACTCTTCCCCCTTCCAGCAGGCTGTGATGGAGGATAACCGTGGTGATTACAGAAGCCACAGTTTGAAGATAGCGGAGCCTCTGACAACCTGGTACCCTGAACAAGTGCATAGAGGAGGGCCACTGACCAATCTGTTCACCCTCCTAGGACAGTGACATGAGCAAGAAATAAACTTCCATCATGTTGAGCCATTACTTGTTTGGGTCTATTCATCACTGTAGGGCTTGCCCACCCTAGATGTGTTTTGAAATAATTATTTAAATTTTTTTTGAACTTATTATATACTATCAATGAAAAAGGCTGAAATCTTATGATCAAACCAACTCCCTCCCTCCCTCTTCCTTCCTTCCTTCCTTCCTTCCTTCCTTCCTTCCTTCCTTCCTTCCTTCCTTCCTTCCTTTCTCTTTCTTCTCATTTGCTAAAATACTTAGGGCTCACCTAATAATAGTCTAATAAACAGACCATCTTTGCTTCTTACTTACTGATAAAGGTGATTGAGAAGTAACAAAAAAATCTGGTTAATTTTATTGTGTATTAATTGTAATTTCTTGAAGTTCAGAAGATTTTTTTAAATGTTTAAATAATTCCAAATTATACTTCTCAACTGAGATTCCATGTTTTATTCCTCAGCCCAAAGCACTTTTTTCATCTCTATACAAACCTTCAAAAAAAAAAAAAAAGTCTTTCTTTCCACAAATTATAATACTATACTGGCGTCAACTGTGTTCAAAATGTTTGCTTTTGGGTTTTTTTAGGTTTATTTATTTAAGTAATCTCTACACCCAACGTGGGGCTCAAACTCACGACCCTGAGATCAAGAGTCTCATGCTCTTCCAAGTAAGCCAGTCAGGTGCCCCCAAACATTTGCTTTTATTTATTTTTCTTAAGATTTATTTATTTATTTTTTGGGGGGAGCAGCCACGGGGGGGGGGGGCTTTGGGGGGAAGGGGCAGAGGCAGAGGGAGACAGAAACTTTAGCAGACTCCACATTGAGAATAGAGCCCAATGCGGGGCTCCATCTTGCAACCCTGAGATCAGACCTGAGGGAAAACCAAGAGTTGGTGACGCTTAACCGACTGCATTACCTAGGCGCCCCTGCTTTTATTTTTATATAGCACCTACAATAATCATTATGGGGAGAAAATTAAATATGCCAGTTTAATTTCATAATCTGAAGTAAAAAAATGTGCTTAGAATATACATATACAATTAGAAACTGAACGCTGGTAGAGACATCTGCATATCGCTATCTAGGTATATTTAGCAGTGGGGCGGAAATCTTTAGAACAAGAAAAGAATTTCACAAACTGGAACACATGCTCAGCTCAAAGTAGCAAGTGCATAATTCCATTCCTAGCACATGCTTAGAACATTGTTTCATCCCTGCGTTGGAGACTTCTTTACCTCTTTCATATTTCAGTCGGTCTGAATGCATATGGGTTAGGTTTTCATCATAAATAATCTTTTGTTCAAGTGAGAAGAATTTGTCCTATCTCAGCTACGAGATTCTGAAAACTGCCTCATCACAAACTCCGTCTTCAGGTCAGCAAGGTGCCCTCAGCCCTAACAACCATTTTCTATTTCTTTCTAAATATAAACACAAAGATTGGGTGCAGAGAGCACCTTACCCATCATTGGGTTGCAGCAGGTATTCCCAGATCTTTCAGACACTGAAAGCCTCAGATCTCCTGTCTCATCCCCACAGAGGCAAGAATTGTGAAACAAAGCCAACCAGATGAGAAATCTGGCATAACATTGTGTCCAATGGCAAATAAAAAATACAATGTTTAAAAGCCAGTAAGGGGCACCTGGGTGGCTCAGTCGTTGAGTGTCTGCCTTCGGCTCAGGGCGTGATCCTGGCGTTATGGGATCGAGCCCCACATCAGGCTCCTCTGCTGGGAGCCTGCTTCTTCCTCTCCCACTCCCCCTGCTTGTGTTCCCTGTCTCTCTGGCTGTCTCTCTCTCTGTCAAATAAATAAATAAAATCTTTAAAAAAAAATAAAAATAAAAGCCAGTAAATAGAAAGTTACCCTCAGGTATCATAATTAGTAAGCCAGTGGGGTTAAAACTACCATAAGAGGGGGAAAAAAGCCACACTCCTTGTTGAGTACATGAGGCATGGGGGGAGGGTGCCCGCCCCAACACTTCTTCTCTAAAATACATGCCACTCAGATTACAAATCAAAGTAATAACCTATTTCACACCGGTAGATAATTTTTCTCACGGCTGTACTTCTCATTTGGTGTTTATGGGAAGCACTTCAGAAAGACTTAATATGATTTTAATGGCAGTAGTTAAAGAAGTTAGAGCTCTCAAAGAGAGGAACAAAGGTAGAAGTACAAGCGGCACTGAGGCCAACCACAGGTATACACACCTGGGCCCCGGCCAGAGACAGAAGCCCTGCCCCTTCGTATGTTGCCCTCATGTGTTGCCTTTCAAAGGTGATGCAGGACATGATTTTCCCCATTTATATTCAGAGCTATTTAAACAACTGCACATCTGGACTCACAAGTAATTAAAGTGAGGAAAAGTTAAAATGCATTTACAAGAAGTACTCATTACAAATCGGAAGGAGTACTTAATGTGCTGTGATGGTAACTACATTCCCTCAAGGATCCCCCCCAACACAAAGGATGCCATTACCCCAAGCAAACTCACTGTAAAAATACTTGCTTCAAGTATGCATTCATTTCTTAATTATCCCAGCGTTCATTCAGTAGATATAGACCGCGCTCCGGCTCTGTGCTGGGCTCTATGCTAGGAGCTGAGATTATTCCAGTAAACAAGACAGGACAAGTCTCCACCTTCATAGTGGACCACACTATGATTAGATTTTGGACATCAGTGTAAACACCTATCTTACACATTGTTTCAAAATGTCATGAAAATTTATAACGATTCTTCTTTATAATTACTTATCTCATTCATTTGGTCAACAAATACTTAGTGAGCCCCTATTGTGGATTTATTAGGGTATATTTTGGAAGAGTATATTTCAGTTAGCGCTTGCCTAAATTAGATGAGGTTTGGTCTGAGCCAAACGCTCAACTGTTGGCTGTTGGATCTGGATCACCTCGAGGGGCTATACCTTCCATGATAGTGCCTGGCACATGCTGGATGCTTCAAAAATGTTTGTTGGATGAATTTTTTAAAATGAGTGAATACACATCAGGAATTACACATTCTGGACCCCACTTTTGAACCCCAAGTCACGTTCACTTTGGCATTTTGTTTTTTTATGGTTAACTAGTTCACTGTTTCCTGTGAATGCAAATGAAAATGAAAGGTCCCGAGGGCCAGGTAGCCTATCTTTGATGTCCTCTTTTGTCCAAAGGCTTTGCAGAGTCCAGGCATACAGCAGGCACTCAGGAAAAATGCAAACATCTTCATGAATGGAAGTGGTTCACCATTCTCATAGAAAGTCCCTGGCATTTTTAACATGTTGTCTACCTGTGCTGTGCTTCAGCCAGTTGAATATAATCTCTCAGTCATGCCATATTCATTTTTGCTTCCATACATTTGTTCCCATTATTTTCCCCCCAACTAGAAATCCTCCACATTTGTCTCTGCTGACCTAATCCTAACCCATTCTTAAAGGCTCAATCACAGAAGTATTCCTTTTATTTTCAGGAGTTTTCCCTGAGTTACACCACATACCCCACCTAGGACCAATTCTCTATACCACGTATCATTTATCTCGGGACATTTTTTGTATTGTTGCCTTATTTTGTGGTTAACTTCCTTTGCATGGATATCTCAAGATCAGGGTGCTGAGTATGCCCTTTGCCCCTCTAGAACCATCCTCTACCCTTTTCCACTCTCTTTTGTAAACCAGGATGCTCACCTTTGTGGATTTTGTCAATGGACTCTTTTGTTCTCTGGTTTGGGGTAGAGTTTAACCAAGGACAATAACCAGCAGGAAATCAGAAGGTGTGAGGAGAGAGGGGGTATCTGTTGCCGGGTACCCTCCCTGCTGGTATACGTTTATCAGCATTCCTCTCATGAAGGCCACAACTCCTATCAGGTGGCTCTCTCTACAGCTACAGCCATAACCACAGTTACAGTTTGCCTTGGGTTCCAGTAACTGCTCTTTCTATTACTTCAGGGTTAGGGGTGGAGATGGCTCCCCAAGATTCCTAGCCCCACGGTGCTTCACCATCCCTGCTGGGTTCCCTTACCCCTGCCAACACTCTGTAAGTTGTCCCTTCATTAAACTCTCCTCAGTTACCATCTATTGCTTGTCAGCACCCTGACTGATAGGACAGCACTGTGGCTTTCGCCTCAATGTATTCCCACGGGTTATAGCTCAGTATGGCCCCCACAGCTTCTAGCTCACTGCGGGTACTTAGTAAGCATCTGCTGACGAAAGAAATGAAACCAAGCATGAATTATCAGACTTAAATAATGTCTTATATTTCACAGAAGAAAAAACGACTCTAGGAACTATGGTTCTTCAATCAATAAGACGATTCACCTTCAGCTAGTATTTATACATAACTAAATATAGTGTTTACTGTTTCCTTTGGTCTTATAGTGTCTCAGGCTTCCACTGAATCTGTATTTATAATACTAATCTATATTAAATATAGTTCATATACTTAAGCCCATTTCTTCTTCTGGGGAAAAAATTAGTTGGGTTAGTTATACTGAAATTTCCATTTTTTACTTCCTTTTTTCTCTTTTTCTTTATTTTTTTTTTCAATTAGGAATCCCTTTACAGATGCCCCCATCATACCAGACTCCACCCCTGTCCACTCCCAGGCCCTTTTCTGAACATGTTTATGAACACCTCAGACTGAGTGGTAAAAATTAAATAAGTCTGATAAATAGACAAGCTGTCAAACTCTTCAGAAAGTCCCAGTTTTTTCACCAGCTTATCTACTCCCTGTTCTACTGAATATCCAAGGTACGACGTGACATATGCCTATAGCACATGGGTGAGAAAGGAAGTGTGTTCGCTCTATGAAGCAGAGATGAGGAGATAAGTGTCCACAGATAACCTCAAGAACAGGTTAGAGAGGACTTCCTGAGCCCTGATCTTTCTAATGCGCAAAGACGGGCACCTCACTCGAGTTAACTCAGAGAGATGCAGGTAGTCTTCCTTCCTCAGGGGTCTTCCTTAATAAACATCGAGGTTAGGTTCTTCTGTGTTGTCTTTTAGACTCAGAAGATGGCCAAGGACCACGAAATACATGTTCCTTGGACCACGCTTGTTTGAGCAGCACCAATATCTGATTAGCATCCTGTTAGCATGACTACCATTGTTCACCAAGAAGAATGTCGCAATTTGTGAATTTCTAGCTAATATAGTCTGTGAAGAACCACCACTTGGTAGTTTGCTAGGTCAGTGGTTGATCGTGGTGGGTATGCCAGGGGCCTACTGTTCAAATCTTAACAGTAGTGCAGCCAGATTGAGAGTTATTACCATCAACCTCGAGGGATTTTTTTTTTTCTAAAGGCAAAATCATGTCAGCAAATGATTTTATCATTTTAGTCACTGTAGCATTGACCCTATGGGGGAGATTTTGGGATCTGTGGCTTCCATCCTAAAAATTCAGTGAGAAAGAGAAAAGAAATCACAGACTAACTCCAAATAATTTATTTTATGAGAAGAAATGATTCCTGATTAGTGACAAAGAACTATATACCAACTCTCTTCTGACAATGTATCCAATCTCATTTCTACTTTTCCCCAGGATGAAATTGTGAGGTGAAGCTGGATGGGTTTTTGAAAGGTAAATATAACAATCATTCTGAAATGTAGAGGGGTTAATCCTCTCTAGCTTCTGGACTTTATTGCATTTTGAGTGTATTTAGAGTTCAGATAGTCCTAGCCTACCCAGCCTCTGGAGATAACAAGTAAATAATCAAATGACCCAAATACGATTCACCCCAGAAATAAGGGGCTGGGAAGTGGTGAGCGGTACACAGCAGAGGCACGGGTGGGACAGAGTTTGAGCCTTAACATCATGGATTTCTTCACCGGTAGAGACGCCGACATGTGGCCCGGCAACAGGCTCATTTCTTCTTTACACATATACAAATGACAACCACCTATAATCCCTATGGTCAATCTTCAGGATTAAAAAAAAAAAATCGGAAACCATTTCTTCACGACAAGCAAAATGGTTTTAAAAGATAAGCAAAATAGATAAAGAAACACTTTACAATCCAAGCAACCACGAAGAGCTCAGGTTAACATCAGAACTGGGGAAATATCAGGACAATTTTGCAGCATTGAAGGAAGTCTTTGAGTTGAGTAATGGATTTAGAGACAGCTAGCATAGCTTTATGAAAGTGATACTTCGTGTACCTTACTAGTTGGAGTGCTTTAGAAGGCATTTACTGGCATAGAAAGAAAATGGAACACAATGGATGTCATGTAATTGTTAAAAAGCCATTGGATGCTGTTAACAATGAAGATTATTGGCTAAGACCACATCTATTGTGTAAGGTAAAATAGCTTGTTGGATTAAAAAATTGTTCAAAACCTGCAAAAAGTAGTGAATATTAATGGTAATTTTTTTTTTAACTGAAGAGAGGTTATCAGTAGGGTGAAATAATAGCTTGGAAAGGAAATGACAAATTGGAAGAATACACACAATCCAACCTCATTACATCTGACTATTGTGGTATCTTCTCTGACACCACGTACTAAATTTCCAGGTATTCTTAACCCTATTATGTTTACTGTCTCATAATAACCTTCTTTTCTGAAGAAGAGATGGAAAGAAAGGGGCATGTTTAACAGAATTCTATTCAGTGTGTTGACTGTTATTAGTGGAGTACAAATCCTTGACTTTTTCAACTTAGCTGTCTAAAAAATTACAAACACATATTTTCATCAGTCTGTAAAAGCGTCATACCCCAAATTCAATGCTATTTTTACCTATATTATTACTTCTTTATGTGTATAAAAACTGGGTTCAACAAATTATTATCAGGTGGTACATCTACAAACAGGCAAATTTGGCATTGCAGAAAGATCTGACTCCTTGTGCCTACCAAAAAGATTCTGGGGCTGCCTGTCTGGTTCAGTCTGTAAAGCGTGCAATTCTTGATCTGGGTCGTGAGTTCTAGCCCCATGCGTGGAGTTTACTTAGAATAAAAATAAAATAAAATAAAATAAAATAAAATAAAATAAAATAAAATAAAATAAAATAAAATAAAAGACTGCATGTGGTACCAATTCCTCTTAGGAAGTTTACACAAGTCAAAATGACCAACACTTTTTGCTGTATCCAATTCAATGATAAAAATATGGGTAGAATCTTCAAATCCATTTCTTTCACCTTGAGGATAGTATTTTTAGGATATACAAATCTGGTATGGTAAGGAGTTTGTTTTGTTTTGATGGATTATGGTAGAAGTCATATTTTCTGCAATCTGTCTTAAGCAACTTTTACAGAAATAATAAATGAAAACATAATTAAGATACATTCTACACTAGGCAAATGGATAAAAATGTTCTAAGTTACAATTTGATTGTAAGTTCATATCATAGTTTAAATTAGATTTAAAAAATTAAAAACCTTGTGAAACACTATTAAGTCTTCAGACTTATGGAATAGTGGTATCCACACTGACATGTATTATTGTCTATTAATGATGATAACCATTGTGACAACAGCAAATTGTAAAAAATTAATTTGTATACAATGGGTCCAATTCAGCAACTTGGATTTTTTAAAGAGTATCTTGAGTAAAGCACTTTCTTGTGGATAAACACTTATTCCTTTACATTTTTTCCAGTAACTATATTCGGCCATGTGTTTTGCTGGATATAAACTGGAGGAGCAATTACATTAGAGAATGGATTTCAGAGGCAAAATTATTAAAAGATGGAGGATAGCTGATGTTAAAAGAGCTCAGGGTATCCCAAGTATGATGGCAGTTATATGAATCTATAGATATGTTTAGAAATTCACAGAATTTGGGGCGCCTGGGTGGCTCAGCTGGTTGAGCATCTGTCTTCAGCTCAGGTCATGATCCCAGAATCCCAGAGTTCTGGGATAAAGCCCCGCATCGGGCTCCCTGCTCAGGGGGGAGTCTGCTTCTCCCTCTGCCCTTCATTCTGCTCAGGCTCTCTCTCACTCTCTCTCTCTCTCAAGTAAATAAATAAATAATATTTTTAAAAAAAAATAAAATAAAATAAAATTTATAAAACTGTACACCAAAAAAAGATCAGTTTTACTGTATGACAATTCAAACAATGAAAGTAATTTTTAAAAAATGTTACAATAACTTTCAATTTTAAAATAATTTTATAAACCATATAACAAATGGTTTAGTTTTTTTTAATGTTTGTGCTGACCTCTGAAGGATAAAATAAAACCTGTGGCAAGTAATAAAGGTTTATAAATAAATAGTAAATAGTGCTAAGACTATAAGGAACAAGGGGAAAATTTTTTTAATTAATTATTTTTTTTAAAGTAATCTGTACACCCAACGTGGGGCTTGAACTCATAACGCTGAGATCAAGAGTGGCGTGTTCTGACTAGCTAGCTAGGTGCTTCACAAGGAAAAATGTTCTAAAGTACATACCAAAAAATATGAAAGAACTGTGAAACCTCAGGCTCTGAGCTTTCTTTTTTCTTTTCTTTTTTTTAAATTTTACTTATTTATTTGACAGAGAGAGAGAGTACAAGCAGGGGGAGCAACAGTGGGAGGGGGAGAAGCAGGCTCCCTGCTGAGGAGGGAGCCTGATGCAGGACTGGATCCCAGGACCCTGAGATCATGACCTGAGCCAAAGGCAGATGCTTAAGCAACTGAACCACCCAGGCGCCCCAACTATGAGCTTTCTTGAGAGAGAATTCCAGGGCATAAACTTCTCATAGCCTCAAAACACAAGAATACCCTCCTAGGATTTACTAGTTGGAAGTAAATATTTCTCTCAGCTATTAATAAAAATAATTTAAAAATTATCTTTGCATCAAAGAATAAGAACTCGAAAGAAACTTAAGGAATCATTTGATTATCCTCAGGCAGGCATAAATAAAATATTATACCAAAGCTTTTTTTTTTTTTTTAAGTAAGATCCACACCCACTGTGGAGCCCAACCCAAGGCTTGAACTCACAATCCTGAGATCAACACCTGAACTGAAATCAAGAGTCAGATGCTTACCCGACTGAGCTGCCCACCCACCCCTAACCAAAGCTTTCAAATCTCTTTTAAAGATCTCCAAACACAGTGATTCCACAATGGCTACCAGTAAATATATTCGTGTGTTTTAATACTGGGCTGGGTTAAGTTGGGATATTTAGCTGTGTGTTTAGCTGACATAGTTCCAATGTTACATTTTTCCATCATCTATGATCTCAGAAAGAAGGCATGGAGAGCATCCTTCAAAATTCCTCCTCTAATCTCTATAGATGGTTTTAATGATATTAATTGGTCATCACTTTAGCTATTCTTCCTCGGGTTCAACAAACTTACGCTTTAACTATGTGCTATGCTTGTAGAAATGTCCATAAGACACTTCTGTCATAATATGTTCACTGGGGGTCCTACACATCCTGTGTATTTTAAAAAACAGTGACTAAAGTAGGTCCTGTACTCTTGTTAATACTCAGCCCCAGTCCTGAGGGTCAAGTGCTTCCTAAGCCATGCTTGCTCTGTTCCATTTTTTTTTCTTTTTTCTTTTTTCTTTTTTAAAGCAGTCTGGGAAGAAGGTAGGTGTTGTGTATACAAACCACATACAAATAGGCATCACGTAAGTGCAAAACCCTAATAGAGAGGCACCTGGTTCTTAGTTTGCTTTTTAGTTAATGAGGAAAGTGCAGGCAAGAATAGGACAAGAAGCCTTAAGTCAAGGACATAAAAGTGATAGAGAAGGAAACCTCCTCTAGGTGAGTCCCAGAGGAGTCACCATTCTCTTCCTATCAACATTGGGGTGGATGTATAGGCCCCTTTCTCTATAGCAGCAGAATAAAATAAAATGAATTTTATAATTAATAGCCATAAAAATTTTAAGACACAGAATTAAATGAGCAGCCCATTCTGGCGTTTGCACATATAAATAGGAACAGAAATAATCAGAGGTATAAAAATAAAGTTCACAAAGACACTCCACACTGGATTTCGAATTTCAAGTTTGAGACACCCGGAGACTGGAATTTCTCTGTAATTCATAGAAATGGCTATGTTGGCACGGCCAGCCTTGACCAACTTTAGATGTGGCCAAGACATGACCTAGAGGAGGCCCAGCAGATAGCTACTATCAGTGGTGAGAAAGAAGACCCCAAAGGGAACCAGAACAAGTCATTCTACAGTCTTACTGGCAGAATGGTTCAACCATTCTTTTCTTTTCTTTTTTTTTTTTTAAGATTTTGTATTTATTTATGTGGTAGAGAGAGAGAGAGCACAAGCAAGGGGAGCAGGAGGCAGAGGCAGAGGGAGAAGAAGGCTCCCCGCTGAGCAGGGAGCCTGATGCAGGGCTCGATCCCAGGACCCTGGGATCACGACCCTAGCCGAAGGCAGATGCTTAACTGACTGAGCCACCAAGGCACCCTGGGTTCATCCATTCTTTATCGTGTAAGGATTCATACTTGAGTTGTATGTTTATGTTATTTTTACTAACTGAAATATTATTCATTCCACAGTAGGTTTTATTTCTCCTCAAACGACTCTTTTGCAACCTTTAGAAAGCCCTATATTATGTTCCTTTTCATGTGCCTGAATTTGGTGGACCCAAGAGGGTAGACTTCTAAATCCTGTTGTTCAGAATATGTAAAAATATAAATAAATAAACACACCTCCGACAGGTCTATTACTGTTGAATGTGCCACGTGTCACCCAAGAATAGGAGTGAGACCTACTTTGCAAAGAAGTAGCTCTGTTCTAGAAACTACTCATTGAAACTCTTGTTTTGTATTGGGGGGGGGGGCTCCATAAAATTGCCATTATCAACTGCATAAGACAACATTGGTGGTGGTTGGGGGACTAGCCCCTATTTGAAAATCCTAGAAAAAGGTAAACCCTGTTAATTATGGGCCATCTGCACTCTCCCCTCTGCTTTCCTGACTGGAAGTAATTGGGTCCAAGGAGGAAACCAAACATCAATGGCTTACGTAAAGCAGAAGTCTTGCTAAGAATGTAACTGCCTAAATGATAATACAAACTCGTTGTTCAGTTTGTTATTTAAAGGCTGTGCATTATTCTATTAGCTTCAATTTGTCCTTTTTGCTTCTGTCATTTTTCTCTCCTGCACGGGCCTACCGTTCTGGCCATCCTCCCTGCACTACTGTCTGGGTTTCATCCCTCACAAGGACTCTGTGCCTGTCTCCCTGACAGGACCCATAACGCCCGTTAGGAACTAACTACTGCCTTGGTCTTGTCCAGTGGCAGTGTCTTCACCACAGATTTAACTGAGACAAAAGTAGTACCTTATGAACAATAGCTCAAAGTTGAAAACCAACTTGAGCATAAACATCTGAGTTAAGAAAAAATTATTAGAAGACAGGCCATACAGAGGTTAGGTAAAAACAGATAAGGCGGATGCTAGTGTTGCCCAAGCAAGGTTTTCTATGGAGAGATGCCTCCTATTTGGTGTAACTGAGCAAATTACTTAAAAAAAAAAAAAAAGCACCTTAAATTCACACTCAAAAGCAGGGGGATGAACTAATATTGAGAACAATTATGAAAGTGACTAAAAATTTCACTTTTCACCTGCTGCACAGGGGAGTTAATATCACGAAAATTTAAGCATAATGAAGTATTTGTCAAACAGTATTTTTTGCCATAGTGAGAAATCAATACCTTTAGTTTACAGAAACTAAAAACTTAAGGTGGTAGAATTAAGGGTTCTTTTCATTTTCCTCTTTATAGTTTTATGTATGTTCTAAATTTTCTGAAAAGAATTTTTAGAAAGAGAAAGATTAAAAACTAAAAAACTCTTTAGTACAGTTTTTCCTGCTGATTTAGTATCCCGTTCATGAAACAGAGCATAATAAACTCCAAGTCGCTAATTGATTTCATCATCAACATGTGGCTAGCGATGTGCTTAAGCAGTAACTGAAGTGAGCATGAGAAGTATATCTTACAGAAAGTAAGAATAATACTATGCCTGTATGCCCTGTCCATATGATCTCAAACCTAAAGGCATTTCAATATGTTTGAGTGACGCTGTTGTCGTTGTTGTTTACTTTTCATGTGGATTAATGATAGTATAGTTAAGTCCCAGTGGCCTAATGGATAAGGCACTGGTCTCCTAAGCCAGGGATTGTGGGTTCGAGTCCCAACTGGGGTGAAATGGTTTAACTGTGGGAGTGCTTTTTCATATCACCTATAAGGTAAAAACAAATACTATATGGATTTGTGATATTATACAGCTATCTGTATTTTGGTAATCATAAAAAAATGTTTAAATGTCAACATTATTATACATGTTATCCACTTCTCTACAACAGAATTTCTCAACCTTGGTACCTCTTGACATTTTAGGCTAGACAGTCTGTTGTGGGAGTGGGGAGGGCTGTTCTCTGCATTGCAGGATGTTAGCAGCATTTCTGGTTTTTTCCTGCTAAATGAGTACCCTGTTCATGAAACAGAGCATAATAACTCAAAGTCGCTAACTGATTTCATCAAGATGTGGCTAGCAAAGTGCTTAAATAATAACTGAAGTGAGAATGAGAAGTATATTTTACAGAAAATAAGAATAATACTATCTCGACCCACTGGATAACAGTTGTGACAACCAAAAATGTCTCCAGACATTGCCAAATGTCCCCTGGGGGCAAAAACCATCCCTGGTTAAGACCCACTGCTCTACAGTAACTTATTTCTATCCAAATATTTTGATTATCTTTTTAACCATTACCTATTACCATGGCTGCATTAATCATGCCATGATTCACACTGATCAAAATGATTAAAGAAATTACAGATTTACTCTGGCACTCCAGCACTTACGATCAGGCTATTAGACAAAGGCTGGTAATATTAAAGGAAAAAAAATTCCTATAATTACAAAAATAAGAGATTACATAAAAAGGAGCAAAGATTTGGGTTGTACACTGGAATCCAATCACATTCATTTGTTGAAGTGGTCTGAATGACTCAAAAGACATACAGCAGCTACTATGCGCTACAGCACAGCACGAAATATCAACACATTCTGAAAAGGAGAGATGTTGGTTCATGCGACAATACTGCGGATATTTAAGAAGAGATGTTAGTGACTCATCAGACACTCAGGCATGATTTTTTCCCTTAAATGTCACCTATCATTTTGTTATTGCCTTTTTTATTTAAACACATGTTCAGTGGCACCCACAATCAAAATTCTGTTGCAAAACTAATATTAAAATTGAATATCTTACTTGTCTTTCATTCAAATAAATAAGTAATCATAGTTAATAACGGAAATAATAAGTATTCTCGGCATCACCATTCATCTAGATTGTAGGTATTTTTATTTCATCACTGTGAATAGTAGATGGTCTTTTGTCTTTTCTAAATATCCCGATCCTCAAGAGATAAGTAAATATGACCCACAAGCAAAATAAAGTTTAAGAGGTTTTTTTTTTTTTCCAAATACACAGCCTCCATTTGTACTATTGTCCTCCAATTTCCTTTTTACATTAAAAAAGTGTGAATTTTAGAACTTACTTAATTTAAAATGACTCTTTCTAAAAAGAAAACACTGCAGTGGGATGCAGGGATTGCATCCACCCCAGCACGCCCCACCACTGTTCTTTGGAAGGCAATCACAGGACCCAGACATCAAGCTGTGGGGGAGATTCTTCCAAGCAACAGCATCTGGCTCTTTGGCAAACTGAACAAGCAGTTGCCCTGGTGGCTTTGGAGTTGCCTCTGGGTCTGTCACAGGGTAAGGCTGCGGATGGAGTGTCTGGATTCTCATCTCCTTTCATTTCGCCATCTTGCTCATATACCTTTTCGGCATCAAGAGACCCACTTTCTTCCGGAAAGGTAAATACTGCCCTCCTGAAGCCTCACGGATGTCTACGTAAACCCTGTTGTACTTCAGTAAATGTTCTTTTCCACTGCCCACATCCCTTACAAAAGTGTAAAAGCAAGCAAGCATTCTGGCAGCAGCAACACTAGCATTCTATTTCATACCCCACCTGCAGAGAGAATCAGAAATTAAATGTTCTATTTTCAGTCCTGGATATTTTAAGCCTGTATTTTCACCTTCCTTACTTGCAATAGATCTCTTTGCCAGTTAAATTTAATAAAGTCATATTTATAATATGAATAGCTACCTAATCTCACGGAAACTTTTTTTTTTTTTTCATTCTCAAGATCACACAATCTAAGCTGGTAAGGTGTTATAAAAACTAGAGGGGCTTAGTTTGAGGAATTTATGGCACTTTAAAATCATAAGTGGAACAAACAAACACCTTGAGCCCTAGAATCGGCAGCTCCAGAACAAAGGGGCTCTCATATCGTCTTAGCTGTGAAGGAAATTAAAAAGACCAAATTTGGACAGTAAAGAATGAGTGTTTGGATGTTTTTAGGATAAAAAAGCAATAATAACCTTCTGAATAATTTGAACCAAAGGCATTAATCAATATGGCCTCTCTACAGACCACAGGCTATGCATGGGTGCCATGACCCACAAATCATACTCAAGAGATAAAACACTACTGGCAAAGAAATGACTCAAAGACTAGTGGGCCCAAACAGACAGAGCAGTAACATTGCTTTACAAGAGGTAGCACTTAATTCCTCCTATTAGAGTTTACCAGCAAAAAAGAAGCTTTCTACACCGGCCACCTCTATGGAGACCCAGTTCTAATTTACCACTTGCTCACTACATTCAATTAACTCCATCAAGGATCTATGGGAAAATTCATGGCAATGATTCTCTTAAGAATAGGAAGCAAATTTAAAAAAGAGGAGGAGAGAATCATTACAGAAAAGGCTATTATTTTCACGGAAGCTGTTACTTTGTAAATCCTAAATTCAGAAAGAAATAAAACCCATCAACTTCGAGGACTGGCTAGTAGTGGAAGCTAAAAAGGTCAAAAACAAACAAATAAACTAAAATAACTATTCTAGACCAGAAAAAAAGGATTTAAAAAGTAAATAGTATTAGACTTACAAATATTTCTTTTTGCATCCTCTCTCTTTTTTTTTAATTAATTTTTTAAAATTTTAAGTTAACTCTACACCATACATGGAGCTGGAACTCACGACCCCAGGATCAAGAGTTGCACACTCTATGGACTGAGCCAGCCAGGCACCCCACTGTTTGCATTCTTAAAAATAAGACAAGAATGTAATGATGCTATACACACATACGGTCTCCACATCTTTTAGATACTGGCGAAAAGAAGGTTAAATACCAAGTTTTTATTTCTTCCAAAAAATAATCTTCTACTGGAATGCACATAATTTATCTAAACACATAATAAATTATACACTCAGTTGCCTTCTGATTTTATTCTTTGGAAACAAATTAAATTTGAACATTAAGAGTCATCTACTTTTGTCTGTTAACGCAAACAACTCCCGTAGCTTTCTCTAGGAACGCCGCTGGGGATGATCGACAACAAGTTCTTACAACTCTGAACAACCGACAAATCTCTTCAGGCTTAATTTTTGTCCCCAGTAATCTATACTCTGAAAAGCAGAAAAATCAAGAAAACTTCTGCCCTCAGATTTGGGATGGTACATTTTCCAGAAGAGAGTAGATAATGTAAACTTTTAGATCAAATGCTTATTATATAACTACCTGCCTCGGCTTTAAATGAGAAACAAAACAAAACAAAACAAAACCAAAAACTTAGTTCTTCGTCCTGAGCATGAATCTCCAGATATAATCAACTCCGGACAACTGCATAATATATGGTAGGATCCCAAATATGTTTGCTGATTGAGGAAATGAATGAATGAATGTGAGTTACAATCAACTTTTTAAAAAATACATGTACTCTGGAGACTTCTTAGATTGAAAATCACAAATTTAGAGAAATCAGAGACTTCAATGAAAAATTCTGCACATGAAAAAGAAATAGATTTATCCATCCTGCCATGTATGAATAAATTGGTTAATCAACCACATTGATCCAAATGTGCAATCAGATTTAAGATGCTATAGCAGTCCCTCCTTAACTGCAGGGGATATGTTCCAGGACCCCCAGCGGATGCCTGAAACCACAGATAGTACTGAACCCTATGTATACTATGTTTTTTCCTACGCCTATATACCTATGATAAAGTTTAATTCATAAATTAGGCACGGTAAGAGATTAACAGTAACTAATAATAAAAGAACAATTATGACAATATACTGTAATAAAAATTACGTGAATGTTGTTTCTCTCTCTCAAAATATCTTACTGTACTAAATTCACTCTTCTTGTGACGATAGAAAGTGATAAAACGCCTTGGAACTGAGATGACGTGAGATAAATTACGTAAGCCCTGTGACATAGCGTTAGGCTACTATTGACTCTCTGATGGGCCAGACGGGAGATCATCTGCTTCCACACCACAGTTGACCTTGGGTAACTGAAACTGCATAAAGTGTGACACCACGGATAATGGGTACTATTGTATAGTCTAGTGGGACATTGTTTTGCTTTTACTGGAATGTTTTCATTGGGATTCTAGAGTTGATTGAGATTTATCTACCCAATGTCAACTATCAGGATATTTTTAAATATTTCTTAATGATAATGGAATTGTTTCATTTCCCTCCAAGTGTTTTATCACAGACATAGGTTTACTTGAGGGGACCTATTCCTTGGTGAATACCTAGTTTCTACAGAATGTTTCTGTTAGAAAAAATAGCAAGGCCTTTGTTACTTCTGTTTTTTCCTGAAATAATAGGAAAAGGTCAGGATAAACTTAGGGCCATGATTCTGTTGATACTCAATATCTATGAACTATGCCTGTTTCTTCTGTTTCTGTGATGTATTTTGTGCATTAATTACAAGAGGGCACAACCAGAAACTGCTTTTCTGAAAGTAACCTAGAACATACCATCTACTTTGGGTGTGGTCTCTGTGTCCCTTCCGTGGTGACTATCATATTCAGGAGCTAAATATTGGAAGCGATTATATCTTAGACTTTTTGCTTGTTCATTAGTTGAATAAGCTGCCAGAAAATTGCCATTTAGGCTAAGACCTACTGTCTGTTGCTGAACTAGCTTAAATGGTTTTCAATAAATGATTAGGAATGTCATTATTGGGTGGCTATCCAAAGTCACATACATGCTAATAAAGATGCCTCCAGCATCCACAGGTCAAATGCCAAGAAACAGATCCACGAATACAAGTTAGTCTATTTGTCATTCCTATGCTCTTTGGCAAGTATGACATCTCAGGTTCAAACTATCCCATGAAGAAAACCACTTCTAGGTGTAGAGACCTAGCCTCTCCCTTGATAGCGGACACACACAGCCTCACTACCAACAGAAACCAAGATTTGCTTGATAAAAAGTAACTGGAGGACTTCAACTTTTGCAATATGAAAAAGGCAGTTGAGAGGAACAGGAAAAGCTCTAGATACACCACAGCAAATGAAGTGGGGAAATAGGAGAAAGTTCCTAGACCATGCCAAGTAGCCAATAGCTGGCTTTTACCAAAGGGAGGTTTCGATGCTCTAGAGGTCCACCGGTCCTGAGGGAGGGAGAGGAGGAGCCTGCGCTTCAGGGGAAAACTCCAGGTCAGCTTGTCTTCAGAAGCTTTGAGAGCCTCCCTAACCCGTGGGCAGAATCACAAAAAAATGGCAAGTCTGCAGGAAGTCTGTAGATGAAAAGAGGGAAAGAAGAGGGAAAGTGGGGTGGGACAAGGCTGGCACAGGGTCACTGAGGGCTGCAGAAGGAAGTGTGCATTTGTGGAAGGAACTTTCCTGTGAGGCTATCCCTCAAGGGAAAGGGATGTATTCAGGTGGGCCTTGGAGACAGGGGTGCTTCACTCTCCCTCCACAGAATGCGTTTCTGTGCGGTTCTCGCCCCTCAGTATCTCTCTCCGTGGCGTTGCGCTTGGCTGGCCAATACGAGAAGCCTCCAGAATTCCCCGAAGGAGCGCGCCCCCCACCAACCTTTTGGTGAAGGGAGGTGACCGCCTCGTGTGAAAGTGCCTGTTAGCCTGCAGCCGTGCCCTAGCTCACATTGGGGGAAGGGAGTGATATCGATGGAGGGGCACTCCCTCCTCCCCCTGCTCCTAGCCTGCGTTGGGAAGCTGCCCTGGGGAAGGGCCAGGGGCAGAGCGGGTTCCGCGGGCTGCAGAACGTCAAGCCTCAGGCGCCTAGCCCTTCTCGGGCACCAAAGCCCCTCTTACTCCTAAAGACCCAACCTGAGATTTGCCCCATCCTCAACCTGTACCTGCCCCCGGGGCCTGGCTACCGCGGGGCTGACCAAGGGCAGATCGCACCCTCGAGTCCTCGAGCCGCGGGAGCGCCGGGCCACGCCTGGCACAAGGCGCCGCCGCACCTCCCGCGTCAAGGCTTGGGACCCCGGGGTCTCCCCTTCCCGCGCTGGCTCCGGCAGCTCGCCGGCCCGGGTTCGAGGCGGCCGGGTCGAGGCCTGACTTGGCCGCGCCTGGCCGAGAAAAGAAAAAGCCGAGAGGAGGCTGCCTACTCCTCCCCATCTCCTAGCCTGGAGTCCGGGCGTGCTCGAACCTAGGGAAGATCGAGATCCCCCCTTCAACACACACGCACGCGCGAACACACACACACACACATACACACACACACGGAGACACAGGAGCGCGCGCACACGCATACACGCACGCTTTGCTCTCCGGGCCGGAGTTGCAGAGGGGGCGCTTTGTAAAACTTGGATTCGCCGGATGACCATTTGCTCCCAGACGTCCCCACCACACTCTCAATTTTAAGTTCTTTCCTCCCCCCGCCCCTACGACCTTTCCGTAAGTGAATCAAAGCAGAACCCAGACTCCGAGGCAGCCCAGTCCCTTTTGGTAAACTTCTTACACGTACCAGGTAGCCCTGGGTCTCCAAACCCTCCAGCGCGTAGGGGCCGCGGCTGCCCTTGCCAGGCTCCGCGCACAGGCGGGAGGGCGCGAGGGCGCGAGGTGTTCGCGGAGACACCCGCAGCCAGGGCGCCTCCGGCCGGGCGGCGCTGCCCCGGACTGTGCAACCCGCGGGAAGGGGCGCCTGGCCCTGCGCCTCATTTGCCCGACACTAGCCCGCCTGATCACAGCCGGTCCAGGCGCTTGCTTAAGAAACCCAAATTAAAGAGTGGGTGAATTGGGAAGGAGGGAGCCGGGGAGTTTGCACCATGTATCTCAGGTATGAGCACTTCTCACTGACATTGATGCAACTGCATTAGAGTTAATGGCAGCAGCCTGCTTCTCATTATTAATTGTCTTTGTGTTTGGATAAAGTATGTAATCTTCTTCTCAACCACACCATTAAAATAGGTTGCCTTTTCAATTAAGAACTGTCGTGAGCACAGCAGTCAATTTTCCTAATGAAGATGCATTATATTTTCACATTTTTTTAAATAATGGAAAATCCTAGGTTTTCATTAAGACGCGATTACAGAGAAATACAAGAGAGTTTCTCTAAAATTTATGCGCTAGTGTAATGCATTAAACGCCAGGCTTTTAAATAAATTGAAATTTCTGCAGATAAAAGAAAAGAATGAGTAGCAAATATGCTCAAATCGCTTCATTCAGATTTTAAAAAGCAAACACGATGAGTTCTTTTTTTGAAAACGCATTTAACAGATACAACAATAAAAACAAGTCAGTGAATGTCTGAAAATACACCTATAAACTTTTTGGGGGAATCTCTTCTAGCTTAGAGATGATTTGTAGATCTTAAACTAGAATGGTGGTGTTTGCTGAAAATGCACTATGCCCATTTAGATAATGTGCAGTTTTTGAATAAATACCTCAGCTTGATCATTAAGAAGCAAAAAAATGTCTGGGCTGTGCACCTACAATTAGTTTTTGTTTATTTGCTTCCCTCCTTGCTTTCATTTTTCTTCCTTAAAAAAAAAAAAGACAAATTGAAAGCTAGTGAATCTGGTAGAACTGTTGAAAATTCTATGCTTTCGTGATAGGCAACTTTTCAACTGTAAGAAAATTAAAATCGCAAAATTGTAATACTGAAGTTTTAAAATCAGTTGGAAATATTCATTCCTAGATGTGAAAGTGGAAAGTTTGCATCCATGAACAAAAATTAAAAATGTGTTATTCATTTCTAATCTTGGGAATTTTTGAGCTTGTCCTGAAAAGGATCTGTCAAGATCTATGTTTTCTTTGTTAATAAAAAATTTAAGTTACTATCTTTTGCATATGAAATACTGTTTTAGACAAACAATTCCTCTTTTTTTTTCCTCTCCCATTCAGTGTGAATACCTTCATAGGAGCCACATTTGAGAGTACTGTTTGAGGAAAAAAAATAAGTCAAATTCTTCTAAATAGAAGAAAAAAGTTCCCAACAACAGCCAGACTTTTTTCTTTGTAAGACAACATCACTTGTTTTTTTTTTTTTTTTTTTTTTTTTTTGCGGACATGATCTTTCCAGGTTTTAGGTGTTAGGTCTTTTAAAAATTGAACTCTTTTTTAATCAACCAGCCCCTCAAAATGATCTGCAAAGAGTGGGAAATTAGATTTTCGATTAAAACCTTATCCCATCTCGAAGGATTACTTTATATTGATTCTTAAATATGGCTACAATTGATGGGCTCTAATTAAAAATCCAAAGGAAAAGTCTGTCGTGCCCATATAAAAGAAGCTTTTCATATACGGGAAATAAAGCTTGTAAAAGGTTACAAATAAAAGATTAGAGATTTATCCAAACTAGTTTAAAGCTTCACTGCGGTTTTCTTTTCTTCTTTTTTCCTTTTCTTACAAAACCATTCCTGGGCCCTTTTTCCCCCACTTTTAAATGAAGTTTGCAAACAGGCAAGATATTGGACTGTAATGGTTGTTTTATATCAGCTCTGTAAGCTCAAGGCTACTGCCTGCAGTAGAAGTGATTTCAAGGAAAGTTCCGAACAGAAGATGAAAATTATATAAACTGACAGCTACCACCCTTCATCAATCCATCCACATTCCATCCACACCTTCCTAACACACACCCACATCCACACTCACACCCCTCATGTTGCTCTCCGTCTCTCACACTCACAGGAGCCCTTCCTATCCCCCACCCTAACCTTGCTCTGCACACACCCTTGGTCCCCACATGCTCAGGGACAGAAGCAGAGCTCCCAGCTCACATTCAGCTCATAAATGTCTCCCAGCCCCACATCTCGCACTTGTCACACAATCTTAATCCGTTTCATTCCGGAACAACACGGTCCTCTTTTCCTCTTTTCTGCATTTGGAATTTGCCTCCTACTCTTTTATCAAGACAGCACAATCCTATCTTTGAAGTTGTTTCTTTCTCTCTTACCCTCTTTTCTGAGGCAGTCGTAATGCAGGGAATAAGCAACCCAAGCTTAATTCACAAGTGATCTATTGCCTTCTGTTTCCCTCCAAATTCTGCCTGCATTGCCAATCTTTAACCCTCGTTAAAAAATTAATTAAAGTTAATCTTGTCAAAGTTTTTAATAAAGACATATCTAAAAACCTAATGAAAAATGACTTCTTTCTAAATATCGTGGCAGTTCTAAGGCAAGATGTGGTCCCCTACTGTCCACTGAATCGCTGAAAAGATTGGAAATTAATCTTCATATTTCTGAAGTGTTCAGGGAGTCTAACTGGCTCCTTTCCCCCGAGAGGCTGTGTTCTCACGGAATATGGGTTTTGTTCTTCTTTTTTAATTAGCTTGGAAGAATCCTGAAATCTTTCTCCTTTCTCTTCTCACTCCTCCTTCCCCCCCCCCCACGCACACACAAGCACCATAGTTAATAAACTTGGAGGAAAGTTTGGAATATTTTAAACTGGCCTGGCATGTGGGGTGGAGAAAGTAAATCCACCTAGCCTGAGACATAAATTTAGATTGCAAAATATGAATATCGGCCATATTTTGGAAACTACATGCAAGCTCTGACAAATAATTTAATTCCCTGTGTACTGGTTTTCTTAATTTAGCTTCTGAAGACTTATATCTCATATTCATAGCAAGATAATTGTACTCATGGCAATTAAAAACCACCCACTTGTTAATGAAAATTACTTAAAAACACAAAGCATGCTACCTACCATAAGTCAGACTTATGGAAAAAATTTTAAAGACACAGGATGTAGAGGGAAAAAAGTTAAATATGAACAGAGAAAATACAATGACTACATAGTAAGTATATTGGAAGTTCAAGGACTTACTGAAAATCGGGAGTTAGACTTTTCATCCAAGGAGTCTTTCTCCCACCAAGCCTTTACCGTTTTCAGTACAACAGCCCAACCCCCCCTCTCCCCCAAGCCAGTGGCTTTTGTCCTGACCTAGAGTAGGGTTTGTGGGGACTGTACCTGTGCCGGGCTGTCTGCAATTTCCAAATTGACAAGAGGAGACTGGAGGATAAAGAGCATGTTCTTACAGGTGAAGAGCAATTTTGCAACTTTTCCAGGAGACACCCAGGAGAAAGCTTTCTTGCTACCAACTGCTGCAGAGTCTGGGCAGAATTCCTCTAGAAAGAAAAAGAAAGTCTTTTTTTTTTTTTTTTTTTTACCCCTGTCTGCTTCTGTCTCTAGTTCTCTTTCTCCTCTCTGTCTCTCTCTGTCTCTCTCTCTCTCTCCCTCTCTCCCTCTCCGTCTCTCTCTCTCTCTCTCAGATCCAATCTTTTAAGAGCTTCAGCACATTGCTAAGCTAAAGGGAAATTCTCTTTGATAAAGCGGCGTTTCCAGCTTCTGGGTTTTAAAACCTAAATCTATATTCAAATCTGGCTGAAGGTGTGTTCTGGGATTTATGAAAGCCTCTTAAAGGGGTAAATTTACCAAACCGTGACAAAATCATCACAATCTTACTTTAGACATCTGAAGTGGATGAGAATTTTAAAGAGACCCTTGTTTATTTAACACTGTCCATTTCCAACTCGTGGTTTATTGGTCCTGCATTTCTGCGAAGTTATTAGACTAAAGGGCAAAGGAGAAGCGAGAGCTGTCTGCTCCCAGCCGCTGTAAAGGGAAAAGCCCTCCCACGCCCCACGGCGCCGAAATCTGCCCCTGTTGTACAGAACCCGGGAATTCAGCTGCCCCCGCCAACTGAGAGGACACCGCAAACCTCTACGTAGGTCTTGAGGGTTTTCCCACAACACTGGACCCCACAGCTGATAGATCTCCCAGTCTAAACTGCTTACTTCGTGGAGATCACGAGTGCGTGTTCGGATATTTCTCCACCCCCCACCCCCACTGTCCCCAAGGCCTCCCTCCGGCTTTCGCCTCCGCCAGACGCACAACGTCCATTTTTCTTTTTCGTTCTTTGACGCTTTAAACATCGTTGCAATCAAACTGGGAGAAACACTGTCTTTTCTCGGGGTAGGAAGGAGGCTCTGGTTCAGGGGATCTGGGTGGATTTGCCCTTCTTTCACCGAAAGTACCGTGACTCTGGCCAAGTGCTCCCAACCAAAGGGCCAGACAGCCTAGGGCATTTGTCGCTCTCCCCTCCCTCCCCCAATTAACGGCGGGGGGGGGGGGGGTGGGCAGTCGCCAGGTGTTTCAGTACAGTGGGGGCGGGGTGAGAAAAAAAAGGTCTGTACTCACCCTCCCCCCCCAGCCCGGGACCCCAGAAAGTCGCGACTCCTGGGAACGCGACAGCCAGCGGGTCTCTTCGGACTGGAGCGGGCGCTGAGGGCTCGGGAGTTGCTGGGCAGACTCGGGGCCGCTGGGGGCTCGCTGGGACGCGGGGGCCCAAAGCTCTAGAGACACCTGCGAGGCTGGCCACGGCCGCCGAGTGCCCAGCCCCAGGCCGAGCCGGAGCCGGAGCCCAGCCGGGCTGGCGAGCGCTTGCTGCCTCGTGCGCACTCCCGTAATTCGTTAATTGCTGTAAATCCCAAGGACGGCCACATTTGATTACACATACAGTATAAGAACCGACAACAAAGCGACGAATTAATTACCAACTTCATTAACATAGGTCCCCAAATTAAAGGCAGCGAGCTGTTTCTTTGGGCCCACTTGCCGTGGCGGTGGTGGTGGTGGCGGTTGAAGGGGGAGGGTTTTAGAAAGAGATTTTATTTTTCTTCTCCAGAACTGGGAGTTGTGAGGGAAGAAATGTCCTCTGCTCCCCCCACCCACCACTCACACACCCTCAGCCGGTCCCCTTGTGCACACCCCCCCCCCCCCGCCCATTCTGCTTCTGCTTTTCTACGGACTCGGATCGGTTTGAAAGCTGTCGGGTCCCGCTCTCTGTGCCAGGCATTAAAGTTATGCTGGGGTTCGCTCTCTGGCTCACGTCCCCTGGTGCCGCCACTCTCCCGCCTCCGGGCTCTCAGCCCTCGGCTCGGACCGCGCGGGCTGTTAGCTCCGGGCCCCGCCGGCGGGCATTGAGTGGCGTTTGTTTTAACGCGGAAACTGTTTCCAGCGCGGGCCTCCTGCATTCGCTCCCTCCCCGAGTGTTCAGCCAGACCACTCTTCCATCCCCGAATCCTAACTTGGCTCTTGTTGTCTCCCCAAACCGGCCCTGGGGTTAGATTCCCCGGCTCGTGTTCTTTGCAGCCTGCCTTGGGCTGTTTCAAACTCTAAAAACCCTGCGCGGATACCAGGAGTCCGAGTCTCTCGCTTCTGGGACCAGGGAATATTTATAAGGGCGCAACGAGTTGGAGAGACACTGAGTTTTTGAAAATAGTTTGTTGTTGGACTTGTGTTATCTGTCTTTCTCTTGCCTACACGCCCACACCTCACTCCTAGGCCTCCTTCTCTTACCCTTTCTGGCCCTCAGTGTGGTTAAAACCGCACAGTGGTGGTTTTAGGCTTCAGCCTGACTTGTTTATTGCTTTGATCTACACGCTTCCTGCCGGCGTTGAATGCGGTAACCCAGTTACCTCCACCCGCAATCTTCTCCAGCATTCACGTAAATATGTTTATCTTTCCATCTTATTGTATGGGTTTCCTTTCTCCCCTTCCCTAAAATCAAAACAAAACAAAAGGGGGGGTTGGGAGGAAAGGAAGGAAAAGAGGAAAAGGAGAAGAAAGGTAAGGGAGGCCTCCCTGTCCATCATTTTAATTATACAATTAGTTCACATGCTCCGGCCCATAATGTATATTTTAAGCGGAGCCCAGTGTCTTTCAAGAACATTCTGGTAATGTCGGAGGCCTGGATTTGTTGCCTGCTCGTCCCCCCGTGCAGCAGCGGCCTGTTTTCCTCCCCCTGTTGTGTGTTTTTATTATTTTCCCTCTGGCTTAGATGTGTCAATCATTCTCTCCCTGCCATTGGTTGGAGAGTTTGCGTCAAAAAGTTGCCAGAGAGGCGCTTTCTCAGCAAATCTCCCTGAGAGCGGAACCGACCTCAGCTCCAACTCAGCCTCCACTGTTATTAAAAATAAAAAATCGCTAGAGCAGCCCTCATCACGTCTACTTTGTATGTATCACAGAGGGACCCACGCGTGTTTCGAACTCAAGCTACTTTCCTCATTCTCTATTTAAATTTTTTTTTCGTTGTTTGACTTTTAATGGAGGGGTGAAGACTGCAAGATTTCTAACTCAATACTCTTGATTTCTTCTAGGATAGCGGGCTATTTGGAATTTTGAAGGATAATTTAATTTTTTTCTAACTTCCCATGCGGCTGTAAGGTAAGTGTCCGTCTGTCTCGTCTGCCTGTCTATATCCATGTGTCCCTCTGACTGCCATCGCCCCGGTACTTCCAATAGACCGACTGATAACACACTTCTGCGAACGTGGAGTTCTTCTGAAGCATGCTGTATTTTTCTCCCTCGTAAATTTTTTAGGTGTAGTAAGGATCATTGCGAAAAATGTATGATCTGGAGGTGAGGGCGGGAGTGGGAGGAGGAGAGGCAGCGCGCTCCTGGGGTCGCCGCTTCCGCCAAACGTCGTGGAAACCCTGCGAGGCTAATGTGGGGTGTTTTGGACGGGTTTTGTTTGTGGTTTTGTTCTATGTCAACGCCCATTTCTCCCTGCTATTTTGCGTTTGGGCCCTCAGATGTGGTTGGGTCATTTGCACTGATCTCAAGGACATTTTCGGAGACAGAGACAAAAAGATGCAGATGCAGCTAGATGGATGGATAATAATGATGATGATAAGATAGGCGTCTTCTAGGGCCGGCGTGCCCGAAGCCCGACTAGCTCTCGGATCGGCGGGTCAGGACGGTCGCAGCTCGAGCCCCCTGCCTGCCCCTAATGAACGTGAGAGGAAACCCGAGCGGATAACCTAAGAGGCGTGGAGCGGCTGGGAGCTCGTCCGCCCCGCGCTCGCTGCTCTCTTTCCCGCCCCCTTTCCCCAGAGCCAAGAGCAGCTCACCAAGATTTGCCTTCCGTTCTCGGCCTCATCCAGGGGCCACCAGGTCTCCTTTTCCTTTTTGATCACCACTTTTCTCCCCCCGAAGTAACCTGGGAGGGCAGTGACTCCCCCATCCCCGGTTGCCGTGGTGCCAGACCCGGGCCGCCAGGCCGATGAGAGCAGGAAAGTCGTTTTGCTATGTGACTTAGCCCGGGATGGTTCCGGGCCCGCCCGGTGCAGCCCTCCGCATACACCTGGGGCTGGCAGAAGTGTCGGTGAGTGGCCCCTGCACCGCCCGAGGCCGCGGCGGGGCCGGAGACAGAAATCCTTACATTGGTGAAGGCGGCCCCTCGGCGGTTCTGGACCGTGGGCAGGGCCGGGGCCTGCGTGCGCCCTCGCACGCTCCCCTCCCGGGCTCGGGGACAACCGGGTGTCGTGGGGCCGGGCCGGACTGGGGTCTAGGGGTGCCCTGAGGCCCAGCCTCCGTTCTCGGTCCACCCAGGGAGGACCATCAGGTCTCCGCCAGCAGCCTGCCTTGGCGACGTGTCACGCCGCCAACTCCAAAAAAGTCTTCGTGTTGATGCATTCAAGTGGCTCTTGAAATCACAGTCCGATTTCGGAACACATTTTTTGAAATCCAAGTCCCCCGTCAGAACTCCACCGAGTTGGCTTTTTAAACTCCTTTACAGACCGAAGTGGGGTGTGGGGACAGAAGGCCGAGCTGCGTTGACCCTGGAGTGGTGGATGATTTGGGGAGGGGACGGGGAAGTCGCTCCTTGAAATCCTCCCTTCCGTCCTAGAGCTTCGGGGTCAGGATTTCTTCCGCTCTTCGGGACTTTTCCAGGCACCAAAAGTTATTAGTACAGGAGACGAGTTGGAGAGGAAACTCCTCCCCCCAAAGGAAGGTAGACACCCAGACCTCTCCTCACAGAGCTAACACTGGGGCTTTCTCCTCACCATAATTAATAGTCAAGGCCAACCCTTTTGGCACGTTTCTGCCTCCCTCCCTCGCGGGTGGCAGCGCTGTTCGATTCCCTGAGGCCAGAAACTTTCACTGGAGTTCGCCGGAGAGGGAGGCCCGCGCCGGCTGTTTTCCCGGTGCCCACATCGTTCCTCTTTCTTTCTCTCCTCTTGCTCTTCGCTGTCTTCCGAGCCACAGGCCAGTCGCCAGTCCTTGTAGTTTTGTTTCTTTTCCATCATGCAGAAAATTAATCAGCCCGGACGAGAAGCAGAGCTGAGCACGGCGGCCTGTAATTAAGGGACGTGTGCCCCTCGGATTATCTCGTTAGTTTATCAAGAAAACATTTATTATAATTAATTCTTGGACGAGGTAATTATTATCGAGCGAGGACACAGCAACTGGTAGATGGGCTCCTTGGAAGAAGAAAAACACACACACACAAGGGGGGGGGGAGATGCGGGGGAGGGAGGAAGAGCGACAGATTGCACGAATTGACCGTTAGTTATAAGGCGGCGCGGGCCGGGGCGGGCAGTGGAGCCGGACCCGGGGCGTCAGGACTGCGGGGCTGCCGGGCAGGGACGCAGAACCCAGGCACTCGCGCCCGGAGGTGCGGGCGCCCACCGGCTGCGGGGACTCGCCGGAAGACCGTCACCCGCTCCCGTAGGTAGGAGTTCTCCAGTGGCCACCTCAGGGGCAATCATATTGAAGCTTATATTTTTGAAAGGATATTTGTTTCCCCTTCTGGGCTCGGCTTAGAGAGGAAGGGAGAAAGGTGTTCTTTGGGAGCTTTGAAAGTTAGATGGAGGGGCCCATGGCCTCTTCTTTGGAGAGTGCGTACCTAGGCCGGCTGCTGAGAGGACTTTGTTTTGGGGGTACTTTTCTTTTAGAGATGCAAAAACATTTTATCCCTAAATTTTAGTGATTTTTGCGATGGTAAGGGCAAAGGAGCTCCAAGAAGGATCTTTGCCTGGTGCTTCCTATCCGTTACTGTTTTTTATGTTGGAATGTGCCACTTTCTGAATCAGTCTTTTCTAATTGGGTGAGAGCTCTACATGTAAGAACAATTCCGTATTTCTCATGTGTACATCTGCTGTGATTTTAGTTTTTTCTATAGTAGTTTAGAACTTTCCAACATAGTAAGATTGTATTAAACAAGAGAGAACTCCAGCTTAGAGGCTATTTAGACCAATAAAATGACTGTATTTTGAAGCAATATTATTTTCACAGCTGCCAAACAACTATGTCTTGAAAAGAGAGCAGAAAATATCAACGCTTTGTTATAGCAGCAACTAAATTAGTTTTGCTGATAAGAAGGTACAAATACCTCAGAGAAGGGTATTTATAAAATTACGCTGAATTAGATCTGAGGGTGGAAAAGCATGATTTTTGTGCTATGAATTTAAATGAGGAAGAAGTTGCAGTCACTGAGTTACATTTGTGGAATTTTGTGTCTTGACTTCTAAAGCAACGTAAATATGAAAATCCAATCCTGAAAACTCAGTAGGACCTTTGTCAAAGTAAGAGGGAACTTCTCCTAATCTTGTATCCGCCATTTTGAAGCAATCTCTCATAGTGTCAAAGTTGCAAAGTAGAGATCCTTGCAGGATAAGTGCCATTTTTCAGGGAAATAAAAGCCAGACTTAAAAACTGCCAGCCCATATTAACATCCATTTTGGATCCCTTTGCTTGGGGCAGTGAGAGACACTCAGCTGAAGAAAGTAAATAACTTTTCTTTTTCTTCCTTTCTTTTGCCTCCCTGAGCTCTTTTTCTTATAGGATTGTAGGAAACTTGAAAGGTAGGGAGAAATTCTATTAGTTTCACAACTTTGGGTGTTTGCGTGTCTACTTCCTTCAAAACTAAAATGTGCAAAAGGCAGCCGGAATTAATAAGAAACTCTGCTCTAGTTGCTGAGGACCCAAATGTCTGAAAATTTGCCTCCCGCAGGATCTGCAGCCTCCACAGCATCAAAATCAACATGGAAGCGGCTTGCAGTACAAATGCACACCCTCTCTCCTTGCAAATGTGGGAGCCTGTCATTATCTGATTGGTGGGATTCTAACCTCAGAATTTCTAGCAAACCTCAGGCCAATCTTTAAGACTTTTTTTTTTTGACAGTATGTTTAAATATTTGATGGGTGTCGATTAAAAGTTAAATACTTGTTTGTTTAGCTTTAGTTCTTCAGACACATAATCAAGGTCCTCCAAAACCTTAATAAATTAGTTTTACCTCAAAATCTAATTACCCAGACTACTAATTAGGTGAAAATGATTACTGGAAATGACTTCAAATGTGGAGTAATAGCCGTTGAGCAGTTTTCTCAAGTTTGTCGATTAGCAAGTTGGTATTTTAGAATGTTAAATGCACTGACATTTTAGGTTCACAGCAGTTAAAAGTGGTAAAAAGCTAAGGTAATTAAAATTTGCCTTGGAAAGGCAACAGTCTGGGGAGAGGTAGATTTCTTGAATTGTTTCTTTGTTTCTCACCAATGGGCTTTGTTATCAGCATTATTTATTTAGCCAAAGAGTTCTTTGTCTCTGCAAATGGCCCCAATCAAGTTTTGTTTGAGACAATTAGCTAGTGCCAGCCAATGAGTCCTATGCAAATGTAGGGATAGGAATGCAATGTGTGCATTTGAAGGCGCGGGGTTTTGTTCTTCGGGGAAGGCAGATTGTAATTGCTTTCTTCTGGTACTTTTTTTTTTTTAAGTTTAGGGTGGGGGTGGGGAAGACAGGTTTATCTGGTCTCTCTCCATCCCCTCTAGTTCCAGAGCAGCTGGGGGTGGGGGTGGGGGGTGGGTTGCAAGTCCTTTAAAAGCCTCTACCTTGCATAGCCCAGGGTCTTTTTGAGTTAGTGGTGGAACGTGTAAGGGCTGCCGCCTGCGAAGCAGTAAACCAGCACCTCTATTTGTTTGTTTGCTTTGTCCATAGTTCAACCGCTCCCAACCCACACACCAAGGACCCTGAATCTGTCCACTCCCGGCGAAGCGAGACCTTCCGGCTGGGTCCCCCCAATTTGGGCCGATTTTGCGCCTCCAAACAACCTTAGCATGATGTCTTATCTTAAGCAACCGCCTTACGCAGTCAATGGGCTGAGTCTGACCACTTCGGGCATGGACTTGCTGCACCCTTCGGTGGGCTACCCGGGTAAGTGAGCCTCGCGGCACTCCTGCCCCGCCTTTCCCCATGCCCGCCCCTCGGGGATGTGACACCCTTTCCCTCGGAGCACTGGGGCTGACGGTCCTGCTGCCCCAGTCCAGCTCCAGGCGTGGTGTCCCCACTGGGTTTTCCTTCTAAGAAGCAGCTCAGAGCCACAGGGCATTTACCGGCCGGAGGGAAGAACGGGGGCTGGAGGGAGTAGGTGGATCCCACAACACTTGCAGAAACTCACAAAGCTTTATTCTTAATTGGAGTGTATGGGGGGGGGGGGACACACTGCAGTGCGGGGGTCAGCGGGGGTGGGGGGGGTTACTGCCTCCGCCCATATCTCAAAGCCCAGGTGTTCGTAAGTGCCCTCTTGTAGAAGCTGGGTCTCTCCTCCTAAAGTCTCCCCACCACGCCTGGGGCTTCCCCTCTGACCTCCAGGCCCTATTCCTCTAATCCCTAGAGGTGATTTACCCAGGGTATGGGTGCTTTCCTTTCTGGTCAGATCTGTTTTTGCTTTTTTGTTTTTGTTTTTGTTTTTAAATCCTCGTAGAAGTTTCAAATATGCCCCCATTTTAAAGATGGAGGGACAAAGGCCCTTGGAGTCCTGAAAACCAGGATCTCGAGCAGGATCGAGATTTCTCCCCATCAGTCCAAACTGTGGGTCCTGGGGATCCTTTGACTTCACGGAATGGATTTTTTGTGTTGTGGTTTAGGGATTGATTTTGAGGGGTTTTTGGATTTTGGCTTCCTTTTATTTCATTTATTAGCTATGGAAGGGCTGCTCCAGCTAGAGCGATCTCCGAAGTCAGGTGGAGTGGGGGCCTCCCCTGGAAGGGACAGTGTGTGTCTTGAGACTCAGTGTTCGCTGGAGGAGCCGAGGCTGGGGAGGGGGGGTGGGGAAAACACTGACCTGGGTTGAAGGGTTGGGAGGACGAGGGAAGTGCTGGGAGTGGGGGCTGGGGGAGTCGGAGCACCCGCAGAGACCCCTATGACTGAGAAACTGCTCCCCCACCCTAAAGGGCCCTGGGCTTCTTGTCCCGCAGCCACTCCCCGGAAACAGCGCCGGGAGAGGACGACGTTCACCCGGGCGCAGCTAGACGTGCTGGAAGCTCTATTTGCTAAGACCCGGTACCCAGACATCTTCATGCGGGAGGAGGTGGCGCTGAAAATCAACTTGCCCGAGTCCAGGGTGCAGGTAGGGCAGATGTAGATAGAACCATCCTTCCGTGACCGTGCCACCCCTCTCCTGAGCACGGTATATGTTGAGGACCCAGAAGAGTGCCAGGTCTTAGAGAGGACCAAAGAAGGCTTGAAGCTGAGTGCTCCACTGGAGGCCAGCAAACTCTTCTAAGCCCCCTTCACATGCCTGATTCTTCCCCGTACCCCTTTTTGTCCTCCTACCCCCACCCCATCCTATAAGCAAGAGCCTTTCAGCCTGTGTAGTAAGGTAAGACTGCCGATTTAGCTGCAGTAATAAAGCACAATTCTAGAGCTTGGGTCCCCAGACAACAGAGGCCCAGCCTGGGCAGATTTCAAGGACAGTTACTTAATATTTTAATACTTCCCTTTCCCCATGTGGAAATCCTACCCCATCTTCATCTACTTTTAGGGGTGAAAGAAGCTTAGCTTCACCAAAAATACTGGGACTATATTTTTACAGGTGAAGAAATGGAGTAAATGACTTGCTCAAGGTCACACGTAGGTTGGGTGGTAGAGCCAGGGTGTAGAAGCAGCTGGTGCTCTTACCAAAGAAATTACACAATAAAAGTGTTTTCTTTGACTTCTGAGGGATTGAACAGAATTTGCTAGCTTTGAGCCATTTAGCAGATAAAATATCAATGCAATATCCTCAGTGACACCCTCCTCCCCCTTAACTTGACCTTAAGCTGAAGAGGGAAAGTAATCTTCAACTTTTCTGAAATGTAAGCACCATGCAGAGTTCTCTGGAAAGAATGTTTAGCACCTAAACACACACACACACACACACACACATACATACACACACACCTGGAACTCCCCTTCAGCTAGGACAGATCAGTGTGAACTGCGAACCAGGAAGAAGACTTTTCAGAGTAAGATGGAAGAGGGTTTACCATTTGTAAACTCAAGTCTTCACTGAAAGAAAATAAATGCCTCTGAATGATTGGTGGTGGTATGCTCAGCCTTGGTGGCACAGTTCACACACCCATGTGTTGAGCTCATTTGAGAAGAGCACTAAGGACTTGTTGCTCAGAAAATGCCTGTAGTTTCTCTCAAAAAGGGTGGTAGTTTCTTTCATAGGCCCCCTCACATCCCAAACACTGCTCCTTCATTGCAGAACATGAACAGGGATGGTAATGAGAATCTTCAGAGTTGCAGGCAGAGGCTTAAATTGACAAGCCAGTGAATATAGTACAGGAAACTGAATCCGTATGCTGAGTGGCACTACCCTGAAGGCAAAGACTCCAGTGTCAGACTTGAGACGAGCAGGGAAGTCTGTCCTCAAGCTCAGAGCAGACTACATACAAGTCACTCCACTTACCATAAAGATTTCAGCAAATAGTGGCTTTCAGACCTCCTTCAACAGGATCGCTTCTCCTTGGAGCTTTCTTTTGTAAGTGAGTCTTTCAAGGAGAGAGAAAAAGGTAGAGTGATTAGCAGTTATTCCCTGGAAGATGGACTGTAAACTTTGAATTTAGGCTGTTCTTGTTGGCTAGTAACAACGGAATTGTTTTCCCTCAGCTCTCTTGTGTTTCCTCCAAAAGACATAGATACATTGTATTCCACTGTAAGAGTGTTCCACAATACCACTGGGTCTATGCGTACGTGTTTGAGGTGAAATAGGAGATAGGAAAATGAGAGGGAAAATTTTTAGCCATATGATTTATTATTCTGGGCTAGGAGTCAAGTGCTTTTAGACAGAGCCTCCCCACTTTCTTAACAGTTCCAGGGATATATATAAAAGTACCATATCATACGTTTTTCAGTGGAAGGACAAATTGCTTAGCTCATCTATAATCTGGGAGCCACTCCTGTCCTTACTGAAACCACGTTAAAGAAGTTTCTTTCCCTTTCAAGGTGTGGTTTAAGAATCGGAGAGCTAAGTGCCGCCAACAGCAGCAGCAGCAGCAGAATGGAGGTCAAAACAAAGTGAGACCTGCCAAAAAGAAGACCTCTCCAGCTCGGGAAGTGAGTTCAGAGAGTGGAACAAGTGGCCAATTCACTCCCCCCTCTAGCACCTCAGTCCCGGCCATTTCCAGCAGCAGTGCTCCTGTGTCTATCTGGAGCCCAGCTTCCATCTCCCCACTGTCAGATCCCTTGTCCACCTCCTCTTCCTGCATGCAGAGGTCCTATCCCATGACCTATACTCAGGCTTCAGGTTATAGTCAAGGATATGCTGGCTCAACTTCCTACTTTGGGGGCATGGACTGTGGATCTTATTTGACCCCAATGCATCACCAGCTTCCTGGACCAGGGGCCACACTCAGCCCCATGGGTACCAATGCAGTCACCAGCCATCTCAATCAATCCCCAGCTTCTCTTTCCACCCAGGGATATGGAGCTTCAAGCTTGGGTTTTAACTCAACCACTGATTGCTTGGATTATAAGGACCAAACTGCCTCCTGGAAGCTTAACTTCAATGCTGACTGCTTGGATTATAAAGATCAGACATCCTCATGGAAATTCCAGGTTTTGTGAAGATCCGTAGAACCTCTTTGTGGGTGATTTTAAATATACTGGGCTGGACATTCCAGTTTTAGCCAGGCATTGGTTAAAAGAGTTAGATGGGATGATGCTCAGACTCATCTTCTGATCAATGATCCGGGAGGCGTAGAAGGAAAAATGAAGGGCCTTAGAGGGGCCTACCAACCAGCAACCTGAAATGGACAAACCAGTCTACTTAAGATCCTGTCATAGTTTTAGATCATTGGTTTTCCTGATTTGCAAAGTGATCAAAAGCATTCTAGCCATGTGCAACCAAACACCACCAAAAATAAACAAAACTAAATTGTGAGGGAAAGGAGGGAAGGACATAGCCTTCTTAAGCAGAGGTGTTCCAATGTTTTAGCCAATCCGTGGTTGAATCTAGGAATGGACAGTGTCTCAAGCTCACTCACGTTTCATGACCAACTGGTAGTTGGCACTGAAAAACTTTTCAGGGCTGTGTGAATTGTGCGACTGATTGTCCTAGGTGCACTACTTTATTTAAAAAATAATGTTCATAAGGAGTCAATATGTAGTTTAAGAGACAATCAGTGTGTGTCTTATATAAATGGTACATCTGTGGTTTTTAATCTGTGCTAGACTTCAAAACTGTGATCTCCTGTTATTGTATGCAACCTTGAACTCCACCTCCGCAGGGGTTCTTCTGTGATTAAATAGGTTATAATTATAAGCAAATTCAGAGCAACTTGAGTACTTATCTAAAAAGATTATCTTTGGCTGGAGGTGAGCTGCACTGAAACTTTACAACAAAATGTCTCTGGACAAGGAGAGTGAGAGAAGAGAAACAAAAGGACACTAATTCATCTGTAATTTACTGTTGGTAAGCCTAGCAGTAAAGAGACATTGGTCAATTGCCCTGACCCTGATGAATTTATAAACTGAGATCAATTGTCGTTTATGCTTGCAGATGTTAACTGGAAAAGTTATATATGCATAAACCTTTTCTTCCTGGATTTGGCAGATATGTATAATTATATTAAAATGGTTCTAGCACAACATTGGGTCCAGTTTAATTTTATACCAGTATTTATGGATGAGAAGCCCACATTCAACCTCTCCTTCCCCAAACACGTTTTATTTAGGTCAGAGAGGAAATCAGTAAACCTTATTTAAAATTTTTTGGGGTTTTATCTATGAATGAAGTAGATAGGAGTGACTGTGGTGTGTAAACTTTTTTGTGACTTCCATCAGTACTGCTCTGAAATAGAACATAGAGAACCTAATAGTCCTGAGGATCTTGCTCTCCTTGCTTTTCCCTCCCTGCTGCATACCATAATGATTTCTTAGGCACTTTTTATTGATAGGTTTTAACATAGAGCAATTTTTTTTTAAGCGAGAAAAGAACTGTAGTACCTCAGAGAAAATGAGAATGACAAGAATTCTTTGTTTTTATTCTCTCATTTGATTAAGGGGATTTCTTTTTTTAACTTTCAAAAAAATCTGAGGTAAACATGAGAGGGAATGTAATCAGAATCTGAAAGCAATTCAGGCAGAAATGATTTCTGAACAAAAGAGTTTCAGAAAAGTTTTAAAACCTATAATTTCAGTAGTTGAACATAAGGCATCCTGGTCAGTTTTGTTTTTGTTTTGTTCAAAGAAAGTGCTGAGGGAAGAAAAAATATGTCTCTTAGTTCTACCTGCATTTTGTAAACCAATCACCAGAAAAGACAAATGAGCCAGTGGTCATGGTGCTGGTAAAAGCAATATTTAATTTAATTTTAAACTCTATGCTCTTAAGTTTGACCAAAATTAAGTGACTCTTGATTGTAATTTTTTAATGAACTTTAGCAGTTGCAACCATTTTGTTTTCTGGCTAATTTTTCTGTCCCTGGCTTTGCATGCTCTCTTGACCCCTACATAATCTTGCCTAATAAGTAAAATGGTTCTGTTTTACTGCTAAAAGAAGTGCAACAGCTTACAACCAGCAATTGAGGCAAAACTTGATGGCAAGAGTTTCCAGTACCGACTGATAATATTCAGCCTACCGTAGTTTACACGAAAGGAAATTGAGGCCCAAGAGAGAATCTTGGTTTTATGATTTTCCAGTTTCTGGGTTTCACGCTCTTCCAGCTTTTCTCAAGCAACAGTAAAGCAGATCTAAAATAATTTCTCACACTGCTTTCAGTTTTCAGAATGCCCCCAAAAAAGGATCAGTAAAGACGACCCCCCTCACTTTCGTTAAAAAGAATGACAAAGAATAGTAATAACAGCAAATAACGCAGTTTGGTTTCTCTCCCGATACTATAAAAACGGAGGAGGTCAGAAAAAGGCGTTGAGCACTCTCTGAAACTAATTTTTCCATCACCTTTGCACAACTTCGCTTAACAGACCACGGAGTTAAATCCCTTTGAATTGACGGCAAAGTAGAAATGAATTCCCCCTGACCGCAGGCAACAGAGGGAGGGAAAGGGCGGCGGGGAGCTAGCGCTGGCTTACAGACGTCCAGATCCCCACTCCCCGTTAAGACCGGGTTTATAAAGCTAAGCCCAGTTTTGGAGATACTTATACTGAAATGACGTCACTCTCCGAACGCGTCAGGGAGTGACTTCAACTGCATATTGGCAATTAACGATGACCTGAAATGGCACAGAATCTTCGCTTGGGAAGGAGGTCAGGTGGAGTAGTCTGCTTCACAAAGATCTGTTGCCCCAAACCTTTATCTTACGTACAAAGATGCTTGACCCCTCGTATTTCACCTCGGGAATGTTTTTAACCTTCACAGATAAGAGAAATTCAATCAAGTCAAGTTCCGGCTGTCGAAATTTATGAGTTTTAGATAATGGTCAGTTTCCTCAACTGCTCTCCCCCTCGGTTCCCTTAATCGTACCTTTTCTCTGTCCCCACCCTCAGTCCGGCACAGTCGGAGAGGCAGAGGACCCCGGGAGGCCCTGGGCGGGACTGCGGGAATTGAGCGCCAAGGTGTGGGCAGTTGTGGCGCAGGAGAGCGGCTCGGGCTCTCCGCCGAATCCACGGTGATATTTCAGAGCTGTATTTTCCAAATCTTGCCTGCCCATCGGAGTTAGCGGGTAAAAGTACTCGCATCTCTGCCCCTGGGAGCCCGAGTTGGGGCAGAGGCCCAAGTCGGTTCTCCAGGCTGATGCCATCCACCCTCTGGCCCCACTCGTGGCCCTGCGGGCTTGGCAGGGGCGACAGGAGACTCTCGTCCTCCCTCCGTCTGGTCGGCCTCCGGCTCGGGTCTGAACCAGGACCTCCGCGGAGCCGCTGCCCGCCCCACCCGGCCTAGTCTTCAGGCCTCGCGGGATGCGGCCGCGCCCGGGCCCAGGGCGCTGTGGGCCGCGCGGGCAGGGCTGAGGCGCCGCCGCGCGGCCTGCGCGCCGCTAGCCCGGGGAGAGCGCGGCCTCCTCGAGCCCCGAAGTCGGGCTTCAGTGTCAGCCGCGGGCGTGGGGGGCGCCGAGCACCAGGTTGACATCACCGCCGGCCAAGTCTGGGGGCTGGGGGGGGGGAGTGTGTGTGTGGTCCGGCCGGGAGGCGAGCACCCTGCGCTGGAGGAAAGGAAAGCCGAGGCCCAAGGAGAGGACGAACCCGGGAGAGGGGGCCAGGAAGGCGAAAGCGGGCCTGGCGGGGCCTAGGGCCTCTGGCTTTCCTCGTCTCCCGGGAGGAAGCGCCGCAGACGGCTGGGTCTCCTCCCGGCAGCGAGGGGGAGGCCGCCGCCTCCGCCGCAGCGGGGCCTCCAGCCGCAGGGCAGCCGTGGCGCCGACAGGGAGTCCAGCTGGGCCTGCTTTGGGCCCTCGGAGGTCTCCCAGGAAAGCCAGGTGCTTCGGCTGGCGGGTCTGGGGAAGTGGTGCTTGGCTGTTCCGCCCTCCCTTGGGGTCCTTGGCTCTGGACTGAGGCTTTCACAGGGGGGCCTCATACCTTTAACTCAACCCTTTTCTCCTACCCCTCTACATTTCGTTTTTTAACCGAGTGCCCAGTCTTTTCCTTTTTGGACCCGGGTGCAACACTCAACGGCCCGAAGGCTGGAGGCCGGGTCTGGAATGGGGGAGCGGTACCTTTGGCGTCTTGGACAGCGCCAGGCAGCCCATTCCGGTTACCTGCAGGGCAGGGGCCCGCAGTCCTGTGCCCGCCCCCACTTAACCATAACGGGGGTGATCGGGCAGCCAGACCCGGCACGCACAACACAAGTTTGAACCCGCTTCTAACACCCGGTGAAAACCTCGGTGTTGTTACCCCGACAAAGCTGTAACCTAAAACCAGGCGTGCCAGTGTTGGGTGGTGGTTTACTGCATACAGAGACATGTTTTAATCATGCAAAAGAGAAAAACAAAGGAGTCAGGCAGGAGTCGGGCGCATCCCACACGAACGGAAGCTGACTTCGCACAAAACAACCAAAATGGAAAGACGCAAGGTCGGGCTCAGCCACGACCTCAGCCTGCTTCCTGTCTTCCTCTCAAACCTTAGGAAGGGCAGCTCTTTCCCTTTCCTACCACAAAAGGGTCCAAGCACCAGTCACGCATTGCATGCCCAGATCTGTAACCAGTGCCTTCAACATACCTGTTTTTCTCTCCTAAACTGGCAGCGTCCTGTAAGCTCAGCGAGCCCTGATAAAACCTGATCCCCCCAGCCACCCCATTTCCGCCCTTGGGTTAGCAGATAGGAGAGACAAGGAGCCCCTGGGATGGAGAGAGCAAAACCCCAAACAAAACCCACCGCGATGTCTTTCAGTATTAGACTCTGAAACTGCACAGATTATGGGATTTGTCTCGGACAGAATTAACATTACATGTGAAACCATAGTGCTCTGGTGTATTGAGACACATCGTATAGGATTGCTTGGAGCATCTCTTCCTAACTGCCTGTTAATAGCAATATGAGGCCTTGAAATCATACGTGGTTTTGTTTTTAACCTGATTAAAGCAAAATTTAGACACTACTTGGAAAGGACAGTTTTTCTGATGTAGGCAATTCGAAGGAAACGGAACCCAGTATGAGAGCTGGAGGAAGCTTCTGTGTGCAGAAGTGACTGGAGAGGAGAAGTAAGCAGGCAAGCCTTTGAAAGGCCTTCTACTATGCAGCAGCTCCCAAAAGCAAGGCAGGCCTCCCCCCCCCCCTTCTAAAGGGAATCAGTCAGACTTCCTCTTTTGCAAGCAGTGTGTTTTATATTTAAAAATCAACCTGCTGCCGACTGCAAACAAACAATAAGCAAATTCAAATAAAGGAGCCCTACCAAATCCAACCCATTTGGTCAAAGATAACTGCAGGTGCCAGAGAGGCCAGGCTATCACTGGGGGGAGGGTCGACTTCGAATTTTGTTTTTCTCCTAAAGGGAAAGTCGAACAGCATGAGGTCTATGACTCACTTTTATTCCTTAATCTCCCTCACTCTTTACCTTCAATTCTTAGTGGAAGGAAACATGGTATTTGGGGTGGGGAAAAAAACCAACAACAAAGAAAACAAAAAAGAATCCCACAGCAAATATAATGGTAAGCAGCCAAAGTTTGAACTGACTTCTGTTGCAGCACCACAAGGAAAAAAAACTGTCCAAGAACCTGGATCCTCTGCCACCCTCTTCCAGTATCCTTGTCTCAGTTTGCCTACTGTGGAGCCGCAAAGGAGGCCTTTGGATTAAGGGTTTCTTAGTCTACTTGCCTAGGAGACACTGCAGCTAAAGGTGTCTAAAAATAAGATGCTGGTTCCTAGCATTGCTGATTTTTACCCCCTTGAACTGCCCATGATGAGACCAGCAAATGCTGCCTTTGGAGTCGCGGGAGCAGCTGTTTACCGCACTGTCCCGGAGTCTGCTGCCCTCCACCCTAGGTACCCCAGGTAAAGGCCTGAAAGTGCCCCTTAGAGTCAGCTTTTCAGTGAAGGCTCTCCCTTAGGCCCTGCCCCCAATCTCCCAACTGGAATCTCCAGAGGCCTGAGGCCACACTGAAACCTGAAAAAAACCCTGAAAAATCACTCATCCCAGTCTCTAGTTAAAAATCTGCTCCAAGAACCAATAGTCACATTTTAGGCTCATGGGCCATTAATAAAAATCTCCTTAACATTCAAATGGCTCTAAAATGCGTTGATGGCGGATTACTGGGGCCTAATGGACGTCGTGTGTGACAACATGGTTCCTGAATAGCGATGTTCTGGAGTGGGTGTCTGACCACAGCTACTTGATTATCAGCTTACAGCCAAACCACATTTTAGCTGCGATGCTCTTAAGAAGAGGCGTTCTTCCCGACAGCAGAGCGGGAGACTTCTGTGTTCTTCATTTAACCGGATTTAACAAACGCATTGAGTTTTGGAAAGGGGAGGGGAAAACTTGGCTGTAGGCATAAGGTCACCTCCAGACGTAAGAGGGGCGGGTCGCCGGCCACTGCCCCTCCCCCCTGCTTTTAATGGAGCGGTGCCCGAAAGGCGGTGGCTGGGGTCGCCGGAGGCCTGTCCTGGGGATGTCTGCGTTGCCCTAAGTCCGGGGCTTCCCCGCGGGACTCCCGCGCTCCTCCGCCTCGGCGCAGAGCCCCTGAGGCCGCTGCCGGCGCGCCCCGACCAGGCCCGCCGCGTCTGGAACACTCGCGGGGCCCTCCTGTCGGCGCCGCGCAAGCCTTCGGGCCTGGCCGCTCGCAGTCGACGGCGCTGAGGACGCCCTGGCAGCGGCCGCGCCGCCAGGGACCGAGCGGGTTCCCGGGTTTCCAGGAAAAGTGGGGCAGGCGCACCGTGTTCCCATTCTCCACACTCCTCCACCCTCCTCACCCCTCCCTCTGCTAACCTCCCCAGCCCCAGCGGCGCCCCCGGGCAGAGGTTACTGGGAGAACGGAGGGCCTGCCGGGCACCGCGGGGGAGTTACTCCGGTGGCCCGAGAGGCAGCTTCGCGCCAGCCGCCGGGACCGCAAGACCACGACCCCCAAGCCGTACCTCCGACGGCAGCGGGCCTCGAACCCGCCGCGCCCCGCGCGCTGCTCGCCTCCGCACGAGGCCGGGTGGCCAGGTCCCCTGTGGAGACTGAGGAGAAGGCTCGGGCCCCCGGCACGGGGCCGCCGCTCTGGGAAGCGGGAGGTCGCGGGGGACAGCCGTCCGCGTGCTCCACCTTCAGCCGCTTCCGCGGGCTTCCTGACGGCCAGGGTGCTGCGTGGGAGTGGGACGACGCGGGAGGCCGCAAGGCCCCCGGGTCCAGGCCGACGTGGCGCCCCTCTCGCCGCACGCCCACCGTTGCCCCACTCCGAGCGAGCTCCGAAGTCCACACTTCCGCCTTCCAACTCCTTGTGGCGAAAAGACGCGGGAACCGCGACAGACGTGTCCTTAGAGCACGCGACTAGGCGTAACCCCTGCCTCCCGGGCCGGGTCTGGGCCCGCGAGGTGTCGCCGGCGCCACCCCGGGGTCCTCGCGGCCTTGCGCGCACCTGCGCCTCGAGGCCTGGGCGCCGGCTGCGGGCGGCTTCCGGTTCCACCTGGTGCCCCGCGCCCGCGCACGTTCACACGACTGGTTACCGGTGTTGCAAAGTGAATACTGAGTTCGAGTTTTGAACACTAAGGGTGTACATATAAAGCTTTTCCTGAGTCCTTCTTGCCCACTGACCCAACCAAGCTTGTGAACCTTTGAGTTATGTTTGGTTCGAAATTTCCAGCCATTCATTCTTAATTGCTATGGCAATGCTAAGGAATTTTTTTTTATACGGGGGACAGATATTTTGGAGCTTTTACACAGACACACGCACACCTATCCCAAAATGAAATTAGGTAATTTTGGAATGAAGAATCACATTAACATTATAAATTTTAAATTGATGCAAGTCTCTAATGGAAATGCATTTTTCAATAGCTCTTCTCCTGATTAAGTTGATTCTATTTTTAATTTTCATCTAAGTTGGCCATTTTGAAGCTTTAGAAGGCTAACAAGAACTCAGTCTATTTATTATCTCTACCAAAAAAGCATAGCTTTATTTAGTCTTAAAATTGACCATGGGTAGGGCCTTCTGATCTTGAGATGGGGAAGAAGTGGAAAACTTGATACAAACATACATTGTTTTCAATAACAAATATTTGAGTTGATTAAACCAATAATCTTGATTCCTGACCATTTTAAATGGACGCATTGCTTTTTCTTTTCCTCCCCCCCCCCCTCCTTTCTCCTCCTTTTCCTTTTACATGTATAGCTACAGGTATGGAGCATATAATACACACTTTTATTAAGAGATGCCTGAGCTGATATCTTTTTCAGGAATTCTTAACCTGTGGTTCAAACTTCCCTTTAGGGATGGTTGTCCATGAATAGATTTTAGGGGATGGGTAAATTCCCTCAACTGTATAGAAAAATTTTTTTGTCTTTGTTCAGTTTAATTTTTCTGGGCAGAAGATCTATAGCTTTCATTAAATTCACAAAAAAGGCTGTAACCAGCTCAGATTAAGAGACGTTGGTTTTTATGATTCCTGTCTTGTGAACCAAGGGTGAACTTGGAGATGAAAACTTGTAGTTCTCACTAAAAGCTGGACAAGGTGACAGCCGAGTGATATTTAGATCCACCCCTAAGTTTTTGAAAACTTGATTTTTTTTAAGCAAAGTAATCGAAAAAGTCTCTTTTATTTGTATATCTTATCTAGGTAGGCCTAATTTGAATTATTGTCCATGAGGCTGTTTATGTATAACACATTGTAAAATAATAAATAAATAAGACTGATTTTTGATATTATCTACACATGAAATATAAAGTAGAAAATTTAAGCAAATATTTTAATGATTCAGACCAAAAAGCCTCTTTAACAAAGCAAAACAATCAACAGTAATAACAACAGAAGTATTATCTGGCCCTAATTTAAAACGTTAGAAAATGTAGTGTGGATTGGATCTCTCTTTCTTTTCGTGCACATACATAAATTTAGAAACCATGCCTGCGTTCCCAAATTTTTCTGTTGAAAGGTTTTTCATTTTCCATAAAGTTTAATGATTGTCAAAGGGGGATGAAATGATAGATAAGGGGAGGGGGGACCTTCAGACTGAATCAGAAGGAGGGCATGGCTCTAACATCCAGGTAAGGAATTCAAGGGCAGATGGTATAGTCACCTGTAGGGGACCCAGGGTAGAATTTAAATAAAATACTCAGAGGCCTGTCTTCAGAACCGCAGATCTAGCACCCCCACCCCACCCCCACCCCCCGCCACAACTCCCCAGCTTACTTCCAACCTTGTCTGAGAGGATATCTTCCATTAGTGCAAGAGGAAGCATAATCTACGGGTTTATTTAGCATTTGATCTTTGCGCAGAGGCTTCCATTTAGAGTAACCATTGCAGCTAAGATTTGGATCTGGTCCCTAAAATAGCCTGAACCGAGCGACCTCAGGCAAGTAGACGCAAGATACTAGCAATTTATTTCATATCAGCTCCCAAGCCATCACCAGATGATAACAACCCTTGGACACCGTTAATCTCTGCTTGACTCAAACTGGTGACCGGAAGGTGAAAGGCAGGGCGTTATCTCTGAGCAATTCATGTGGCCTTCCGCAGATTGCCAGTTGGGCCAATACAATTGAAGCCTCTTCTCCAGTGGTTACTTTAAAATTTCATATCCAAGGTCTTTGGTCTTTGTTGGGCTGGAAGGTAGGAGGGCTTTATCAAGGAAAATGCCCGAGGGCCGAGATGTGGGAGCTTAGAATCCAATACAAATTAGAAAGGTTGTAAAGGTAACTGTGTGTTTTCCCTGCCCAATAAACTTTAAACATCACTGTGACTATGACTAGAAAAAGCCTCTGGAAATGAATGTTTTTTTTGCCAAACAGTAGAGGGGAAGTGCACATTAAAAAATAAAAGGCAAAGTACTATCTAGAATTGGTTTTATTGTTTTGAAAATGGCCTTATTTTTGCAATTTGGAAGGTCAGTTCAGATCTCCGTATAGTCATCCGGTATCATTTCAGAGCTAGAAGGGGCAGCAGAAAGTGGGGGGAACAGTGGAGAATAAAGGAGAGGGGTGTCCCGGTGAACGAAAGCTGTCCTGTGTGTTGGTGCCTAGAGTTAAGCCAGGGTAGGGGACCTGTGGGGCAACTGCTAACTATTTGCACTTTTCAAACATGTAGAGGGAACAGTTTTAGCGTCATATCCCAGGGTACTCAGCTCTAGCCTGAAGTCATAGAAACGTGCCGTTACTGCTTGGTGGAATTATTCTGCCTCTGCCACTCCAATATCCTTGTCATAATCATTCTATTTGATTTTGCTAAGATGGCTCTGGAAAAGGTTGACAGATAAAAAAAGAAAATTGAGAGGTTTCAAAAATACTCCTGCTATTTTAATAATATGTTGTTTAAGGTCCCTGCGTTGGAAGCGGGTTATTGAAGGTAAAAGTAAACACAAATTATTTTAGGTATTTTTAGCCATAAGCTCCCTTGGACAGGATCAAAGACCAACTTGACATATGCAGAATTTCAGTCAGTCAGCAAACAGTGTCACAGAGACATCCCGCTATGTTGTTCCATATCTTCATTCCTAGCCCCTTTGTTCGCTGACCTAGCTTTTTAATTAACTGGTATCTGCAACCCTACTCCATTGTTTGCTATCTTGTCCCCAAAATGATACACTAAATAAACAAGCCAAGTTATAATTACTAATCTCAGGATGAGCACGTTGTATACAATTGGTAAAGGGACGCCCCTTAGGATAAAAAGTCACCGATTGATTAAAAAGTGGTGTGTTTTGTAACGTTGGAAGATTTTTTAAGTGACTGTGGGGAAATAGGATATGGAATAAACAGTGAAGTCTTGTTACTGCTTAAGACTGGCCTTGCCTCCAATGTCATGCTGATAGAATGTTCAAAGAAACATAAAAAGAATCACAGCATTTGCCTGGTCAGATAAGAGGCAAAGCAAAATGTTTAGATGTTTGGAGGAGATTACAACTTCAGGACTCTCTCTTCCTAGTATGTGTCTGCTCCATGAGAAGTGGTCTGGACAGAGTCTAGAGCCTGGCTAGAGGAGACCAGGCCTGTGTTCTCCTGGTCTGGTACTTCTCTATCTTCATGATGGTAGTGATGAAGGTTGGATCAATCTTCCATATTGAAATGATTTGCATATATCTTAACCCAATCAGGGGGACGTTGGACTAGGTGATTTACTCAGCCTTGCAAAGATCTATCCAAATGGGCAAATTTACTGCTTTCCAGAGGTCAGTTTTTTTTTTGGTTTTGTGTGTGTGTGTGTTTGTTTGTTTGTTTCTTTTCTTTTTTTTTTTTTTTTTTACTGTAGGTCTAGAACTTTTACGTTTCTGTTCCTCACTGATAACTTGAGTGGATTTGGTGCCAAGCCAAGTCTGTAGCTTCCCTTGTGGAAGTGCAGTCTGGTCTCATCCTGCTTATCTTTTCTGAACATCCTGAGCTTTTTCTGAGCTCTGGTTAATTTTACCTCAACTCTATGTACAAATTGGGTTGTTGTGGTGGTGGTGTGGAAAGGAGGTATTTGTTTTTTGCCTGTATCTCTAGCTCCCCTAATATTGTAGAAACCCTCATTACAACTTTATTTAATAAGTAACTGTGACTTCCGGGTGCCCTAGAAAATATAAGTCGATACCTATGATTTGCTATTTGTGAAATTGACCCCTAGTTTCACCCGAAGAGTAGTTAAGGATAGCGGTAGAGCCTTCAGGCTTTAAATCCTGGGTTTAAATGTCTGGGTTTAAATCCAAACTCCTCTATAAGGAAGTAGATATTTTTCCTTATGAAGATTATCTGACCCCTCTGTGCCTTAGTGTCCTCACTTGCAAAACAGGAAAAATAATAGTTCCTATTTCCCTGATTGTTGTGAGGATTAAAGCACTTAGCACTTAGCTCAGTGTTTCAATCCATGTTCCCTGTTACTAGTACCACCATTATTGTCATTGTCATCATAGTCCATCTCTGGCCAGCAAGACTGAGCCAGAGTCAGATGCCTTGATGAGCTAATGACTCTACTCATTCTACTAAAAAGACAAGAATACAGATACAGGAAGAATGCAAGAAGAGTGGTCATGTAATATTATATAATATGTATCAAACTATAGATGTAGCCTGACTGCAAGGTTAAATTCATTTTGCATTGTGTTTGTCTCTGTCACAAAGAGTCTCTGTTTTTGTTCAACAGTCAAAGAAACCATAAGGATTTCAAAATCTGCAAATATATTTGGAAAGAAGGAAGTAAGAGCAAAGACAAACTTGACAAGGGGTCAAGGTGTAACAAAACAAACCACCCTGCCATCTTAAATCATACTTCTCGTCCTCTCTATATAAGATTTAAAATATTTATCCATTATTACAAGTAGTTTTTTCCCCAGCTCCAAACGCTCTGAACCCCAACCTGCTCTCACTGTTGTTAAGGATGATACTAGCATCCTTATTCCCACATACCGTAGGTTAATTCAGTCTGAGGGCAATGTGTATTGCCGCCTCCTCCTCATTTCTAAAAATGCTGTCAAAACATGATTTTAATTTCCTTTTAAATGTGGCTTAAACAGGCCTGCCAACACATTTCACAATTTTCCCCCTAAACATTGGCGTCTAACAAGAAAAGTGAGGTAAAGTTGTTTAGTAATAAAATAATAAAGACCTTGTAAATTGGGCCCTTGGTTTAAAAAAAGAAGAGAATAATTGGGAATAAAAAATGCTTTATGCAAATCAACTAGTATGGATGATGGCAGAAGGAGAAGAGAAGGGGTAATGAATTTGTTCAAATGAATTTACTGAAGACGGCAGTTCAGCTCTCTAAGGAATCACGGAGGAAACGAGTTACGTGGCTAGAGGGGCTGATATCTCAAGAAAGCCTGAATAGGCAAAATAGACCACATTTGCAAAGAGCAAAGCTTCAGTCATCAGCTTCCACGGGTCTTCAGGTCTGTGCAATTTGTTTAAAATTACAAAATCAAAACATGTCTCTGAGGGCGTGGACAGGGAGGCAGGACCTCCTTTGTGATGTCTGCGAGGGAGCAGGGACCAGACAACCACTTGCAAGTGTCTGAAAAGGCATCACCCATCAGAATTGTCCAGGGTCATCCAAGGGGCTAATCTGGAGTAAAAATACAAAACAAGAAATCTCTCAGTGGTGACCTCTCAGATGCTGTGGAAGAGTCCCTCAGGGGAAGGGCACAATCTCCAGTCGGGAGCACTGAAAGCTCTGGAGGGAAGATCTCTTGGAATGAAGCCTGGGGAACTGTCCAGCATCAGCGGAGAGCTCGACTCATGGCTAAGTGACCTGTTAGGTGAGAATTTCCACCTACAATGTACCTAATTGCATACTTATTAAACACCACTCTTCTTTTCCAAGTCTTTTTGACAGTTATGACTGTCAAATGGTGTTATTGCCAAAGGGATTTTTGTAGGTTCATATAGGTTTGCATTTGTTCCACGAGGAAATGTTAGTTATTTAATAAGAGCCGGTTTTTGCCTTGAAGACACTTCAGCTTTGACCTCTTCAGGAAATTGAAAGAATAACCAAGTACGTTGTAGCTTCTCACGCCCGCCAGAAATTTCTCTGAACAATAGACACTAACCGTATTCCTAACAATTATATGAATAATAAAATCATAATATTTTTCTGGCCCCAGAGACATGAAAATGGATATTAGAATGGCTACAGGAAATGATTCTCAGGTGTCAAACTTACAAAATGAAGCTTCCACTTAAACTTTGATTAGGATTTAGGAAAACCGGGACCATCACGAGATGTATCTGTTCCTTCAGTAACTATTTGAGGGTCTCCTCTGTACCGGGCACTCCCCAGGCACACAAGGTTTCTGCTTCCATGGAGCTCACATTCATGTTCATGGGAGACCATACTGCTGGGTGGTCCCAACAGGAGCCGAAACTTCCAAGTCTAAAGGAAACTATCGGTGGGTTTAAAGATGTATGGAAATGTAAGTGACAGAAGCTGTATGTTTGTTGGTACTCTAATGAATGAAAACACGTATTTTCAAAACACATTCGAATAGAATTCAGATGTTCTAATGAACGGAAGCGGTTTGTAATGCTCCCCACTCAAGCCCCTCTGGGTGTCCTGGGCATGTGGAGGGAGGTTGGAGCACGTGAGATACTCTGCACTGAGAACATACGTGGGTCCTAGGGTGTGAGGCCGCTGCAGCTCCATATGGTGTCCTGTGTCCTGGCCTTGTTGTGTGACAGTTGCTGCTAACAAGCTTGGCTTTGGCTTGAACATCTTTGAAACTAACCCCTCCTTTACCCCCTCCAATTGCCTCAATCAAACTGACTCCTGAAAAAACAGGGCTGTTAATGGAATGGCCAAAGTGTCACTGGGATAGGCAAAAGCAATCATTTAGTGTTTTCTACAGACATCCTGACTGTAAATTAAAGAAAGGCCTTTCTGGAAAAGACAGCCCATTAAGAGACCACTTAATGTTTAATTACATGCAGTTGGAAACTCTGCAGAGTAGCAGCACAGCCAAACAGGGCATCAGAATCTAAGACAGACACAGTGGCTGGTGCAGAGTTTCCTTTTGAGTTCCAGGTACAAAAATTCAAGCCCAGAGTGGTGTATTCTCACACTCCGAGGCTGCCATAATACTTAATTATTACTGTCCCTGTGGTGTAATATGATCTTGGAAAATGTCACACAAGAATTCCTCCAAATTGTTTGTTTCATTACTCTTCCTCCTCCTCCCCAGTTTCTATTTCTTGGCTCTGTTCTTTTCTGCAGTTGCCTTTCTCTCTCTCTTTCCTCCCTCCAAATGGCATTGTGATGTTGAATTCACCAGGTGTGCAAACTTCCTCCCTCATCTGACACTTCTTTGGCAGAAAGCACAGGTAGCCCAGCAGGTATTGTCAGGGTCAAGTTAAAAAATAACAAAACCTGCCAATGCAGATTTTCTTCTCGTGGCGCCTGGCATCAATGGGCTCGCAAAAAGACTGCTGTGGCTTTAATATTTCCCTTTTTACAGCTGGCATGAACTTGGCAGTCTATCCGCAGCTCACCACCTTTCTCCCACTCTGTCTTCATCAGAACCAGAGGATGGCCAGCGTTTCCCCTGGTCCTAAGGCAGGGGTGGGGGGGTGGTAGGGACAGAAGCAGAATGGAGAATGGCATTGTTCTATTTAGAAAAAGTTGACGGCAACAAGTACTGCTGTTAGGTCTCGATTTAAACCTCGTTGGTCATGGTTAGGTCCTTGATTCAGTGGAAGCAAGCTGAGTTGGTAAAATATTGGAGATGTTTAATGTCTGTGATGGTCTTCTAAAATTTAAGACCAAAAGGAAACGTGGTACTGTAAGTAGTGAGTTACATGCCAAATGAGTGCCAAAGGTCTTACCTGCTAGCTGAACTTGGAAACTAGTTGTACCAGGGTTTTGTTTTTGTTTTCTTTTTAAATTTTTAAAAATTAATTAATTAATTAATTTAAATAATCTCTACACCCAACGCGAAGCTTGAACTCAAAACCCCGAGATCAAGAGTCGCATGCTCTTCTGACTGAGCCAGCCAGGCGCCCCTGTTTTCTCTTCTAGGATCTAGGGTTAATCCTACTAAAAATAATCCTACTGGGGAAAAAAGTGAATATTCATGTCTTTAAGCAATCAGACTTGCTACAGACATTAGAAAGCTTTGTCTGCGGTACATCTAGCTTCCACAGCCCCACACTGTTCCCAAGTCTTTCTCAGGCGGTGCGACCTGCACTGACATTCTTGAACCTTGTCAACAGCCGACGCTCCCAACACATTGTTATAACACAATGAAATTGAATGATCAAATCAAGCTACAAAATGGCTTTCTATACATATGTTCATATTTCCTTTAATAATACAGTGGGATTATACTTATTATCTAATTTAGTGTGCAAGTCCTTATTTCTACTGTGTCAACTATGGGGCTGGCCTTGTTCACAGTTGACTCCTCGTTGACAGTTGAATTTCCTGAAGGAGAGGGGTGTGTGTGTATGAGAGAGAGAGTGAGAGAGAGAAAGAGAGAGAAGATGGTGGCATATCTAGACATTGTTAGGTTTCTGGCCAAGTTCTGATTCCTCTGTTCTACTCTTTCTGGGCCAGGGAGAAAGACTAGATAACATTTCCTCAGGCTGAATGGCTGTGGGGCTCCTTCTGACACTTTTCTGCTATAAAACATGTGGAGTTGTGGATACTACAAGACGTCATTTTGTTGCCTGTACCAGTGGTTTCACTTTTTTTTTTTTTTTTAAGAAAGCTCTATGCAGGGCTTGAACTCACGACCCCCAGATCAAGAGTCACATGCTCTATGGACTGAGCCAGCTGGGCACCCGTGCCTACACTGGTAGTAAAGAAAACCCCAGTGTACTTTAGGATGCAATATTGATCAAGATGGGGGGTTTTCTTGCAGATAATACTCTTTCATTTTATAAGACAGATAGGCATTCTGCTAAGAAATAAAATGGTTCATATATTTGGAATAATCACTAATACCTATTAGGTAGTATTAAAAGCTTCTGATCCATGAAGCCATTAAATTTACATCAAACATGTAATAAACTAATTATACTATTAATGGGGAGAGAAAAAAAGTATGTTGAAGAACTTTTTATTAATTTTTTTTTTTACAAAAATTGCATTGCTAGATACAAAATATTATCTATGTTTAAACATTCCAGGCACGAGGCAAGTGATTGTATTGTCAGGGAAAAACCGCCTCCCCTCAAGTTAATGGCTGATGTGATGATGCTCTAAGCCCCCATTAGCTATCCATCCTGATCTCAGATTAATCGGGCATAGCCGTGAAACCGGGATTGGTTGCTGTCTCCATATTACCAGTTTCAGCTGCAGAAGTTGACCAGTAAACACTTTATCACAGAGTACAGAAGTCAGGGAGAGATGGTGATGAACGTCTACCAGCATCATATTCATACATATGTGTGTACACATGTGTGCAACACACACACACACACACACACCCTCGTTTATTTGTTGACTTTTCACGTGTCTGTCGTCTCACTATAGAGGATGAAATTTTTAGGGGTTTTCACTTTAAAATTACTTTTATCCCCTCAGTACCCAGTCTAGGACTTGGAATACAGCAGGTGCCTAATACAAAGAAGTTGTTGATACGTAATGATGGCTCTAGCAGCCAAAGACAAGGCCAGAGGGCACTCATCTGTCTGTTTTGTACCCTTTCTACCCTGACAGAGATCGTACGTTGATCTCTCACCTACCCATCCTGTTTTCTCCTCGCCACCTTCCCATCTGTTTTTTCATGCTGCTATTAAATTTAGTTTCTAGAAACCAGATCTGTAACACAGAAAGGCCACAGGACCCTATATCGAGCAAAACTGTTGTTCTTGGCATTCCTTGGCAATTCTCTGACTTGTGCTTTGATTCATGTTATACCCTTTCTGCCTGCTAAACCATTTCTCATCCTTCCAGACAGCTCAAATATCACCATCTCTGTGAAGACTTCCAGCTCGGCTACCGCCTCCCTGACTAGTTAATCCCTCTGTCTACCAAGTTCTCACAGCACTTTGCTAGTACTAATGTTTAGCACTTATTACAAGTTATCATAACTGTTTGTTTACATGACTGTCTTTCCAGCTAGACCATGAGCTACACAGGGCAGGGGGCCAGCTAAACCTTAGCCACCTTACAATCTCAGCACCCAATAGAGGGTACAGCACACACAATAGTTCTTTAATAAATATTAATTGAATTGAATGGGTTTTTCATTATCAGCCTTCTGCAGAAGAATTTTAATGATGAATGTTTTGAGACAAAAACAGAATTGACAGAATTGAGGGGGATGTCACAGGGGACCATAGTCATTGACATTAAATGATAATTAAGATGCTGTAACGGGATCATAGTCGTTATGATAAACTATAATTATATCAATAATTAATATTAATAATCAACTGTATTACTATTATTATCATCTGTGATAATTGATTATAATTATTATTAATGATACCTATTATTTATCTACTGAATGCTGACTATGTACCAAGCACTTGCTAATCATTTAGATATTTGTTTACAGCCTATTTTTTAGATAAGTACATAGGCACAGAGTTTTGAGGATAGGTCCAATGCTGCATCCCCAGGAAATGATAGAGTTGGGATTTGAAACCCAACTCTTGGATCCAGCCCATGCTCTTAGTCATTTTTCTGTTGCTGGAAGGATAGCCTGGCTCTAGGGATCTGCTAAATATGCTTCCTAAAGCATTCACCAAGTATAGGTACTCTAAATGCAGTGGGGTTTCCCTCCAGGGCAGGGATCCTAGTCCCTTTCTGTGCTTTGGACTCCTTTGGCAGTCTGTTGATGCTTATAGACTGCTTAGAACATTTGGGGTGCCTGGGTGGCTCAGTTGGTTAAGCAACTGCCTTCGGCTCAGCTCATGATCCCAGGGTCCTAGGACTGAGCCCTGCGTCGGGCTCCCTGCTCAGTGGGGAGCCTGCTTCTCCCTCTCCCACTCTGCCTGCTTGTGCTCTCTCTCTCTGTCAAATAAATAAAATCTTTAAAAAAAAAAAAGAACATTAAAAAAAATTTTTTTTTCTTATGTAAAAAGGGTTTTATTTGCAGGAGAACGGGACCATAATGGAAAAAGTCAAATCCCATGTTGTCAACTGACTCCTCCAACCCCTCCTTTGTCTTCTCTTTCTTCTCCTCTGCTGCCACTGCGGTGACACCGGCAGCAGAGCTGCAGATCCTGGGACAGCAGGGACAGCCACGGCCACACCAGCGGGCACACTGGCCAACTTACCAATACCCAGGGCGATGACATCCTCAATACTTTTCCATTCAGCTCACTGATGCCCTTGTCGAGCTGGTCATCATCCGCCTTGATGCCCACGCTGTCCAGATTCTTCTTGATGCCCTTGACACTGGGGGGAGCCATTACCCCCGAGGGTGGCCAGCAGGTAGGAGGGCATGTAGTGCATTTCATGGCATCAGGGACTGAAGGGCTTTTTTTTTTTTTTAAGTAGGCTGTACACCCATCCTGGGGCTTGACCTCACCACCCCAAGATCAAGAGTCATATGCTTGGAGCGCCCGGGTGGCTGTCAGTTAAATATCTGCCTTCAGCTCAGATCATGACCACCCCAAGTTCAGGAGTCATATGCTCTACTTACTGAGCCAGCCAGGAGCTCCTCCTCAGAACATTTTTAAATGCATTAAAAATATGTAGAATTGCAAAGGAAACCAAGTAATTGAATATAGCTATCAAAATAATTAAAAAGTTATGGTATAGTAATATGTACCTTTCTTTATTAATGCCTTAAATATACGATCTAGCAATTAGTCTAATAATGACTTTAATTCTGAGGTATTGATGGGCCTAAACAATATTTTGAGGTATCTGCAACTACTGAAATATGAAAATGTCTGTGATCTCTCTATTCAAGACAAAGTCACAGGCACTGCTCAAGGTATTGAAGTATGGTGCCTATATTCATAATGGAAGAAAATGCTAAATTTCTATACTAGGTGAGTGCAATTAAAGATGTGGTTTTTTTCTTCCATCCAAGTTCTTGGACCATCCCCCTCCCCCGAACTCTATGTACAAACACTTTGTATATGTGTATGTGGGGACTGGTCCCATGAACTTCAGATTAAGAATCCATGGTCTAGAGAGGAGGGATTTTCTGCCTTTTTGATGAGGTTGGGATGCTCAGAGATTGAAGTGAGGCAGGTGGAAAAAAGTTGTCATGTGCACAGAAATGGCACAAAGTCAGAGGCAAGAAGTACATAGTGAAGGAATATAATAAAGGAGGAGGAGGAGAAACCTAGCAGCATTAGAGCCTTGCAACAGGTAAGCAGCTCTTCCTTTGTGGCGTGAACCCAGAGATTTTCAGAAGAAGGTGGTGAAAGAATACTTGGAGGAATCTTAAAATGTACATACAAGTCTTAACAATCAGAAGAAATTCTGTCGCTGTCCCCAACAGGAAGAGACGCATTGTGTTGTTACTACACTGAAGAGCACAAGGGATCTGTGCGTGCAATTGTCACGTGAGGGTAAAGTGGGCGGTGTCCCCATCTTCTTGAATTATGCAGTGGTATACAGCAAGGGTCATAAAACCCACTACCCTCTATCTACTTCAACTGATTCAAATTGGAAAACGGCACAGTGCAAACCCTAACCTAGTATATATCTTTATCAGCTTTGAAGAGATAGGCACTCCAAAGCTTGCAGGCACAGGTGGTATTTCGATCACTCTAAACTGCAAGTTTGTCATTCCAATGGTATCAAATGCCTCCATTTGGAATTCAGGTACACTAAGATCTGATCCCTTTTTTTTCCCTCTTAGGGCCTGTCGCTTTTTCTCATGCACTTTATATTCTTGGCAATTAGACCAATCAAAATTTTTTGCCAACTTCCAGTTGATTCTTTTCTGCAAATCCCAACACCAATAATGTTTTTCTCCTATTGCAATCACCAAATCCTAATCATTGTTTATCTGATTCTTTAAAAGATTCACGTATTTATTTTAGAGAAAGTGAGCGAGCACGAGTGGGAGGGGCAGAGGAAGACAGAATCTTTAGCAGATGCTGTGCTGAGCATGGAGCCCCGCGCGAGGGGCTCAATCTCACGACCATGACCCGAGTTGAAACCAAGAGCTGGATGCTAAACTGACTTCACCACCCAGGGGCATCCTGTAAGGCTCAACTCAAATTCTGCCTCTTTTGTAACATTTTTTAAAAGATTTTATTTATTTGTTTGACACGTAGAGAGAGAGTGCACAAGCAGGGGGAGCGGCAGGCAGAGGGAGGAGAAGCGGACCCTCCACTGAACAGAGAGCCCAGGACCCTGGGATCGTGACCTGAGCTGAAGGCAGATGCTTACCCAACTGAGCCACCCAGGCGCCCCCAAAGCAGTTGTGGCCTTTGAAGAAAAATCATACCAGAAAAAGTGCCTAATAATGGGAGGAAAAGCAGAACAGGAAGTAAAAAACAATACTTAGGGCCCTGGATAGTTCTGTATCAATAGAACATATATGAGTAATAAAGTGAACTTGGAGTATTAACCAGTGTTGTAAATATAATTGCACAGTTACCACCCTATTGGTAACGATAAGATCACAAATAGAATGTGGGAAGTAAAATTGTGTATATTTGATTAAGAAATTTAAAATTTTCCATTAGAAGTGGAAGTATAAAAAGTTGGAGTGACATGATCAGAGTTGCCTCCTTATGAAAATGACTGTGGTAGTAGCTGAAGGATGAATTATAGCGAAGAGATTTAAAGTAGAAACACCAGTTGGCAGCCATTTAAATAGGGCACCTGGCTAGCTCAGTGGGTAAAGCATGTGACTCTTGATCTTGCGGTCATGAGTTCAAGCCCCAAACTGGGGGTAGAGTTTACTTAAAAAAAATTTTTTTTAAAACAAATAAATAGTCCAAATGAGATACAATAAATACCCACTTAAGACTTCAAGGTTTCACATCCAGGTGCCTGAGAATATGATGATGTTCTTAAGAAGAGAACATAGAAAAGGATTTGGGGGCACCTGGGTGGCTCAGTTGATTGCACTTCCGACTCTGGATTTCAGCTCAGGTCATGATCTCGGGGTCCTGGGACTGAGCTCCGTGCCCAGAGGGGGGTCTGCTTGGGACTCTCTCCCTCTGCCTTTGTCCCCCACCACCCCCTCCCCTGAGTGTGTGTGCGCTCATTCTCTCAAATAAATAAACCTTAAAAAAATAAAAGGATTTGGAAGGCAGTTGCAGGATAAGAATGGTTTGGGCTCTAAAAGCTACTGGGGTGCAGGAGAAGTGAGAGCTTCCCAATCAGGAAAGAAACACACTGTAGACTGAATTAGTAGAAATACAATGTCCCAATCATCACCGCAGAACTGCAACCAGGTCTGGGTCCACTTTATGAAGGACTTTGAAAAATACGGTGACTTGCAAATTCAGTTAAAGAACACTGGAGGAAATTTGGAATATTTAATAAATAGGGAGGATATAATCACTGTCTTTAAATATGGGAGACATAGAAAAAGTAAAGAAGGAATTAATTATATTCTAGAGTGAAAGGTGGTGGGCGTGGTGGGAGATAGAGTTACAAGGAGAAAAATTTTGGCTTGTCCTAAGAAATAATTTAGCAACAATGAGAGCCACCAAATAGTGCGAAACACTAACTTGCAGAGGAGCGAACAAACTCTTCCTCCGTGAACCAGTCACGCAGAAACAGGATGAAACTTTGGTCACATGTTTTGTAGACAGAATTTCTGTAGTCTATGGAAGGGAGGTTGAATTACAGGATGTTTAAGATATCTTGCTAATTTAAAATCTTTGGTTTTTATTAGCCAAGGAAACCTTTATTTCCTCCTGTCCTGGTGGGAGTGAGCCCCCTTCTCTGTGCTCAGGAAGCTGTCCCTGTCATACTGATAGCACACATGGTGGTAATAGGTTGTCTGTCTTCTTCATTAGAGTGTCATTTCTTTGAGGGCAGGGTTGTCTTTTGTCTACAGATGTCCATTGTCTAATGCTGTGTTGAGCACAGAGTACTGACATTCAGTAAATGACGTCAACCGTTGAATAAATCCATGAATGGAGGCGACTGGGTTCAACTATGAACTATGAAATATAACTCAAGGCAGCTAAAGCTGGGACACTCCAGTTTGCCATTCCCTACAGCCGAAAAGTCTCGTTTTCATAAGTTGTTTGCTTTCTTTCCCTCTTTTTCCCTAATGCAGGCTCACTTATCAGAAAGACAAGAAAGTTTGAACATAATGGAATGAAATCATCTTATCTGAAAAGTCAGAACATGCTTTCAGGGTAGCAGAAAATCAAGAGACTTCAAAGTTGCATTTGATTTTTATTTAATTAATGAAAAATTTTAAAGGCATAAAAACACCAGTGGCTATGAAGCGTTCAGTAGCTAGAAACATACCAAGGTGCCTATGGAAAAAAACAGTATAGAGTCAACTTTCACAGCTTTGGGGCAGTTGAGCACCATGTGATTGCACTCACATTCTTGGGAATCATCTGACATCGCAGGTGGTTCTCCCAAAAGATCCTGTTTCTCACCTATCCTTTGATATTATTTGCACGCTGATTATAATGCCTACAGTTGTCAGTCTACGTTAATGCAGCCTTTTGGTACAATCGACATAGGGCTGAAATATATGGTTCCCTAGGTGAGGAATGGTCTAAACATCGATAGTGCCTGGAGTGCAGGGAGGTGTTTCTTCTTACTAGTTTGCCTTCAAAAGCATTGTGTAGTCCCGCTCCCTCTGCCCCTCCCCCCACTCGGGCTCTCTTTCGGTCTCTCTCTTGAATAAAGAAATAAATAAAACCTTTAAAACAACAACAACAACACGAAGCAGAAGAGGTACAAATTGGATCCCAGAATATGTCCTATACACAGCCATCATCCAGATATGAAATTTAAGGCTACATTCTCTGCTTAGATTTATGCTGGAGCCAATGAGAAACTGCATTTGTTCACAGAGAAAAGAGAGGCACAAGTATTCCTTATGTGGAGAGGAAGCAGTACATTGCTTTCTAGCACATTTTGGGTGTCAGAGCTGTCTGCTGTCCCTCGGACTCCCGAACAGCCCTGGACACTTCTTGGTGCCTAGCCCACGTTGAGGTGGGTGTGGTGCATGTTAATGAATGTTCTGTTAGAGATTACACGGCTGCAAAGAGAATTATTACATCAGAAGTGGGTAGTTGTGACTGTAACGGGAGTGATTATAAAGGAAGTAAATGAGGGACCTACTGCAAATGTGAGGGTTTCTTAACAACATAATCATTGTAACCATGACTGAGAGTGAAGATAAACACATCCCAACATTAATATTAACACTGTCCCAACAGTCTGAATGGAAATACATTCAGCTGTCATTTGATTAATTTTCATTAATAATAAAAGAAAAATCTTACGTGTCTAAAATCCTCTCCTATATTTGCATTATCAGTGTTGACATTACGTGTGGACCAATCTGCTTCTTCATATAATTCACCTTAAATTGTCCTATCAGAAGAAACTGAAGGATCTCTGTGAAACACAGGACTATCCAAGTGCTTGTGTGTGGGTATGTGTGCGTGTGTGTGCACGCATGTGTGTTGTGCGTGTGTGTGCACGCATGTGTGTGTTTATGTTTAAGGGATGGCATTAACCATATGAGACATGGTCTTAAAAGCTCAAATTTCAATGTGCGGAAGGTTGCATCGACGGAGGACTATAAATATTGTAGTAGAAACTAAAGCGTTTAGCACACCTGTCCTTGGTAGTTTCCACCTGAAGGCCCAAAACCAGCACACACATTGAATGTACTCACGGATCCCCTTCTAGTTATATCTTTATTCCTCTCCCACCCCCAACCCTGTTCACTTCGAATCAAAGTGTATACAGACGGTGAAAGAGAGAACTTGATCTAGGAAAGGATTTTTTTTTTCTCCATGCATGTCGTCTTACCCTTTAGGAAGTTTCAGAAAGCAAGGAAGGGCTGGCGCATTTCTTATCGGCCATCAGGGATGGGCAAGTCGGTGATCTGATAATGGTGAATTCTAAGAAGAGATTTAATTCATATGGCCAAGGGATTTAAGCACAATGGGCTTCTTTCTCTGACAAAATTCCCGAGATAGTCACTGACATCCAAATTTGACCTCTAATTAATTTTAAGTTCATTGAAAATTTGGCCTGAGGGGATGCCAGAGAGAGGACCCAGGAGTTCATTCCTGCTCTGCTACGTGCAGACCTGAGGAAAGCGTGGAGCCCATAGCTTTACTCCCAGAGGACAGATTGCAGAGGAGAGTAGAACAGAAGCAGATATAAGAGCGTCCCAGGAAATGTTTACGTTAGCCGGGTATAGGTCTACGATCAGCGCACTCCAAGTAAGCTTGCAGATTACCGAGAGGGCTTGAAGAGCCACCATGAGCATTCCTTTATGAGGAAGGAGGTTGTAGAAATGACCAGCTTAAACACAGCTAACCACGATGTATCACAGTTTTAAAAATGTCTGGCAGAGGTTTTTAAGTCAACACCCACTTAGCAGTGATGAAAAAGAAAAGCTACCCTGATGATCTAAAAAGCAGAGATAACCGGAAGAAACCGTGATGAAGATTACCTCCGTGACATTTGCTCTGATATTCAAGAGGCCCGAAAGGAGATTAGGACTATTAGATGGTCACGACCCCAACGCCAAGCGTGGACGCAAGCCCCACTTGGGGCGAACTCTCTGAAAGAGCAGGAGACAGGAAGGCAAAAAGCAAAAACACCTGTTAGCAGTTTTCCCGAAGCAACATTTTTGTCTTTCAGAAGACCAAAGCGAAGCTGAATTTTAGAGTCGAGGTTTCCCTCTTTGGAAACAGAGCAGGCCAGTAGCACCTTTAAACACTTGCCCGGTTTTTCAGGCAGCCGAAGGAGGGAGAACCTGCCGAGAGCATGGGGAGGGCGGCGCTAGGACGGCCCTGCAGAGGTGCTTCATTAACCCGATTAAGCAGGTGGATGGAGAGGGCCTCACTGATAATTTACACCTTGCTAATGAAGCGTGTGACTCTTAATCTCCTCCAAACAAGATACACTCATGCAACTCTGGTGCAAGGAAAGGGGAAATTAATTAGGTGAAAAAACTATGAGATTATAGCAGAGGGATTCCTGCAAGGCATCTGTAACCTGGGTGGTTATTCATTTTAACCTTTCTGAAATTAATGGCTGAGCTGTCAGGTAAACAAGTTGTGGTACCTTTTGGGCTTATAAGTAGTTCAAAAGCAGTGCCTTATTATGTGTCTGATTTTATATTTCGTGGGATGGAAAGGGTTGCTCCGATTTCTAGGGAGTAATTGTAATATATTTGACTGTAGCACAGCTATTTATAGTAAGACGGTACAAAGAAGATTCACTTCTATATTGCCAATAATTTCAAAACGTTAACTTGCAAAGTAATTCTTTTTTTTTTTTTAAAGATTTTATTTATTTATTCGACAGAGATAGAGACAGCCAGCGAGAGAGGGAACACTAGCAGGGGGAGTGGGAGAGGAAGAAGCAGGCTCATAGCGGAGGAGCCTGATGTGGGGCTCGATCCCATAACACCGGGATCACGCCCTGAGCCAAAGGCAGACGCTTAACCGCTGTGCCACCCAGGCGCCCCTTGCAAAGTAATTCTTACATTTAATGTGCCACGTGAGGCATTTTGTATCCTGAAGAGAAACATTTTATTTCATGTTTCTTTTCTTTTCCAGCTTTATTGAGATATAATTTACATATAACACTGCATCAGTTTAAGGTGTACAACAGTGTTGGTATTACACCTGTATATTGTAAAATGATTATCACCATAGTGTTAGCTAACATCTTCCTTTTTTTGTGATGAGAACATTTAAGATCTACTCTCTTAGCAACTTCCCAATACATAATACAGTATTATTAACTATAATCACCATGCTGTACATTACATCTCCACAACTGATTCGTCTTACAATGGGACGTTTGTATCCTTTGACCGACTTTTCTCTATTTCCCTCACCTCCCAGCCCCTGGTTACCACCATTCTAGTCTCTTTCATGAAAGAGACAGTTAAGTGATTAGAGTTATTACATGAATGGTATTATTAAGTTAGTAAAATAAATGTAATGACAATAGTTAATATTTATCAAATATTGGTATGTATCAAATACTAGCTAAGTACTTTCAATTCGCTAACTCATTAGTCTGCTGTAGCAACTGTAGGAGGTAATCGTTACTAGTACGTTTGTTTACAGAGGAGTAAACCAAGGCCAAAGAAGCTACATGAATTGTTTATACTATGCCATGTGTTTCTTACTTACTTGTAAATGAAAAAAAACCAGACCTTAAAGCTAGAAATTAACTTAAATGGTGTTTATTTCGGTGGATTTGTCATATTTTTGGTCAAGTATGGAAATGCCCTAGATTGCCGTACCAATCAGAGTTATTGAATACAATTCGAATAGAGAGTTAAAAGAATACAGTCTTCACAGTGAGTCAGATCTGGATTCAAATTTACTGTCATTTTCTGTGATCTCTGGTTAAGTTACATAACTTCTTGAAGTCTCAGTTCCTTCATTTCCAAAATGGGGGTAAGCCTTCCTCCTCATCAGATGGAAATGAGTCTCATCTAAGATGTTACATGTGATACATCTTGCACACAGTCAGCCTTCATTGTGTTACTCTTTCCATGCTTTGTTTTTTTGGGTCTACACCAGGCTTCCTGACAGATTCATTGGTCTAACTGAAAGCTGTAATTAAAGACCTATAAGTCATTTTAAAAAGCGCTTTGATTCTCTGCCGTATCTAAACCCAAATCCTTGTTCCAAGGCCTCACAGGCTCTCTTCTGCCTAGCTTCCATCCTGTGTTCTAGGCTGGGTGGCATTTTTACTGTGCCCATTCCTACTTCCATCGGTACACTCATTACCTTCTCCCTGTTTGGAAAGCCTTCCTCTTTTCTTTCTGCCAGTCCAAGTTCTATTCATCCTGTAAGATGCAGCTCAGTTCCTAAATTCATTCATCCACTGACCTATAGTCGACGAACATTACTCCCCCAGGTATTGAGCACGGGACTAAGTTGTGAGGATCCAAACGAGGCAAAGTCCCGAGCCTTGAGGGACAACGCACGCATAACCAGCATTTCCATGCGAGGGCAGAGCACATTGTCCATGGTACAGTGGCAGTGAGGGAGGCATGCTCAGTGCCGCCTGCTGTTAGGGTGACGTGAGAGGAGCTGTCTCTCAATGTGGACGAAGCTGGGAAGGTGATTTCAGGCAGAGGGAACTCAAAGACTCAAAGCCGTGTAATGTCAATTCATTGAGGGGAATGTCCCGTGCTTTAGTTCTGCTGAGTTAGGAGCTGTGTGTGCAGAGCTAAGGTGTCTGGGCCCCTTTCTCTGAGCAGTGGAAATTCCACAGATTCTGGAAGTTTACATTCTTTTTTTTTTTTTTTAAAGATTTTATTTATTTATTCGACAGAGACAGAGACAGCCAGCGAGAGAGGGAACATAAGCAGGGGGAGTGGGAGAGGAAGAAGCAGGCTCACAGCGGAGGAGCCTGATGTGGGGCTCGATCCCACAACGCCGGGATTACGCCCTGAGCCGAAGGCAGAGGCTTAACCGCTGTGCCACCCAGGTGCCCCTGGAAGTTTACATTCTAAATGCAAATGGCGGCTTACAGAAGAGCAAGGCTAGAGACAGGGAGAGGAAGTAGAAGTCAGTTGCTAACCTTCAGCTGAGAGGTGATGAACGTGCCTTGAGGGCTGTGGGGTGGCAGGAGGGCAGAATATAGGAAGTGATCACTAAAACAGGGTGATACATAGTTGATGCTAAATATTGTTGAAATTGTTCAACAATTATTGAAAAAATGAATGACGTCTATGCTTTTTTGGTTGTTTTTATTCTCTGGTTGTGATTTCTTAGCCCTCCAAGGATATTAATTCTGTAACTGGAAGTCTTTTCCTTAACCCGCATTCCCTGACTCATCTGTTCCCCTCAATCCTGTATTTCCTTCATCTGGTCTCCATCTTTAATGGCAGAGGACTTCCTCAAAAAGGGAGTGACCTGGCATGTCCATTCCTATTTAAACCTGAGGTACAGAAAGCCAGTTGGAAGCCCAGTGTGCACGGGCAGAGTTTTGTTGACTATTGGGGTTCACCGTAGAATGATTGGGCATGACCTGGTTTTTATATTTGGGGACCCTAAGTTTTCAATATTTTTAACCAAAGAAAAATTCAGTTCCACTGGAGAAGAATTTTCTAATATTTCTGTGATTCAGCTGGTATACACTAGTGCAGCCGTACTGGTTGTTAAAATATTGAAACTCTTAGAGGTGGTATATAGCCATTGCCTTGAGCTCCCAGATTGCCCCTTACTGTAGCCACCCTGATGCTTCTAAGCCCCCCACTCCCCACACTAGCAACTATAAGGTTAAAGCCTACAAGACCTTACCTCTGTGCTAAAGCTGGTGTTCATTCCAGTCGGTTGGGGTCTGTGCTATACTGGCTATATTTAACATATTAAGAATAATTCTGGGAGAGCAGGAAAGGGGGGCTGGGGGTTCCTGATTCAGCATGCACGCTGTCAATCATCTCCACTGTCTTTCAGTGCATCATTGCCCTCCTCTTTGCTTCATGAGCCCATGGCCATGGCCAGAGCCCCCTTGGTTCTCGTTCTTCCGAGAGGCACTACCCTATCTTCTGCTGGTCTGTGGGAGGGCTGGTCACTGGGCTCCTTGGATGAGCAGCCACATGCAGGACTGGATTCTTCAGTGTAAAAGCCCCAATGCTAATTCACTCTTTAATAGTATCTGCTGCTTCTAAATCCTGACCCCTTCTTGGGTTCTGTGGCAAATAGCCACTTGCTTTTGTTTTGTTTTGTTTTTGGCCTTCCCTTCTGCAGGTGCAGAGGACCGCACTTTCGCTGCTTTGCTGAGTCGGTTACTGCCGAGCCATCTGCTTTCCATCTTCCAATCTTTTGTGGACATCTTGGCACTCACTTCTCCTGGATATTGATGAATCCTGGGGGCTCTCTTTCAGTCACTTTGACCTGCCTGAAAGAAAAATGTTACATTAATTAGTCAAGACTCAAGAGCTGCATGGAAAAGAAAGTAAGTCAAACTGGTGTAAGCAAAAGCGGGAAGAATATTTCAGGACCCAGGGACTTTCTTTCAGACTCGTTTCTTTCAGCACACATTCTGGAGGCGTTTTGGGATCGAAAGTGCAAAGTCTCTGGGTTTTCTCTTTTTCTTTTCTGGGTATTTTTACTTCATTCCTTTTTGGCTTGCTTTCTCTTTGACCAGCTCTATCTTTGTGGTCCGTGTGGTGAACAATGGCGTACCCGCAATGACTCTAAGAACTAGTGGAATTTGCTGTCTCTCTGACCCAGTTCCAGAATCTGAGGAAGGAAGTCATTGGCCTGGCTTGAGATAGGTAACCCCCCCCACCCCCCCAAATTCCGATCCAATCAAAGAAGATCCATGTGGGTCATGGCGTGCAAGCCATTACCATGTTGATAGGCAAGGTGGGCACACTGTTTCCAGAACTGAGGGAGCCATCGCGAGCAGGGCAGACACACCAAAGGGTATCAACTACAACAGAGGGGAAAGTCAAGTCTTTACTCCCCTCATTTCCCTTACACATCCACTCCTCTACCTTTTTGGGGGGCAGGGGAGTGGTGGGGTAGGATGGGAGACACGGATGGCCGCTCAGGAGGGTTGCTGCAGCTGCGACGGAAGGCCAGCGCTGGAGCTCAGGCAGCTGCAGCAGGGGCCAGCCACATCCAGGCCTTTTGCCACCTGGCTGTGGCACTGTCTTTGGAGAGGAGCATTCTGAGCTCCTGGTGTCTCTCCACTGGAGGGCTCCGGTCTGTTGCCCAGGGGGCCTGGGCCCGCTGCTCTTCACGTCCAGGGGCCAAGACCTCACATAATTTGCCTTTTTTACTTCTCCTATTTTAAAAGGGAAATATCGGCCAAGTTCTGCTTGGGGAATTTTTCAAATAAATACCGCAACATGTACACCCAGGCCTATATATCAAGTTCCTCTGAAACTTACCTGCTGAGTAAAAGTTTATGAGTTAGAGCTCTATCTCCCAAGTGACAGAATTCATTTTTCTAATGAAATGTTTATTGAATAGGGCAAGAGAAAGCAAGCACATGTGCTACTTATGCTAATGAGCATTTGATAAGTAGAATGCAATTTTCCCTTTAATCAACCTAGTGCCCGTCATGTTCAGTTAGTAATGCACTGGTGACAGTCCATGAAGGGCTGGAAGGGGACGAGGAGCAAATGCTGTTCAGAGATCCACAACCGCCGGTTCAACACCACCCAATGCCATGGAAATGACCTCAGAATTAAAAGGGGCAGAACTTACAGACCTGTCATTCATTTCCAGTCCCTCCTATAGATATAGGGGTCGTATCACACATAACATGAAATTCCTTTGGAAACGAAGTCCTTTTGAGGTGAAATTGTATAGTATTTCTATATTGAGCAGCTTTATGATAATAGCTTTGAGTCACTGAAATGGAAAGTACATTTCAAATGACACTTCATATCCCCATTGTAGGGATGCTAGGAGCAAAATTAGAAATAAAGCAAATAGAGACGGATGCCCTCATTTTTGATTCTAACATTTTAGGACTTTAGAATGGTCCCTGGTGCAAATCTGTGGGATCTCATGGAGTGGGTGCTGTCTGCATGTATGGGGAATGGCACTTAGTCACTTCCCCAAACAACTCTGTCACTGTCCTACTGGCTTTCTCTGAAACTAGCCCTGAAGAACAGACACAAGTTTGTTGTTGTTGATTTTTTAAGATTTTATTTATTTATTTATTTATTTATGTATTTATTTATTTGAGAGAGCGAGCAGGAGAGGTAGGGGGGAAGGGCAGAGGGAGAGGGAGAGGGAGAAGCAGGTTCCCTGCTGAGCAGGGACTGCCCCCCCCATGTGGGGACTCAATCCCAGGACCCTGGGATCACCACCTGAGCCAAAGACAGGCACTCATCCAACTGAGCCACCCAGGTGCCCCAGACACAAGTTTTTATTTTGGCTGTTAATAGAATGTGTTGCACATTGTTTTAAAGATGCAACGTTCCCCTTTACCAGTCCACAAGACAGACTCTATAAAGAACTGCTTAACATTTATGACCACTCCCTTGATGATGATGATGAATTTATAAGGCAGTAGGGGTGGTTTACTCTTGAGATAGTTTCTAGATGAAGTTCAGAGTGACCATTTTATTTAATGTTTACAATGTGCCTTTCCTTTTTAATTTTATTTTAAAGATTTTATTTATTTATTTGCAGACAGCCAGTGAGAGAGAGAACACAAACAGGGGGAGTGGGAGAGGGAGAAGCAGGCTCCCAGCCTAGAAGCCTCATGCGGGGCTCGATCCCAGGACCCCAGGATCACACCCTGAGCCAAAGGCAGACACTTAATGACTGAGCCACCCAAGCGCTCCTACAATGTGCCTTTCCTTGTTGTTGGTCTTACCATATTAAAAAATATGTTCATTAAACTTTTCCACTAGAGGGATTTTATTTTATTCATTTTTTAGAGGGATTTTATTTTATTTTTTAAAAGATTTTATTTATTTATTCGACAGAGATAGAGACAGCCAGCAAGAGAGTGAACACAAGCAGGGGGAGTGGGAGAGAAAAAGCAGGCTCATAGCGGAGGAGCCTGATGTGGGGCTTGATCCCGTAACACCGGGATCACGCCCTGAGCCGAAGGCAGACACTTAACCACTGTGCCACCCAGGCGCCCCTAGAGGGATTTTATTTTTTAAAAAAGATTTATTTATTTACTTTAGAGACAGAGATCACATGTGAGTGGGGAGAGGGGCAAAGAGAGAGGGAGAGAATCTCAAGCAGACTCCCCGCGGAGCTCGGAGCCAGAGGTGGGGCTCGATCTCACGACCCTGAGATCATGACCTGAGCTGAAATCAAGAGTCAGACACCCAACTGACTGAGCCACCCAGGTGCCCCAGAGGGATTTTATTTTTAACCTCAGGTGCACATAGTTGAGTTGATCATACTCTTTAGTTGGTCACAGTCACCTCTCCCACCTGCATCCCCTGTGTCCTCCACAGGCATCGTCTCTAACACAGATCATGTTTTTCCTTGGATATGCATGGATCCTTGGAAGACATGCAGTGTGAGTGGGATCTCATTCCAGTTGTAATTTTTCCCTCCACACTAGTTTCAAGTTTTGTCCTTGTTATTGTATCTCCATGTAGTGCTTTTGACTGCCCCATAATATTATGTCACATGCCTCTACTTTGTTTGAAATCTCCACTGGGATGAAAATGTGCCATGAACAGCCTTGTGCAGGATCATTCTGGAACTTGCATGAGAATTGCTCTCAGGTATACGTGGTAAATAGTGTCAGATTCTATTGCAACAAAACTGTCCTTAGGTCTGCCCTCCCACCAGCAATGTATGAGGATTCCTCATTCCCCAAGTAGTCTCCAACACCGGACATGATCGGACTTGTCCATTTTGTATCAATCTGATGGACATAAAGTTATTTTAGGGTTGCTTTAACTTACATAGTTCTGTGATTGTCGCCTCTCAGTGTCTCTGTTAGCTCTCCTTCCTCTACTGTGAATGGAATATTTATGGCTTTGGACCATTTTCCTATTGGACTTTGTGGTTATTCCTTTTTCTTTCCTTTTTTTTTAAGGTTTCATTTATTTATTTGAGAGAGAGAGCATGCGTGTGAGGTGGGGGGAGGAACAAAGTGGGGAGGGTCAGAGGGAGAGCGAGGGAGAAAGAATCTCAAGCAGACTCCCTGCTGAGGGTGGAGCCCAATCTCAGGAGCCTGAGATCATGACCTGAGCCAAAACCAAGAGCGCAACGCTTAACAGACTGAGCCACCCAGGCGCCCCTCGTGGTTTTTTCTTACTAATGATCTGCAGGAGTTCTTTATGTAGTCTAGAAATTAATATCTTGTTGGTTTTACTTAGGACAAGTATCTTTTCCTTTAAAAAGAAAAGATTTATTTATTTATTTGAGAGAGAGAAAAAGAGGGCACACAAGCCTAAGTTCATAAAGAAATTCTTCAACACATTTTCTATGTTAGTTTTTCAGTTTTATCTTTCACGCTGATATCTCTAATTCTCCCTGAAGTTCATATTTTTAGGCAGAGGGCAAGTTTTATTCTTTTTCATATAGTAAATCACCTTTCCAACTCTGAGTCAGTCTAAATGTCCGTCTTTTCTTCACTGAGTTTTGGTGACATTTTTCTTTCTTTCTTTTTTTTAAAGATTTTAAAATTTATTTATGTGACAGAGAGACAGCCAGCGAGAGAGGGAATACAAGCAGGGGAAGCAGGAGAGGAAGAAGCAGGCTCCCAGCAGAGGAGCCCGATGTGGGGCTCGATCCCAGATCCCCGGGATCACGCCCTGAGCCAAAGGCAGACGCTTAACAACTGCGCTACCCAGGCGCCCCACATTTTTCTTAGATACAAAGTTCTTGCTATATAAGATAAATATCATTTATTTATACGTAATTGTATTCCATACATATTCATTCTATTCTGAATCATTGGACTATTCCTGTATCTACACAACTTTTTTGGGAAAAACAACAATTATTGGCACCAAGGGTTTATTGCGTTCCTGAATATCCGGTACAGTGAAGCACGCTCCTCCCTCTTTGCTCTTCTTTTTCAAAAGTATCTTAGCTACTCATGGTTCTTTATTCCCCATACTCAAGTTACAGTAACTTGGCCATTTTTTTGGGGAAAAAAAAAGTCCTTTTGGAATTCCGACCGGAATTTTATGAAATCGATTATGTTATCAGCTCTGCACGATGCCTGGGCATGCAGGCTGTCCTGATGTTTCCTGCTGCCTCCAGCTAGTGCTCGGCTGGCATCGATGGTTTTCTTTTCTTTCTTCTTCTTTTTTTTTTTTTAAGATTTTATTTATTTATTTGTCAGAGAGAGAGAGAAAGAGGGAGCACAAGAAGGGGGAGCAGCAGAGGGAGAGGGAGAAGCAGGCTCCCCGCTGAGCAGGGAGCCTGATGCGGGACTCGATCCCAGGACCCTGGGATCATGACCTGAGCCGAAGGCAGACGCTTAACTGACTGAGCCACCCAGGCGTCCCTCCTTATAGATTTTAAAGTAACTTCCTGTACAATAACTCTGTGAAATAGTAAGGCAGGTATCACCATCTTGGGCTTCAGAAAAGCTCTGTGACTTCCCTGCGAGTGCAATGTGAGGAGGAAACGAAGCTGGAACTAGAACCCCAAACTGCTCCCTCGTGTCCCAAAAGAATCTGGACAGAAGTAGAAGACACAGGAGTCTTCCTTGGAGGTCCTCATCTCCTCGCTGCCAGTCTGTCAGCCTGTGTCCCTGGGAGTCGCATGCGGTCCTGAGCCTGTTTCCTCGTGTCTGGGACGGCCTCGGTGATCCCAAAAGCCCTTTCCAAAATTATGAGATCCCGAATACTCAGGGGAGGGCCCAAAGATGCTTTCTGAGAATTTCAACCTTCTGGTTGTTCTTGTTCTTTTTCTGCTGAAAGTGCTAATGAAAAGTGAAGTGGCCAAAGCGCCGAGAGCCTGCAGGGTTGCTGTGCAGCTGGGTAATTACCAGGCTGCAAATACGGCGTCTGGATAAACGGGGTGGGTTTCGTGGGGATAGTTGCTCTTTAACAACTGAAGGGGGATGGAGTTCCTGAAGTTTGAGTTTCTGTTCCTAAAAGTTAAGCACTACTCTTGAGGGGAAAGGTGCTAAGAATCACCAAGGAACTTTCGAAACCAAACAAAGCCCAGAGACTGATGTGTTGCTAAGGGAGCCAGTGCTGAAGAGAGAATGGAAGGGAGAGGTCTGTCCTTGGTAGACAAAGAAATGGACACCGCCATTATGCAAAAGGAGTAGTTGCCTCAGGAAAAAAACAAAACAAAACGAAACACTTTTTTTTTTTTAATGAGAAGGGACTGAATGAAAGAAAAGAGAACAAAGAATAAGAAGACAATTCATTTAAAATCCTGAATCTCTCTCCATTACTAAGCTATGGGAGTGAACTACGGGAGACAAGATCCCAGACTGGAAAGAACTGGAAGCACTTCCTACTTCACTGAAAAGTCACTGCGTTGGAGGCTACTTATGAATTGAGAAACGGCAACATTTGATGCTGAACACTGTGTTGTCTATCAATAACGCCCATATTTAATCAGGCTAAGAGAAACAAAGATGTTCTCTTTAGAAAGGTTTGAGTCAAGTGTGATAGTCAACGCATCCATATTTATGACGCTCCCTTGCATTGCCTTTCATGGAGTCCACTTTCCAATGACCTAAAACTATTTCTATTGTAATTGTGTATCTACACTTAGTTCAATTCTTTTGTCCACATTTGCAAAAGGATTCAATCTCATAACAAGTTGGGTGATATTTTGGGTTTGTCTCTCTGTTTTTTAGGACTTGGTTGTTTTCAGTAGGGCAGTATCTCAACGCTGGTATTTAACTTTAAATCTCTTGGACAGTTTTATTTTATTTAAAACTTTATTTTATTTTGTTTGTTTGTTTGTTCTAAGTGAGCTCTATGCCCAACGGGGGGCTTGAACTCACCGCCGTGTGCTAGCCAGACGCCCCATCTTGGATAGTGTTACAAGAAGACGCTAAGAAACAAATTCTGAACTACGATGGAATCAAAGTTTTATCCATAAAAGACTAAAATTCTCTTGAGTATAGGTCAATTATAAAAAGAGTTTATTCATCTGCATGTTAGTGAAGCTCCTGACTCAGAGACTAAACTGCCAAACACACAAGGAGAACGTTTTGGCAATAGCTCTGCATTTCTTGGGTGTTAAGCCTTTAGCCTGTGTTGTAAGTTACAAAACAGGAATTGGATGTCCGAACAGTTCAGACTGTACACCCTAGGTTTCTACATTCTATAGTATTTGTGAGGACTTTGGTGTTGTGACATCTTAAAGAGTTTCCAAAGTGAGATCCTATATTCTTATTTGCTCACAATACAATTGAAAAGACTCTACAAGAGCAACGGACTTACTGAGAAAAAAGACTCTGGGTTTCTGCAATTATGCAAGACTACCCTGCAGTTGAACCGCTGCCTGCCTCTGTCACCTCTTCTAGCACCAGGCACCCCTCACTCCCAGTCACCAAGCTTCTTTTGATTCCTTGAAAGAATATGTCTTCACCCACCTCAGGACCTTTGCTCCTGTTGTGCCTACAATGAGCAGACTTCACTTTCCCCAGCTAATTCCTACTCCTCCGTAAGATTTCAGCCCAAATGTCACTTCCTCAAGGAAGCTTTCCTCAGTCCGTGGAATGAGCTGGCCTCTTTTCTCTTATGCACCCCCTCCCTGCTAAGGCAAACCCTCCCCTGTTTTTGCACACCATTGCTCCCTCTGCCCCAGTGCGGTGCCTGGGCACGTTGTAAGTGTCGGAGTTCTCAAGTGCTTACACGAGGTATCCAAGCACAATTAGCCTGCTTCAGTAAAACATCTTAGATTTTGAAACACAGGACTGGAAAGTATCTCAGTTGATCACTCGACCCCCTTCCTCAGTCTTTAGAAACAGGTGATGAGCAAGTGAAAGAACACATGGCTGAAACAATACGGTGGTTCGAGCGTCTAACTATGTGAGCAGGTCTGTAGGAACGATTGCGATTAGGAACTCCGCCTGAGATGACACGCTGCGGGAGCATCGGGAGATCCGCAGGCAGTGAAGCTGTGGCCGCTCTGTCCGTCTGTGGGCAGAGAGTGTGATTCTCCTTATCCACGGTGAGGCAGTGTGTCCTGGACACACGCAGCGCCTGTGTTCCTGCGGGGTCCCCACTGTGAGGCTGGGAAGCTGCCGGCCGATGGGACTATAGGTGCTGTCCTTTCCTCTGACTACGGGTTTTTGTTGTTTCATTTGTTTGTTCAGCAATCGTAAGTCACCGTAGAGGCAGAAGTACGCGGCTCTCTTGGACGGCTCTCCTGAGAGCAAGCAGTAGAGAGCATTTAGGGACGGCATTTCTCGCACAGAGGATGTTTTCCTAAGGCGTTCTAAGAACGGGGGTCATTGTATCATTACTATTTCAAGGGGGTGTCGTGAAGGATGTGTGCGCATCCGCTCTGGTTCTAACCTTGAAAGGCCCGTTTCCTCCTCGTGCCAACTCCTCCATGCAGCTTATCACGGAGAGAGGATTGCTGTTGCTGTCTAGTGCCCATAATTAATCCCGGAGACACTGAGGATTTAGGACTGTGGCTGACTCCAAATTAAAAAGTCACCGTTCGTGTGCGAGACGGACACCATATGTTCTGCACGAACCCTCTGAATGAGTAAGAACGTCAGGATCATTTATAGGTGAGCGTAGGCTGCACTTAGGGGAGGTATTATTACGTAGGGCCCCGCACACTTTTCAAAGACATTACAGACATGCAAACGTGGAAAAATGCAGTGTTTTCCCTTTGGTGGGTCCCCAGAAGATGTGTATGATTTTAAACATGAGTGTGGTGCAAACCTCAGATTACTAGTTATGAAAGTTGTCTTTCTCTCTACCGTCAGTGCGGCGAGTGCAAACCAGGCAGACACCAGTCCGGTTGGTTAGTGTAATCCAATTGTCGAGTTGAGCTTCTTTTCTTGTTCCTGCCATGACTAATTTGTGGTTTTGCAAAGTGTTTCTGAATGTCAGACACATCAATTATGAGCGGTGGGCAAGATGCATGAGGAGAACCGTAAGAGGGCGAGGAGGTTAAGAAAGGTTTACAAAGAGCTGAAGGAGTGATTGGAGGCAGAGGTCTTCCTGGGTGTTTGCAAGAGCGATTCTCTTCTTTAAGAAGGCGGCTGGATTATTTGCCGATGAAAGACCAAACTATCTGTCCACTGCCAGTCGGAACGACAGGCTGGGCTGTTCGCGGCCCCATTTCTTCTTCCTAATTGGTCCTCCCCTTTCCTTCAGCTGGGCTCGGAGATAAACACGACAACGGCGCCTTCCCTCTGTAGACATGGGCTTGGAGGGAAGGCCCGGGTAGGTGTTCACAAGCAGATTCTCTAAAGGTGTTTATTTTCCATGGCTATGGTGATTTTTCCCCCCCTACTGAAACTCTATTATAGACCCTTTTGTTGTCTTGGCTGAAGCCTGTTGTTTCTGCAAAAACAACAATAGGCCCGAAGATTAGGGTCGCATTTTATGGGCCTAGCAGCCCAGCAGGGCATCGTATTTGTATCAATCCTATAAATTCCTGGCATCAGGCCCCCTTACTCCTAGTAATTAATCTTTTTCATAAACGCTGTCATGTTTAGAGCCGTTTTATTAAATTTCTGGTTTCTAAATTTTCTGTACGCCACTCCTTTGCCTCATCGGTGTCAGAAATGAAATTAGAAACACACCCACAGCAAAGCAACCAGACAGATGGCTATTTGCCGTTCCGGCTTTCTTTCCGTACTGACGAGTGTCCGGCAACAGAGACGCAAGGGTCACCCCTTCCGCCCTGATGAACACCAGCCCTCCTCTCCAAGCTCGGCTTGGGTTCTTTCGGTTGACGTGCTCCTAGTTGGTGTGGATGCTCGGCAGGTGTGAGAAGCTTAAGAATCAGGAAGGAAGACTTGCTTCTTTTAGTCTCTGGCTCCCTGGTCAAAATGCCGGAGCTGGAAGAGGAGCGGTACTCACTGCCATTGGACTGGTCTTTCCAGAGCATTCGATATTGCTGAATCCTGTCCCTTTCGCCTCTTTGGGGATTGCAATTGCATTGGCGTGTGGTGGTGTGAGCAGCTTTTTTTCTTTGGCCCACTGACCTAATTGCAATAGGGGAGGTAAAATATTTTCATTACCCTCTCCCCCAGAATACAGAAATCTTCAAAGGGAACCCGGGAGGGAGGTTAGCCTCTTAACCCTCATTTCCCTACCACTACCTCAGCTTGGCTGTGCATCACAAAATTAGTCTTTAGTCGCCGAACATAGTGGCACCGGAATTGTTGTCGGTCTTGCTTTAAAAAATCATTTCATATTGTAAACCCAGCGATTATTTCATGCTGTTTAAACTATATTTGCGGTCTTTGATCACGTATAAGTAGACTCAAGTTAACCGCTGATAGAATGATGATATTGTTCTCCGTGTTTCTTTTCCTTTTTCTTCTCTGTCTTTAAGGACTCTGTGCCTAGGAGCTGGCATCCAGAAACTTCCATTACTCCATTACAACGTGCCTTTGTTTTTTAATTGGTTCAGGATTACCTATTTGCATGACAAGCAACATAATTCAGTCAGAAAAATCTGTTGTGTGTATGCTATGCATAATATATATTTATTGCATTTTATAAATTACTGATTATTTACAAACTTGAAAGGCGCCGGACTGGCATAGAATGCCGAAGAGAAGGGGAGAGTAGTAGTCATAGCTGATTATTGTTATTGTACCACAGGCTGGTTTCTCCTCTCCTTCCTCCCCCTCCATTTTTCTTCGGGTGTTTTCTGTGGGCCACTCCTTTCTGCACCTCGCTCCCCAGCGGGGAGACACTGTACCTCCACGAGTGGGGGCTGAAAATGGGGCAAAATAGGCTTTGAATAGCAGCGTCGAATAAATTCAAGTGCCTTTCTAAATATATTGCAAGATTAAGTAATTAAGGATTGTGAAGCACTTGGAAAAAATAAAGTGCCGTGTAAGTGCTAAGTAATAAAGAGTAATCATAACAGTAATAAAAGGGTGACGGCTCAATCTTTCTTCCTTCTTTCTCTCCAAGGATTTTCATCATTTCAGATTTGGCTCCTGAGTACAACTCTTTTCTTTCTAATGAAGAACCCGGGCTGGAAATTGTAATAATAATGAGGAGATTTTTTTTCTTTTTTAAGGTTTGTTTAGTGACTTATGGAGATCGCTCTCTACCCTGCCTTCCCCCCTCCATCCCCCATGGCTGCTCACCCCCAAAGATTTAAGCTTTGTTCTCATGGGCTGCGGAGGAGCTTGGACTCAGAACTCCTTCCAGAACTCCTTCCGGAGGGCACCCTTGTGCCAAACATGGCCACTCCATCAACCCCATGAAGAGTTTGTATGATTTGTTATTTGTATGATTCGTGTCACTTTTCAATATACGTGAGACTGCTGGCAGCAACTGCTACCGTTTCCCATCGTAGGTGGGGCGGTTCGTTCCCCTGGACAACTTTCACAACCACCTGACTACCCTTGACTTCTGGATGCTCTCTCTGTGGCCCTATTTATCAAAAACGTACATTTGTGCATTTTTTAATAAGGACATACATGTTAGTTTCTCTCAGTGTTTATTTTCCATTTCCTCCGACCTTCGGCCAAAAAGCATCTTTTCTTCTGCGCATGTCCTTACCATGGTCTGTTTGGAGATCTCAAAGCCTCGTGCAGGTGGGGACCATGATCCGTCTGGCTTTTGTGCTCACAGGTACGCAGACCACACGCGTGATTGGGATGGACCAGGAATCTAATTTGAATACATGGCCCTGGAGCCGGCAGATTTTCAGCCATTGTTTGGATACACCAAATAAGGTTTAGCAATATACATTCAAAATTGTCATGTGCTTTTCACTTTCAAGCAAATGCCTCCGCTGTTTTACATTAGATGTAGAATGCCATAGGATGCGTGTTTTCTGTGCTTTTTCGTACTATATCACCACATAGCCTGTATGACCAATACAGAAACTCATTTGACGTTCCTTCTGGGAATAGGACAGAGAATTGGGATTTAGCAGCAACTATGGTTAAAGAGCAGTAATAACAAAAAACAAAACAGTGGCTTATAAAAGGTTTTCTTTGTTTTTCTTTTTAAGAATGGCTCTAGGAAATCTCTTTAAGTGAGGCATGCGATATTTTGTGTGTATACTCAGTAGAAACTGACCTCAAGGGGAGCTACATACCGTGGAGAAGTCAGAGAAGAGATGTCCAAAGATTCTTCACTTGGAAAACAGGAGGTGACTTTATTACTATCTCATGAGAATTTGAAATTCTGCAATAAATCTTAAATCCAAAACACCATCAGCATTGATAGATATAAGATTTCATTCTTAGAAAAATACAATTCTTTCAAGGTTCGTTTGTTTAGTTTATTATTTTTTTTTTCATAATCTCTACACCCAACGTGGGGCTCAAACTCATGACCCCGAGATCAAGAGTCACACGCTCTACCGACTGAGCCAGCCAGGCACCCCTGATTCTTTCAAGTTTTTAGAAATGGCCTCAAAGCATCTAGAAGTCAGGCTTCAGTACCCAGCTTCAACACCTTTTGGTCTTTTCTTTATCCATAAGCCCAGTCACACTGATTCTGAGGTTCCCTTCATATCTAGTAGTGTGGGAGACCCAGGCGATCTACAGCAGTGGTGCAGACCCAAAAGTGGGGGACAGGAAGTTAAAATTAGGGGACGAAGTTCCGAGTCTGTAATAAAACTCTAAAAGGTAAAGTAGGAAGTTCTTGTTTGAATCTTAATTCCACTGATGATTTTTTTTGCATGTGACTTCGATCAAGTGGCTTGTCCCTTTCAGGGCTTTGTCGGATTAGTGAGTCATACTATTCAAAGAGGTGCTGGGATGATTAATAATAATTACTTATAAAAAATTAATTTCGATATAATGGTCTAATAATTTCAAATTGTCTTTAAAAAACCTCTTTAACTAAAAAACTTTCAGGAGTTATTTTATGTGTTAAAATATGGAATGATTTAGAAAGTAATTATATAGAGACTATATTATCACAAACATGCAGAACTGTGGAGTTACACCTCTTGATCCGATTTCACCAGGTGTACACAGATCTGGACATTTGGAAGAACCCTTGTTATTGTATTTGAGTTGATTTCCCAAGAAGAAAGTTAACTTTTTTCTAGATGGCTATAAACATCTTTCAAATTAGTAAGTATAGTTTTTGTCTGTACTGACATTTTCTTTCCCTACAAATTCTTTTCCAGGAATCTGTAAATTGTGAATTCAACGAGACGTGACTGTACAACTAATACACTAAAAAGACAAAGATATCGTACAGAGATGTGACAAGCAGCTCAGAACTGAAACTGTTTTCCTTTTTTATCGAACTCTTTTGCTTGCCAGCATGGTTTTTATTAAACTCCGAGTAGAAGCCAATGTAGGTGTGAAACGGTCACCACAAATCTTTTTGAAGTGGGTTAGGTCAAGGGAAGAGAGTAAAATTTTTTTTAAATATAAACTTAAGGTTCCAAAAATATGTAACATCTTTAAAAAGCTTTGTAGGGAAACACAATTTGAGAAACTCCTTTATTATGCTGAGTCACCTGAACAAATATTCAGACAAATGAATGAAAGAACATTTGTAATTTATAACAAAAGACAGAGACATTTAAAACAACAGAAGTCACAGCCAAATGAGAATTCTCAAGTATGGGCATTCATATTTTTACAAAAATATATAAAATTTGTCAGTGATAAAATCAGCAGATTAAAGATCAAAGGAGCAAGACAATTAATGATTCACTCCAGGCCCTGTACACTTCCTTCCTTCCATTGTGTTGGCCTTTTTTTTTTCCTTCCTTTAAATACTCAGAACTCTCAGTCGATTTCAATTAGGCCAATTGGAAACATCATTAAACTCGGCCACTTTTGTGTGCAGGAACCGAGCACCTTTATCTGCCTTAGAGGCCTTTTGAATTGCACCTTTGCCCAAGGGAAGGGCCCTTCCTGGCTGGGACCAACTCTTGGGTACTTTTGAAAGTGCTTAGGGGCCCCCTGAATCGAGGGCACGGTGGCAGCGTTTGCGAGGGGTCCCCGAACAGATTGTGTAACTGTTGCACAACCAATGTGTACACGTGTGTCACTAATTTAATTTTAATTTTACTGTATGCATTTGTATAAGATCCTGCAGCTGTCATGTGCTCGTCATCTGTCACTCAACTATCACTAAGCCATGCTGGGCTAAGACAGGATTATAAACGATGAACTGCCATGTGCTCTAAATCTTCTTATTTGCCTAGCCTGGAAGGTATGCCCTGTAAAATTTGATTGGCAATGTGCTCTATGCCGGCCATGGACTTTTGAAGGCCTTTTCTACTGGTTCTTTGAGCCGCTCTCAGTGGCCATATTGACCGTCACCTGCTGATTCCTGCACGGGCCTGACCCCCAGCCTCCACTACTCAGCTGTCCCCCGCTCGCTCGGTGACCAGCTCGGAGGCTGCCACACGGGCCCCGCCGCTCTGGTGGCACGTGCACTCTAGGGGGCATATGGCTGACTGGTTGTATGCAGAAGAGGGGAACTGAAGCCAAGCAGACCCAGCACTGTTATTACAGCAGATGGGGGAAGCGTGGCATTCAATATTTAGACAGATGCCACCTCCTTATTCCACCTGTCTGCAAGTTGGACATTGTACAGAACGAACTGTCTGCCTAATGATGAAGGAAACAAAGGGCACATTTATGAAGCGCGGCAGAGCAGTGCATTTACTGGGCACGCACAATAGAATTGTTGACCATAACAACAAACGTAAACTGCGACTGGGCAGAGTGGCGGGTCCGCGCGCACAAGCACAGTGGGAGTGGGCAGTCGTTACGTTTTGCGTTTCTTTCATTTTGATGACGGGCGGTCATAGATAGGACTCGAAGTTTGTGATGAATGCCTGATGAGAATCACATTTTCTCAGAGGATAGTCCGTGCTCCTCTCGTTAAAATCCTCAAAACAATTGTCTTTTCCTCTCTGGTTTGCGTGGTTCTTGAAAATTCAGTCCTTTTCTCATCTGTGAGTTGTTTCTAACCAAGCAGAAAACAAAGAAGTTATCTTCGCAAACTGCTACTATTTTGATGAGTTTGGCTTCAAAGTGAGGGTATCTTTTTCCTTCAAATTCGAAATACCGATGTTGCTGAACCATGGCAACTTATAGGTTGAGTGAGAAATGAGAAAGAATGGTGCATATTCTTTGAGGATATGGATTTTTCCTGGTAGATCGCTCCGAGTGGTGTATACTTCTGTTTTGTATACTTTAACTTGTAAATTGTTTTATCCCTTTCCGACAAATTAACTTTTTTCTGTCACTACTAGTTTTTATTCATCTGTAAGATTGTTTCACGTTGTCTCAGCGGATGGGAACCAGCATGTGCGGTTTGTGAATTTCCCATGGACTTCTCACGGGAGTAGAAGTTGACTAGCTCATTGAGAAGCAAAATAATCCTTGCTTTTATGCATCTAGTATTTATTTATTATAAGCACAGGTACAAGGTGGAAATCCTCTTTCACAGGGAAATAGTGAATGGAATTCTCCAAGCCAAAAAACTTGAAGGCAGTCATTTACAAAGAGTAATCAAAGGTTGAACTTTTTCAGAAGCACAGTGCATCATCTCTGTCTTAGAATTGGCCTGTGTGGTAAGACAAAACCCTATTTTTCAAGATTCCCCGATATCTATTATCAGGAGCGTCGCTGATCTGAAACACCCAGAATTATTACGTTTAGGGGAAGCCACAAGGAACAGACAACCTTACTTGAGTAAATAATCGAGAAGCCTTTGAAGACTGGGAACTTTTTGTTTTATTTTCATCCAGGTTATGATTTTTCAGGGCAGCATTCTTTTTTTTGATTCGTTTTTCTTCAGTGATTATTTCACAGGAAAATCCCATTTGACGGAAGGCATATGGAGGGGAAGGGGGGTTGTTCCTAATTGAACAACCTAGCACTCGTGAGGTTAATTACAGATATTAACGCAGTGGTTCTTCAGCTTCTTGCCCTCAAGAAGCCTCTAGCTTCCAAATGACCTGGCTCCAACAAAGAGACTCTCTTTAGCCCATTAACTAATTGATAAAAATGTGAGTGTTTCGAATGAGTCTAATTAAATCACCGAGCCTTACAATTACTAGTCCATTTGGTGGCTGTTGGGGGATGGGCAACCTCAGCTGGCATTGTAGGGGAATAAAAGATAAAAATAAAAGGGGGCTTAAATAAGATCATTCTGAAAGCTGTTCATTTGAGGACAAAGTACACATTTGCCCGAAACGTCTACGTTTGCCACTTCAAATGCGTTCCCTTTCTGGGGTAGCACAATCTGGGAAAAAGAAAGTCATGTCTTTTCTTCTTCTTTAAGAGCGGGCATGCTCCACTTTGCCTAATAAAGTTACACGAGCGGCTGGGACATTTTTTCTGCAAGAGCATTAAGCAAAATTTCCTTAGAGCTTAGAACATTGAGGTTTGTCCCATCGAGCTTTCGTTCAAGGGCCGGCAAGTGTTTTGAACAATAGACACTTGAAAACCCAGAGTGGGTTCCCAAACTTCTTACTTTGCCCTGAAGCTGTTTCTAACTCACCATGGCTGCAGCAGCCCTGATTCGTGGTCTTTCTCGAAGTTCTCAAGGCTGGAGTCCAACAGGGCCGTGATGGGAGGGACAAGAACCACTGACTCGACAGTGGCAGGTTCAGGGGCACCTGGGTGGCTCAGTCAGTTAAGCGTCTGCCTTCGGGTCATGATCTCGGGGTCCTGGAATCGAGTTCCGCCTTGGGCTCCTTGCTCAGCGGGGAGTCTGCTTCTCCCTCTCCCTCTGTTCCCCCCCTGCTCCTGTGTGTGCACTCTCTCTGTCTCTCTCTCTCCCTCTCAATAAATAAAAAATCTTAAAAAAACACGAAAAACAGTGACAGGTTCAGCAGATCACGTACAGCACGCCAGCCATACAGCCCACCTGGTTACTTCTCATGCTGAGAGATGTTCATGGGCTCCTTAGTGGGGGATAACGCAAAGATGATATGATATCCTCCGTACTGACATTTTTATTTTTTATTTTTTAAAATGCTTTATTTATTTATTTGAGAGGGGTGGGGGGACAAGCCAGAGGAGAGGCAGAGGGAGAGGGAGAAGCAGACTCCCTACTGAGCAGGGAGCCCAACGCGGGGCTCAATCCCCAGACCCCGGGATCATGACCTGAGCTGAAAGCAGATGCTTAACCGACTAAGCCACCCAGGCGTCCCATCACTGACATTTTTAAAGCAATCTATTAATCAAAGAGCCAAGGGATTCAAAAGGGGGAAACATAATTTCTGAAGATCTAGTGAATATTTTTCTCCATTTATTAAAAAAGAATACTCTATGGCCAAAAAGCTAATTTATCCTGATATATCAGCTAATCTACATTGACATCAGACTCTACTGAGACAGGCGATATAATGGATGGGCGAGAAATTGGATCAGAGTTCTCTGTTTTTTATAATACCTTTGTAGTAGGTGGTCGTAAAAATAAAACTGTAGGTTCTCGAATGAACGCTCTCATACTTAATCAGGTGTTAGGGTCTTCACTTTTGGCTCTGAGAGATGGTTACTTGTTACTATTGGAAGCATTGGGCTGGTGTCTAAGCAACAGTTTTCAAAGTTTTTGTGATGTCAAATGGATGAATATACATATTAGCATCTGTCAATTCTCCCGAGGCACGTTCTCTGCCAGAGACATTAATATTGATAAACAACGGGCCCATCCATACACTCTACATTAGTATGAACTCAAGCAAAAAGTGTTAAAAGCACATTCCGCTTTTTAATCATTTACTCCTAGTCTCCAAGAGGAGGTATTTCGTTTCTGATTATCCTGTCATTCAACTCATGCTAATTAATGAGTGTAACAGAACTTCAGCAGACAGTTTGGTTGCAGGTGTATTCAGACCAAGGGAGATTTAATTACTTGCTAATTGCCTGGTGTCCAAGGTAACATAATATTATAGTTGCAAATGCTATGGTATTAATCCATCTTAAAGAAGAGCAGTGTGGCTCGGTCTCTATATTCAGAGACTCCTGGAGGACGCAGTTGGCATTGCTACAAGTACGTTGAGGATGGGGGATCGCGTCTTTTGTATTCGCCGCTGAATACCCAGTGTCTGGCTTGGGGCAAGACACATAGTAGACGCTCAGTAAATATTTATTGAGTAAATGAATGTGAATGAAAGTAAGCCAACCACAACACAGTATGAATTATCTGAGCACAGAAAGGAAAGCTGTAACTTAGAACCTTAAAAACAAAAGTAAAGAGAAAAAGGAATAGAACCAGCATTTTCTGAGTACTTTCTGCCACATACCATAATTTACTAAATTCTCTCCCTTTATTATCTCAGCAGGATAACTTAGTAATTAAGGTTGTCTTTGGATGAGAAAACTGTGGGTTCACATCCTAATTCTTACTAGCTCTAGGTCCTTGGCCAGTTCGTCTAAAAGCCTCAGTTTGTGCATCTATAAATGGAGGGTGTGGGAATGATGCTTAACTCAAGGAACAGTTGTAAGAGTTCAACAAGATATATAAGGTCTAGCCGATGTGGGCAGCCAATAAATCAGTCATTACTTTTTATCGTATAATTGTATATAAAGTAGATATTGTAATTGCCATTATACAGAGTGGATACTTAAGACTCAGAGAGCTTAAAGAACTTGCCCAAATTCACGGAGCTGGTAGGGGGCAAACAGAAGGGCCTGACTCCACATCCCATGCTTCTTCCATTACGTGAGACTACTCAAAGGATATCTGGTATCTGAGTAGCCATGGCCTGACAACTCTGATTTTGCAGTGAATCAGCCCCTAAACCCAGCCCGTAGAAGTAAGCCGGGTAGTTCGGAAAGCTGCTCTAATGCTGGAGCCCAGCATACAACATGGCAAAAATGAATCTCCAAGTGTGTCATGGGTTGTGGTTTGCCAGCGTTGAAAGGCCACTTGCTGTCTCATCCCGATCCTGGGGTGGACATACTGAGAGGATGGGGGGCAAAACCATCAGGAAAATGCTGTACAGTTACCGAAAATCAAGTAGCCAAAAATCAGATCAACAGAAGAAATGTAAGGGTATAATGACTTACGCGTCAAACTTCACAGCCTTGTGCTGGATGACCGGGGGCATGCACCTTCTAAGGAGCCAGCTTGCCATTCATCTTAAGCAGTAGAGTGGCTTTTTAAGCCAAAAGTTATATAGCATCTTGGGCCCAACCTCAGGTCAATCTGTAAGTGTCTGTTGCAAAGAAAGTGTTTACTTGTTAATCTGACCAGCCATACCCAGAAACTTCTGATGCCATCTTTGATTAAGGACAATGGCTCCTTTCATCTGTGGGATGAATGCTGGGAAGTAGAGACACCTGGATTTTTCTATATGCTGTTCCTGACGCTGGCTTTGCAGATCTCCATAAACTGAAATCAATCACATTCACCCTTCTTTTCAGAGCTAATTCTGTAAGGAGGTCAATTTTGCAATTTTTTCGATGGCGATGGCTAAAGGCTTATGGTTTCCATCCTTCTGTGTTAGCCACATAGATCTGTTTCTTGGTCACAGGTTTTGGTCCCTCCTCTGTCAGTCATCATATCATTGGCCATAAGCAGGAACTTGTTAGACTGTGAACGGCTCAGGGTGATGTCAGCCTGCTGGGAAGTTGTCTTAAAGAACACGATGGACCATCAGGTATGGCATCGTCCCCTTGGAGATATTGTTCTTTCACCTTCCTCCTCATAGTTCCAGTCTCCTTGCACTTCCCTTCCTAACAAAACCTCATGCCAGCCACTAACATTATTAGCTGATGCTTTATTTTCCCAGGGATCTCTGCCTTTCAAGCTGTGGGGCAGAGACGTCCAGCTGTTCACCAAGAATGTCTCCTCTTCTTTCTCTCTACCCAGACAGTCTACAATTCTCAGATTCCTTTGCAGTTATGTGTGACCATGTGACTGAGTTCTAGACGGTGTGAATGGTTCAGGGTGACGTCCATGCTCTTCCATGCTTTTCCCCATTCTGGCTGACTGGGGTGTAGAATGATCAAGGGGACTTGGGAAGTCATGTGTTGAAGGTGGCAGAACCTCTGGGTCCCTAAACATTCGCTATCTCTGACCAACACGTGCCTGGAGTATTTTAAGAAAAAAAGAAAAAGAACAAGAACCTTGTTGTCTATTTGTGACAGCAGTTAGCATTACCCTAACTCGTAACTGGGTTTCTACTGTGAAATAAACAGCATGATCCAGCACAAAAGGAATACCAGGTGCCGCCGAACAGATGGTGGGAACCTTGAGGGTTAGGCTCGTCTTCAGTTCTGCTTTTCCTACCATAGAGGTGACTTCCCTTCCTACATAGATTTCTGGATTTGGATGACATTTGGGAACAATTAAAATAATGCTCCGCCCCCCCCAGCTTGTTAATTTGTGAGGCGAGCCTCATTTGTAGTAGGTCCCGCCCCATGGAGCTTCTCAAATGCAAAGTCAAGCCATTGGTCTAAACGGCGGCGGGGCTCTCCCTGGTGCAAGGAGCAAGGTGAAGCAGTTACAGGAAAGTCACTAGGCATCCAGATAGTTTCCTACCTTGAGGGTTTTCTCTGTGCTCAGGCCGCAGATGGAGGCTGCCCATATGATGTCAGAGAGAAATATTTCTAAGCAAAGCACACTAGTCTGCTCTTTCCTAACCCATTGTCACCAATTGACCATTTGGGGAGGAAAGGCTTGGTTTTAGTTCTGTCTGAATCTATAGGATGCTTATCCTACTGATTCATGGTTAAGAAATTTATTTAGGTCTGTGAATTGCCTCAGAGGACAATGAACCAATGAATTTTTGACCTGAGAAAATGTCATTAGACAGCTCATGTCTGTAAAGGCAGGTGTTTTAAGATTAATAAACCCATTCTTACGTTAATAAATTTCAAGATTTGCACTGTTCCCTGGAGGGGTAAATCCACACATTTCCTGTCTTAGTCCTATGCAGGCTCCCTTCTCAAACTCTGGGATGTTATCAAGAAACTCAACTTTGGTGGGACTCAGATTTCTCATCACACTTTCCAAGAGAGGTTAGAGGCTTTCAATCATTATCAGTGTGGGAGAAACAAAAAGCCAAAGGCTTTTGGATCAGAATCTAACAAATGCCTCAGACTCGAGTAAATCCCCACCAATAAGCACATTCTCTATCACAGCAAAGTTGAGGAACAGAATCTGAAACCAGAAAGGGAAGCATCAGGCAACCGGGAAGTATATGAAGATAATCATCTGCCCAAATCCCCAGCCATTGTCTGTGGGCCAAGGTGCCATATGCACTGTACGTTGATTATGATAGTAAAGGGGTTATAATTCATCTTGTATATTACTGAAATCCAACAGATGGGAAATTGGCAGGTCCTGTCAAAGAGAGAATTCAACATTAACTCAAGTGGGCTGATAAAAATCACCATAAACCATTTTAGAATATCCCTCAACCACAAAGTCAATGACTAAATCAAACAGCTCTCCGCTCTCACCCCGTGGTCATTTCACGGCGTGTTAGGGCTATAGGTTGCTTCACCTCTGAAGCTCAGAGGTCATAATTTCAACGTACACAGACCCAGGTTTATGACCCTGTCAGAAAAGCCTTTTGAAGTCTGTCCCTGAAGAATATTTAGCCAGGCAACACTTCAATAGGGCAACTATTTTTCAAAGTGGTTGATTTTTCACTGCTTAAGGGCAGGATTCACGTAGTATAGACAGATTCGATCAGTCAGTACAGGGCTAGCTACACGAACGCATTGACAGACGGCTAGAAGATGACAATGTCTCTACATTAGGTTGGAAGCTTTCCAAAAGGAAGTGTCATGGCCGATGCTCGCTCCTTTGTTGCTGAGAGATGGGGAGGAGACTGGAGGCGAAGAGGCAATTTCTTAAAGGTGAATATGGCGGACGAGCAGCAAGTTTCTTCAGAGCAGGGCAGTGCTTGGGAAAATGGGTAGGGTGGCATCAGAGTGGGGAGCAAGCGGTACACCCCAAGTACTGATCACAGAATCCCAAAGGGAAAGGAATCATTGGCTGGACACACGGGCTGCTTTTTACAGTGAAGATCCTTGGGTCCCTGATTGTGGTGAGTTGAGCAGGCCCGTAGTAAGCCAAATATCATACCAATGGGCCTCTCTGTGGGTGGGTTTGTCCTGACATTAGCCTCACCTGTCATCATCAAAACCTGTCCTCATTCTCATATAAATGGCAGTCATTATTCACTCAGCCACTGTTCTTTTTTTTTTTTAAGATTTTATTTATTTATTCGACAGAGATAGAGACAGCCAGCGAGAGAGGGAACACAAGCAGGGGGAGTGGGAGAGGAAGAAGCAGGCTCATAGCGGAGGAGCCTGATGTGGGGCTCGATCCCATAACTCCGGGATCACGCCCTGAGCCGAAGGCAGACGCTTAACCGCTGTGCCACCCAGGCGCCCCACTCAGCCACTGTTCTATGCCGCGCACTGTATTAGGTATTCACCTGCAGCATTACTAATCCACACACAAATCCTATGAAATAATCTTATTTCCATTTTTACAGTGAGGAAAATGAGGCGCAGAGCTGGGAAGTGACTTTCTCAAGGACGCAGAGACATAAGCAACTAATGCTGGATTCGAACCTGGTCCCTCTGATTCCACTCTCCCGTGCTGTATTCCCTTCGCAAGGTACTTACACCTTGCCTGCTTGCGGCAAGTTTTGGAGGCTTACCTATGTCACCAGAATATTCAGTCAAGAGAAAGCAAAGTTTTTGCACAGAAGATATCTTAGAGCATTTTCATTTCCTTGTGTTCAGCTGGACTTGTGTCTTTCTCTCACCCCAAATTGCTTCCTGGAGAAACCTAAGCACCGAGGAGAATAGGAACTAAAAATTATATGCTGTGAACATTTTCCAGGAGAAAACATCATGCTGATTTTATACAGGCCAAAAGCTCAGGTGTATTTTATGCAGATTTTCTCAATTGGTGGCTGCCACCTTTTTGCATGTGGCCCTTGTTAGGGGCTCTCCAGGGATGTCCTGCTCCTCGGAGCCTCCTCCCTCCGAGGTCTCGCAATCTAGTCAGGAGGCAAAACAGACACACAAAGTAAGCAATTAGAGAACAGGGAAGTATCCAATTGTGTAGAGCCGCTGCTGGAGGTGAAAGACTGTAGTGTGTGCTGGGACGGGATGCGGGAGGTGAGTTAGAAACCGGCTTATTTGAGAACATGTTGCATTTCAGGAGATGAGGATTTTTCCTGGCACAGACACCTGGAAAGTGCTGGAAATCCAGAATTAGAGCCAGGGTGAACGGTCAGCACTGCAGAAGGAGGTTTCCGAGTTCTATATAGGGTGGTATGAGGGACACAAGAATAAGTTCTAGACAGTTTGAATTTAGAAAGAAACAAGTAGAGGATTAAGGAATACCCACCGTCAGAGGACCAGAGGGAGAAAGGCCCGGGAAGGCCATGGTACAGAAGTCAAAGGTATGTGTGATGGAGAGAGGTCTGCAGTGACACCAGCGGCAGAGAGCAAAGGCTGGGGTTCCCTTGTGTGGGGGCTCAGCTCTAGTTCAGCGATTCTGAGCTCCTCCTAGGTAAGAGGGCTGGCCCTCCGGCAAAGCTCGCAAGTTCACAGCCTCAGTTGAACCACCCAACAATTTAGACAACCCCTACCTGGAAGCGAGAGGCGTCTACACCAATGAATTTGTACAGATCCCAAGATGTAAGGCATTAAGTGAAATGAGAGTCGACTTCTAAACAACAAGTGTGCACCGCACGTTCGAATAGGCAATGACGTGCTTGCCGGTAGTGTGGGGCACACAGCATGCCCCCCTGCAGCACAAAGCAACACATTTCAATTGCGAACTAAAAAGCGAATGCCACACTTCAGAGGCTGGGCTTCTGCGTGGGCAAGTGCAGGGTGAATCTGGGAAACCATGTCACTGTTCGGAAAAATATTCCTGTCATCTGCAAAGTACTCATTGGTAATATCTATTATCATTTTGTCAGATCTGAAATATGGATGAATGCTTTAGAAATAAGAGCACATGAACTAAAACATCTTAAAACTTTTCTTAAAATTATAATTTACTCTGAGAAATTAAAAGGGCATTAGGATATGCCACAGGCAAAGAATTTGCCAAAAGCTAATGTATTAGTGTCTTAAAATGTTTTATCCAAATTGTCTCTTACTCCTCTATGCTTTGGGACAGTCAAAGCAGTATAATACATACAAGGGACAGATGTGGCCCAGAGAGGTTGATAAGCTTTCTGAAGTAACACAGCTACAGTGAGTTGAGGATCCAACCCATGCTGTCTTCTTTCTCTAACTCTGGTACACACGCCACCTTAATTACAATCCTGACAAGCATACCTCATCCTGCATCTGATCCCTTAACAAATATTTGCTTATATAATGAATAAGAGTCCCAAATTGAAATGGCCAACCGTGGCAATAAACACAAAACAGCTGTCAGAGCTGCTGGTGTAAATTCCAAAGGGTGGTCCATCTTCAGGGTCTACCCCCAACGCCTTAGGGAAGGGGCGTTTTGGAAGTGCAAATGTGACACATTCACTTGTTAGCATATTTCCTCTCTGACTGCCAGAGAAGACCAGAAGAGCCAAGTTGTAGATTTAACTAATTAAAACACTGTCAGTATCAGCAAAGATCCGAAACGGGGTTCCGGCTAATTAGGAGCTGGGCCTGTGCCCTGACGGTGTAGATACTGAAAACAGTGCGTGAGCTTTCAATGGGCGTTGCCCTGACCTAGCGCTTGCCCTGGGCGTCACGCAGGTGCCCCACCGATTCTTCTAGTAGGAATGACTTGATTGTGCCTTACTGATTTCTGCCTCTACTAATAGCAACTTGCTTACCATCACTGTTGTGTCTATTTCTGTATTATAAGAAAATGACAACTGACTCCTTGTCCCTCTCGTCTTCAAGACTGTTCATGGAGGATTTTATGAAGGGTTCTTAAGTTCAAGTGGAAGAATCAGGAAGCCTTTGTGAACTGTCACCGGTCGGAGAGACAAAAGAAAAAGTGGCTTTTAACCTTCAGGAACGTGCCATTTATTTGGGAAGATGAAACGTGCGTATACGCAAGGTAATTAGCACATCATGGTAGGCACGGTTTGACCAGGAGCTAGGCTTTTGGGTTCTGGCTATAAACGTAGTGGGAATTCACAAAACCGCAGGGGCAGCTGTCACGCGTTGAGGTTTTGTGATGTGAAAGTTGTGTGCCTTGCAGAGCGCGTCTGGGTTAACCTCTGAAGCCACCCTGTGGGTGAGGCTCTGTTTGATCGCGAGGGAAACAGAGTCTCAAGGAAGTTAAGTGGCAGCTGGTGAGCCGCAGAGCCAGAGTTTCAACCCAAGTCTCTGGGACTTCGGGTTTCCGCGCGTTTAACCGTCGTACGACACCGGCTTTTCATTCGGGGATCCGGAATTCAATTATCCCCACGTTTGCCCTCCTCCCTTCCCGGCCGTTTGATTTCTGGATGAGGGTCAGAAATATTTTCCTCGCCGTGTGATTTGCTTCGGGCAGAAGGCACTGGCAGGCTGAGAGTGGCTTAAGGAAACCTCAGGATCCAGAGTTCTGGTCCCGCCACCCCTCTTTTCAAAGCATCCCACAAAATGAAGCGAGGCGATGTTTATCAGTGGCCATGACGAGACAGCTTTTATAGGTGAGTGGATCTCTGCCCCCCAATGAGTCTGTGCTTCATTACCGGTGCTGAGAAGTACAGCACGGTTCGGAAGCCAACGGGGGAAGAGGACACGGCAACCTAATTGGTCACTGCCATGAATCTATACTCAGGGGACCGATAGCACGACCAGAGGTAATAGCTTACACACGTATTCTTGAGCTGTGCAATAGATGGAAAAGGGTCCCAGATGGATTGGGCAGGGGCTTAGTTCCGGGATTATGATGAGACAGTGGGTAATTATTGAGTGGCAGGGCCTCAGCCCTGATTAGTATCTGCAAGCTCGTTCCCCTCCTTCCGAGGAGAGCATGATAAAGATGAACCACACCGCACCACGTCCTTCCTGTGAGCACAGAACAACACATTTCAATCTAACAGGATCAGGTCTCCACTTTGATCACAATCTGTTACCTAGATGTCTTTGCAAATTAATCAGTCCTGCCTGTTTAGCTCCAGTCAGTTTATACTGCTAAATTAATAAATATACCGGGAGCAACAGAACACGTAATTAAATTCTACAGTTTAATCTCCACATAATAATTTTGACCTTAGTCCGGGTCCTCCGTTCTAGCCGGTAGAATGCAGACCAGACCCAGCCTTCCCTGGGTGGCTTCCACTAACAGGGAACCCTATAGGTGGCCCCCACGGCCCTGCAAATCAGAGGAGTCCTGGTAGGAAAATGCAGAAACCAACAAATGAAAAATCATGCGCTGGGCTTCAAGGCAGGAAAGGCAGGGGAACGAAGCAGTTGGGATTCTGGGCTGTCTTTAAAATAGAGAGCCCCCTTTTGGAAGAATTACAGAAACTTTCTCATTTCAAAAACAAAGGACATATGTTTGTCAAGGGCAATGCCCTAGGAGATCGAAAAACAGCACCCCACTCACAGGCTGGGAGCTCTTCTGGAAGAGAACTTGGAGCCTGAGCGTGGGCTCTTTCATTATGGTCTGATGTCACGTGTTTGCTCTACTCGAAGGTCATCAAACTGATGACCCAGCTTGTAGGCTTTGACACCAACGCAGATCTGAAGCTCGTAAGACATCCTGGGCCTGAGTTTTCCCATAGGTCTTAAAGGGCTTTATGTAGGTTTTTCATTGGGTCCCTCTTAGGAATGTGAAAATGTTCTGGTTTATTTTGTGAAGACTCGTGTTGTTTTGGTTTGGTTTGGTTTTTTCATAGTGTCTCTCGAACCCTTTTCCCACTTCGGAATTACGTAACGTGCTGGACGTCATGCTCCCGTGTACTTTTAACAGCTGGTCATCTGACTGTTGGTGGAACATAAGCAGAGAAAATTATCCGATGCTCCGCTGAGGTGAATCGTTGCATTTGAGTGGGGTTCCAAGTCTTGGGTGGCATTTTACTGTCTTCATTTAAAGTTCAGCGTTCTGTCTGGCACCATTTCCTTGACTTCTAGAGGCAATGGAGTCAGGTGGCAAGATAAGTGTCAGTTGTAAGGATGCTGAGCCGGGAACTGGGAAATGTGGGCTCCTGACTGGACTCTGCCACCACCTACTAACGACCTGGGCAGGGCGCTTGACCTCTGTGGGGCTCAGTTTTCTCATCTGAAAAATAAGGGGGTGAACTAGATAATCTCTGAGAGACTAAAATTCTGTGTCTGTGATTCCACTCACACTGAGGCAAATGGGAATTAAGGCAATTATGGGGATAATATGAACCAAAGGGACACTTTCTCCCCTCTCCATGATTGCGGTATTTCAGGCAAAACTGGTTGTTGAGTTTAGGTTTTAACCTGAATTATATAGATAATTGCCCTAGTTCTGCCATGTAATTGTGTGTCTGTCAGCATAGGCTTGATGTTTCTACCAGACAACCAATGATTAAAGTATTTGGTTAAATATTTGGCAGTATGGAATTTTCATTCAGTGCTACTGAAAAAAGGAGTGTGGGGTGGGGCCGGGGGGAGTGTGCATGCGTGTGTGTGTGTGTGTGTGTGTGTGTGTGACCCAGGGGTAAGGGAGGGATTATGCATAATTTGAAAGTGTGTAATATTTGGGTCACCAATGTTTTACCTAAAATGAATTGATTTCATTTGAAAAATAAGTTGGTCTTGTCACAAAAGATCTCCAACATAAATTAAACATGAGGAATGCAGCTGTGCAGTAAGATGTTAAAATACAGATGGTTTCTGAAAAAAAAAATAAGAGAGGCTTAAAGGAAAGGTTTTAACCTGAAATTAATTCAAGTATTATTTACTTAAATATTCTGGCATGCATTTGTGTAAATGCACCATCTATTTTTATAAGAATGATTTTATTTTGGCACTTTGAATCATGGATTAGGAACGTCTGATGGGGGAAGAAAGACTAGTTTATACATCTTCTAGTTTTCATCTGAAAAGATTGAGAGATTAAAATAATTAACTTCATTTTTACAATAAGACAACTCATTGCTACTTATACAAAATGGTTTATATTGGAGTTCCCTTTCAGTTTTTCTAAAAGCACCATCGATGTCATTTAATATGTGGAACTCCCTGAGGAAAATCTATTAAAGTGTCCGTATGTCACCCGTGTGAATAACAAATGAATTAATTATGACTGGTGCAATTACAAGGAATAGTTAATGAAGCCATAATGACCAGACTCTGGTGGTTAATTTTCAAAGCACAGTGAGAGGGAAGTGTGGCAAAAGGTCCCCAAAGAAAACAATACGCTTTGTGTACTCACCTTGGAGTCAGGGTCTGTGAGTGTGCCATGAAATAAGGCTGGAGAGCACTTAGTGTGCAGATGGAGCTCTTGCTACGGTCTATGACCAGCGCCCACAGGTACAGGTGTCCTGGCAGCAGCTCAGCCAAGTCAGCAATGACCACCATCCACTTACTTCCCATCGACCAGGGCTCCCAGCAGCGTAAGGGTCTCACTTTGAGGAAGACATGGTTTTCACTGAATGCTTTCATGTACATTTCACCTTTTCCAGAAACAATCAAGGGCAGTTTCCAAAAATACACAGAGTTGAGAAAGACAAATTAAAGTTGGGGTGCCTGGGTGGCTCAGTCGGTTGGGCATCTGCCTTAGGCTCAGGGCGTGATCCCAGGGTCCTGGGATCGAGTCCCGCATCGGGCTCCCTGCTCAGCGGGGAGCCTGCTTCTCCCTCTTCCTCTGCTGCTCCCCCTGCTTGTGTTCTCTATCTCTCTCTTTCTGTCAGATAAATAAATAAAATCCTTAAATAAATAAATAAATAAATGTACGTGATGGGGCACCTGGGTGGCTCAGTCAGTTAAGCATCCAACTCTTGATTTCAAGCTCAAGTCATGATCTCAGGGTCATGAGATTGAGCCCCACAGCAGGCTCTGAACTCATTAGGGAGTCTCCTTGGGATTCTCTCTCTCCCTCTGCCCCCTCCATGCACCCCTCTTCCCACTTGCATGCTCTCTCTCTAAATACATACATACATACATAAAATCTTAAAAAAAAAGGGGGGGGGAAGTGAGAGGGGTGCGTAGCTGCCTCAGTCAGTGGACCGTGCATATCTTGATCTCCAGGTTGTAGGTTCGAGCCCCATGTTGGGTGTGGAGATTACTTAAAAATAAAATCTTTAAAAAAATAGATACATAAAATAAAAGTGAGAAAAGTGAAGTGAAGAAGGGCAAGAAAGTGAGGTGCAGTCAGAAGGGAGGTTGGTCCACAAACTGCAGGCGTTGCACAGGCCTCTCACTTTCTCAGCTGGGGTCAGCTTCTCATCTGAAAAATAAGGGGTAGGACTAGATCATCGCCAAGGGATTAAAGTTCTGCGTGTCTGTGATTCACTTATATTCCATAGTTCTGAAAAGCAGTTTGGACTGTTTATTTCTACTGGCCATGTTGAAAAGGGGACACACTCCTGCTGGTGAGACCAGACAGCAAGTTCTGTATGGAAGTAACACAGGGGCTTGCTTAGAAATCCACCTTCTTGGGGCGCCTGGGTGGCACAGCGGTTAAGCGTCTGCCTTCGGCTCAGGGCGTGATCCCGGCGTTATGGGATCGAGCCCCACATCAGGCTCCTCCGCTATGAGCCTGCTTCTTCCTCTCCCGCTCCCCCTGCTTGTGTTCCCTCTCTCACTGGCTGTCTCTATCTCTGTCGAATGAATAAATAAAATCTTTAAAAAAAAAAAAAAGAAATCCATCTTCTTAAAACACACACAGACACAGGCACAGACACAGACACACACACACACACACACACCCCTCAGGCTATCAGAGACATATTTTTAAGTTAGGAGATACAGAACCGTATTGTAACGTTGTTAGCAATTCCTACTTGTCAGTTTTTAAAAACATGAGGTTGGTGGGGCGCCTGGGTGGTTGACATCTAACTCTTGGTTTCAGCTCAGGTCACGATCTCAGGGTTGTGAGATTGAGTCCTGTGTCAGCTCCGTGCTCAGTGTGGAGTCTGCTTGAGATTCTTTCCCCCTCCCTCTTCCTCCCGCTCTGCTCCTTACCCACTCCCCCACCACACACTCTCTCTCAAAAAAATAAAATTAGGTCGGAGAGCTTGAGTCCTTACAACAAGGAGGAAACTCCTGGTTCGATCGATTGGGTGCTCACGCCAAGCCGCTCTTCCTGAGGTCACGCTCCTCCTGATAGGAGCAGGAACTGGACGACAGTCAAGGACTAAGGGAAGGTGATGATTGCGAGTTCTCCACGCAGGAACCCAGAGGATCAAGTTCTAATGCCACCGCCCCCTTTCACCCCCATGAATGTATTTATTCACCTCTGTGGATGGGAATTAGCTAATATCTGTCAAAACAACAACCAGCAGGGTCCAAAATACACAGAGGACTAAGTACTTACTACCTAGGGTATTTTGATAGTGGTTTATCTATGTAATCTACGTTCACATGTTTTTCAAGGTTTAAAATCCATGTCAAGATCTATCCTAGCTGTCCATCTCTGATTGGCTCACCATTTTTGAATGTCAAGAGGCATTCCATTAGGAAACTCTCTTCAAAGACATTTGTGAGCACTGCCTCAACGGAGAAGGTTCTTACACATTCTGTCTTAGACAAATATTGATGCCCTACTGTGTGCCAAGCACTTGGCTAGGAGCTGTGGATCCGATGATAAACCAACTCAATACCTATCCTTGTGAACCTTCTCATGTGGTGGGATGCCAGACAAGTAAAGAGACACTCATACATGAGTTGGCATTCTCTACGTAGGGGTTGACAGGGATGAGGAAAGCCCCAAAGGAAGGGCCCCTGGTCTTGGCTGGCCCTGAGGGGGCTTTTCAGAGTAGGCTTCCTGGAGGAAGGTGGCTTTAAGCGGATTCTAAAGAGTGAGGGAAAAACAAAAGGGCGCACATGAAAAGTGTGAGTGTTCTAGGTATAGGGGACAGCAAAGGGGAAATCCTGGAGCTTCCGGGGGTAGCTAACACGCATTGAGGGCTTACTATTTGGATGGCAGTCTTCCAAGCACTGTATACATATACACCACCCCCATAATAACTCTATGAAGCATAGTAGTCTCATTTTATAAATGGGAGAATGGAACCTACCCAAGGTCTTGGAGCCCGTAGTAAGAAGATGGCAGATCCAAGTGCAGGTCATCTGCTCCAGAGCCACCATGTTTAAGACAAACGCTAGACTGAATTCTCATGGTGCTTTAGGGAGCCGAAGTGGTCAGCGTGGTAGGGGTGTGGCAAGGTGAGGCTAGATGATGCTGCAGACGTTAGCAGAGGCCCATTCGTGAAGGTTCTTTTATAAGCAGGGCCCTTTCCCCCGTGAGTACCTGAAAATAAACCTGAGTATGGAAAGATGGGGGGAAGGAGAGTCCTATGTGGCTTTGGATGACTTTTGAAGGTGCTGAATTTGTTTTTGGTTTTGGTTGTTTTTTAACCCCTTTTTTCAATTTGTCTGCACTAAATATAGGAAAGAGTAACTTGATATAAATTAAGCAAAATAGAATCCACCGGGCTTCACTAGCGTACAATAAGGTAATATAATGACGACGTGTCAAATAGTGTTAGCAGGAACCGGCTGACGCTCGCCATGCTGGTCCTGCAGACTTTCTTCATCCTGGGCTTCTCAAGGGCTAGAACCTTCTAACTTCCATTTATGACCCCAGTAGTTGGGCATCCATCCAGGAGGCCTCTCAGAAGTTGTTTGTTGCCAAGGCCATAGATAGGAAACCCTGTTCTCTTGCCTTAGGGGGGTCTGAGGTCCCACACCACACCCCTGCTCCTCAGCAACTCTGAGAACCTCTGTCTGATCATCTGACCTCATTTCACGAGAGCGACGAGGGTACAATAAAGCTGCAAAAAATAACAAGGGTGCTTTTCCATCAAGTTTTAGAAGTAAACATGAAAGGGGAAGAGAGACTCTACTACCAGATGTCACAAGAAGCACAATGGATGGATTTGAACACAATGAGAAAGAGAAATGTACTCAACTTCTGTACTTTCGAAAGAACAAAAGAACTATATTTTAAAGAAAGTTGACATTCAGTTTATTTAACCCCCTCTTGGGATCCCGTTCTACCTTTTATAAAATAGGGTTAATGTCTTATCTATACAAGGGGCTGGACCCACACTAAGGGAACTTTTGAAGTCCCCAGCCCTAAGATCTGGGAGCTGGTCGGCCTTCCCTTCGTGCTCACCTTTGGCAGGGCTTGAGTGCAGGGAGAAGAACTGGTTGACAAGGAGGCAGCCCTGTTGTCACTTATGATTAAGTTAAGGAGACAAAGCAAGTACACAACCCTTCCGTGTGTCAGGACTATGCCCTTCTACAGGTGAGTGATGGAGGGCCCGAGAGATTAAGTAATTTGCTCAAGTTCACGTAACTGGTAAATGTGGCACCAGGATCCAAACCTCATCTGTTTTATTCTAAGGCTCACATATTGAGCCACAGGAAGTAGTGTTTCCAAGGGTACTCTGGGGCTACCCAATAAAGTATAAACTAAATTTGTGAAAGTCACATAAAGGATGAAGAGAATGACTCATGAAATGGATATAAAGGAGAGAGAGATGTGCAAGTAAACTTTATTTCTGCTTTAAAGATTTGTTTATTTTAGAGAGAGAGAGTCACGTGCATGGGGTGGCGGCAGGCAGAGGGGGAGAGAAAGTCTTAGGCTGATTCTGTGCTGAGCACTGAGTCCGGAGCCCCTTGCATCGCAGGGCTGGATCCCATGACCCTAAGATCATGACCTGAGCCAAAACCAAGGGTCCGATGCTAAACCGACTGTGCCACCCAGGCGCCCCTATTTCTGCTTAAATATACTATCTTTGGTATTTGGTTATCATCTCTTAGATCGAATACTAAGATCTGGTTTTAGAGATGTATTTCTTTTTTTTTTTTTTTTAAGATTTTATTTATTTATTTGACAGAGAGAGAGACAGCCAGCGAGATGGGGAACACAAGCAGGGGGAGTGGGAGAGGAAGAAGCAGGCTCCCAGTGGAGCAAGGACCTGATGAGGGCCTCAATCCTAGGACTCTGGGATCACGCCCTGAGCTGAAGGAGGACGCTTAACAACTGAGCCACCCAGGCGCCCCGCAGAGATGTATTTCTGATTCTAAGCACCTTAAATTCATCTCTACATCTATCTTATTTTAATTTTTCTTTTTAAAAAAATTTTTAAAAAGATTTTATTTATTTATTTGAGAGAGAGACAGGGAGAGAGAAAGCATGAGCGTGGGGGGGAGGGGCAGAGAGAGAAGCAGGCTCCCCACTGAGCAAGGAGGCCGATGCAGGGCTCTATCCGAGGACCCTGAGATCATGACCTGAGCCAAAGGCAGATGCCCAACTGACTGAGCCACGCTGGCGCCCTTATTTTAATTTTTCAATTCATCCCCGCATCTATCTTATTTTAATTTTTTTCTCTTTAAAGTTTTTTCCTAAAGAATTATGAAATTAGAAAAAATGTTGCTATATTGAGAGATACCATTTAACTAATGTTAAACTCCTATGTCAGTCCTGTACCTGAAACCATTTCAGGAATGCAATACGGTATCTCTTCATATTAAAATTATAAAAATAGTGGGGTGCCTGGGTGGCACTCTTGATTTCAGCTTGAGTCATGATCTCAGGGTCGTGGGATCCAGCCCTGCATCACTGGGCATAGAGCCTGCTTAATATTGTCTCTCTCCTTCTCCCTCTGTCCCCCCCCCCACCGTGTTGTGTGTGCAGGCGGGGGGGGGGGGCGCATTCTCTCTCTTTCTCTCTCAAAAATAAAGAAAACTTGGATGAGGGGGCACGTGGGTGGCTCAATCCATTGAGCATCTATCTGCCTTCTGCTCAGGTCATGATCTCAGGGTCCTGGGATCGAGTCCCACCATCAGGCTCCCTCCTCAATGGGGAGCCTGCTTTTCCCTCCCCTGATCCCCCTGCTTGTGCTCTCTCTCTCTCTCAAGTAAATAAATAAAAAATCTAAAAAAAAAAAAAGAAAGAAAGAAAGAAAGAAAGAAAGAAAGAAAGAAAGAAAGAAAACTTGGATGAAATGAATAATTAAAAAAAAAGTATATAGAAAATTACCCCTTCTACACTTGTTCCCCAGTTCCTTTCACTAAAGGCAAACAATGTTAACTGTTGTTTGCTTATCAGTCTAGAGACATTTTATGCATATTCAAACTTACTTGTATGTGTTCGCGCCCTCACTCCCATCTAAAAAATGTGACAGCCTACTGTACACACTGTTCTCCCTTTGTTTTTCTAACTAACAATAGATCTGGCATATAGTGGTACAGGAAAAGCTTCCTCGGTTTTTATGGCTTTGCTAATAGTTCACATAACCGCTTTCCTATTGATAAACACATTCTGTACCCAAACTGGGATGTCTGCAGGAAAAAGTCCTAAACGTGGAACTGCTGGGTCAAAGTGCACTTGTGAACTTGATAAATAGCCCCGGACGGCACTGATCTAAATGCCCCCGGCTTTTCTATCTGTGGCCATGCCCATCTCCCCACCTTCCCGCCAACACAGCACCTTGCATTACCGTTGATCCGTGCGAATCTGATAGGTGGAAAAGAGATCTCAGAAGAGTTTTAACTTGCACTTCTCTTCCTATGAGTGTTGCTGAGCCAGAGGTGACAATTTACATTGCTTTTATTCTTCTTGGTGCCTCTGGTGATGAGAAGAACAGAGGCAGGAGCGGCTAATTGCACACCGTTTGAAGGATTACCGAGGGAATGACATCGGCACACACTCACATGGTCTGAATGGTCAGGCCTTAAAAAAAGAGAAAAAAGTCAAAAGCAACACTCAGCATCAGTCACTGAAGAAAATACACAAATCAAAGGCAGAGAAAGCAATTTGCAAAAGGTGAGGCAGCAGGTTGTCAAAATTATGTTTCTTCGCCTTGCTACTTAGATTTTTCTAGATTGGGGGAAAGCTCTTCAAAGGGTAGAGATTCCATCGGGAGAGGCTTGAGAATTAGCTGCCAGCCTGCCACCCTTAGACAAATCTTTGACAAATTCCTGCTTGGAGGATCCTGGGAAAAGACCTCACTTTCCTTTAAAAGGGTCTCAGGATCACTTTAAAGTCGGCAGTAAATCCCAAATGCTCCTAATTAGGCCTCTGTTTCGTTAATTGCTCTGGGAACTCCCCGGGAGAGGGTAGAAAGCCCCGGACCTGCGGTGGTTTGGCTCTAAGTGTGTGCGATGGCCCGTTGAGATCAGGACCCATGTCTTTGCTCCAAGCAGCCTGGCTCCTTGCAAGCTGCCCGGGGCCGCCTAGACAGCCACAGGGAAGAAGCCAGCTGGGCCTGGGAACAATACATTTAAGAACAGCATGCCGGGCTCCTGCCTGAAATGGGAATCCGGGAAAGGTTGCCTTTTAAGCACAGCAATGTAAAACACGCTTTTGCAAAGCCCGCGCTAGCTTATCGGGCTTTCCTACAAGTGCTGCAAGGGTCCAAAGTGCCCAGCCCTTTAAAAAGAAAGTCCGAATATGAGCTTTACCACCTCCCTTCTCATCCACATGGCCGTCTAATTTCTAACAAAGCCACTGTTTTGTAATCGTTGCAGTAAAATCAAATAGCAATTTGGGAGGCACATTAGAGGTTCTAAGGCGTTTTCATTTATGTTCACACATATTAGCACATCCGTCCTCACCCCTGGTTGGCAGAGCCAGTATTATGATGAGTCCCACTCTGTCCAGGAGGACCCTTTAGCTCCTGGAGGTCAGGGGACATGCCGGAGGGACACACAGACACAAAGAGTCTGAACTCAAACTGAAACCCATTCTGTCATGTTTCTCATCACTATTCTGAGGTCATAAATCTGGCTCATTTAAAATATATTAATTAGTTAATTCAATAAGTATTAATATCTACCATGTGTCGCCAGTTAAGGTACTAATCGCACAAAACACGCAAGCCTCCTGCTGCCCCGGGGCTGACACCCTAGTGCGTGAGACAAACGATAAACAAAAAATGTATGTCAGGCAGTGATTTCTCAGGTAATTTTTATTTTCCAAATCCTTTTCCTTTTGAGTGTGAAAAAGGGGAGTTTTTATAATTACTTTCGGACAATTGGTGTAAAGTAGGAGTGTCCTGAGCAAAATGGACATCTGTCCACCCGAGCTGTGAAGAACAACAGAGCTAATAAGGTCACAGAGAGTGGCCACACGGACGCAGGAACCCGGAGAGCCGGATTCTGGATTTGAGTCATCTGTGGAGCTCCCGTGTTCCTGTCCTCAGTCACCTGTTTCTGTGGGCTAGTTTGGTCCCACCGTGAAATAGGTGCCGGCAACCTGCCACCTGTATCATTTGGGCGAGTTCAAGGAGTTCTACCTGCAAAATACATGGTCTCGACAGAGGAGTGACTCACGGTCTAGAAACCTGGTCCCACTCCTGCCTTTTCTACAAAGAAGCAATACCTCCTCAGTGTATTTATCCAGTGGCCGAGTTCCATTCTTTCCATCCTTTGCCCTTTTTCTCATCGTTTACTGAACAACTCTATGTTCTCTCCACTGGAGTGTGCTTCCGCATCCTTCTCGAATGGGGGTAAGAACACCTTCCCAACGTGCCTTGTCCATTTTCAAGGGTTGTAAGTCACAGCTCTTAATGCTAAAGGATCCTGCGAGATATTTGATCCAGCTTGGGCTTTTCCGGGAGTGGGGAAGAGTTAAAATAGCATTTTTTTCCATGTTGCAAATGAGGTCAGAGGCCCAGGGTTCCATAGTGTGTGAGCAAGAGAAGGCACGTGCCTCTGGTTGGCAATGCCGGATTTTGCCAGCTACCCCATACGGCTTTCAAACTGGAGGTTCACCGGAAGAATGCTTTCACTGAAGTCATTTGTTTCACTCCCCTCTCCCAGAGCTTAGGGTTGCTTTGCTTTTCCAAGTTGGAAAGCACTGACACAGTCATCGATCCTCAATTGTAAAAATCTCTAACTGGGAAAGATAGTTTTGTCTCCCCTTGTTATGTCCCCCCATTGTTTCTTTTTAGTTTCTTTTTAAAATTTTTATTTGATTTTGATTCCAGGAGAGTTAACACGCAGTATTATATTAGTTTCAGGTGTACCATACGGTGATGCAACTCTTCTATGTATTACCCGGTGCTCCGCACGACAAGTGCACTCCTTAATCCCCATCACCGGTTTCCGGTTGCTTCTCTTTTTAAAAAAACAAGAAAACCACACAGGTTCTATCTTCTGGCATATCTACACTGCATTCCAAAGGCACCTGGATGACCGCAAAGAAAATGCAAAAGCAGAAGGGCATTTTCACAGCAGGAAGGGGCCACATGCAAATGCCCGCGTGACAAGGAGGTGAGTCCTCGAGTGTGTCGTGGTCCGCCCTCCGGGGGCAGGGCTTGCTGACCCAGCCTTCCCCTGAGGGCCTGTTTACCCAACAGGTTGATATTTTTCTCAGTTCTTGGGAGGTGATAATGTGCTCCACATATGAAATTCATATCATTTGTGTTTGCCCTCCTTTGCCATTCTAAGGGTTGCGAGGGGCACCATTTTAGAATTAATTTGCTGGGCGTTCTGTCTATCTGTTAGGAACAGGAGGAAGCAGGCCGGGCCCGAGTATTTATCAGACACATGCCGCCCATCTGCCGGAGCTGGGTCGAGGAGGATTTGCCGTTAATCCTCCAGACCCATCTGTAGGGGGTTCAAAATGCTGACCAGGAAGCTAGACAAGATGAGGTTTATTTAATTAGAAAAACGGCTCTGGAGGTTACTGGAAATCACTCTGAAGAAGGAAGGGCTTTTGCTCACGTCACTCCTGCAGGGGTGGGGATGGGCTGAAAGCGGGGACAGCGCAGAGATTGTTTTGTGCTGGGCCTGGGGTGGTTTGTTTCGGTTTAAAAGTGGTGCGGCCCGGGCAGGGGAGCAAGCTTCCTCCCTGTTCGGCAGGAGCGGACCCAGCTTCAGCTCGGCGGTTCGGCAGGAGGTCCGTGTGCGGGAGGCGACCCGAGCCACCGGAAGACCAGCGCTGGGCTTGCGAGTTTGGATCCGGTGCGAAAGGCCGAGGGAGCTGGAGGAGGCCGGGGCAGGGCTAGGTGGGCCGCTGAATCCCACACTTAGGCTGACCTGCAAGAGCCCGAGGGCAGCTTGGGGCAGGAACTGTTGCCTCCACTTTAGTCTTCAGAATTCACTAGAAGATTCTTGTAACTGGGGTTTATTGCCGTTTGAGATCCATTTTTGAGGAAAGGGAAACAACAAAATTGCATTTAAATTTTCCCCAATGGAAAAAAATGACATCCGTTCAAAACAAAATAACCAGCAATCGTGCATTTCCTTTTTAGTATGAAAATATTATTCACATAATTGGTTTCTGCAGGGCTGCCATTTGGGACAACCGGGCAGGGAAAATTGTGTGCCTTCCCCCAGCTTCTGATTGTTATTTCGTGGCAGTATAAAACATGACAATTTCCATGAAGTGGGTCGAGATAAACGGTCCCCTCTCTGCCTCGGGCTTTTTGAAATGGCGTCCCTGTTGCTCGCCAGATTCCTGGACACTGGTCTCCCAGGGATCACATTTTTGAGGCTGAGGGTTTTTTAGGGTTATCATCCAGGGACCAGAAACCAAAAGCTCACCTGGGGGTAGGTGTCCAATAAAAGCGGTTGTTAGCTGGAAAGAACAAAACATTTATTTTAGGAATTGTCAACCAGAGGAGCACGAAGCTCTGGCCTGCTCTCTGTGCACCCCTGCTTGTCCCAAACACTAGGGGATGCACGGTTTGCCTGGTGACGTGGCCCGAGGGCATCCATCTTCCCAGCTCACTTTCTACCTTAGAACTTCCTGGGAATCCCTTCTCCTTCCACTTGGGAAACTCTGGCTGACAGGGGATGCCAGGAATCCTGGGAAGGCTGGGAAACCAATTCCCCTCAGCTGCCCAAACTCAGCAATGTAAAGATGTCCCGAGCATGCCTGGGAAGAAAGAGAGAGGGGTTCTCAGAGAACCCTCCTCCCGTCAGCAGGGCTGTCAGATGCAGACCACCCCAACCGCGTGGCAACATTTCTTTCGACGCCGAGGACTAACCAGCCGCTTCAGTGGAAAGCAGTCCATCAGGTTTGGGGTCAGGTAGGACACAGAGCCACTTAAGTGCTTGTGTTTCCCATTTCCAGCCATCCAACCAGTTATACTGGAAGGTTTGGGGGAAAAAAAAAAAAAAAGGAAGTAAAACCCAAAGCCTCTTCTGGTTGTTGAAAATAAAATTTAATTCTACTATAAAAGAGAACTTCTAGGGGAACCTGGAAGTCGGTTAAGCATCTGCCTTCAGCTCAGGTCACAATCCCAGGATCCTGGGATCGAGCCCCCATTGGGCTCCCTGCTCAGCTGGGAGTCTGCTTCTCTCTCTCTCTCCCTCTGCCCCTTCCCCTCCAGCTCATGCACTCTCTCGCTCTCTCTCTCTCAAATAAATAAATAAAATCTTTTAAAAAAGAGAGAGAAACTCTTTCCTCAGGTATAGGCTTTCTGCTTTGCCTATTGAAACATACTTCCTTTCTTTTCAGGTCTATAGGAAGGGATATCATATTGGTATATTTAAAAAAATGCATGTTTTATCCCTAATTATTGATGACTCATTTTATCTTTTAACTAAGAACCCAAAATGTCTTTGAACAGGTGGTTATAAGAAATGTGATCTTCAACGTCAGGTTAATACATGTTTGGAAACATGGCTTACACTTATTTTTTAGATTAAGTATGTCTCTTCTTTCGTGTAAGTTGAGAAAAGCAATACGTGAGTGTGTGAAATATTTAGTGTGGACAATTCCTTGCAGTAGCACACACTGTAGAAGACGGAGTAGGGGGGCGCCTGGGCGGCTCAGTCACTAAGCGTCTGCCTTCGGCTCAGGTCATGGTCCCGGCATTCTGGGATCGAGCCCCGCATCGGGCTCCCTGCTTGGAGGGAGGCCTGCTTCTCCCTCTCCCACTCCCCCTGCTTGTGTTCCCTCTCTCACTGCCTCTCTCTCTGTCAAATAAATAAATAAAATCTTAAAAAAAAAAAAAAGGAAGAAGATGGAGTAGAACTTTTTCACCCTTAGGGGCGTCTGAGTAGTTCTGTCCGTTAAGCACCCGACTCTTGATTTCGGCTAGGGTCATGATCTTAGGGATGTAAGATCGAGCCCTGCTTGGGGCTCCACACTGGGCATGGAGCCTGCTTGGGATTCTCCATTTCCCCCTGCCCCTCCCCCGCAAAAAATTAATTTTTTTCACCAGTATTTCTCATTAATCTTCCTCTGCATAGGTTTTTATTGAATACTGGGCAATTCCATGCATTCCTATTTTCTGGAATTGTTTTAAAATTTCCCTATGATTGTAATTAGAGTTTGTAATCACCAATAAGCTGAGAAGTATCAACTCAGCTTCCTCTCTTGGTGATGGCATTACGGATCATTATATGATATTCTTTTTTTAAATGCCAAATCAATCATGAGACTTGCAAAATCACAAAAATTACCATCTTACCACTAGAGAACACTTTCCATGAGGTGACTTCCCTTTTCTTCCCAGCTGTGTAGGGATTTCCACTGAGTTCTCCTAACCTCATGAAAGGGCTAGAGCCCAAGGACAACACATTCTAATGAAGTTGGAGAAAACGGGAGGGCTGGCTACTGGACTACTGGAGGGGTGGCTTCCTCCTCCCTCCCTGCCCCCCGCAACTCCCACCCCTCGCCCCTCACCCCTCACCCCTCTCTCAGTGACTCTGCACTGGCAGGATGGCTCCTCTTGGCTTTATTTTCCTCAGATATTAACTAGTAAGCTTGGTGGGCACCCCGAGGTTGTCAAAGATTGAATTTAGACCAGGAGGACTCTTAACCTGGGCCCATGGTGGGCTTCGGAAGGCTGGAGATCCTCTGGAAATATTAACCCATGTGCGTGTCTGCACACGGATGGTTGTGTTTCTCAAGAGAAGGATCATAGTTCACATCAGATTCTCACAGCAATCCCCCAAAATTAAAACAACAGATTTTAGTGCAGAGGTGGGCTCTCCACCACGCCCTCAGGTAAGGGACACTTGAGAAACCCCAGTGTGGTCTTGGCAGAGCCAGAACTTATTTTATTTGACTTCTAGGCCCTTATCACTGGGTACCTGTATTCCCATATTTGCTTGTAAATAAGTTCTTTGTCTTCATATCTTGCCCCTCGAGAACTTTTTTTACTGAGGTAATACCTTTGTAGGCCCCGCCCTTGGTTATTTCTGGTTTTTGCTGTTGGTAATGCTCAAACTCTTTGTTAACTGATTAATCATTCTGGAATCAGCCATTCGTATTCAAGTTTAGATCTGCCACTTACCGACTATGTGCCCTTGGGTAAATTAGCTTTCCTAACCCCCATCTGAAAAGCCAAGATGACGATAGTACTTACCTCATAGGTGTATTGTGAGGATTAAGGATGATCCTGCCCGTAAAGTACTTAGTTAAATGCTGAGAATATTGTATATTATCAATAAATTGTAAAAAAAAAAAATCAGACATTCCACAAATATTTAAGGACCACTGATGCCAGGCACTACGCTAATTGAAATCAACGTGACTGAATAACAGATTGAACACTTCGTTCTACTGGGCTCCTGGTCTTTCCAGTAAACACCTGTTATCTGCGGCAGGATGCTCGAAAGTCCATTTGCAGCATTTAATTAACACGTCTTTGCCTCTGTCCTGGCCGTTCCTTCTACCAAATAATAATAGTGTAACACCAGCTACAAAATGGCAGCAGACACTGATGTAGTGTTGCTACATGGGGGGGCCGTTCTAAGCACTTTCCACATACGGACTGGTTCAATCTTCACAATATCCCTTTGAGATAGGAACTGCTAATCTCTTCATTTTGCGCATGAGGAAACTGAGACAGAGAGGGAAAATAACGTGTCTAAGTTCACACAGCTGGTACGAGGCTGAGTCGGGTTTGAATCCAGCAACGTGGCTCCAGGGGTGGTCACCCAGACGGCAGCATACTTAATAGTAACTGGGTAAGAAGACTGAATAAGCATGGGCCCCCTCTCTCCTTTCAGCCATACCTCCTTTAAAACCTGCCTCAAAACTCCTTTCCCCCCTAAAGCCCTGCCTGACATGATTTGCAAGTCCTGCCCCTTAATTATTCTTTGTACGCCCCTGATTCATCACCTCAATACGTTGTTTGCAAGTGTTCAGCTGTTTCTCTCCAGCTAGCCTCACATTCCTCAAGGGCAAAGATTGTGTCTTTTGCTTCCCTGGAGACTTTCCTGGTGTCTACTTCAGGGCTGTGCTCTCGAGGAACCATCCGAACATCTGAGGTGATGTATAGTTATCTGGGGACTCTATTATTCATGCAGCGAGTGTTTATGGAGTGTCTATACCAATGCCAGCTGTCCCCAGCACTGCAGAGACAGCAGTGAAAAGCATGGTGCTCAGGGTGCCTGTGACCTGCTGGGGAAGAGAAACATGTACATGGACTCTGGGCAAGTGCTCCAAAGAAGGGCACCCAGCTGTAGGATGGTCTACAAGGGATGCAGTTGGACTTGGTCTAGGAGGTCAGGGAAGACTTCCTGGAGGAAGAGATGTTTTAGCTAAGATCTGAGGGTTATCCTTGCTTTTTCACCCTAAACATTTATCACCTGCTAATGTATTACAGATGTCACTTGCCAAATGTATTGTCATTGTCAATGTGTCCTTGTCAGCTGTTCGAGAGCAGAGATCTTTGTTTTGCTCACTGATGTATCCCAAGGGCCTCGGACAGTGTCTGGCACATGGTAGACACTACCCGATATTTGTTGAGTGGATAAGTAAAAATGATTTTCTTTAGCAGGATTGTTTATAGACTCCCCAATTTGTTAGAAGACTAGAGTTCATGTTTATATGTCAAAATCATGGCGATGATTAGTTGGAGTAACTCCATGAGCAACCTTCGCTGACATACGTTGTTTCAGTGGCTAATATTCAATCGTTGATTAGATCCATTTTGACCCTTTGTTTTTTAGTTTTATGAGGAATGGCTGCTGTTTCATGCTAGGTAGTATTTGTTGAGCTTGTGAAGATGAAAAATTGTGCTTGTGTTTTCTCTTCTGCTCCCTATTTTTCTTTATTCACATTGTGTTGATGTGAACATTTTAAAAATATTTCGCTAACTAGGGCATGGCCGGGTCAGTGGTATATTTCCTTTCCTCCCTCATATCTGATGGCCAAAGCAAATGGTTCTCAGTTTAACCACTGCCCTCAAATATTGTCACAGTAAGTACTTCTTGGAGATTTTTGTCATGAACTGATAGTGAGTCAAAACCAGCCAGAGAATTTTAGTGGAATAGCAAAATGACATGTTCATTCTTCATTGTCCTAGATCCTCCAAGTTCTCTCACTCTAAGTAAAGCCAGAGAAAACACAATAGTTAGCACTCCATTCTCTCAGCCCCTGCTCCCCTTCCCCAAAGCCACCGTTAAACTATGACCGTTATGACATCACAGTGAACGGGTGGATGGAAGAGTTCTCTTTGACTATGTAAAGCCAGATGGGACAGCATTATCCTGTTACCCCATACACTGTATTCATGAAATCACAGCATAAACTTCTCCTGGAAATCAGTTCCTAGAAAAGAATTTTTCATCAGTCAAGCGTGTGTGTGTGTGTGTGTGTGTGTGTGTGTGTGTGTTGTGTGTGTGTGTGTGTGTGCACGTGCATGGGCTTGGTGTAGAAGGACGCCATGTAACCCAATATACTTTCCTCCTTGTTTTAGTTACCTAGAGACTTGAAGCCAAAATCAATTTTCAGCAACACTAATTAACTCCTGTTAGAGAGTTCCTGGAAGACCCACTTCCCTGCTTCCCGGATGGTCTCCGTTCTGTTGCTATCTTTAATTGTTCCGTTCAGTATGATTTTTCACACCGTCAGTCATCTGAAATCCTTTGTGGAAGATGTGAGATATAATCTGAATTGTGGTCAGTTCTTCTGGTCTAGGCTCCCATTTCTTAGAAGGGAATCAGAGGATCTCTGGAAGCAATAACAGGAAAAGTGGACTTTTACTTTCTACCCCAGGAAGTAAAGTGCTAAGCACTTCCCATCCTGCGCAACAGCCCTAACTTTCTGCATGGAATTTTCTGTTCACAAGTGCAAAATTGGGATTCTCTTTTTTTTCTTCTTTTTTTTAAAGATTTATTTATTTATTTATTTACTTTTTTGAGGGAGAGAGGAGAGAGAATCTGAAGCAGACACCCCACTGAGCCAGTCCTTTACAATTACAACAGAGAGCTTGATCTGGACCCTGAGATCATGACCTGAGCCAAAACCAGGAGTCAGACGCTGAACTGACTGAGCCACCCAGGCATCCCAAGGTCAGGATTCTAACTGCCAGATTCTGAAGCCTGTGTACCATAGGCTGGGACAATGGTGTGGAGAGAGCCGCATGTTTTCCCAGGTGTACTGACTCAGGAAGGGGAGAACCCCAAGCTCTGGGCCCAGCTGGGGCCTTCAGAGCATCTCCCCCTGTCCCCAGCACCTCTGCCTCATGGGGCCCAACAGTGGGGAGAGGACAAGGTGACATGGATTCTGAGGCAAGGGTTCCACAAGGCACCCTCCACTCTTGGCACTCCCCTTCCATGCCCCTATGAAAGGAAATAAAAAATAACCCTCCCTCCTCAAGTTGAGGGTAAAAAGACCTCCCAGTGACGTTTACCCCACAGGCTGGGGCCAGCATGGGGCTTGTCCCCAACCTCTCCAGTTTTGTTGGATCCTACGGAGAATGAGCGTCACTACAATGGTGGCTCTTAGAGGGTAGGGTTGGGATTTCTTTTTGAGATTCTCCATCCCAATCTCCAAACACTCTCCTTATCCTTTGTGAATTAAAAAAAAAAAAAAAAGGCAGTTTTCCAGTAGAGCTGGCCGTGGTACCCAACTCCATCCTCCTGCCCCAACATTCCTTTCCCCCAACCCTTCTATCTCCTTACTGGGTTTGCATTTTCCATTCACTGGATTTTAAATCTCAAGCTCCAGTCCTCCCCCATCCCCCTTAATTTTTCTGTTTTTCTTTCTATTTCCCTGAATAGCGTGGTGTCATGTCAAGCCTACCATCCCGTACTTCAGCTATTAAGTTGTTGGCTATATTACACAGTGGATTTTGATTCGGATCAGTTAGAGCTAATAGCAATTTTCAGTAAAATATTAACCAAACACACACAAAAGTCGCTCGTGTGGCTCCATCCTCCCCTTCAATAGGATTAATCGAGTTAGCTATTTACTCTTTCCACCACTCCAGTGTTTTCCCACCTTCCACTCCAAACAAGAAAATGACACTAAATTCATTTAATACAAATTTATATTATTGTCTGAGGCATGTTAAGCAATGCTTAATTTAATTTCCTTGTTTGGAGTGTGGTATTGGAGAGCAGGACCACAGTGTAATGTAAAAATAGGATTCGCACCTTCACCAGGCACCCAGCTATATTCTCCAGTGATTCACGAGAGCTCTGTTTACATTCAATTGCAATTCAAATGTGCCAAATCATCTCTCTGTCCTGCAGTGGAAAGAAAAGTCAGCCTCTGAAAGCAGATCATCCCACCCCAGGCTGAAAAAGTCCAAAGGCTTGACCTTCGGGATGTGGCACAAGTCCTCTGATTTGATTAGACTTTTGACAGGTCAAATGCGTTGACTGTTCATGTTCTCTTGGCGTCATTATCAGTTAGTTAGAATTTTAGTCCTTTCTGCTTGGAGAGATGGAAATAATCTTTATTGAGCTTCTATAATGTGTCAGGCATTAAAAAAAACCCAACAGTGTCCCATTTTGAATCTCTTCAAAGTCCTGTGGGTAAACGGGGTAGTATCCCCATCTCACATCCAAGAACACCGGAAGCAGAGAGGATATGTGATTTGTCCAAGGCCACGTGGCCAGTAAGCAGTTGCCGTGAGTACAACCATATGCCGCACAGTGCTGGCACTTCGCATCGTCTCCCAGGCCCCTGTGGGGGGGTCATCCACTGTAGGGCAGAGTTTCTTAGCTAGGGGTTAACAATGGTGAGCTTCGGTCAGGTCGCCAGATCCCTGAAACGTTATATAAAATTTGTATGTTTGCGCACCATTTGGAAGAGTGACCCACAGCTTTCTTTAATTCTGAAAAGGCTCCATCATTTAAAAAATCAGCACTACTGCCCTGGGTTTTCCAGAAGGCCAGTGACCAAGGGTTCTGGGGCACTCAACATACATGCTGCTCATTCTGCACCTGGCCAGATTACTTGAGTAACAATAATACATCAATAACCAGCATGTGCTGAGGACCTACTATGTGCCGGCTCTGCCGAGAGCTCTCATCCACGGGAAGGGCTGGGGCAAGGTGGGCGGGAGGGCAGCAGCGTCCCCTTAGAGAACCTCGATCCTACCTGCGTGGTAATAAGAACAGAGTGTCCTACAGCTGCTGGCTGTAGGAAGTCTCCAGGCAGCTTGGATTTCTAATATGATGCTCTCCTCTTTGACCCCAGCGTTCCTGGCCCCCTGACTGGAATAACCCCATCAAGCTTCATGGCTCTGCAGCATACAGAGCAGGGTGGCGGGAAAAGAAGGGCAGGTGGGAGAGCCCACAAGCTGGGCTTCCAGCAACTTTTCTGTCATCAACTCCAAATGGCTTAGAGTAGGATACTCTCGTTACGATCAATATCCCCATCTCAAAAATGAAGTTAAGACCTACCTCCAACTCTCCATCTTAAAAAGCAACAAAACACAAAACAAGTCTAAAAAATATGTGGGTGTTACTTAAGATGATCGAACAAATGGGATCCCAGTTATTTAACGCAACTCGCATCAGTGTATTTCATTGACATCTTGGAATCCTTGTTTCCGAACATTACGCTATGGGGATAAAATAGCGGAGACCGACCCCGGGCCTCAAGGAGATTATGATCTGCTCTACAGGGAAAGGCAGCTATATGCAGGGACTGTTGTACAGGGTGGAATGCAGTCCACATCGTAAGAAAGCTGTGATGACTTGCTGTGGGAGTTCAGGAGAGGGAAAAACATCTTGCTTGGGGAGTTTGATCAGGGAAATCCTAGGTGGCAGGTGGCATTTGAAGGTTTGAAAGGATTTCAGCAGGCAGAGGACATCTTTGAAGCATGAACAGAGGAAGCTCTGTGAAGGCAGAAGTCCGGGGCATAGCTAGGCGATCGCAAGCAGGGAAGCCTGCCCGGCCGGTGAGGCCCCTGTAGGCCGACGGCTAGGCTGGTGGAAGGGCCAGATGGATTCGCCAGATGGACTTACATGTCACCCCTCAAGAGTCTGATGTAAAGGCCTCAAAGTTTGTACTTGGGAAAATTTTAAATCCCCGGGGATTCTAATCTGTAGCCAAGTCAGGCTAGATGGTCTTCAGGTGCTTACAGCCCCTGAGAGAGCTGCACCCTTTCTGATAAAAGTGGCTTGGTTTGAAAATGTGGGTGGCTGGTTGTAATTGCTGAAAAGCTGATTTGAAGCCATTTGTCCTCAGGCAATGGGTCCTTGAATAAGCCTGGAGGACTGTTCTTTCTTTTTCTTTCTTTCTTTCTTCTTTCTTTCTTCTTCTTTCTTTCTTTCTTTCTTTCTTTCTTTCTTTCTTTCTTTCTTTCTTTCTTTCTCTTTCTTTCTTTCTTTCTTTCTTTCTTTCTTTCTTTCTTTCTTCTTTCGAAGATTTTGTTTATTTATTTGTCAGAGAGAGAGAACAAACGGGAGGAGCCGCAGGCAGAGGGAGAAGCAGACTCCTTGCTGAGCAGGGAGCCCAATGCAGGACTTGATCCCAGAACCTTGGGATCATGACCTGAGCCATCCAGGCGTCCCCTGGAGGATTGTTCTAAGAGTGAGGTCCAAAGCCCAGATCTACCCGTAATAGCAATGAGTTCAGTGGGTCCGGTAGGGGCTGACACCTGGTAGTCCCGCCCCATCCACAAGGGGCAGTCTCTGCTCAGCTACCAACAACTGCTGCTAAGTGGGGACATGGGCCCGGGCTTGCTAAATCTGGTGACTTTTCTTTCCTTTTTTTAAAAGATTTTATTTATTTATTTATTTATTTATTTATTTATGAGAGAGAGAGAACACGAGTGGGGGGCAGGGGCAGAGGGAGAGGGAGAAGCAGATTCCCCGCTGAACAGGGAGCCCAACATGGGTCTCAATCCCAGGATCCTGAGATCCTGACCGGAGCCTAAGGCAGACGCTTAACCAACGGACTGAGCCACCCAGGCGTCCCAATCTTGTGACTTTTCAAGAGAAGACAGAAATCTGGCATAAGATCCTGATTTACGTTAGTGAAGAAATTATGATAGTAAACAGTTCAGATTCTTGACAAAATACAATGGCAAGCCCGATTCAATCAGGAAGTCTTTGGTTTGATTCCTCAATCTTGAATCGAACTGGCTTTCGATTTTATTAAGTGATTGCTACTTGACAAATAATCTTTAGAGAGGCAATCCTGTGTTGACCTCATGTATTTTGCTTTTTTTTTTTTTTCTGTGATATCTGGCTGAAAAGACATAAAAAACTTCCATGTGCATTTTTCAATTAATGGTCAATATTGTCTTACCTATGCTCACCCCTTCCCATATTATCTTGAAGCAAATCTCAGATATCATATTATTCACAAACATTTAAACATAACCACAATACAGTTACCACGCCTAAAAATTAATAATATTCCTCAGCAATATCCAGTCAATGTTCAATTTCTAATCATCTCAAAATGTCATAATTTAAAAGAAAAAAATCCAGTTGTGTGACTCAGAATCCAAATAAAGGCCACACATTGCAGTTGGTTGGGATATGCTTATGTTTGCTTTTGATATTGTTTTTTGTATGTTGATTTTGCTGAATTGGCTATTATTAATGTGTTTGTGTGGCACCTCCCGCTAAAGGATTTGTAAAAATGTGAGGAAGGTTTGCAAGGCCAAGCTCTGCGATTATATTAGGAGTTAGCTTGATATAGTAAGTCTTATAAACAGCTAAATTCTGTCAAAGAAAAATCCATTTTTAATGCATGATTGAATATTGATAATTAATGGGAACTATGAGGAAGTCATATGCAAAGATTAATTACCAACTGAGCTCTGAGAACATTTTTCTTCCTTTGTAATCTCACCTCCTGAGAGAAATAGTCTATATTGGTCCTAGAGCGAATTGACAGATTTGTCCAGAAAGAAAAGCCACATTTAATCTTTATTGGTCATGCTTAATTGGATGTACTATTATTTTTTATTTGCAGAGACAATATTTTCCAGTTAATTCTTTCTGCAATGCTGGAATGGGAAGGTGGGGATGCTGAGGCCTTTCTCACCGTGCTGGATGTGGAAGGTTCTGAGTGCCAGGCTTCTGAATATCTCTTTGTTGGAAGTGTTTGAACTCCTCTCTATGAGGGAAACTCCAATTGCCGGAACCAAGGTCATCCATCCTCCGTAGGCCAACTCTCTCCATAGCGGTCACTCAACTCTGACAGAAAGTGACGCCCGGGGCTTTCTTCTTCAGAAAGTAACTTGAGGGGAACCACCCCCTGAAATCCAAGTTCATTAACATGGGGGAAAATATTGTGAGTCCATCACGTACAAAGCCAGACAGGCCTGGCTGTTTGCCCCTACTGGTGAGCACAGTATTTGTACATCTACCTAGCCTTCTGCTAAGAGACGCCCGCCGGCCAATCTGCGACTGGCAACAGCTCAGATCCAGTTTGCAAAGGTGGCTGGTGGCCGGTGGCTAATTACACGTTTGATGAACTTCTTGTTAAGACAATGCCGCCCGTGTCCTCCCCCCGGCTGCAAACTGCCAGGTTACTGGAGAGTTTCCTGTATGGATACTAATTAGGCCTAATTTGGTCCTGAGAGTTCCTCATTTGTCTTTCTGTCACAAAGTTTGTGGTTACAAATCGCTCCTGTCGATGGGGAGTGAGGCGGCATTTCTGATGGCTCACACATGTAATAAAGCCATTCATGCAAGCAGCGGTGTTCAGCCGTCTTTACAAAACACAGAACATCCACGGGTATTTGCATCCCCGAGAAAAGTTTGCTTTCTCCAGGTATTTGTTTTCACAGCGCATTAATCACCTGAAAAACAGAGACAAAGCTTCCAAATGTGGCGCCGTGTGGCGAGGACAGCCCCGTGCCACCTGAGAAGGCACGGCCATGAGGTTCCTGGGGGGGTGCATTAACCCCACACAGGCAGGCGGGGGTGTGTGACCTGGTTCCCCAGGGGGTGGAGGAGATGCCATCCCACTGTTCTCTCCCAGGTCTCACCCTGAGAGGCCCTGTAGAAGAGGGCCTTGCTTGGCCACCGAAAATGGCAGGCAGCCCCTTTGAGAGCCTTCACTAGCCAGGGGGCTCCTCTCGACCGGGAGCTCCACTGTCAGCTGGGTTCCTGTCTCTAGGGGTAGGAACACAGGCAAGAACGGAGGCCCTCGGGGTGTGGTTGGGGAGGCCTCTTGCCCTTCTTCACATGTGCCTAAAGGTTTTTGCAAGGAGCCTGATTAAGACCCCACCTCTCCAATATTTTCCTCCCGAGGTAACTCTAATATAGGATTTCCTCTCCGGAGAACAGAGCCTGGTGAATACCCAGGCAGCAGCAGGAAGGCCCTGAGTCCAAGCCTGAGGGTGATGTGTGAGGAAGAAGGGGAGGGAGGGGAGGGGAGGGGAGGAAGCATCAGGAGACGGCAGAGGTGAAGATGCATGTCCATGCTGGTGTGGCTACGGGTATGGGGCTAGACGGAGAGGCAGACAGTGGGGGGAAGGGGGAGGGGGATGGAAGGGATTGAGGTGAAAGGGTCCCTCCAGCTGACCTGGCTGCAGGGAGGGTGAGCGGGATTGAGCAGGTGCTGCAAGGATCCTGCCTCGGGAGAGAACGGTCAGTTGAGGACAGACCCACACCCAGTGGCCGGACCCGTCTCTGTCCTTGCCGGTCTCTGAGCTGGGCCTCAGGTTGCCATCTTTATCCGTCTTTAAGGAACTACAAGTGTCTGGAAACAGCCATGGACTGGAGAACTCCCTTTGCTCGTTTATTTTATTTTAATTTTATTTTAGTGAGCTCTACTGTCCGTGTGGGGCTTGAACTCACAACCCCAAGATCAAGAGTCGCATGCTCAAGTGACTGAGCCAGCCAGGCGCCCCTGGAGAGTTCCCTTTGAGAAGAGCTTTTTGTGCTATCTTCCGTCAGCTAAGTTTCTAGGTGTTTTGCAAGATATTTTGAGTCAGTAAAGTACTAACTGTTAAGGTGCTATGAACTGGTTTTATTTGGACAGGGGGTCCTCTGTTCACCTAGGAGATGGAGGTGACCTTTGCTGCTCTGTCAAAAAAGCCTTCTATGTGACCACACAAATCTGAAATCGAGGGGTCTAAGGCTTCCCCGGCTGCCCGTGTTAGCATAACCAGAAAAAGACTGTTTACTTGCTGTCTATAGGTAGTCTGTCTCCCAGTAGGTGGTCAGAGATCCATACAAAGCAACTAGAGTCACCCATGTGACACTAGAAATGAGAAAACCAATCCTGTTAACTAATAACCCAGATAAAGTCAACATCCCTGACCATAAAGATTAGTCAGGCAGCGGCTCACAAGGCTGTGGAGAAAAGCTAAGATAGCCTTGTTTTCCCTTAAGAATGGCAACGGCCAGGTGACATTGAGGTCTGTAATCGTGTCGCTCTCGGGTCCTTATCTGATTCCACCAAAGGTAAGTATAAATCAGGACTATATATATAACACTGAGCAAGGTCAAGCCACCATGGCTCCATGTGAGGTAATTTTGGTGAGGACCACCACTTACGTCGGAAATGGCATCAATCAGCAAAGATTAAGTTTGCTTTCTTCAAAAAGCACAATGCAAAGTTGCAGTTGTGTTTTCCTTTGGGCTTAATACAGTTCAAGGTGAGGGCTGGGGAGACGGTGCAGGGGTGACTGGTTGACCGAGCAAGGCTTTCTCCGATGGTAAACCCTGCTAGACCCGTTCCGTTTCCTCATCTGGGAAAAGAAGAATCCACTTGATAGGGCAGAAAATGCATTGAGAGCCTGAATTTGGCCTTGCGTTTTGATTCCAGGATTTTCCGCCACTTACCAGCTACTTGAGTGTGGGCAGTACCCCAAAGTCTCCGTGAGTTTGGTTTCTTCATCCACGTGAGATTCAGTTCTTGCCTCAGAGACAGGTTGTGCAGATTAAACAATAATGAGCATAGGGAAGCCATAGCCCCCTGTGGCCCTCAAACCACAGTCACCCCAGCACTCTGTCAGTGACCGAGCCAAGTGCTCCAGCCCTGCTTCCCAGAAGGGATGCCTTAGGGAGACATTCCCATGTGTCCTGCCCATGGAGAGGCCTGGGGGATGGCCTGGCTCCTGATCCTAACTGAGGCAGAAGAGGGAAGCCAGCCCAGTGCCTGTAAAGTTGGGTGTTCCTCAAAAACAGTATCTCTGCTTTACCTCCACCGTCTCCAGCCCTGTTGCCCATGAAAACTTCCATTTCCAGGGTGTTCCAAGTTTTCCTGAGCATCAGAGGCAAGACCTGCAGTTGCAGGCCCTCTCGGCAAATGGCGAACACTTTACTGTTTTTCCTGGAGAGCCTGTCCCGGTGCAGAGCAGACTCTAAGCCTAAGAAGTAAGGGCAGGGGTACGAGTGGATGGGGGTGGAGGTGGAGGCGGTGGGGTTGGTGGGATGACGGTCAGACTGGGCACTAGTTCCTGGATGGGCCCCCCAGCTGACTCTCAGCAGAAGCTGCCTTGGTCGTGGCCTCCCACAGGCTGCCATCTTCAATAGCACACCCATATGTTTACTGTCGCCTGGCTACTCCACGAAAATTTGCTGCGGGCAGAAATCTGGCATGGATGTCTCAAGCCAAGAAGAAGCTTTTATTTTTTTCTTTTGATAGATTTTGAATCATAGTCATTCAGTCCATTTGACCCAGGAAAAGTTACCTCAAAGTAGAGCTCTGCCCCACTCCAATCTTCTGGGGGGTTCTAGCGCCAAGAACAACTTCTCCAAGATGACCTCAAACTACCCTTCTGGGACTGAGCCTTCAGGAGCTTCGCCCACAGCCTATCCTGAGCATGCTGTTACTGTCTTATTGATGGCAAACATCATAACCTCCTCTTGGCATCATTTCCTTTTATTTATTCTGTGCCCAGAACTTCCCTACGCTCTCATGAGAATCTTACAAGTAGGGAGAAGCAACTTCTGTACAGTGTAAAAAGCATTAAAAAAGGACGGGGGAAAATGAAGGATGTTGGAAGTGCTTAAATCTCATGCCAAATTACTAAGAAATTAACATTTTTGCTGGGAAAATTAAAGAAATTTGGAATCGAATACAAAAATCTTTTTCAATGCAGAAATATAAATTTTGCATCTTAGTGTTTGATCAAAGGAAAGTCCACTGACAAATGAGAGCCCTTGAAAATGCAGTGTAGGCTACTTTCATTAGAATGCAATTTATTGATAATCAAGGGCAAATTATAGTACAGCCTTTACTTTTAGGTTACATTTTGATTGATCTTACTGTCCATTCATTGATTCATTCATCAGATGTTATCAAGCATCTACTATGAACCAAGTTCTCATTGAGAAAATGTTATGTGGTTCTTTTTTTATGTATTCCTTGGTAATCTTGTTATTTTACATTACATTATCAGAGGGCATCTTATAAAATGCAGTTCTTATCATGAAAATTCATTCCTTTACACTTAGAACTTCCCTCCATACGAAGCTGAGACGCCAGAGAGAACCCACCATGCTGGAAGCTAGTTTGCATCCTCGACATCAGAGTTGGAACTCTCTACCTTGACTCTCTTGGGACCAAAGTGGAGCACAGGTAGGGAGGAAATTTTCTTGTGTAGCCATTAGAGACCAGTCACTTTATAAAACTAATCTCATTTAATTTTAATTCTCACAACCTATCGGTAGATAAGATTTCCATTTGGTAGTTCAAAAAACTGAGGCTGGGACGGCTGACGAAAAAAACTAGTAGGTTTTGGCATCTCTAACATTCACTGACTTTAGGCACATCACCCATTTCATGAATTCGTATTTATTGAGTGCCTGCTGTATCCTAGGCACAGTTCCAGGCACTAAGGATAAGTCGTCATCCTCATGGGGTTTCCAAGCCAGTGGTTAAGGCAGTAAACAGACTTGGTGAGATGCTGGGCGGCGCCAGGGAGATGAAGAAAAGAGGAAAAGGTGAGGGGATGGGGAACGGGAGTCCGGGCTGGCCGTGCAAGGTGCAACATCTCCAGTCTCTTCCGCCGATGAGGAAACTGGAACGTGCGCATGCGTGGCCACCTGCATGCCTGGACCGCTGCGGGTGAGGGCCGCGAGGAGTGAGGAGGAACAGGAGCCCAAGGAGAATTTGCAAAGAGGGATTGTTCCTCGGGCTTTGGTCCGTTCCTCTCTGTCTGTCCTCTGTCAGCTCTGTGATGACCTCCTGGCGCACCTGGTCTTTCTCGTCCCACCCGTGAGCTTTGTTACACCCTCCGCTTCCTGGGCGAGTCGGCTCTGAAGGCGATCGCTATCACCCCCTTCCCTCCCAGCTCCCTGGATGTCATCATTTCCTAGTGACCTTGCCTTGTCTCCTTGATAATGTACACATCCTGTGTTTCAATCCTCCAGGGCCCATGAAGGGATCAGATAGCTAATTTTTTTCTATACAAAGTTAGCTTATTTTGCATTTGTAATTACAGTTTGATAAGCTGCAAATATGCCTAATGTTGATGCGCCCCAGGACCTCTTTTTATCTTCACCTGTGCCTCCTTGGTGATCTCATCCAGTTTCAAGGCTTTAAAAAACATCTGTAAATAGATGACTCCTGCATTGACAAGTCCATGCCCTCTGCCTACCAGACTTTTCCATGGGGAAGTCCAATAGACATCTCAAAATGCAGACCGTATGCCCGAGCCCTGGTTTCCATTTACAGCCTTCTCCATGCAAGTAAACGGCATCTTCACGGTCCCAGCTGCTCAGGACAACAGCTTGGAGTCCTCCCTTACTCTTCCTTTATCCCCACATCCCGGACGGGTTGGTTTGCCTTCAAATAAATCCAGAGTTCAGCCTTTCCTCAGCTTTTCCTCAGCTACCACCCTGCTCTAAACTGCCATCATATCGCACTTTGGCTGTTCCAACTGGCTTCTCGTGCTTTCTCCTTTTGGTCTACCCTAAACTCAGCAGCCGGAGTGATGGGGCTAAAAAGCAGATCACATCCGCTGGCCCCTCGGTCTACACCCTCCCGTGGCTCCCACTTGACTCAGAGGAGTCAAGCTGGAAACTGTTCTCTTCACCTCTGCTTCTCTGGATGAAACGAAAACAAAAAACCCGCCCTGCCTGCTCTAGGCCCTTCCCTCGTGTTCTCCCTCCCTCTCCTGTGGGAGCGCCCGGGCAACTCATGTTTACAGGGCCGCACCCTGGCTGCGGAGGAACGCTCACGTGCTAATCACTTGGTCATTTGAAGCTTGGTCAAGGTTAGATTTGCTAAGAAATGTCTTCCCTGAGATCTGAGAACTCTCCTTACCAGCCCGGGAAGATAAGACCTTCTAGTGGCTTTATCTAAGGAGAGATTGTCCCCTATGTCCCCACCCCCGACCCCCATAGGAATCCTCCTTCTGTCTGTCCCCACACAGCAGCTCAGAGCCCACACCTACAGGAAATGCCTGTTTGTTTCAACTAACATTTAACTCAGCAGCTTGCTTCTCCTTGGGCCTTCACCTACTCTCTCTCTCTCTCTCTCTCTCTCTTTTTTTTCCCCTTTAAGAAAACTAAGTCCATTTTAATTTTATGGGCTTGACAGAACTAGGACAATAGGACAATGTTTCCTCGGATCAAATTTTTTTGTGAGAATTTTTTTGGCAGAATCAGTGTTTGCAAGAAGCAGATAAAACTTGACTGTTGGAGAACCTCGCAGTAGCAAACAGCTGCCTGCCAGCAAATCTCCAGTTAACAACAGAGCTGGAGTCATTGTTAGCCAGGTAGGAGAGATGGGGGTGTGGGGGGTGGGGGGAGAGAAAGCCCTAGAGCTTCCTTGTTAGGCTCTAAATGAAGTGGTTGTTTAGCAATTACCGTAAGACAGCAGATCTGGGTACGTGAGCTCTCTAAAGATAACATCTCAACTTGGTTCGCCTTCCTTACACAACCCGGGGACATAGGCATCGAGGAAGCCCCACAGCCCCGAGATATTTTATTCACCTCACACTCGGAGGAGTTCACTGACTGGAATTCAATAGAAACTGTTCTCTGTGTGAAAGTAATTTCAGAAAGTAATCTAGTTTATGGAAATGAAAGGCATCAAAACACAAAAAAACACTGTTTCTCTACAAGTGCTTTGCCTCAAATATTTGACATGGAAATTTGTCTAATCCCTCTGGGGGCACGTGGGTTTCACCAGTGTTAACATCTTTTGAAATGAATTTCACAAATGTTTATTTGCCGTGCCAGGCCGACAAATAATTTAGAATATCGAGGCATCTTACCGGAATCAAACTTGATAGGGATCTCAGATGATTGTGGAGGTTAAAAGGTGTGAATCCGAATTGGGTATTGGGGTGACGTCACTTTTAAATACTGCCCCGGGGAGCAAAGGTGTCACTTGGCTGCTCTGGGTCCCCACATCTCCTTGCCACGTAACGCACCTCAGTAGTGACGATGGATCATCCCCCGCCGCGGCCTGCTTTCTTTTTCGCAGAGGAAGCAAGCGTTTTGGCACCGGTCCGGAGGCCCGGGGCGGGAACGGATGGAAACGGTGGGCAGGCTCGGATCCGATGTGGGCCCCCGGTGAACTGGGGTGGGCTGCTCCTCACGGGTCATTACGAAAGGAGTGGGCGCAAGATGAGCCCTTGGGAAGACAGGTTTTAGGGTCGCGTAGACTCAAGGAAGAGCGCGAGAGAGGGAAGCTTGTGTTTCCCATCGTCTGACCTGGAGCGCCCTTTTCTTCCTCTGGGGGAGTATTGGCTTGTCATTTTAGAGGCTCTCCTGGGGTCCCGGGAGAACCCGTTCCCTAGTGAGGGAAGACCCTTGTAATGAGGGTCCTTCCCTGGAGCCATGGTCCCCAGCCAGCCAGAGTCAGCACCCTCCTCCTGGCTCACCTGGCGGCTGGAACTTGGGGTTCACAGGTCGGCTGAGGGGCTGCATCTGCGCGGTGGGTCGGAGAGAGCCAGCTGCAGACCGAGATTTGCTGCTCTTTGGTCCAGCATCCCCCTCGCCTCCCAGTCAGCCTTCTGGACCTCGACGATCACACCGTGCCGGCGGCCGGACCCAGGCCAGAGCAGGGTCCGAGGGAGAAGGGAGAAGACCTAAAGCAGGGGTCTGCGGACCCTACAGACAGATAGAGACCACAGGTGGGACGGCGAGCTTCTGGCTTTACTAAGCCTCCACCGGCGACCTGTTCCGAGTGTGCCCGACACCCACTCGGCTGTCTGGGAGACACCTCAGCCGAGGCCTCACGAGCGCCTCCCACTCCACGGCTTCCACCCACGCCTGTTCCTCTTCCTGAATTTCCATCTCTGCCTATGATTCCAGTCCTCAAATCTAGAAACTTCAGCAAGGCCCTGATTCGCGTCTCCCCCTAGGCTCCTCCTCCATTTCATTGCATACTGAGTTCTGTTGACTCAGCCTCTCGAGGCGCCTTCTGTCTACGAGTATCATTCAACGGGGCACAGTGGACACGACGGTTCTTCATTCTGTGGGGCTGTCCTCTGCATTGCCGGTCATTTAACATTTCTGACCCTGCCCACCAAATGCTAGTAACGCCCGCCCTTCACTGTGACACAAACAGCCCTACACGTTCCTACGTGTCCCCCAGGCTCAATGTCTCCCAGCTGAGAAACACCTGAACTTTCCTTCTGTCCCTATCTTGGATTCTGACAATTTGCTTTTCATCTGAGATGCTGGACTTTTGGATGATCTAACTGGCCTTCTCCCTCCTAATCTCTCCCTTCTCCGAGCCATTTTGCACAAAGCTGTTACGTGACGTTTCTGAAGCACAGCTCTGGTCACATTACTCCCTGTTCAAGTCACTTAGTGGCTCCCTATTGCCCGTGAATAAAATCTAACTCCTTAGCCTGGAATTCAAGACTCTGTACAAACTGGCCTTAATATCCCTTTCTCTCTACCGCTTCCTCTTCAAGACCCTTATGTTCTCAAAGGGATGGTGAGTGACTGAATGAATATTTGACCCGAGTGCAAACACGAGCCAACAGTGGATGATTTGCAGGTTGTCCTGTGAACTAAAGCTGCATGATAAACCACTAAAAACTTAGTGGCTTACGACATCGACCCATTTTATTTTTATTATGAATTCTTGGATCAAGAATTTGGGCAGTGTTCTGCTGGGTGATCTGTTTGTTCCGGTGGTACCAGCTGGGATATTTGCTGGTATCAGCTGGGCTGGTGGCCGGTCTGGTCCGAAGAATCCAAGACAGCCTCACTTGGACGTCCTGGTACCCCAGCACAGACTTGGGCAGGCTGGGCTCGCCTGGACTCTCCCCCATGCAGTCCCACTCTCCAGAGAGGGGGTGGGATTTCTTCCTTGGTGGCTTAAAGCTCTAGAGGAAGGAAGCAGAAACTCTAGGCTGGAAACTTAAAGGCTGGGCCCAGAACTGGGACAGCAGTCACTGCGCCTGCCCAGACTCGAGGGGTGGGGTGCTGGGCGGCCCCGGGGGTGCAGATGCACCTTCTGATGGGAAGGGTCTCGGGATTTGCAGCTGGCTCGTATCCTCCACAACAGGGTAGATGAAACTGTATGGATATAACAGCACAGATGTCAATCTGTGGCTCCCGCTTCTCCAGTTCCACAAATTTCTTCCAGACACTGTTGTTAGCCTAGCCCTAAAATGGGACAAATCTTCTATCTAGTCTCCCTTGGTCTGACCTGCTTCCATCTTCCGCTTTGGAAAACCTTCCATCGATGAGGTATCGTGGCCACACCCAGGACCTCCGCTGGACAGCACGGTCTAGAGGTGCTCTGTCCACCGAAAATAGAATCCAAGCCGCTTGAAGAACTTCACATTTCCTAGTAGCCACATTAAAAAGTAAAAGGAGGGGCACCTGGGTGGCTCAGTTGGTTAAGCATCTGACTCTTTATCGCAGCTCAGCTCTTGATCTCAGGGTCATGAGTTCAAGCCCCGAGCTGGGTGCCATGCTGGGCACGGAGCCTACTTGATACAAAAAAAAAAAAAAAGGTAAAAAGAGGGGCGCTTGGCTGGCTCAGTCAGTAGCGCATGTGACTCTTGATCTCAGGGCTGTAAGTTCAAGCCCCAAGTTGGGTCTAGAGATTACTTAAAAATAAACTACTAAAACAAATGAATAAGTAAATAAACATAAAAAGGAGAAAGGATCAGGTGAAATTAATAATACCTTTTATTTGCCCCAATGTATGAAAAAATGATCCTTTCAACAAGTAATCATTACATAATAATATTGAGATATTTTACATTCTTTTTGCATGCAGAGTCTTCAAAATCCAGGGTGTGTTTTACACATACAGCCTATCCCGATTCGTCCAGTTCAGTCTAGCCACCTCTCACGGGCTCCACAGCCACATGTGGCCAGTGGCTACCACATTGGACAGCAGTGGCCTAAAGCTCTGTCACTCTTATTTGTCTTCTCCTCACACTACCATCAAAAAGTTAGCAACAACAACAACTGCTCTAGAACAAACTAGAATAAGCACTCAGGCATCCTGGAAGGGGCAAGCCACCCACGGATGTCCAGGTGAAGGAAAATTCTCCACTGTCACTTCGGCGAGAGTGGGCTAGAGTGAGGCCTGTTGGTACATTTTTCTGCCCTCTGCAGACCCAACCCCTTCTCAGTGGTTGTCTTTCCAAGTCTGATCCTCAGTCTCTCTATCTTCAGCAAAGCACTCTACATAAAAATTCAGATTTGCTAAGGAGCTAAGTGGTTATTCAATTTAAATAAGAGTCTGCTTTACCAAAGGATTCACTTCAGAATTGCTAAGCTAGAGCATTTCTCTTGTGTATTCCAAATACATCCATTTAATTTTAAAAGATTTAATCACATTTCACCGACATCTATTGAATGAAATAAATTATCCCTTCACATGAAGGCTTCCTGAAAGTTGATTTTGGGGATGAGCATGAGCAGAGAGGAAATACTCTAGAATGTTAGGGCTGTAAGAAAACTTCGAGCTCACGGACTCACGGTCCACAGATGGTGAATGCAAGCGCCTGGGCCAACACTTCTCGTGGGAGACAGCATGGCGGCCTGCCCTCATGACTGTCCAGTGTGGCCCCAGGCATCTTTTCTCCACCTCTCTGTAAGCCCTGGTTACCAAGCATCTTGCAGCAGCACTGAGGTGACATCTGCTTTCTCTGTTCTTACACACAGGACACATAGGCACATAGGTCAGCCATGGGACTACCTGCTGGGCCTCTACCAGTATTCTGAAATTCAGCTGGGCTCCCATGCAGGGTTGACTGGTCTAGAGTGGGCACCTGACCTAATCTAGGCTGGGAGGCCCTTCCCAAGAGTTCACATTTAGGAGACCAGGGGAGCAAGTTAGTGAGTCTCTCTGGTGGCTGAAGCTAGAAGACAGAAAACTCAGGAATGGTCTAGACTCTGTTTTTTCACCAGGGTGAAACTCTTCCTTGGCTTCCATGATACCACAGCAACCAACCACTAACTTACCTTTCTGAGGAATGAGTGTGACTTGGCTTCTCTCATTTGGAAGCCTAGAGTCATAACTGCTGTGTAGTACTAGCTTCATGGGTCTGAGACCTGTGCCTTCCCACATGGCCCTGTCCTTAGAAAGGCACTGTGCTTGGTTTAATGCTCTGCTGCCGCCATCTTGAAATTCTTAATTTTTGCAAAAGGGGCCCTACATTTTTATATTGTATTGAGCCCCCCAAATTATGTAGCTGGTCCTATGACTACAACTTTATTTCATAGGACGAGGTGATTAAGACTGAGACAAAGTCAGTAATTCACCCAAAGTTGCGGAGCTGGGTACAGAATCCATGGGCAGTGCAGTGGAGTCCGGGTTGGGACCAAGAAACTGACATAAACAAGTGAAAAGGGGGAGAGAGAAATACTTTTATTTCTGTTGCTTTTTCCATGACACAGAAGCTCCCTAACCACAACCCCCCTCCTTTTTTAAAAAAGATTTTGTTTATTTGAGAGAGAGAGAAAGGGAGAACAAGTGGGGGGTGAGGGGGGCAGAGGGAGAGGGAGAAGCAGACTCCCCACTGAGCAGGGATGGACCCCAGCACCGGGCTCCATCCCAGGACCCTGAGATCACAACTTGAGCTGAAGGCAGACGCTTAACCGGCTGAGCCACCCAGGCGCCCCCCCTAACCCAAAACCTTAATGACCATTGTTCTGCTTCTCAGTTTTCCCATAAATAAGCAGGAGAAAGGGTAGGTAGGAAAAGGCTGGCTGGTGTCACAGACCAATTGTTCTGAGAGAAGGAAACATTTGCCATGTTGCCAAAGCCGACCTCATTTCCCAATTTCCCAAAGACCCAATTTCCCCAGCTGCTTTGTTGACATAGCAACAGTGAACTCTGAAAGGGTTGTTATAATATTAATATGTATTTCATGGGGGGCTTGCCCTGTGTTCCTCCCTAACCTTGTGATCCAGGCCTGAAAAGAGGGGCTTTTGGCATCTGGCCACTGAAAATAAGAAACGTGAGGCCCAATCCTCTGAGTGGGATGAGAAGGTAAGTAAGGAGCAGGGGCCTCAGCACGTTCAGAAAGGTGGGTACGCCAGCCCCCCAGGCTTCTCAGCCTTCCCCAGAGTGAAGGGGCTGACTATGTAGATATTTTAAGTTAAAGCTGCACCTTGGGATACATTTCCATCCTCCTACTACTCAGGGTGTTAAATGTAGCACCTGTGAGCCATTGTGTAGAAAATCAATTATACCTTGGGCCCAGTGATAAGAATTCATCCCCCCCTGAGCTCAATTTTCAAAAGGCTTCAAAAGGCCTCCCACCTCTTTCCTTTTTTCCAATGCAAATGAGCAACACTCGGGAAATTTGCATGCCAAATTCCAACAAGGGTTTCAAGCGAGTAAATGGTCATATTTATTAGTAATAGCGGTAGTAGCTGAGTAAGAGGTATTTAATAAATGTATGTTCAATGTGAAGCATTTTTGTAGCACTTGACAGTTTTCAAAGCTTCCCCCCTCCCTGTACATCACCTGTTTGATTCTTTCACAGCCAACAAACCAACCTAAAAGCCCTGCGATGAGGATAGAGGGGGATTATTATCCTCATTTCCCTGATGAAGAAAATAAGGCTCGAGGAAGATTTTGTCTTGTCTGACGTCACATAGCTGGTTCATAATGGTCAGAGTTTCGATTAGAGGTTGCGGGTGACTCCGGCTGGCGCCGCGTCACCACTGTACCATCGCCACATGGTGTTTCACGAGGGACAGAGGGACAAAACGGAAGTTGTATGAAGTGACTGCGGAACGTGCAATCAAGAATAGCTAAAATCTACTCAAGACTTACTATGCGTCTGTCATGGATATCAACTCGTTTAATTATTTTAAGTAAACTTTTAGTTGGAGATAATTGTAGATTCCCATTGATTGTAGGACACGCGAGAGAGCCTGTGTGTCCTTTGCCCAGTTTCTCCTGGCGATACAATCTTGCAGAACTGTAGACAGCATCAAAACCGGGATAGCGACATCGATACAGGCGAGATACACAGTATTTCCATCCCCACTGGGACACCCCTGTTGGCCTTCTAGAGACACACCTACACCCCTCTCACCCCCTCTCCTCCATAACCCCCGCGACCACTCGTCTGTTCTACCTTTCTGTAAGTGTCATTAATGTAAGTGGAATTGTGCGGCACATAATCTTTTGTGGGTTTTTTTTCACTCAGCATGATTTTCCGGAGATTCGCCCAGATTGTTTCATGTGTCAATAGTTCATTCCTCTTTCATGCTGAGTAACTATTCCACGGTATGGCTGTACCACCGTGTGTCTAACCATTCACCAGGGGAAGGACATCTGGGTTGTTTGCAGCTTTGGGCTGTTACAAATAAAGCTTCTATGAACATTCCCGTATGGGTTTGTTTGTGAACATAGGTCTTCATTTCTCTGGGGTGAATGCCCAGGAGTAATTACAGGGTTGTATGATAGTTGCACGTTTGGTTTCTTACTGTTTTACATTCCCACGAGGAGCGTATGAGTGATTCGGTTTCTCCACATCCTCACAAGCATTTGGTGTTGTCACTATTTTTTATGTTAGTCTTTCTGGTAGATGTGTACTGACATTTCACTGTAGTTTTATTTTGCATTTCCCTAACGACAGTGAACATAATTCCATGTGCTTATTATCATTTCTATATATTTTTGGATGAAATGTCTCTTCACGTCTTTTGTTCATTTTCTATTGGATTTTTTATTTTTTTACTGTTGAGTTTTGAGTTTTTGAGTTTTACCTATTGTAGATACTAGTCGTTTTTTTTTAAAAAGAAGTTTATTTATTTATTTTTTAAGTAATCTCTATACCCAATGTGGGGCTTGAACCAATAACCCCGAGATCAAGAGTCACACGCTCTACCGACTGAGCCAGCCAAGTGCCCAGACACTATTCTTTATTGGAATATTTTCTCCCACTCTGTAACTTGTTCTTTCATTGTCTTAACAGGGTTTTGTGCAGAGCAAACTTTAAAATTTGATGAAGTCCAATTTATCAATTTTTCCCATTATGGATTGTGCTTTTGGTGTCAAGTATAAGAACTCCTTGCCTAGCCTTAGATCCTAAAGATTTTTTCCTTATGTTTGCTTCTAAAGATTTTATTTATTTATTTGAGAGAGAGAGAGAGAACATGAGCTGGGGGTGGGCAGAGGGAGAGGGACAAACAGACTCCCTGCTGAGCAGGGAGCCTGATGAGGGGCTCGATCCCAGGACCCTGGGATCAGGACCTGAGCCGAAGACAGACACTTAACCAACTGAGTCACGCAGGCCCCCCTGTGTTTGCCTCTAAAAGGTTTACCGCTTTCCATTTTCCATTTAAGGCCAAGGTCCATTTGGAATTACTTCTTGTATGCGATGTGAGACTAAGGGAGGGCCTCCCTGTGCCCCACACCCAAAGGCTGTCCAATTGCTTCAGCACCAGCAAACTTGAAAAGACTATTTTCCTCTATTCAATTTCTCTTGCATCTTCGTCAAAATTCAGCTGGGCGTATTTGTGTGGCTCTGTTGCTGGGTTCTCTGTTCTTTCTTATTTCCTTTTTAACAACCTCTTACAATAGATACTACTGTTATTTCCACTTCACAGATTAATAAACTGAGGGGCAGAGTGGAAGCACGGTTTCTGTCATCTAATATTTGCTACTGTAAGGGGCAAGCAATGAACACCAGCAAACACTTCAGCTTATAAGGAGAGAAAACTATATTAAAAATGGGCTCAGTTGCGTTACAATAAGTCAAATCAGTAAGACATGTCCACGCTTCCTTTGGGGATCTCCTCATCCAGCTTATCCGAAAAGCAGCAAGACGCAAAATAACTCACCTTAGACGCAAGAAAGTGACTGCAGACTGGATTTATCACTCTATTAGGCTCAATAAACATCCTTTGTTTTCCCTCACACACTAATGAGACCCGTTATTTGTTCAATAAGGTAACCATCAAGTGAAGAAGAAAGCAATGTCAATGGGGGGCTCTTTACCTGGTGACAGACTGCTGTGATGGGAAGCCTGGCACTGCGCCGTGACTGCTCGAGAGATGTTATAAAATTCCCGATTCCGGAGCCACATCCTACAGCTATTCAAGCGGAGTCTCCAAGCTGGAACTGCTTCCATTTATTTATTTATTTACCTCTTTCCTCCTGTTTGTACAAGGTTTTAAAATTCTCCTGAGGAATTTTAATGCAGCTGGTCACTGGATGGCCAAGAGTGCTAGAAGAAGTTTTTAAAAATGTGGCAGACACTACCTTTTATTTTTTTAAAAATTTTTTAAAGATTTTATTTATTTATAAAATTTATTTATTTATAAAAACATATGACAGAGAGAGCAGTGAGAGAGGGAACACAAGCAGGGGGAGTGGGAGAGGGAGAAGCAGGCTTCCTGCTGAGCAGGGAGCCCAATGCGGGGCTCGATCCCATGACCCTGGGATCATGACCTGAGCTGAAGGCAGACGCTTAACAGCTAAGCCACCCAAGCACCCCCAGATGCTACCTTTTGGAGAAGAGGGGTCCAGTCCCATTTTGGGAAATTGAGGGGACATGACAAACCCTTTTACAGTGTCCTAGGTTTGGTTTTACAGGAAAAAAGAGCTTCCAAAAGTTTCCCACATACTTCTTTCTCATATCCAGGCCTGGGTGTGATTGTTAGAGATTTAATAGCATTTTATTTTAACAGAGATTGCTCCGCAGAGTGGAAGAGCATATTTTATGGACTCTCAAATAGTCAGTTGTGAAGTGCAAATGTACCCCGATGTCAAAAAATCTGTATCACCCGATTCAAATTGTTTAGGTAGAAGGCACTTTTCAGGTAGAGGGTGGTGGTGCATTTAGGTAAGATTCTAACACAGGTAACTAGAATTGTCATTCTTTTCTCTGATGATCAAATTGAAGATTGAGAAATCAATCTGGTCAGTCCAGAATGACCTACTCTGTGATTTCTGTGTCATTTTCAAGAATCTCAAAGATTTATATTTTTTGTCTCCTTAGTATTCAAACCACCTGGAATAGATAGACGGTTCAGTCCCTAACATCCGCCCCACTCCAGATCAGCCCGTAATCACGGCTTGCTTCTCTCCCACCCCCTCACAAGCTGGACGTGGTGACAGAGACTTTCCAGCACCCTCCTTATGTGGTTCTCCCGTCCATCCCTAGGGCAGGGGAAGATCACACTTCTCCATCCCCTTGCAGTTGGATGGGGCTGTGTAACTAATGGGTCATGAAGGAAAGTGCCAAGTATCACCCCAGGCTTCAGCATTAGATTGCTGCACAAGACCTTCCACCACTCTTCCTCCGCCACGCTGATTGTGGAAGAATGTTTGGAGATGCAGGTGCCGCCAGACTTCTGAGCCAACGACTCAATTTCTCACTTAAATGGGAAACTAAATTTAAAAGATCATGTACAAACTTGCAATTGTTTCAAATGCTTCATAGTAGGTAAGGCTTTAAGACTCCACTTAAGCTAGTGAGAGACCTTCCAGCTGTGGGGATAAGGGTGCTGAGCCTTCCTGGCTACAGAGGGGAGCACGATCACTCCAGCTCCGTTCTCCCATAGAGGTCCTGCCTCCCCACCTGCTGGGCTCAGCATCTTCCCAGGGGGAATATACAGGTCATGGAGAAAAATCATCACAGTTGCACAGGAAGTTTCAGACAGAGGGTAAGGGAATCTGCACGGAGCTTGCTGGCACCGAGACGCCTCTCAGGGTGAGTATCTCTTCTTGGTGCCAGCTTCCCAAGATGGCTTGGTCTTTTATTATAGGGAGCCAGGTAAAATATGGGGACTACGTGCCTTGTCACTCCAGTTCTGAGGGATCCTAAAAACTCATAGAAGACCTGAAATTCTTGATAGGACTCCCTTATCCCCTAGAGGAATGTCTGAAGGAAAGTCTATGCAGATCCAAATTATACCTAAAAGATTACCTGGGAAGGCAGAAAAAAGGGCTCAAGTTGGGACGCGCTCCTCAGTGGCTATGAAGCGAGAGGCTCAAGAATGATGACCAGGGAGGGGCACAAGGATGACAAAGGTGCTCTTCGTGTGTGCGGGCGTTTCTTCCTCTAAAATGTACCTCAATTCTGTGAGATTATTTTTATGCTATATTATGTTTGCATTTGGGGGGATGTAAATGCGGTTAGGTAGGGTGAATTGTTAACTATGAGAGGTGACATGCGGCAATCATGGGTCGTTTGCATTCACTCATCCAATCTTCCATCCATCAAGAATATGTTTATTCAGTATCGACTCCATGCTGGACATGGTGCTGGGCACACGGAGACAGGGGAGATACTGTCCCTGAATTCAGTATATTGGAGAGACAAGCCGATAAGCAGGTCACGACAATCCAACATGACAAAAGCCATAAGAGATTACGCCTTGGTAACTGCGGGAGCGCAGAGGAAGAGCACTGCCGCCAACACGTATCCCACAGCACAGAAATTCTACCTGCAAAGATGCAGTGTCTTCGATTAAGAGAGTCTTCTTAAGAAATCCTGTTAGAAAGGACGTTTTGCCTTGGGTTCGCCCTAAAAGCAAGGTCTGAGATAAGGGCCTATGTGCAGGCAGTTTCTTTTGAGAAGTAAACTTGGGGATCTAGAGTGGGGGAACCGGAGAGAACAAAACAGGGAGGAAGGGAAAGGCAGTCCAGGGGTGCATCTGGGAGCTGGCTACCACTGTGGGCAGGCAGGTCAGTACCCCAGGGGGAGCTTCTGGGGAACCGTGGCAAAGACATGGGAGAGGGGAGTTCTACCTATGGGCTTGTGTCTCTGTTGGTCAAAGTGTGCTCTGGGCAGCGCTGACTCTGGCACCCCTGCAGGCTTGTGCATGTGTGCGTGCGCACCTGTGTGGACATGCACGTGTGTGAGCACGGCCGGGCTGCTTCCCGCAGGCGGGGGGGGGGGGCGGCGGCGGGGGGGGGGAGAGGCCCGGGGGCAGAACGCAGAGGGAAGGAAGCACAGGTGAGAAAAGCGGCTCCAGGCTGCAATGGAGCACAGGTGTTGCTACAGTCGCAGCTGGAGGAACAGGTGACCTGGGTCCATGTGAGCCACGGTCCCAAACCTGTCCGCCATAAAGGAAATGTTATCTCCGGGGGAGGAAGTCACTATTTCATTAGGCTAGCACCAATGGCTGAATGCAGGCATCCAATTCTAATCAAGCTCTTACTAAGCTTTCTACTGGGGTGCCGGGATGCTCCTTCAGGGTCCTCCTAAGGAAACGGAGCAGAGGACGGGTAAAACTTGATACGTCGGTGGGAGGAGAACAGTTTGGGGCCAGCGAGTGACGGTAGAAAGAGGAGACCCATGGGGCCAATTCGGGCCACCAACTGCCTGAGAAGAGTATGGCAAGAAGCCTGGGGTCCCCCGTGGAAAGCAGGAGAAGGCACCCAAAGCAAATCACTCCAACCTCACTCAGGAGGACTCCCTCTAGGAAGAGTTCCGATGAAGATGCTTAAAGACAGGACGACATTAGGGACTTCAGGGAGAGGTCGGCTGACACGTTTTGAGAGGTCTGAGGAGCTGCACCCTTAGCCTGCTTTGTGAACAAACACCACGCTGCAAAACCAGGCCATTCCACATGCTTGAAACATAAGACATGTTTCCGCAGAAGGCGAGGCCAGTTTCTATAAAGATTGGTCACAATGAATAGCCTTCTCATTGCTTCCCCAAACTTGGGTTTCGTTGGAGTTGAGTTACTCCACTGCTGCTTTCAACAGACAGAGCTGGGAGCGGACACACCGCCTCCCTGGCCGTAACTCTGCATTGTAATGGTATTAACTGTCAGAACCACTAGGCATCAGTTCGGACTCCTCTTTCCTCATTGGTGTTAGAAAATACCCTAATGTGTTTCAAAATAAATGCCCAGTGTTTTATCTTGGAAGGCGAAACATAGTCTGGAATTCCTCAAGCAACCTGCCCCCCCCCCCCAACTGGTTTGTTTAATTGAATGTGTGGACCTATAGTTACAAGGACCCATGGCTGTAATTTTCAAACCAGGAGAGGATAAAAGAGAGAAAATCATCCACAAATAAGGAATCAGAGTTTCAGATCTCCCAAGCCATGGACATATTTACTAATTAGAGCTACTGTTTCTCGAACACTTACTCTGGGCCAGGCCCGCACGACTTGCAGTCATCCCATTTGGCTCTCCCAGCACAGCATGAAGTAGGGTTAGTTTCTCCACCCCCCCTTTTATTTTTTTTTTTAAGATTTATTTATCTTGAGACAGAGAGAGAGCACAAGCGTGCGCATGAGTGGGGGTGCGGAGGGAGGGAGGGCAAAGGGAGAGAATCTCAAGCGGACTCCTCGATGAGCGAGAAGCCTGCCACGGGGGCCACAAGGCTGGACCCCACAACCCATGAGATCCCGTGGCTTGAGCTGGAACCAAGAGTCAGAATTTTAACCAACTGAACCACCCAGGCACCTCATTTTCCCTATTCTACAATTAGGAAAATTCGATAAAGTAACTTGCCCAAAATTGCACAGTTTGAAGGCAAAGAGCCAGGACTCACACTTGGGTCTGATTCTGAAGCCCAGGCTTCAGACATTGAGTTGAGAAAAAAGTGATTTTTATAAACAAGAATAAAAATACAACCCATGAAAACACTCTCTCTCCAAAGGGATAGAGTTGAGACTTTTTTTTTTTATTTTTAAAGATTTTATTTATCAGAGAGAGAGAGAGAAAGAGTGAGTGAGCACGAGCAGGGGAGGGGCAGAGGGAGAGGGAGAAGCAGACTCCACGATGAGCAAGGAGCCTAATGAGGGGCTCCATCCTAGGACCCTGAGATCACGACCCAAATTGAAGGCAGATGCTTAACCAACTGAGGAGTTGAGACATTTCTAATAATTTGTCAAAACTGCTCCAGGTTCTTGGTTTCATGAGCAGAGATGTTACCCTTTGTCCTCCTTGATGATTCTTCCATAAAATGAGGCCACTCAGCAAGGGCAACCCCCCTCTCTGCACCCCAAATTACAGCCAATTAGTTCTACACACTCCTGCTAATGACACTGAGTTATTCAGTCCCTTTTGGAGGCAGAGGGAATGATGGGGCCAGCTGGCCATTAAATATCTTTCTTCCATGAGGAATATTCCTCTCTGGGGCTGAAGACTCTTCTTGGCTACCCAGAGCTGAGGACATAGTAATGTCGTTGAGCGGAGGGACTTTTCCTTCCTTTTTTGACTGTAAGGGATGTTTGATTGCATCCCATGGTGCTGAAAGGAGAACGCGCTGGGTAGATCTGTTGTCAATTTTGACTCTCTCCCGACGGTTAGGCTGTGGGATGATTGATTCGCCTCTACAGAGACTTCCTCTCTCACACACGGATGCCTACTGAACCCTTTGGAGGCCACTTGTCAAGTAAAATGAGGCTTTTGCAAACAACTGAATGAACAACCTCCTTTTTCAAATTTTAGTCGATTCTTTCATTGTGCCCTTGCTCTTGGTGGGGGACTTGGTATTTTAAATGCACACCTTTTCTCCACCGTACCCTCTTACCTGCCCTTGCTGCCTTTCACCTCCTTCTCGGGAAGCAGGATCCATAGTCTGTTACTCTCTGTCATTTGGACGTGACTTCGGGCAGGCAGTAGGGGCTTTTTGGGTTGTTGTTGTTTTAAATAATGTCCGGAGCTCTGCTGTCCACACAAATCAACAACGACGAGAAGCAAGAAGTGGATTACTACCGAAATCCTTTTTGTTCTAAATTGTAATCAACTATATTGGATGCGAGGGTTGTCCATTTTAAAAATTTAATAATGGGTTTTGGTCCTCTTGGTTCTATAAAAAGGGCATTTATAAATATTAATATGGAATACCAGGGAAAGAACAATACATAACAATAATGAGAATCACAAAATCCCATCACATTTGACACTGTCATATCACCAGCTTAAGGATTAGCAGGTTAACCTTAGAGTTAAAAATATTGCTTCATGATTAAAAAAAAAAAATCTCAGCATTAAAAAAGCTCCTTGTCGCATTATATATTCCTTTTGCCTTCCTTATTTTTCTTCAGGTTATGGGATCACTGCTTCGATTAACATTGTTGGGGAGAGTGGGCTTCGGGGAAGGTGGTGGGTTGAGTTATCTGCATTCTTTCTTGCCCACGTCGTGCTCAGCTTGGCTTCTGTATAATTCTAACCCCTGACACTGCTTGAGTCAAAGGCCTGGCGACTAATACCCCCATTTTAGCGGGTTTTTTCTTTCTTTTTTTTTTTTTTTTTGTCCACCCGAAGCACCATTTTAAATGATAAAGTTACCCAAGGTGTCAGTTTTCACCAGTATTTCTAAATACATCTAGTAAAAATGCAGCAATTTCATAGAGAATCCAAGCTATTGAGATCGAATCGCGGCTTACGCTGCGGCTTTATACAACTCTGGATCACCAATATGGCCTCAGATGCAAATGGGGTGCAGAGAGAAATAAGGCAAGAACACCTGTGATGGCCTTTCCCTCCGCTATTTGATGCCCGGCCCTTATCGGTCAACTAATGCCGCTCAACTTCAGGGGCAGCCTCGGCGGAACGGCCCCACTGGCGGCTGTCCTCCTCCAGCCCCAGCCAAACAAAACACACTTCCAGTGGCCTGAATATGAAACGGAAAAAAGGGTCAAACTAGACGGGCTTTGCCAAATAAATCCCGAAGATCCATTCTCATTTCCACCCGTGCATCTTTTAAGTCGTCCTGGATGCTCTTTGTGATACGTTGATCCACACTTAGTTTCATTAAAACTTTGTGACTTGGTATTTTTCAACCCGATAGCTTCACTAAACTAGTTCTCAGAGTGTTCGCTAAGCTGCTATGCATAAAACTACTTTGCTGTCATGGGGGCTTCTAATATCACCTAAATGCAGGCAGCGGCCGTTCTGGAAATGAACCTGACCTACATGCATTCCATCTGAGCTGGGGAATTACTTTGCTTTTGCTTTTACTGGATGTCTTATGAGGAAGAGGTGCTGGCCCCTGCAGCCCCCACCCTAAGCTCTCCTGAAACTGAATGCTAAATTATCTACCACCCCGTATTTGTTCTGGAAGCAATCTACACAGAACACGACTTTTATCTGCTAAGGTTTCCAACTGGGATTAACAGATGCTAAAACATTTGGGGAGGAGGGAGAGAAGGAGGGGCCCACAGAAGAGAAAAGAATTAAAATGGTCTCTTCCAACAATGGCACAGCAAACCGAGGAGATTCAGACTAGGCTTAAGAGGCAAGAGGTTTCTCCGAGGGCGCACCATGAACCTGGCTTCACTGACATGAATTTTAAAACGGTGAAAGGAAAAAACAAAAACAAAAACCACTCTGGGCTCCCCTGGACACTACCTCTGGGCTGGCTGGGTGTCCCTGCTGATTAGGGCCACCTCGGCCTCCCTCTGCACCCTGACATCTAACAGAGGCCTTTATTTCTTTATCAGTTGCCGTGGTCCATCTACGTCACTGCCGTCAACAGAATGATTGGCAAAGGGTTTCAAAAGAGGTGGAGATCATTTTTCTAGGGGGAAAGAAGGGATTAAACATAAAATAAATAAATCAGCAAGGTAGGATAACAGATTCCCAGCTCCAGGTGAGTGTGTCCTTGTCCTGTGTTAGGGTGACACGGTGTCCCCCAAAGTTCCACCCAGCACGACAGGGGGATGGCCTTGCTTCGCATCTACTTCCTGGGATTAAGGGTGAGAAACCAGTCCTCGCTTGAGTTGACCTTGCCTTCTTCCGTCAGCTTTGTCTCAGGCTGGGAAAAGTATGGGCTAATATCCGACACCAGGCCTGCATTCACATTTATAAATTGTCAGGCTCTGCGATCAAATCAACCCGGATTGGAAACCTGACCCTTGGGGCAGCTAGCTTCTCTGAGAGATGGTAAGAGCGCCCTCTGCGAGGGGAGATTAAATGAGATGCTTTGTGGGAAGCACCCGCCCAGTGGCTAGCACATGCTTGGGGCCAGGAAAGTTCTTCTCGTGCCAGTAGGATTCTGCAAGTACTGAGAGCTGGCCTGAGTGTGACTGTCCACGGGGCCGACTGAAGAAAACGCTCACACCCCGAGGTGTAAACTTCCACTTGCTGAGGGTTGTGAAAGCCTCTCCCTAGAACCACACCTTGCCCGTGTGCCCCCCTCACTTGGGAGCCGAGGATATTTAATTCCACAGCCCGCCCAGGCCCTACCCCATCACCGGATGGTATGTGGGAGAAGGAGAGGACCACCACGGGGCAGGCTTAAGTGTCCCAGGAGTCCTGGGACAAAGTGAACAAGCCTTTGGGGGAACTCACAGAACACAGCACAGAGGGCTCCGCTGGGGAGACTGGGGCGCTGCTGGCCTTCTCCTCTCCGCTCGCCCCGGGGCATTTCCAAGATGGCCACAGGTGCTCTGCTCACAGGACCCCACCGACCGACAGTTACGGACAACGCTCAGTTCTACTTTCTTTGTTGAGACTCTGTAAGCTCTGGGAACCTGGTTCAGGAAAGCGAAGCCTTGTGAAGAGAGACCGATGGGTGTAAAGGCCAGAGGGGTGGAGGAGGAATCAGACACAGGATGTGTCTCCTGTAATCGGGAAGAATCCAGTTTGGAGCTTCAGGCTTCCAGAAAAGTGTGAGCACCTTTACTGATGCATGAGAAATGAGTTAGTCCCCTCCCCGTCGGTGGCATCAAAAAGTTTCTGAAGACCGGCGGTGCTGCCAGAGGCCTCCTTCAAAGAGTAGGTGGAAAGAGCATTGGGCAGAGGGGTCAGGGACCCCTGTCCTTGCTCTGCCGCAGAATCACGGACTTCACCTCTCTGAACCCAGGTGTCCACATCTTGAAAATGAGGGATTATCTCTGAAGGGTAAGATAACACGAAGAGCTTTCCCTCCCTACTCTGAAAAACTCTACTTGTTTTTAAAGAAATTCTTTTTAACGGCATATTTGTATTACTTTTACGATATAAATTTTTTTGAAGTTTATTTATGTAATTTTTTAGCCATCGCTGTACCCAATGTTAGGATTGAACTCATGACCCTGAGATCAAGAGTCCCATACTCTTCCAACTGAGCCAGCCAGGCACCCCTACAATATAAACTTCCCATTGAAAATGAAACTAAAGCAAAAGGCTGGGACTAGGGGCGCCTGGGTGGCACAACGGTTGGGCGTCTGCCTTCGGCTCAGGGCGTGATCCCAGCGTTCTGGGATCGAGCCCCACATCAGGCTCCTCCGCTATGAGCCTGCTTCTTCCTCTCCCACTCCCCCTGCTTGTGTTCCCTCTCTCGATGGCTGTCTCTATCCTGTTGAATAAATAAATAAAATCTTTAAAAAAAAAACTTTAAAAAAAAAAGGCTGGGACTAGAGGTTCTACGAGATCCAGATTACATGGTACACATGGATTGCAGAGGTGGCCAGTAAAGACACAGTTTGGGACAGCTGAGGAAGCCATCTCTGAGCTCTTGTCAAGCTCAGGCAAGACAGGGTCTGGACTATCAGCACCAATGTAATCCGATGAAATTGGGCCTATAAAACCCAGGTCCTACTGAGACCCGCTTCTCACAAGCTGGACAATCGTTTGACCAACGCAGCCCCTCCCTTCACTCTGCTGGTCCTTTCAAACATTCCCGGGGCACCATGAAATGTGATTTTGGAGGGACGGGGAACAATAGGGCAGCAGCTGCCCTGCAGTCTCTCTCGGCTTGGAAAATGGCCCCTGTTGCTGAGGCTGGGTTTCTAGGATGAGCATTCAAGGTGAGGGTTTGCTTGTGCTTTGCAGACTGACCCCGCTTCCCTGCAGCTTTGGTCTATACTCAGAGGCCGTGGGTCTAATACCCCATGACGAGCCTTTCCTGGCCCAAGGTAATCTTCCTGGGTAGCCCTGCCCTTCTCCCCACTTCATGCCCAGGCCCTTTTACTGGTGGTTTAAACCAGTCATTCTGCATCTCAAACCTGGCTGCGTAACAGAAGCACCTGGGTAGTGAGTTAATAACATAGATTCCTGAGTCCCAACCCAGGAGGTTCTGGTTCAGTGGGTCTGAGTGGGACCCAGCCATCTGCATTTATTATGAAGCGCGCCAGGTATGTCTGATGCCACCAGGCCAGGGCCATGATATCCACTGTGACCCATTACCGGATGGTTTCTTCAGGGCTTCTCAGGTTCGGTGGTCTGGGCCTGAAAACACAGTCACCCATGGACAGACCATCTGGACAAGTGAACCTAAAACTAATACACGCAGGTGGGCATTGGCGGTGGGAGCTCCACACGGGCCACGGGTGTTTTCACTCTCCCAAGTACCTCTCCTCTACCCCCTCCACAGAGCATCACTCGCCCCCCTTCCCCCTCCGCCCAATGGCAAGTTAACGCACAGATGGAACAAACCCCTGAAAGCAAACTCTGCGTGAAGCGCCCTTGGCTTTGGAGAATTCAGTCCAATTTGCCACCAGTATCTAGGCTGGCTTTTGATTATGTTGATGATAAAGACTGTAAACAACACAGCCTTTCTCTACTAATTAATTCCCTTCGAAGAACTCTAAAGATCTTTAATTACACAGTTTGAAAAGCAGCGGTTACCCGATCGGGCTGATGGGCCTCTGCGTCCCTCTCTCTGCCCACCTGAACGAAATATTTTCTTGTTTTCTCTGCTTCACACACCTAGGATGGGCTGGCAGTAAATCCTGTCAACTAAACGCCTGACAAAAGTGCTCTGATGTCAAGTATAAAGAATGCCACCTACAGCTTAATGTCTGAAAAAAAATCCCAAGGGCTGCAAACAATGAAGGTTTTTGTCTTCTTAATGCCCAGTATGCAATCGAGTGGAAATGCTACTTCCATCCGTAATTTACAAATGAAATTAAAGTTGTTGAAAGACACAGGGTAAACCAGAAGCCTTTGTTTCTTTGCAGAACAGGAAAAAATTTAAACCACTAAATGTTTTAGCAGATTTACTAAATTTCCAATTAAATCATGAAATCTATTATTGCAGAGCTCTGAGAGGGCAGTGTGTCTTCACGCATGCGCACGCTCGCTCTCTCCTCCCCACCAACACTCACACATGGTATCAGCAAACCAAACTATGTCCCCCCCCCCCCCCGCCCCGCCCCGCCCCACAGCCTCATTCTGTTCTACCTACGGGGAAACCGGGGTGCAGAGAGAGGCACACACGCTCGAAGGGGAGTGAGGCCGGTTCAGCAGTGGTTTGGGGGCACAGCTTTTGGAAAAAAACAGCAATTTGCCCAAGTGAGGGCTTCAGGGCCCCCAGCTGGTGGAGGCAGCCCAGCTGGAGCGGGAAAGCCCCGGGAGCTCCTTCTGGGGAGGGAGTCCGATCTGCTGTACAAGAGCACCCTCTGCCAGTTGGCACAGAGGGCTGGCTGGAGAGGCCTGTGGTCCAGAGGTGGGGGAAAGGGCACAGGACCCTGAGCAGTCAAAGCCAGCGGGGCTGGGGTCCAGGCCGGAGAGAGATTCCACCTTCCAAACTAGACAGAACGACTCACCTCTGGAACAATAGCCAGTGCGGACAGGGTGGATGCTGATTTTCCAAGGGCTCTCCATGTTAATCCGCCCCACCAAATCCAGCCACTAGGAGCCTGAATGGTCCTCCAGACACCCATTCAGTAGAAAATGACGGGTGATTTTTCCCCTTGTCTCCCGAGATCTCTGGTGAGCACCGCTGCTCTGGCTGACATGTGTTTGTAAAGATAAAGCACCAGGCTACTTTGGGGGCCCTCCCAGGCTATTACAAAGAGCAAGTGGTGCCAACTCGGGCTCTGCATGGCTTTTTAGAATTGAGCTGTTAATTTTTTTTTTTTTAATACACACCTCTCTCTGAAAAGGATTTGAAGCAACTTACAATAAAGGCAAACACAATAAGGTCATTCAACTAAAATTAGAAAAGCAAAGCCATAGAAAGGAGAAAGAAACAAGCGTTGACTGTCAGGTGTACCAGGATCACTGTGATTTAGCCTCAGATTAGGTACCGAGCTTCCTGGCAGCCAAGGCAAAAAAGGATACCCAATTAGATAGTCCACATAACCTACTAGAAGGAAGCAGAACAATTCTCCAAGAGAGGTAAGCTTTTTGTCTGGCATTAAGTCTATTTGAGGAGACTTTGTATAGGAACTCCAAAAGCATCATACAGTGTGTTCCACAATCTTTTCTTATAGCAAATGTAGAGGCAATTCTGATATAGCTATTTCTTGCTATAATCTTTGGCAATTGTCAAGGGCATACATCAGTCACGACTCAATAATGCTAAATCTTGATGGGAGGAAACACAGTGGGAAATAGGGAGTAGCTAGACGAGTGTCTCAAATTTTGGCTTCTGAGTGTTTCATTCACTCATTGATTCATTAGATATTTCTTAAGTCAGGTTCGGATGTGGGGGATAGAACAGAAAACAAGCAGGCAAACTCTTACTCTCAAATACTAAGAAAAAAGTTAGTATCCTCAGAGGGATGGTGGATAGCAGGCAAGCTCCCTTTAGCTTCGTTGTTGCATAAGGGCAGTGTTAACAGATGGGCACTTTCAGATGTGCAGAAATCCCACCTCAAATTGCCTTAAGCAATGAAGAGATGTGGTTTCCTTGACTCAGCAGCTCAGTGATGCTCTCTCTATGCTATACCACATTCGCTGTTGGCTCCATATTCCAGCTGATAGCAATATGGCTATCGAAGTTCTGGAAGCCACAAAGATAGGACAACCTTCAGAGCAAATCAAGAGACTATTTCTTCTCGTGGCTTTCACTTACGATGGAGAAAATTTTTTTCAGTCTCTGTACCCACCCCACTCAGCAGACTCTCTCTTTTGTCTCACTGGCCACATGCCCATTCCTGGTCCAGTCCTGGTGACATGGGTGAGGTCACCCTTAGACCAATTAAGCCACCCCTGGAGTTTGGACTAACGTGGGCTTCCCCTGTAGTACTTGGTAATGTGGGAAAGGAGGGTACTTGAGCAAAACTGGTATTGTGTTAGGCAGGAAAAGAGGCAGGGGATAAACGGATGTTGAGGGAGGCAGTAACACCGCCATTTTGGTCTTTCAATGTCACCTCCCTGGCATATCAAGACTAGTTGAGGTGAATAGTGATCAATGCTGTTGTAAGATCTGTCTGCTTGGCTTCCTCCAGAAAAGAAGATCCTTACTATTTGCCTTATTTCTTGAGCTAGACTAACCATTTCCCATACCTTCTGCCACTTCCTCAGTTTAGGTCTTTATTCTACTTGTACACATTAAAAAAAAAAAAATCTTCCTAAGTTGTCTTCCTATCTCCAGTTTTAGTCAAATTGAATCTGTCTTCCACACTGTTAGCAGAACAATCTTCTTAAACGTAAATATACAATACCACTCCCTTCCTTAGCAACGTCTTTCCTATCTTGTACAATAGAATGTAAACAATCTTGCATTTAGCACACAAAAATGAAATATTTAGGTATACATTTAACAAATATGTAAAAGATCTATAAGAAGGGAACTAAAACAACTCCAATAAAAGAAATCAAATAAGATCTAAATCAATGGAGAGCTATTCCAGGCTCACGGATAGGAGGACTCAATATTGTTGAGATGCCAGTTCTTCTTAACCTGATCTATAGAGTTAATGCAATCCCAATTAAACTCCCAGCAAGTTGTTTTGTGAATGTTAACAAATTGATTATAAAGTTTATATGAAAGGCAAAAGACCCAGAAGAGCCAACACAATATTGAAGAAGAATGAAGTTGGAGAACTGATACTACTTGACTTCTAAACGTACCATAAAGCTATAGTAAATTGAGACAGTATGGTACCGGCAAAAGATGAGGCAAATAGATCAATGGAACAGAATGGACCCACAGAAATAGACTCATATAAATATTGTCAATTGATCTTTGACAAAGGAGTAGAAGCAATTCACTGGAGAAAGGACAGTCTTTTCAATAAATAATGCTGGAACAAATGGATATCCACATGCAAAAAAATGAATCTAGATACTTCACACCATTCACAAAAATTAACTCAAAATAGATTATTGTCCTAAGTGTAAAATGCAACACTGTGAAACTTGTAGAAGATGACATAGGAGAATGTTTAGGTGGCCGTGGGTTGGGTGATGACTTTCTAGATACAATACCAAAAGCATGAATATAAAAGAAAAAATTGTTAAGTTGAACTTTATTGAAATTAAAAACTTCTGCTCTGCCAAAAACATTGTTAAGAGAATGAGAAGGCAACCTACAGACTGGGAGAAATTTGCAAAACACATATCTGATAAAGGACTTGTACCCAAACTATACAAAGAGCTCTTAAAACTCCACGATAAAAAAAAGATACAACTCAACTAAAAAATGGGCAAAAGTTCTCAACAGACACCTTGACAAAGAAGGTATACAGATGGCAAATAAGCATATGAAAAGAAGATCAACATCATATACCATTGGAGAATTGCAAATTAAAACAAGCTACTACTACACACCTATCAGAGCAGCTAACCACTGACAACGCGAAATGCTGGCAAGGATGTGGAGCAACAGGAACTCTCTTGTTCATTAACGGTGGGAATGCAAAATGGTACAGCCGCTTTGGAAGGCAGTTTGGCAGTTTCTTACAAAGCTAAGTAAAGTCTTGCCACATGACTCAGCAATTGTGCACCTTGGTGTTTTACCCACCTGTACGGTCCCATGTGAGTAGTGTGCCCATTCCACAGGGTGGCAAGTGAGGCTCAGGGAAATTCAGGAATGTAGGTCGGATGGCTGGAAGATGGCAGAATTGCTATTCAAACTCAGGTCTTTGGAAGAACGGAATTCCTAACATTGTGCCGGTGGCTTCATCATGGACAGCCCAGAAAGTAGCCTGGTAGGAGTTCATTTCAGACCGGACGCTGGTCTGCCCAAAAAGCCGAGCTAAATCTAGTAGGGTCTGTCCATAAAGTGAAGGATTGAAGAGAGTCTCCAACCCCGTGAATAAATGGAGACACGGACCCAGTCTCCTCAAAACCTCAGTGTGGCAGAGGAGGGCATCATTAGGTTTCACACTATGGCATCCTCTCTGCCTAGTATAGTGTCCAGCCCACACAGATGTACTTTAAGTAGCTGCTGACCAAATAAAAATAAATCATATTTTATTTTCTAATATTTATTAAGTGCTTATCTTTTTAAAGACACTTCCACCTGCACTGTCTCGGATGTGCACATTAGCCATAAGGACGGTGTCAAACAGAATTCATAGCTCTCATGCTATGATGAAGGAGTCAGGACCAGAATCCAAGGCTCCCCCTGCCCAGGGCAGGGCACAATCCCTGTGTCTCAGAGCCACCCTCAAAGAAGCAAAGGCTCAGTGAGTAGAACAGGCCAAGAGAAGAAGGCTAACATCTACGAAGCACCTGTTATTGTATTATACAATTTAACATTCACACGATCCTGGGGGATAGATATCAGTACTGCCATTTTAGAGTTGAGAAAACTGAGGCTCATTGGAGGTCATCACTTGCCTAATGTCGCAAAGTAGATAGGTGCCAGAGTCTGGATTCAAACCCAATTCTATTAGTCTCTGAAACTCATGAATTTTCTTTATTTCACGCCAGGATACCTCCTAGTTTTCTAAATTATGGAACTTTGAAAGGGTTCTATAAAATAAGTCCATTATTTTTGGAATGGAACCTGGCTCTCCGCTATTCAAATAAGAACTAAATAGTGGTAATGCACGAGGTTCGGTGGGTTCAGCGGAGGGTTGCGGATCTACGCAGCCGCCAGCAAAGGGAGGGGCCGATTCACTGTCCACCTAGCCTCTGTGCTGCTCAGCTGGCACCTGTGGCTTTGAACCCATTCCTGTAAGCCACTTTTCCAGAGCAACATTGACCTTTAACCCCATGGCCCCAGAAGTGACCACGATGGCTGGTATGAACCTGCGAAGATCACTGTTTTGGGGAGGGTGTGAGGAGATTAGTTGTGCCTAACCTGGAGAAGACTGAGGGAGGCCTTGTGTTTGGTAAAATCTGGAAAGTACTACTAGAAGAGGAGCAGGGGATTCACCCAATGTGCTCCAGGAAGCAAAACCATGACCAACGTATAAGAAAGCAAGCTTCAGTTCACAGAGAAAAGAGTGCCTCCAGATTAGGGATAAAGTGAAGGTCAATTCTAAGTTAACAGGGCCTCAGAGGCTACTCCGCTCCCTGGCTGGTGGGGGCAAGCGTGAAGAGGGCCTGCGGCAGCTGGGGACTCACTGCTCGGTGAGCTGGGAGGTGGTTCGGACAGAGAATCCAGGGGCCGTCTGCAAATGGGCAACTGCTCCATCACCTCCAACACCTCCGTTCTGGTCTGGCTGAAGCATCCTAATGGGGGAAGCAGGCTGTGGGGTGGCACAGGGCTCTCACTACACGTTTGGCACCTGGTTGTCGTGTGGGGGGCTACACACCACCTTGGGTGACCCTGAGCCCAAGCATCGAGGGGAGGCCCTCCCACTCCCTCTGCATGTTTCTCTGGCCTCAGGCCGCCTCCGCCTCCCCCACAAAGTTCCTTGCCACGAGGGCAGAACTTACCTCCCCCACCTCTTGACGTTGAGTTTGGCCAAGTGACTTGCTTTCACCCGTGGGACGTTGGCATATGGGTTGTCAGCAAAGGCTAGAGGCGCGCTTGTGTGGCTGGGCTTTCTCTGCTGGCTTCCGCCACTGCAATGAGAGGGACACGCTCTGCTGGTCCCAGAAAAATGAGAGGTACTTTGAACAGCCTGGACCCGAAGCCAGCTGTACCCAACCCAGATCAGCTGAACTCCAATCTAATTGCACATGTGTAGGCAAGAAACCCATCCTGGCTGTTGTAAGCTGCTGCCCATTTTTCTGCGGCCGCTCCTGCACAGGACGAGTCCCTCTCTCTACGCGTTCTCCCTGCTGTGTGAGGCGCCTCAGTCTCTCAGCGGTGTCCACACGTTTCTTGGCTGACTCCTTCTCATCAGCACTCAAGCTGGCTCTGCTCTCTCCAACCATGACATTAAAACCTCCCTGTTGACCCCTAGCCCTTCTCCAGGAATCGGCCTGTTTCTCCTTCTCAGTCTGATTTCCTGGAAAGTGGTCCATCCTGGCTGCTCCACTTCCCTCCCTCGTCCCTCCGCAGGGACCTCCTGAAATCGGATGGTTGCCTCTGCCACCTCGTGAAGCTGCCCGTCTCGGACTGCCTCCTCTCAGCCGCACTTGACTGGGGCCCACTTCCTCCCTGCTGTGCTCTCTCCCCTCGGTCCCTTGATGCCACATGGGCTGCTGCCCCCTCCTCTCCTTCTAGGGCACCACTTTCTCTGCCCTTCTTTCAGGTTCCTCGCGGCTCCGTCCTGGGTCCTCTTTTTCTCCTACTCTCCGCCCTGCCCGTGGGAGATCACGTGCACTCCGGAGGCTTCTTGCTCCCTCTCTCTGCCCATGGCCTCCAGTCCTCCTCTTCAGCCCAGAACCCACTCCTGAGGCCCAGACTCATAAATCCAGATCCCTCATGGAATCTCATTCGTTCATTCAGCAAGGATTTTCTTGGGGACTCCCAGCTGCCAGACACTGTTGTAGGTCCTGGACACGCAGTAGTGAAAAAAAATCCTGTGTTCACAGAGCATCTGTTTTACTAGAGTAGGGGAAGTCAGACAATAAATAAGATAAATAGTATTTTAGAGCTTCTGGAAAGTGGTGAGCAGAGGAGGGATATCATCTTCCCATGTTTTTAAGGGCTCACTAGGGTGCCTCCCCTTGATGCTTGTGCTCAGGGTCACCCGAGGTAGTGTTTAGCCCCCTGCACGACAACCAGGTGCTAACCGTATAGTCAGCGTCTGCCTTCTGCTCAGGTCATGATCCCTGGGTCCTGGGATTGAGCCCCACATCGATCCCCGCATCAATCCCCACATCCAGCCGTGCACTGGGCTCCCTGCTCAGCAGGGAGTCTGCTTCTCCCTCTCCCTCTGCCTTTGCCCCTACTTATGCTCTCTCTCTCTCTGTCTCAAATAAATAAATAAAGTCTTAAAAAAAAAAAAAAGGCTCACACTGGCTGCTGTATTACAAACAGATGGGCGCAGGGTGGGGGTGGGGCAGGCAGAAACAGGGATACCAGTTAGTTGGCTTCTAGTTTTGACTGCCTTACAGGCACCTCAGACTCAAAACTTTAAAACTGAACTTAGTACCTTTTCCCAAATTTGCTCTTCCTCCTGCGTTCTGCAACCCAGTGAAGGGCGCCCAAATCCCTGACTCCAGCCCAAATCTGGCTGCCCCCTCCCCTCACATCTAGCCAGTCATGAGTCCTGTCCATTCTAGCATCTGAATACCTCATTCATCCTGGCATTCGTTATTTCACCCATTCACCAAATAGTACTGAACACTCACCAGGTTTCAGACCAGTATCAGAGAGGTAAACAGATACGATCCCTGCCCTCTCACTGCTTAGAATTTAGGGTGGGAAAGAGACAATTAAAAACAAAAATGAGCCAATAAATATATGATTTCCTTTCACAATAAGGGCTATAAAGAAAATGCCCTAGTTTCAACAAAGAAGAAAGCATGCGAGAGATCTTCAATAAGGGAGGCCCTCCTAAGGAAGGCACAGGGCTGAGAAGGGCTGGGTCGTGTAAGGATGGGGTCTTCAGTTCCTCAGGCTGCCATAGCAAATGCCCACAACCTGGGTGGCTGAAGACACCAGAATTGTATTCTTATGGTTCTGGAGGCCAGAAGTCAGAAATCAAAATGTCAGCAGGGCCATGCTCCCTCTGAAGGCTCTAGGGAAGAATTTTCCCTTGCCGCCTCCTAGCTGCTATCTTGTTGGCACTCCTTGGCTCCTTGGCTTGGAGAGGCACCACTCCAACGTCTGCCTTTATCTTCACATGGCCTTCTTTGCACTGTGTCTATGTCCTTGTTTGTTCTCTCCTCTTCTTATAAGGACACCTGTCATTGGATTCAGAGCCCACCTGAACCCAGTATGACCTCATCTTAATTACATTTACAAAGACCCTACCTCCAAAGAAGGTCACATTCCAAGGTTCTGGGTGAACCTGATTATTATCAATTACTATTCAACCCGGTGCAAATGGCAAGATCGTTTTCAGACAGGTGGAGTGGTTTTCATGCAGGCCCTCAGGTAGGAAAGGGCTTGGATCAACAGGGGCCAGTGAGGCTGAAATGTGAAAGGACCCAGAGGAGGGAGCTTGGAGAGAAAGGCAAAGCTGGATCATGGAAGGAGGACAAAGGGAGAGAGAGACAGAGAGGGAATGAGACACCCGTGATGCAGAAGTGGCCCAAAGGAACAGAGTCGTCGAGAAGGCAGCCAGCACAGGATTTCAGGTTATCATGGGGTTGGCGTATGATGGGCGGTCTCGGGAGCACAAAAGGGGAAGAGAAGGGGCACAGAAGCAGGTGGATCTGATGGTGAGGGAGAGAGAAGTCCTTTCGAATGGCTTCTATTTTCTCAACTACATAGGAGACAGCTAAGAGGTGAGGGAAGGCGGCGGGAGTTGAGAGGAGAGAAGGAAGCTGGTTGTGTTGAGGGTGAGAGATCACGCTTATGGGGGCTGCTGGGGGCCTTATGGTTCTCTAGGACATGCCCATTTCCTTCATGCCCACTGCCACCCAGCTCCGGCCACACCGCACCTCTGCATGATGGCAACCGCCTCCCATTGGGCTTTTCTTCTGCCCATCCTGCCTCTGCTCCCAGGTAGTCCCTCCACCGCATCCCACCCCAGTCTGCAACTTCCCATAGTGTCCCTTTGCCCTCAAGATACAATCCAAACTCTTTAATGTGCCTCCTAAGGTCCCGTATACACCGGCCCATCACACGGCTTCCCGATTTCATTTCTTGCCCCTTCCACTTGCAATTCTGCCTCTCAATCAGCCAGAATTCTTTTACCACCCTTAAAGGCGCCATTCTCTCTCTCCCCTCCAAGGCTCTGCACTTGCTCTTTCCTCTTCCGGCAATACTCTCTCGCTCCTGCTGCATAAGCCCCCTCCCCTCCTCTGCCTGCTAACTCTCCTCCCCGTCCCCTCTCCCCTCTCCCCTCTCAGCCTGGCCTGCTCCCCAGTACAGCCTCCCACTTTGAGTCTGGGTAAGTGTTCTGCATAATCCTCTATGCTTCCCTTACTACCGAAGTTACCATGTTGTCATGTAATTGCATCTTTACTGACCTTCAGCCCTCTAAAACTATAAACCCCGTAATGGACCATACCTCTGTTTTTCATATTACTTGACATATAGTGGATGCTCAAAAAAAACAAAAAACCCTGTTAAATAAGTAAAACAGTCCGTGTCTATGCTGAAGGTCATAAGTAACTCGGAGCTTTTTTTGTTTGTTTGTTTTAGATTTTATCTATTTATTTGAGGGGAGGGAGAGAGCACTAACAGGGAGAGGGGCGGAGGGAGGAGCAGACTCCCTGCTGAGCAAGGAGCCAGGATGCAGGGCTCCATCCCAGGACCCTGAGATCATGATTGGACCCAAAGCAGACACTTAATTGACTGAGCAACCCAGGCATCCCTAACTCAGAGCTTTAGAACAGTTGATCCTGCTTCCCCTCCAGGCATAATGCCATTGCACTTTATACTGGTGACATCAGGGAACCCCACTCTGCGTGGCCGTCAGGACATTACTGCCTGTTCATGCTCTGGTTCTCAGTTGGACTTGTAACTGTCCAGCTTAAATTGCATGAAGCGTTGTGAGGTTTTCCACCGGGATAATCTCTGCTGTGTCTTGCTGCAAACGTCCACCTCCTGTCTCTTCTGCAATCTCTGGTCTCTTTTATTCGGTTGTAGGTTATGCTTTTCTTTGTAAGTGGCCTTCCAGTTTCTGAAAGCCTTGGGATGGTGTATGTATTGTAGTCTCTTGGTCATTTGAATTTGAGTTCCCCAAAATTCTTTTCTTAAGCTGTTCTTTTCCTGTAGCACTGTCCCAGTTCTGACACTTGAGGGGCACTTCCTACTCTGCCTTCCAGCAACGTCCCAAGGATGGACTTCTACTCATGCCCATGTTGTCCTAACATGGCTTCTCAAGTGACAATGGAAAGTGGAAGATGCTCTGGTTTCTGTTTTGTGTCTCTCCTATGGGCATGCCCTCTGATCTTTCTGGAAGCATGTTGATTCCATTGCTAATGCAGGCACACCCAATTCCTACAGATGGCCATGACCACTTTATATCTGTTGCCTATTCCATTAATGATGCAGTTGTTCTGTTTCTTACTTCTAGTCTTCACAGCAGGAAAGTTCCCACCAGCCTCCATGTCATTAGTGGGTAAACTCAGCTGCCTCTTGCCCTTCTGCTCCGTGTTCTAATCATGTCCTGATTACCATCACAGAAAGAGACACAACACACTGATCTTTGCTAATTCCTCTATTCTATTGCTAGGACACAGGAAATAAAATAATTCCCTTCCTCCCCTGCCCTTTTTGTGTTGACCCCAGTACCTACAAATTCCTATTGGAACAATCCTGCATTACTAATTTGTCCATTTCTAAATGCACATTTTTTTTTGTTAAAAAAACCTATTTGTTCTTGGGGCGCCTGGGTGGCTCAGTCGTTAAGCGTCTGCCTTTGGCTCAGGGTGTGATCCCAGCGTTCTGAGATCGAGCCCCATGTCAGGCTCTTCTGCTGGGAGCCTGCTTCTTCCACTCCCACTCCCCCTGCTTGTGCTCCCTCTCTCGCTGGCTGTCTCTCTCTCAGTCAAGTAAATAAATAAAATCTTAAAAAAAAAAAACATACCTATTTGTTCTTGTGTATAGCTTATAAACAAACTTTTTTCTTAAAGCATGTTTTCATCTCTGTAATTGTTTGCAGTGTAGCAAATACAGTGTATTAATGCTCCACATTTACTCCAACTACCTTCTAGAATGCTTTCTGTACTATAGAGGCTGGGACATGAAAACTGCATTTCCCAGATGCCCTTGCAGCTGGAGTTTCAGATATGAGCATGGCTCAGCCACTCAGATGCACTCCATGGGATTTGTAAGGCAGGAGCGAGACATAGCCTTCATTTCTGCTCATTTTGTTGGCAAGCACAGTCAGGTACATTAAGTTTCCCTCTGTCTGATCACTAGCTTTGCGAGTGTTGAAAGCAGTGGTGGGCCAGCCATTTGCTGGCATGGACTCCAGTGGGCACTTGGGAGGTTCTGGTTGGAGCAGGTGCAGGGACTTCGTGACCATGGTGATGCTGAGGTTCTGGAGCTGAAGGCAGGAGCAGTAGCGTCCAATTTTGACAGAGAGCTTCCTGGTTGTAGAAGGCTATAGCTCTGATGGTGGTCAGGTTCTGCAGAGCAGTATGGAGGTCGTTCTGGAAGGTTAATGAGCCTGACTCTTCAGACCTCCCTGCAATCCTGAGAGCCAGTTAGAGCCTTGGAATCGTCCCTTTCTTGCTTCCCTAGCCGGCATGGATTCTGTCCTTTGCAACAGAAGCCTGACTCATATACCACGGGAGTACTTATTCACAGTATAAAATATAATTTCTGATTAGAAAGATCTCAAGGCAGGAGAAGCAGCTATTTGAGAGGCAAGATAAAGGCATTTTATTGGCAGCTGCAGCTATATAGGAGCCAAATCAGGGCTCTTGCCCCTTGGGGTGTGCATGCGACTTTCTGTGACAGCACCAACAGGATTTTGAGGCATGGCTGGGAGGCAGAGTTCTGGAGACCTTAACTTTCATATTAACTTGAACTTGTCCTCAAACTCAACCCTAAACTGATAAGCCTGCTGGTCAAATTCTTCTGCCACAACCTTTCTAATGACAAATGGCCTTTCTCTCTTCTCTCTCTCTTGTCTCTCTGTCCTTCCTTCCCCTCCTGCAGGAGTCCTTCAGCACCACCATCTATTCGCACAAGATACACACACACACACACACACACGCGCGCGCGCGCGCACACACACACACAACCCCATACACGGGAGGAGTCCATTTGTAAAGAAACCTTGTGATATAAATGACACACCGAAGTTTCAAGGGAGTCATGATGACAAGCTCTGCGGTAGAACACATGTCTGGGAGAAAGGGCCAGTATTCCTATATGAAAAGCACAACAAGAAGAAAGTAGTTCCCATGGCAGGGGAAGAAGCTGACAAGAAGCACAGGTCTAAGAATGGGCAAATCACTCCTTATCTGCAGGTGTGGGTTCCATTTTGCTAGATCAGGCAATACTTGCTCAAGGTACAAAATTTACAACTAAAAAGGACACTCAGCAAGTCTCCTGCCACCCTGGAGCCCGTGCTCCCGGTTCCCCCTTCCGAGGCCCCCTCTCTGGTGAGTTTCTGCCCCAGCCCATTTTCCCCGTGGAGCACCTCTGCTCTGGGTTGGGTGTGGAAACCTCCAAAATGGTGGTGAAGAGCTGCAGAGGGAGAAGAGTCTGTGGTAGGGCCTAGGATGCTGACAATCAGGATTCCAGAATCACCGGCCGGTGCCTGGCCACGGATCGGGTCAGATCACCCATGTGGGCAGGACCCCGGGGCTTACCTGCTCCTGGCCACCCTTCAGGAGATGGCTGACTTGCTGGCAGGAGGTGGGCCCATGCCCTTCCCCTTAGCACAAGTTCTGTCTGCTTCCGTGATGCTGCGTGTCATGCCCACAGCCTTCCCTTCAGCAGCGGGGCACCCCGCTTGTGGTGAGTGTTTGTTTATATATGTCATGCCGTTGTCCTTCTGGGTCACAATATGTGCATCTGAGGCAGAAGGCTGCTTGGGTTTTAAACTAAGAGGGACTGCCAAACACCCTCTCCATTGTGGAACGTTGCCGTACTAGGAGTTGCCGTACTAGGAGTTTACACAAGAAAAATCTGTGCCAGGGGTGCCTGGGTGGCTCAGTCGTTAAGCATCTGCCTTTGGCTCAGGGCATGATCGCAGTGTTCTAGGATCGAGCCCTGCATCGGGCTCCTCCGCTCTTCCTCTCCCACTCCCCCTGCTTGTGTTCCCTCTCTCGCTGGCTGTCTCTCTCTGTCAAATAAATAAAATCTTAAAAAAAGAAAAAAAAAAAAGAAAAATCTGTGCCAGTTATAACAGGTATTGAGAACGAGGGAGAAGAAGAGAAGAGGAAACCTGAAAAATCCTTTGGCAATTCTGAGTGTGACACAAGATTCTCTTCCTTCTTAGCGATTCTGTGCCTCGTTCCTGATAATTTTAGGGTCTGCTATGTCTCTTGCTATGAGAATTAGCATCAGCAGCTTTCAAAATGACTTACCAGTTAACCCCTCCAGAAATCTTAAGACATTATTCTTTTCTTCTCCAAATTTCCCATCCCTAAGCCTTCTAATTCTCCTTCAAATTTCCATCTGTAAAGTTAATACAATCCAATAAGAAAATAATGTGCTCTTGAGACGCTGACATGCTCAGAGCCATTTTATCCTGCCCTAAAGCCTGGAAAGTTTGAATTTTCCTTAGGATAAAAAAGTAAGAAATAATAGAATAATTCACTGTACTGTAACAATTAAATCCAGCAATTTAACATTGTGCATTGGTAAATATAATGCTCGCAACAACCAAAAGTCTCCCATGTATTGACAGACAAAAACAAAGTTATAAATCTAAACTTCCTATTCCGAACCACATTCCAAAATGTAAATAAGCATCCAAGCATGTTGCTACATATCTTTACAGAAGCAATTACAAACAAGCCTTATCAGTCGCTAAGTCGCCGACGCACACAACGCTTATCTGCTATGCCCTCTACTGGATAGAGCACACAAGGCAAGTCGCATTATTTCCAATTAATTTTTGGCATCATCACACTGCATCTGCTTTAGGAATGCAAGGCGTGAAATTTATAGTAGCAGGTTTAATATTCTATCCAGCCAAAATTATTTCGCTACAAGGACTTACCTTTGGTGGAATATTTTGGGTTGGATTTCTTTTTTAATACATAGATTGCTTCTCCCCTTCTTGCAACCCACTGTCCAAACTCTCAAGCTGTCACCAAACTCAGTACGTGGCAGGAATAATTTCATGCTGAGTAAAATGTGTTTAATTTCACATCCTGTAAGAATAATTACTTAGCATAATGCCACTTAAAATGTATTTCTATCTGCAAATGCTAATGAAGCTACGAAAACCTGAATCATCTTCGGAAAGAATTAGGGTATTAAGGGGGCTTCTCCTTCACTCCCTCTTCTCCTGTAGTGACTGCCTGAAGAGAGAAACCGGGACCACAGAAATAATCCGAGACTAGATGCTGCTGTCTTTAAACTGGGTGTGAGTCCAGTGGCTTGCGGGGAATTTAAACCCACAGACCTCTGCTGGGCCCCCACTAAGATGCTGAAAACAGAGCCAAAGGCTCCCTGGAGATGCCCAGCCCTCACCCTGGTCCCACTCAGTGGCTGCTAGGAAGGAGATCAGGTCCAGGGCCAACAAGGCCACCTAACCTCATGGCAGGGATGGCAGCAGACCTGTGGCCTCTGGCCTTAGGGAGCTTGTCTCTTGGTCAGTGCTGTGCCCAGGTAGTAAAGACCGCTGTTGTAACTACTGTTCATCTTGAGGCTTATAGCAGGCAACACAGAGTGACGAGGAGCAAAAGGGAAGAGGAGTCCTTTGCCATTAAAGTAGTTAAACACACACACACACACACACACACACACACACACATACCACTTTTATTTTGAAATAGTTTCAGAATTACAGAAAAGTTGCAAAGATAGTTCAGGGAGCTCTTGAACACCCTTCACCCAACTTCCCCTAATATAAGACCTTACATGACCACAGTACAAAGATCCAAACCAAGAAACTGTTAGTACAGTGCTGTTAACTACACGACAGACTTCAATTGGAATTCCACCCATGTTCCCACTGATACCATTCTTCTGCTCTAGGACCCGAGCCAGGACCCCACATTGCATTTAGTTGTCGTGTCTCCTTGGTCTCCTTTAATCTGGGACATTCTCCATCTTTTCTTGTCTTTCATGCCTTTGACACTTTTGAAGAGTAGTGGTGAAGTGTCCCTCCGTTTGGGTTTGTGTGATGTTTTCTCACAAGGAAAGCAGGTTATACATTTTGGGCAAGAATACCACAGAAGTGCTGATTTCTTCTCACTGCTCTGTAGAAGGGGGACCTGGTCCTTTCCTGCAGTGAAGTTAAGCGAGGGCACGTGTGGAAGGCCTGCATGAATAAGCGCACTTCTAGAACCCGAGTGGTGGGTCTCAAGAGAGGTAGGCACGAGCCTAAGAGCACTTGACCGGCTTCTCATACCTGTGTCCTCCTTTCTCTGTTACTATGGGAGGCGATGAGAAAAGTGAGGACGTTCCTTTGCTATTGGTAGACAGCACTGTATTTCTTTCTTTTTTTTTTTTTTTAAGTAATCTTTACACTCCCCATGGGGCTCAAACTCACAACCCCAAGATCAAGAGTCGCATACTGTACCGACTGAGCCAGTCAGGCGCCCCAGCACTAGTGTTCTTTTTAATCCGGTGCCATCGAGACATGCAGGACAAGAGGTAGCCAGGGAAGGCAGAGTATAGGTGGATGGTAGTGGGAAAAGGGTGGGGGGTGGGAAGAGGAGGACCACATGGCAGTGGGCCCAGTGCAGCCCTCTGTGGACCCAGCAGGACTCTAGATAACCTGAGAATGAGATGCAGACCTCTCCATGGGTGGGAACTTGTTCATTTGTATGGAGGGTGTGGTGGTCAACAGTTTCTCATCAGCATTTGTGACAGAAGAAACAGGTGTGATACCCTCAGTGGGGTTAAAGAGTAGTAGTGGTGGTGAAAAAGGACCCTTGGGCAGATTTGGAAGATTTGCATTTTGGCTTTCTCCCCCTCTGCAAATAGAAGCTCCACAGGGGACAGACCCTTGTCTGTCTGGTTCCCCCCTCTCTCCGAAAACCCAGTATCCAGGCTTGGCACGTTGTAGGAACTCAAAAAATGTGTTTTGATGAAATGAATTAAAAAAAAAAATAGGTGAGTGGATGCTGTAGTCATCTGTTGAACATACTGGTGGGCACTCCACTCATCCCCACGGGGAAATCCAGGACGCTGTCCCAGCGTGGTTTTAGGAGCCCAGCAGCAGTCCTGAGTTCAGGACTCCAAGCTTTCTGCCCCATGCCAGTCCTCTAAGTGCTCCGTGAAGCTGGGTCGAGGAGGAGACTATTCTTCCAGAGGTCTCTGGGAAAAATGGAATCCACGCTGTTTGGGGGAAGGTAGAATCAGACGTCCAGATGGCAAAATCCGAGTTGGGGGAGAGAATGCAAATGGTAGTAACGTTGAAGCTTCCTTGCAGATGCACCAATAGGAAGAGGGAAGGACCGTCACGGTACCGGGGTCACACGGGACGGATCGTACTTGGGTGCACGCGCACGCATGCGTGTACACGCACCCGCTCACAGACTGCGATGCTTTTCTTATTCACGGGACTGCTTTCAATTCTTCGTCTGCTCAGTGCTTCTTGGCTACTCTCTTCTAATTGCCAGTTTCCCATATAAGTTATATAATATATATATATTTATATAAAGTATATATAAAGTAACACGTTATTTATAATTATCCTTGTAATTTAAATTGAACTATTTAAGTTTCCCAGAAGCCTATTTAGTGAGGACTTTTAAAAATATACAAGAGAGAAGCAGAGCAGCAGTCCGCGGAAGGCTCTTTAGACTTATTTTACTGAGGTGTAAAAGTGGGTGCGAGCTGGTTTTGCTGGCATATTAATGAAAACAGCTGGCACTGTGAACAGCTGGTATGTTCGAAGCCCTTTATACATAGCCACCCACTTCATCCTTACAGACCTGTCCTCAGGTACATCTGATCTATCCCCATTCTACAGAAAAGGAAATTAAGGCACAGAGACTTGCTCCAAGTCATCCAGCTAGTAAATGGCAGAGCTGGGAGTCTAGCTCTGATCACCACACGACACAGTGCTTCTAGTGCCATCCACAAAAGGCCTGTGCTTTCTGAAATAGCCTGGAACCTGGGAGAGTAAGTGGAAGAGTTGGGAAGGACTAAGTTTCTGCTCTTTGCTCTTTTAGGGACAAAATGAGCCCAGGAGGGCACTGAGATGGGCACTTTCAGGGACGAGACAAAGGTCTTTGTTAGGGTATTTCTTTAATCCTGTAACAGTCCTGCACTATAAAAAAAAAAAAAAAAAAGGAACATAGAATCTCCATCTTACCAAAATTCCAGGAAACTGCTTTAAAACCAAGTTCTAGTTTTGTTCGATTCCTGTGTCGGTTCACACAGTACCTTGTTACGGGCTCATAATATTCAACAGGCACGGGTTCTGTGGATCGACGGACTGTTCACAAGGGACACGGAGAAGGAGAAAAGTACTGTCACATAAATGCTAACGCTGCCAACGGGGTCACCTTCACCTTTAGCCCAGAGAGTGTGCAGCACGGTTCGTGTGGTCTTTGTCTTAGGGCTACACCAGACGTGTTTGCTTCCCAAAGAGGAAGGGCCAAACTACTTCCGACTCTGACAGTAAGTGCAGGACGTTTAGGTGATTTCAGATCATTGAAGCCGTTCGATGGCTACTAAATGGAATTAGTTGTTTTAGCAACAACCATAATAGTTATTGATATTACCATAGTTATATATTTTTACAAATCATACATAGGACTCAAGAGCCAAATTTGGAAGAAATCACTATTACCTAAACACTGAATTGGTAATGTTCACAATTAGGAAACCAGACATTTAGGCCTCCAAAGAGGAATCTGCCTTTCTGGACACTTAAAAAATTTAATAGACTGGCCAAACCAAACAGAACTATCATGAACACTAGCTCTAGATGACCTTCGTTTCTGGGAAGAAAAGTCTAATTCCCAACTCAATGAACATTCCAGTGGAGCTGGGACATATTTCCTTCTGCAAAACACAGAAATACTATTATGCTATGAACCCTGCTTAGAAGGGGTAAGGGATATATAAATTAGGGCAACATTTTTCAAACCGAGCTTTCAGTAGATGATTCAGCTGGAATATAATCTATGCTAACAAGTCCCAAGATTTCTAAGTGACTTCTTCTTACCACACCAAAGCATTTTAATTTAGATATATGTTCCTAAATCCAGGAAGCATAGGGAAATTCTCTGTCAAAGGCCAAGGATGCAGGCTCTGCCTAAAAGGGAAGGGAAAAAAAGAAATTATGTCCCAGAAGTTTGGAGAAGGGGAAGAAAGCTGGTCAGTGTATAGCTTTTAAACAATATCCTACAACACAGTTCTCAAGCTTAGATACAATTTACCTCTAGAAAAGTCTATCATAATTTTAATATGGCCGCATTATTTGGGAATTTTAATGTGACACACAACAGACAGTGGAATGTAGCTGGTTTTACTTACCTGTGATGGAAATCACAGTCATGCTCTGGTCCCAGCTCTGCTATTACCTAGCTGTGTGACATAAATCAAGTCGCTTACTGAGTGTAGGCCTGTTCCTCATTCACCAAACTAGATTCATTGTGCTGGTTATATGAGATGATCCCTAACTAACTTTTTGGCATTCACGTTCACTAAAGTTAGATAAATTCCGCTCAGCCAGTGGCTTTCCAATCTATTCTTTTCTGTGACCCGCAATAAGAAATACATTTTATATTATGACCTAGTTCACACACATATATATATTTGTACGCAAGTGCTTTTTACACACAGGCACACACCACACACATACACACACACACCCCACATAGCATATGTGTTATACATGCAACTACACACATATGCAAGGAATGAAACTAGAAGTTTCATGAAAGAATACTTATCCTTGTTGCCTTGGATGCATCATGATATTTTTACTCTATTTCATTAAGAAAAAGATGGTCCTAATTTTCACTAAATTGACTCCATGACCCAGGTTAACAAACACCAGAACCAGGCATAATCCTGGGCCCTGAGGAACGGCCTCGAGGGGAACGCAGGTGGTCGTGTAGGTTAGTGGTTAGAATTCTGATCACTGAGGGGCGCCTGGGTGGCTCTGTCAGTTCAGCATCTGTCTTTGGGTCAGGTCATGATCCTGGGGTCCTGCGATCAAGCTCTGTGTTGGGCACCTTGCTCAGCTTCTCCCTCGCCCTCTGTGCTCTTTCTTCCTTGCTTTCTCTCAAGCAAATAAATTTAAAAATCTTAAAAAAAATAAAGAATTCTGATCACTGAAAGAAAAATATAAAAACTATGGAGACACATAGTTGCAGGAATATTGAAGGAATGTATTCTAATTGTAGTGAACACATTATGACATACTAAATAAAAACTACCACTAAGTACGAGTGCTCTCATCAGTGAACTTTCCTGTTTTAAGTGCTGCACAGTTGAACTTTGGGTTTTCATTCTTTTATAAACAAAACTTTTTGAAACTTCCTCTCACTTGTTAAACCGAAGAGTCACAGGAACCCTAGTGTTTTGATAAATGACTCATCTTCCATTTATAAACAACCTCTTTTAAAGTTTCTGTAGCTTTTGCTAGAGTAATTTTTTAAAAAGATTTTGTTTATTTACTTGAGAGAGGGAGAGAGAGCATGAGTGGGGGGGAAGGGCAGAGGGACAATCAGACTCCCCGCTGAGCAGGGAGCCCAATGTGGGGCTCAATCCCTCCACCCCAAGATCATGACCTGAGCTGAAGTCAGACACTTAACTCACTGAGCCACCCAGGCACTCTTGCTAGAGTACTTTAAAAGAGTCTTTGTTTTTTGTTTAACTTTTAAAAGCACTATTAATAAAAATACAACTATATAATGTTTTCCTTCCACTTTGGGAACGTATTTTTAGGGGAGATACTACAAGAAGACCCTAGTCCTTGCACCTTTTACCCTGTCCTCAGATCCTAGATGGCCCCTGTTGCAGTTTTTGAGTTCACACCTTGGCATGCCAGGGTATCACTGGGATTTCTTGTGTCTTGAACGACACTCAAGGATCTAGGGTATCAGGTGACCCATGTAGGTTCCATCCCACCATAAGCCCACGATGAGAAAACTGGGTCTCACTTCCCAAGCAGCGTTCTCTTTTGGGTTCGATGGCCCACACTTTTCCATATAAGCAACAACCACAGGTGGGAAGGGTATTTCCAATGGTTCAACCATCCAGGGAATATTTCATTGAGATGAGAGAAATCTCACAATTATCTTTTTTAAAAGGTTACATTACAAAATCACCTCTTTTTAGGTAAGATTTCTACATAGAAGATGATTATGGTGTGCATATTTTCAAAAACAGGACATAATGTCCATTTATCAGTTTATAATCTATAATCTACAATTAGCTTACCAATATAAAGACTATACTCCTATTGTACTTCTTTCCCCTGACACTATTTATACAGACTTGCAGCAAATTATAAACAACTGAAATTATGAGAGGGTGAAATCTTAGATCTGGATTTCTATTTACCTTTTGTTAGAGTGTTATTTAACATCCTCCTCACCTAATGGCAACTATGGAGGCGGCAAGACTACTGGGCTGCTGGAGAAGCTCCATCACTAGGATGGAAATCGGGCCAGCTATTTGCCTTTGTGTTCGATCCGTATCTTGCAAGTTTCTCGACTTTATCAACACGACTTTTCTCAAATCATCACAATACCTATGTCATTGAAAATGAACCCCAACCAATAACACCTGGGATCTGAGGAAAAGATTCAGACAACTCCACTTACAGGTCAATAACTGCGGGCTTCCTGTTTATAGTTTTGGAGCCTCTAGCCATCTCTCCCCCTACTTTTTTCTTTTTGCAATATGACATAAGCTAACCTTTTGTACATATCCTTTCCACCAGATATATATTACAGTGTTGAAGAGCAATCAGAATTTTTTTTTCCAGAAAAATCCCTTTCTCAAGATATAGTCCTGTTAGTTTGCTTTCCTATATCCAGGTAAACACATTGTGTTATTCCTGAGGCTTTTTTTCCACCGTCCAATGCTGATCCAAATCAAACAGACCTTTTGAGGGTACTGACAATGACGTCTTCATTGAATATGATCGCTGCTAAAGCTGTAGCTCCCTGTTTGCTCTGTAATGCTGTGCCAAGATCCTGGCCTTTAGATGTTCCCAGAATCCCTGGAAACAGGACTTATTTGTTTGTGAGTATACGCTCTAGAATGATTTTGCATCCACAACAAAATATGAGGATGAATAGAGCAGTGTGACTCTTTTCCTGGGCTGGAATTTTATTTCTTCACCTAACCACAGGACTTGGAGCCACTAAGAAGAACAGTAATACCCTACATTGGTGCATTTATAAAATATACCAGCATTAAAACAGAGTGAAAGGATTTGCTGTAACAGGATCCATTTTTTTTTCAACCTCTGCTATTAAAGCTTTTTTTCCCCTGAATATTAAAAGTATCAACATTTCTAAATTCTGAGGGATATTGGTGGAAACTGTGATTAAGGATTCACATTGTTTAACTTTTAAAATATAAATTTAAAAAACTAGTCTTCATATATCCTAGCCTGATGACCTAAAGAAATCAGCTGGGTATCCAAAAATTACCCTGAACACTCAAAATGAGCTTTGTTTAGGTATCATAAAAGCTAAGTAAACATAACGGCTCTATCATCAGAAAATACAAGGAAGACGAACGGAGGTAACATTTCACAATGTCTATTAGAAGACCTCAAGAAGTCTACTAGTAATTGATGCCTTTCCATTTTGGCTTTATTTTGAGTCACAGGACAAAAGCATTTTTTAAAATGGGACCTTTGAGAAACACAGAGCAAAGGGGAGAGTCAACAGTAAGAACGGAGCCTAGCTCCCCTCCGTGGACGTGGGGCTGGGGGGCTTGGTTCGAGGGCCCAGAGCCGCAGTCCCTGCCCCACGCTCCAGTGTGCAGCCAGCCCGGGGCTGGCCAGGAGGGCATCGCAGAGCGGGGAGAGGCGGGCAGTCTTGCCGGCTCCCACTTGCTCCTCAGGCCAAAGTCCAGGCAGAAGTTGGCCTTGTGGGGTTCCTGTCGTCCTGCCAAGCCGCGGCACTCCGGGGACATTGCTAGGAGGATCCTGGCCAAATCCTGCATGAGAAGTCACCTCCTTCACATGCTCTTCCATGTCCGGGGGTTAGACTAAAGGAGACCCCTTCTGTCGGGTTTGGTGGTCGTTGTGCACCAGCCAAGGAAAAGTAAGGGAAAGAAAAAGAAAGCAACTTGCTTAACGGCACACAAGAGAAAGAATCCTTCAGAACGGTTGATCTGGGAATGAAGCCCAACGCGCCCAAGCTGGCTGTTTTTTTCACGTACTGATGGTTTTTAGCGATTTCAATAATTATGACCCTACCTTGGGCCATCATATATATATTACTGCTTTTGCAAAGAGAGAGTGGTCCAAAGCCACCGCTGCGCAAAGTATACTGTAGAGAAGAATCTATGTGCCATTGACCACAGTCAATACACGAAGTATATATTCAGACATACATACGGCGCGCCTCCTTATAGACGCAAACTCAACAGGCAGATAGCCTCAAAAGAGGCCTTCATTTGCCATGCTTTAAGGCCACACATAAGAAATACTCCTTTCCATAAGGTCCTTCCGACAGCACGTGTATACAGATGCCCAAATGCACATTCCCGTCCATGTATGTACTGAGGTGCCGTCGCCCCAAGGCACCGCGCAAGCCGTCTCTCTCCTGAACCCAGAAAAGCAACGCATGTCCAGGGAATGTTCATTTGAATTTTATTGTGCTTCTCCTCTTTAAGAAAAGTGGAAACCTGAATCTCACCCGATTTCTTTCAAATGGATCAACTTAGACAATTTATCAACGCTTCCTTAAATTTTTACGCCACGCTGAATCCAACAGGTTTTTGTTTTAAGGTAAACCAGGTTTTTGGTTCTTCCCTGTGGAGAAGTTACTTTCAAGTCAGTGAAAGTTCTTGGCCCATGATTAAAAGTCTTTGCCAATTAGTACTCAACAACTCCAATTCATTTTTTTCTGGTTCAAGATGAGTAGGAGCCTAATAAGGCTGTGATAAAAGGGCAAAAGGCACCGAGAGCCAAAAGCGGATTAATGAGCTCCTCCATTTATTTGTCTTCCTAACAGCTGAACTGTTACAACTATTGACACTCTTCAAAAGGTCCCGCTCTGAACCCTGTCCAGGCTCTGCAGGGTCCAATGGCCATCTTCAAATCCGGAGAATGGAGGGGCAAGAGCTTCCCCTGTGTGATGCCAAAACCAACAAAGCCCCATGGATCAGGTAATGAAACTTCAGCTTTTCCCCCTTTGAGATTTATTTACTGGCAGCTGACAAGGGGCAAATTCAGCTCGAATTGTGCAGTCAAGGCCCTGTCAAGCTTTGAGAGGCACCCTTGTCTTGAAGCACCTTCATGACTGGCATTTCACTCAAAAGCCCTCGGCACTGGTCCTTAACAGCTTATGACATCACAAAGGACACTCCAGACAGATGCCTACATGGCATCCTGCAGCATTTTAAAAGAGAATTAGTGGTTTTAATTATGGTCGTGGTATGAAAGGGAACCATGCAAGCTCCGCAGGAGACCTTTGATCAGCCCCTTTTGCTAGTACAATGCCACGGAACTGTGACTATTCCTGGTAAGGGGCCTTTTCTTGCTGAATGACTCACCAGTGATCTTTGAATGCAGACAAGCTTCTAGCCCTCCCTCTTCATTAGTGAGCATTTCTATACAGGGGCCTATATAGCGCTTGGAGTCTAGGAGCTATACAATTGGGGGGAAAAGAATCCCTACAGATTCTGGCCTCTACTTAGGAAGTGCTGAAGGACTCGGAGTGACTTTATTCATTAAAACAGGTTGCTATTAATTAACTGTCATAATAAAATAAAGAACTATTATTTGCATTTCTTACTATGTTCTCTTTAGTAATATGTATAAAAGATGCTTGTAACAGAAATGAATTTATTGAACCACTTCCCCATCTCCCCGCCCCCCAATCCCCGCCTTTTTTTTTTTTTTTTTTTTTTTTTTTTTTGCATTTTGGCAGCAGTGGCCTCCTAATTATTGGGCCCGGATTTATGAGGCCAAACAGAAGTAAAATATAAATATAAAATGAACTACGGAAATACAAAATCCTTTTTATTTGCCACTTTATGCAACTGAAAGAAAGCAAACAAATCAGCTTTATTTTTTTCATGATTTCAGAGAATTATCAAAGACCATAAAACTCCCAACTTTTTTCAAAATATTCACTGGCTTGGTGTTTAGCTTGAAGTGTGAGATTATGTAACAACTATAGCTACTCAAAAAAAAAAAAAAAGGATTTTAACTTGAAGCAGAGCAAGGTTCACTTTAAAAAAAAAACACTTTTGGGAAACAAAATGTGTCTTTGGTCTGTTACCAGTATTTTATGAATTTTAACCTTCAAAACTGATCCCAATAAAAGAGACAATTGCTATTTAAAGTACATGAAAATAGCCCATTCTCTTCTAGCATCTAATCAAGCAAAGTCATTAGGTGAAAGAGTGAGGAAGTAGGAAGGTTTTCTGGAAGATTCTCACTGAAATGCTAATTGACATGGGATACACGGAATTCACATACGTAGCACATTGCGATCACTCAAACACCCCACTAAACAGTACCGCTGTACCATAGCTGCAAGATGACTTCGTCTTCAATTTTTTTTTTTTTTTTTACATTTTTTTTTCTTGGAGGAAAAACTTTCGGACTTTGGAATTTTGGAAGCTGAACGATGAGCAGGTTTTTCACATCCTGCTGCCTCAGACATTTTTCCTATTTCTCAGACTTTGCAGTTCTTTTCTTAGGTGCTTTAGAGCAACGAAAATGTCAGGCAGCTGTGGATCATTCCCTGCTTTCTGGGTGTAGAGACGGAAGTGTCTGATGGTTTCAGATAGCAAGACTTCAGGGTCTGCACCCCTTTCCCGAAGGCGTAACATCCGCTCACAGGCGATGGCATAGTTCTTGTGCCAATTCGCTGGGTGTTCCTTTTGTAAAGAGACAATCTCCTTATAAAGCTGAAAAACAGCAGAGATGTTGGTATTCCATTGTTAGCCCCTGACTTTTTTTCAAAACACAGAAAACACAGAGGAATTAATCACACAAGAAGAAAAATCCAAGCAGCCTATGGTAAAAATCGAATCGTTGCTAGGCCATGCAGAAAATGCAAGAATGTGACTGTAATTATTACAGTGGCAGGAGGCAAATGTGCTTCATCTAAAACTGCTTCTGGGGGTTTTCGGATGTTACAGAGGGAACCTAAGACACACTGTCCGGACAAAATGCTCTTCCTCCAGAAAGATGTTCTGGGAAAGGGATTTAGTTCTAATTCATGGAAAGCTATTTACTCAACAGGCAGAAAGGCTGAAACTCTAAATTTAGCTGTTGGAGGAAAAAAACAGCTTTCTTTAGAAAACTGCATGGAAAAAGAACAGGAAGAAATTTAAAATTCTGACCCTCCTTTTCACATAAATTTCTCTCTACATTAGAAACAACAGCAATAACAATGGCAACAATAAACCAGCTCAAACAAATCCATCATCGATCGAATAGGCATAAGAGAATTTAAGAGACATCCTTTAGAGCGAGATACTAAAAATCTTCAGGGCACCCTACAATTACAATTTCGATAGTTAACATTTTGCCCATGGAAATCAGGAATTTTGCTTTGCAACATCACAGATAGTATGAATTTGGACAGAGTCTGAGTCTTTGATATTGAGTTTTCCAGGGAGAAACACCAAAATTTAACAAATAACGTAGACCTAAATCTGCACAATGGAATACTAGACTTGCTTATTTGGAAATTCCACAGGCTTTTTGAGGGCTGGCGAATTGGGAGTTCGATCTGCAGGAACGGGAGGTCGGCCACAGACTCGGCAAGCGCACAGAAGAAGGAACGATGCTTTCTCCGGGGCCAAGGGCTTCTGCAGTTAGAACTGCATCCTTCACATCATTCAGCCGGAAGGGACCTAGTATGTTAGCTACCGCCCCACCTTCTACTCCAGGGCAGATAAATGCACCCTACCTAACCTACTGTTTAAACAGCATCCACAGGAAAAATCCCAGAGTTCATGTCTGATGTGTCATTTTGGTATTTAATAAGCTTCAGTCTTCAAGCTGGCTTTAAAGCGGTTCTCCCCTTCGCTTCTTTCCCTCCAGAAAAAAGGGAACAGTCACCTTGTGCTTGCATGTACATCAAAGCTATGAAGCTAGCCTCCCCCTCTTCCGTTCTCTTGGTCAAATATCCAATGCTTTCCCAAGTTTTCAAAGTCCTACCAAGGTTCTGGAGTTCAAAACAGAGGCAGGCCTTCAGTGAGCATTTCCCCAACGACTCAAGAGAATGAGAGGCTCAGTCGTGTCCTCCCCATTATATAGTCACTAGCTATTGGAACGAGCATACTACCTATTTCTAGAACACTTGTTACTGACACATCATCGACTTATGTTGGGTGTCCCTTAAGCCACGTGTGATGTATCTTAAGATGCCGGTCATTTTTCATCATGTGGAATTATATTTCCTCCTGTATGTCTTACTGTGACATTCGTCTTAGCAGACTCTGTTCTGTTTACTGGGGACACCCATTTAACAAATGTATTCCCAAAGATAGTAGGGATATTCCCTGCTCCCCCACTACACCCAAACTTAAGGTCCCCCAAACTTAAAGTTCTGTATGAGCTATTGAGTGGATGACTATAAATAACAACAAAAATGTCTTACACCTAACAAGAATATTCTTGAAAAGCCAGTACCAGGGGATGGATTTGTGTAGACCCATCAAGTATTTGACCCTCTTTGTCTTGCAAACAAGATCACACATCTGGAGACATATGCAAAGAAGAGACCTATGGTCTTGTGTCCACTGAAAAGAGTAAACTTTACAAGCCCAAAGGGACCAAAAATCCATGAATTAGCTTCAGTAGTGGACTCGCAGCTGATCACCACCAGGTCACTGATGAGAATATGAAATAACAGTAAGTCTCAGATTTCCCCCCACTAAATACTACTTGGTTTTCACATAATCACAGGGTATTAGAGATGAACAGGTTAGGACATGACAAGGTCACAAGAGATAATCGATAAAGCTTAAGCCCCACTTTTATTTTTAGAAGAAATTGAGGCCTGGAAAGGTGAACTGACTTACAGTTGACAATTCACGGTGGAGCTGGCCTTGAACCTGGACCTCCCAACTGCCAGACAGAACTCCAGCTCCCGTCTCCCATAATCCACCCCTTGCTGTCCCCAAGTGGGCACCTCAGAGGGTTCTGCCTTTGTCCCCATGGACTGTCCTCCCACGCCCACCCTCTCACTACTCTGCCCCACCATGTGTCTGGCCAGCTTCTTCTGCTCTTTCAAGATGACGCTCCGGTGACGTCTCCTCCAAAGGCCCCCTCCCGTCCTCACCAGCCCCTCTCCAGGAGGGTGGACGCATGTACAGCTTGCGGTGCCCACAGCTCCTCTGTAAACCCTTCACGTCCCTTCCAAGACTGAATGTAACTGAGGACTCTACCTTCTGTCTCCCTCTGCAGGCTGCTACCTCTTGGGTAGCAGGGACAATGCTTGGTCGTCTCCACAATACTGGGTACAGACTGGGTGCTCAATAAATGCTCCATGAGCAAGTGAATACATGAATAAACAACGAACCCATGATCACGACATTCAGGAGTAAAATGAGTCGTACCGATGGGACACTGTGCGCTCTGGACTCAGGGCTAAGCCAGTGCCCTGGCTGGGCAGCCCCACCGCAGCCTGGGGGTGGCTCAAACACCTCAGTGGCTCACACAGACGGCTCCGGGGCTCGGCTCTCACGGGCCCCTGCCAGGACATCTGTTTCCTAGACAGCAGGCTCCCAGACGGTCTCTGAAAGTGTCTGAAGAGCCCAGGGCTATGAATCACAGAAAAGCAGGGGCTCGTTAAAACGGGGTGACAGCAAGCCTCTGCTCTGTCCTCCTGATCCCCCGCAGCGAGGGCCACCTGCGTCAGAGCCTTCACGTGGCTGGGCCCTCTGATGGTTGGTTTGGCCTCCCGGAGCCACAGTCCCAGGACAGAGCCACTCTCCGAGACCCGTAATCTTTCTCACGAAATCCCAATCAGCCACAAACCTATCGCTTCAAGGGCAGCAAGGTCAGGACGTCTGCACGGAGGGCCACCTGTCAGAACTTGTTTGGTGGGGGCTGTGTCTTGTTCCAATTGTTTCCAACTGTTTCCTATTCCCGTTGCTGTTGGAACAAATCACCACCCACAAAGTGGCTTAAAACAGCATACATGTATTATCTTACACTTCCGGAGGTAAAAATACATAAAGTCAAGGTTTTTGTAAAACCAGCAGGGCTGTGTTCTTTCTGGAAGCTCTAGAATCTATTTCTTTGCCCTTGGCAGCTTCCAGAGGCTGTCTGCCCTTCCCAACTTGTGGCCCCTTCCTCCCCTTCCAGGCCAGCCACCCAGTACCTTCGAATCTTTCTCTCTGCCCTCTGCTTGCATTATCACCTCTCCCTCTCTGCCTTGGACCCTCCTGCCTCCTCCTTAGAACGGCCATATGATTACACTGGGTCCACCTGGACGATCCAGGATAATCTTCCCGCCACAAGATCCTTAACTTAATCACACGTGCAAAGTCCCCTCTGTCATGTAAGGCCGTCCGTACACTCACAGGTTGTGGAGATGAAGACAAGGGCATCTTTGGGAAGGGGCTATCATCGGCCAACCACACGGTTTACTTTAGACATTACATACACGACACGGACACACACAAGTAGTCTTCCACTTATACCGCTTTATAAAGCCAAATAAAACGAGAAACGACAAAGTAAAAACTCTACTGCGATACACACTCTCCACTCCGATCACCACCACCTTCCCACCAAACATATTCACAGGTATAAAAAGTGTAACGTACGTTATACGCATGAGTGTAGAGCTGAGCCTTCACATCTGAAGGTAAGTTCACGGTTTCTGCCAAGTTAAAGATGAAGAACGGTGTTTTCATCCTGGAAGGCGGGGTGGGGAGGGGAACCTTCATTAAAATCATGTTGTCAAATCCCACATTTAAAGCTACATCTGCTAGACTTCCCACGGATAAGAACATACAAAACCCTTTATTGCATACTTTTTCCTCTCTCATATTCATCGAAGTTTACTCTGAACCAGCAGCAACCCCTTCTTTCCCCGCAGCCAACACGCTGCATTCACACTGTTTGTCAAAGCTTTTAGGAAAAAGCTTATGTTCGTCGTCACGATTATACATCGGTTCTCCGCCAGATGTACACCAGTCATGCGAGAGCAGCTGGGAAGGGGAAGGGGGACTCGCTGAGTTTGTCAGCACAGCCCTGAAGGTACCCATCGCAACGGCTCATGCCATGTGTGACCGGTTCTTCAAAGGTAGCTAGACTCTTTGACCACATGAACTCATCCAAATTGTCTTCAGCAAACCCATTAAATCAATACCTGCCTGAATAATGACCTGCTTTCTTCTTTTATGTGATTTCTTCCCCAGCTTCCCTACATTCAACCACAGCGAAGAATTGTGCAAACACACGATGCATCTTTGATCAGTTCTTCAAAGCAAGGATTTGTCCCCATGACTAGGCTGATAACTTGCAATACACTGTTTCCTGACTTTTTGGAGAACACTGCTGCATAAACAACAGTACGGCTATTTTTGTAATTGCTATTTTGAAGCTCTATTTCTTGACAATTTTTTAAAGACCTCTTTAAACTTATGTAAATCCTTTATATCATAACTGAATCCTCGGTGCAAAGCAGTCTCTGGCTCAGACTGGGCACCCTTCCTTTGCTGAAGGAAATGCTTCCTATGTACTTGGTATCCCCATCTGAATGCCACTGAGGACTTTTCTATTATATTTAGGCCAAAGTCTGTCAGTGTTAGACATTTTAAATATTTTAAAATAGCGACAGGAACCAAGAACATCCAGAACGTCACTGCGCAGTGGCCCAGACAGGAACAACAGCAAGCACCTAGCACGTTAATATTCGAATCTCTTAATAAGTCCGTCTGCTCCATTAGACTGTGAGCTCCTTGAGGGTGGCAACTGTGCTGTCCTCCTGTGTGTAGCTTCCAAACCTGGCATGGTGTCTGGCCTCTAGGAAGTACTGAGTAAGTGCTTAAATAATTAACCGGCACATTATACCCATGGCTTCGGGGCATCATCAACTTCTCCTCAATCAATGACACTCACTTTGGTTTGGTTGAGGCAGGAGAGCATCAGAGCAGAGCAGTGTTCCTGAGTCAGGCACATGGGAGTTCTAGACTCTATCACGTGTAGCCATTTGGCTTTGGACAAGTAACCTCTCTCCCTCCAGTTTGTCCTTTTGTAAAATGGGGATAATAGCAACTTCTTGATAGGTTGTTGTGAGGGCGAAATGAGACTATGAATGTACAGCAATGAGCACGATGCCTCAAACAAAAGGACTGCTCGTCAACACTATTTTATTATCACCACTGACCCCAAAACAGACAGCGAACACAAAAGTGTGGGCTAGTCACCTTGCTTGCCACATCTCTTCGTTGGCCACAGATTCCCAAGAAGATGGGTCAAACCTGCAGTTATAAGAAAACAGTGACATTTTCCGCCGGCTACAGACACGTAATCCTTGTTTTATAATCTTCCAAGGCAAATAAAATAGGTTGGATCTTGAAGTACTGATAGGGACCGAAATAGGTCCCTCCTAGACAAGTCTGATCGCTCGGAAGTTGAGAGTTTGGTACATGTGTTCTTAATCTGCGTAATGAGCCCCGGTGCCCCATGGGAGCGGACAAAGGATTAGTGGGAAGAGGCTGGAGGCATCTGAAGAGCCAGCTGTTCCTTAAGAAGTGCTAGATGGGCAACGGGGCAGGGGCGCGGCCTGCGCCGCTCTATGGACGCAGCCGAGAGCCAAAGAGCCAAGAAGCAAGGCGATAAGCCTCAGAGAAGGGGCTCCTGGCTTTGCTAACATCACTGCTGGAGCCAGGATGCTGCTCACAGGACACTGGCTAAACCATCTGCTGGATTTTTCTTTCTCCCAATTAAATTTCTTATTATGTGTCTATTTTGATGGAATGGACATAAAGAGTAGTGTTAGGTACTTGTACTTTAGGCAGCTGTTTGCAGAAAAGGTTATATTCTTTCCTTTTTTTTTTTTTTTTTTAAGTGAGTTCTATGCCCAACGTGGCGCTCAAACTCACGACCCCAGGATCAAGAGTCGCGTACTCCAATGACTGAGCCGGCCGGGTGCCCCAGAATAGATGATTTTCTACCTTTTCCTCATGATGGTTACTGAGTACTTTGACACAGACCTGCTTAACCATCTCTGGTTGGTGCAATGTGGTCTGTTTGCTCATAAATGAATCCAAAGCCCCTTTGTAGCATTTTTCATATCATCTTGCCAGTTCTTGAATTATAAGCAATAATTATCTAATCTTTGAATAATTCATAATTTAAAAATAGGCAAGGGAGACCCATTTCTATAGATGGTGACTCAATTTCCATACGGGAGTCAGCTCTGTAGGGATGCTTGTAGGGAGACTGATCATGCCCCAAACAACACAATCAGGCTAATGGCGAACAACTGTGAAGAACGAGTTACTCATCAAAGGCCAGTCTCCCCCCAGAGAGAAGTTATCTGCCATTCCCAAAGAACGACAAATAGGGTACATTCATGCATTGTGCAAACTATCACGGGACACGGTGACTCGTAAAGCTCTACTGCAGGCAAGGGATGTCTTCCGCTTTGAGGGTGCGAGACAGAGGATGACGGACAATATGGCATCATGAGAGCTGGCGGTGGAAGGTGCCGCGCCCCGAACTGTTGGGGAGCCCACCCAACCACAGCCCCCCTTGCCCTCCCATCTCCCTACTGTTCTTCAAACATGAAGATAAGAAATACATATTCTCTATTATGATTCGCATGGGCAGCAAATAATAGTATTAATAACTAATAAAAAAAATAAAAAATATGCAGGGGCACCTCAAAATTTAGTAGGTTTTTTAAGCACACAAAACTGCTATGAAAAATACAGCTGCTGGTCATACCTTCCATATTCTTCAGTCCAGTTATAGATATTTCTTGTAAGTTTAATCCACTCCTCAGGGTTGAATACAATCTCTGAAGGAACTAATTTGTCACAAGAGCCCCAAGGCCACAGTGAATAGTTCTTTTTCCAGGTTGGGTCACCTTCATGAATTCCTATGCAAACAAATGTTTTTTTTCTATTGAAAACAGAAAAAAAAATATTTTTAACTCAAAGTTCTAAATGTTAATAAATATAATTCGTGAAGGGTCATTTTTGACTCCTTAAACCTCTGTGATCAATAAAACGTCTGCAACCCTTCTGGTTTGTTTAAATCTTTCCCAAATGGGCTGTTCAGAATTTACATTAGTATAAAAAAGCTGCTTGGGGAGAGCTGGGGGGGAAGTTAACAGACATAAACGATAAAACTGATCTGTTCATAACATTGTAAGAAGTCACTTGGGGACAAGCATTGTTAGAGTGACAGTTTCTGTGGTCCTGTCTCACATGTAAACAGATACTTTATTTGACACCTTTTTTTTTTTTCTCATTTTACCAGTGGAAATATAAGGCTGCATTTGTTTCCCTACTTAGAAGTATGTCTCCCCTCAATTCCAATTGCACTTTATTTTTTGTCTCTTTTATCATTATTGTATTGTACTTATTGTTTGCATTCACAAATCTCCCGAGCAGGGCAGAAACATCCTGAGGCTAGGCTATCTCCGAATTAACTCTGAATCGCACACAGCACAATGCTTAGCTAATTCACAGTATTTGCTGAATAAAATTAGTTAGATTGAATAAAGCATTAGAAGCTTCAAATCCTGCAAAATTTAGGAATAGAAATGGTTTAAATAAGCTTGGTTCAAATTCACTATAATTGAATAGTCCTGTTCCAATTTGTGGTGTATGCCTCAGTAGCTATGACTAAGTAGGGGGAAAAAGCATATTAGAAGAAATTACTTGAAAGTAAAAAAAAACCTGATGAACTTTGAAACAAGATACTTCTGGCTTAGATTTTAGATTTTTCCCCACCGCTTATGACCTCTATGATTTGGAGGAAATCACTTCACCACCTGTGTCTAGTCTCCTCTCTGAAGTGGGTATAACCCTTCCAGAGCTGTTTCAGGTTAAATGAGGTATCTGACCCAAAGTGCAGTGATAGAACGTAAGAGCTCTGGACTCTCCTCTGTCTCTCGCACTGCACGCTAGACTTCCTGGACAGAATGCGTGGAATCTGAGGACTCCGAAAAGCAAATGGTGTAAAGCAGGATGGGGAAAGACACCAGAATTCTAAGTTCTACCAAACCTGTAGTGAGTTTGCCATTTTTCCCCTTCCGGTAGTGCCTCGCCTGGACTCCAGGGAAGCCTAAAACTTGGAAGTACATACCAAGCAAGGACAAAAAGAGCTCCAAGTAAAGCCCAAGGAGGAGGAAAGGGAACTCATAAACTCTGTGGAGAGCAGAGGGAATCCCCTGGCTTGCCCCCATGCTCTTCTTCCCCGGGCACCAGGCAGTGCTGTGCCAGCAACGAGGCAACGGCAAGCAATGGCAGTGGCAGGTGGGCCGGTTCCTACAACTCGGAGAGAAAAGAACACTTCTCTCTAATCAGAGGAGCTGTGGTTGCAAGAGCGGGGAGCAAATCCTCTCTGTGTCTTCTGGCAGTCTGGTCCCAGACACAGACACGGTCACAGGAAGTGCGTGGCAGAAGAGGGAAATTAAAGAGCCAGTTTTCGGGCCAGAGAACCGGAAAGAAGCCTCCAAGGAGGGGGAAGGGCCAGGGTGAAGACAGAAAGGAGGGAAGTCAAGAGAGCAATCCCATAAAGTTGTGTATGAACTCCTGGCTTATCTCTGAGCTCAGCATGTGTGGATCTGACCCTGAAGAGATTTTGGGAGATGAGCCACTGGACAGATGGCCACGCAGGTCCCAGACTGGGTAATGGGCAGCACACACAGGGACTGATTCAGATAGCCTGCAAATGCTCTGAAAACAGAACCATCACTGAAAATAAAGGCCTCAGAAGGCAGGTCAGAACTTGCAGCCTGAGATTTACCTGACTGACGGCCTGCTAAACAAACAAACAAACAAAATCAACATTCTCCTTAGGTTTTAAATAAGGCCCAAATATTTAAAATGTCCAGGATACAATCCCAAATTATTTGGCATATGAAGAACCAGGAAAATCTCAACTCACAATGGAAAATGCAATCAACAGATGTCAATTCCAAGATGAAACAGATGTTAGAATTGTCAGACAAAGCCTTTAAAATACCTATTATAAGTATGCACCAAGAAGTAAAGACAAGTACTCTTGAAATGAATGGAAAAACAGAAAATCTCAACAAGGAAATAGAAGATATAAAAAGGAAAAAAAAAAAAAAAGAAGATATAAAAAGGAACCACATGGAAATTACAGACCTGAAAAATACAATGATGGAAATTAAAAACTGACCAGATGGGCTTAATACTAAGTCTGCAGAGACAGAGAGAGAGAGCGCGAGAGCGAGCTGGCAGGCAGTGAACTTGAAGACATACGAAGAAATGATACAATTTAAACCAAGAGCAAAAGACTGAAAAAAACATACCGTCTCATGCACCTGTGGTCTAATGTTCATGTCATCAGAATCCCAGATGGAGAACAGAAAAAATGTGAAGCAGAAAAGGTAAAGAAATAATGTCTAAACAACTCCCAAATTTTGTGAAAGACACACTCTCACAAATTGAAGCAGCTCAGTGAACCCCAAACAAATTGGACTCAAAGAAATCCATGCCCAGATACACCATAATCAAACTGCTAAAAACTGAAGACAAATCATCTTGAAAGCAGCCAGAGAAAAACAACACATTTCACACAGAGAACGATGACTTGAATGACTGTGGGTTTCTCCGACAGAAACCGTGTAGGTCAAAAGGATGCAAAATAACATTTTTGAAGTGCTGGTGGGGGGAAACAAACCCCTAACAACCCAGAACTTCATATCCAGAAATATTCTTCCACAATGAGGAAGAAATAAAGATATTTTCGGATAAAGGAAAACTAAGAAAGACCGCAACCGCAGGGGCCATGCCCAAGCGTCTGTAGCTTGTACAGTTGCTGGGGCATTGTGGCCACTCAATATTTATTAAATAAATGTGGAATGAATGCTCCCGGGCAGAATTAATTGCTTCTTCATCCATGCTCCCAGTTAAATGATCCATCCGGTAAACACATACTGAACTGGGTATCACACTTGACAAAGCTTGTCAGTATAGTAGAGAGCTTCCGCATTATATTACAGCCAGTCATACGCATATCTAGGTACAGATGCAACTGGATTGTGGTCTATTTGAATCTGGAACTGAGTCTCACTTTACTGCCAAGGCCTAACAATGAGCTGGAACATAGTAAATTCAATAAATGTTTGTGGGGTTGAATTAAATAAAATTCACCAAAAAAATGCCTCTTTAAGGATGTTAATGGCTCTTGATATTTTATTCCAAAAATAGAACAATTAAATGTTACTCTCATAGCACACTGATACTGATTACTTCTTACTTCAGGAGCCACAGGAAACTTCAGGCTCTGAACACCAAAAGTACCACATTATCATATTCTTTTTTTTTTTTTAAGATTTTATTTATTTTTTTGACACAGAGAGAGACAGCCAGCGAGAGAGGGAACACAAGCAGGGGGAGTGGGAGAGGAAGAAGCAGGCTCTCAGTGGAGGAGCCTGATGTGGGGCTCGATCCCAGGACTCCGGGATCACGCCCTGAGCCGAAGGCAGACGCTTAACGACTGAGCCACCCAGGCGCCCCACATTATCATATTCTTAGTAAGGGATAATTTTAACTTTGGAATTTAGAATTTCTCTAGTTCCCTTTATAAGAGAATAGAAATTACAAAACAAGTCTTCCCACTCTGGACAATCCCAAGCACTTCATGGCTAGGAAAAGTGTTCAACACTATACCACTGAAGGAGTTACTCATTCTTGACCTTAACTATGAATAATTTTATATTCTTAAGTATAGAATTCACAATTCTCATATGTTATCTCAGCCAGCATAACTGTAGGTGTTTTTCTTATTTACAAAAATGCCTTATCCTTTATTAAAAAAAATCCTTAAGCTATTTTTATATAGTGATTATTCCTGGAAAACATTTGCTTTACACTTAAAAGGGGGCCACGATGTTGATCGGGGGAAGCTGTAACTGCTTACGACCCACCTGCAATGATTTCAAGTAGACAGGCACATCTCCAATTTCTCTCAATTGTACTAAGATCTTATTTGCTATTCTTGTTAATCTGTCTTTATTTTTCCTTTACCCAGAACAATAACATTTATTTCTGCCTGGCTTCATTTATGCACAGATATTCAATTTAATTACAAAGATAATCTCACCGGTGACAGGGAAATAGGTGCAGAAAATTGGTCTTTTGGATGAGGCACAGCTGCTACATAAACAATTTTAGAAAAGCTTAAGATTTTAGAAAAGCTATTATATGAAAAGAATGCTTACTGTTTATTTATTTCAAGAAAATGATAAAGATTAAATGTGACCATTCCACCAGGTAATATTCCTTCCACAGGATTCCACCGGTCTCCAGGAAAGTTGACACCTGGTAAATGCTTTGCCATCTTGGGTAAATACCACTCGTAAGTCATCATCTATCAGAAAAATAACAAATGATGTCATACTTTTGATATGCTTCTTAAAAAAGAATCAAGTTTATCAAGTACAATGAAGAAGTTCTAGGAGGTGGATATACTCATTAAACATTAACATCACAACTCACATATGTGGCACTGACTTCTCTAATGACTGAAACCTTGGACTTCATTTCTTAAGCTGTGACACGATTGGTAACATCAGCACCTAGTTTGATCTCACCTCCGTGCATTTGACGGACTACCCAGAATGACCTTCTCCCAGCCTCCTAGCTAGAGAATGTGTACCCAACGTTCAGACCAAGCCGAAATGTCACTTCCTCGGTGATGCCCTCCCCAGGTTCCACAGCAGAATGATATGCTCCCACAGCGCTTTGCACCTGCCTCTGTCACAGCTCTGACCCCACTCCTCGCTAGCCTGTGAGCTTCTAGAGGGAAGGGACTGTATGTCTTCAGCTCTGTGCCTCTGTACCTAGCACGGGGCCTGGCATTGAATGGTTCTCAAATTCTGTTTGCTGAAGTGAAATGTCTATGGTGGCCAGACTAGAAAACCTGTGCTGTCCTTGAGAAGCTCAACGTATAATCACCTAGCCCTCAAAGAGAAAAACCCTTTTGGCCAAATCATCTGAATTTACTAGTATGTCCAATTAACTACATATCTGCACATGTTCCTTTGATTAAAATAAATCATTAATATCAGAAAAAACCACCTTTTCTTAATTCTATACTTAATTCATACTTGTCTATACTTTTATATGCACAGATTTACTTTTTTTAAAGAAAAGACTCCTACTTACACTTTCAAAGCTTTGTTATGGTTTAGATATCATCTTTTGAAAAATTATGCTTATGTTTTACTTGTTTTATACAAGTAATTTAACTAGAAATGACAAATTTTCATCTAGGTGTACATTGTAAATACTCAAAACATACTTATTGAATTAGATTTTATTACCTAACAGTTTCAGTTCTTGGGGATACTGACATTAATTCTATACCTGCTATATGCTATGACCTCAATATTTCTCATATAATTCTCACTGCAACCTTACTGTGCGAGAATAATTACATTAGACACCGCTGATTGCCCACTCAACAGCTAATACCCTCTTCTTCCTCACTCACATAATCCTGACTTTGATCCGGTCGTCCAGGACAGCAATATGCTTGGGTCTAGTCTTTCTCCTTTACTAGAAAGTAGTTTAGGAATGGGCATATGACCCAATACTGGTTACGGGGACCCGAGGGGAGGTCTGCTAGGGGCTTCTGGGGCACATGTTACTCTCAACAGAGAGAGAGAGAGACAGAGAGAGAAAGGAGGGGAGAGAGAGAGAAAGAGAGAGAAGAGAAGGGGAGGGGAAAGGAGCAAGGGGAGAGAAGGGGAGAGGCACTCTGCTCCACTTTAGGATGTGATGTTTGGAACCGGGCATTCATCAGTTCAAGATGGATGTAGAAAAGTGGCCCCAGAACACTGACATCGTTGAACTGCTTATATTATCCATCCTAAAACCTCCTATCTTCAGACTGCTTCTTATGTGAGATTAAAAACTCCATAGTTTAAGCTACTCGCAGGTATTTTTTTCTTGCATTCAAAAGCACCCTAACTTATATGACGATCATTTCCATTTTATAGATCAGGAAACGGACGCTGTGAGAGGAAAAATCATTAGCCCCGTGTCACACATCCTGGAAGTGACAGAATGAGGACTGGAATTTAGGTCTAATTAACTTTGAAATCCATGCTTCTCAACTATAGTTGCTGCCATCCTAAACGGTATTTAAAATCATGGTGGGATACCACATTATCAACTAACAGCCTAGCTTTTGTCAGAAACTAGACAAGATCAAATTGATCAATCTGTGTAGATGATAGAAATGCAAACTGCTTATAAAAATATGCATAATTTTAAAAAAGTTTAAAAATATGTGTAATTTGCAAATTTCCCTATATTTGCAAATCTCTTTATATAGTTTTCTTCAAAAAATTTGAATTATTCAACAAAATTTATTGAATATTGTGCCTAATAATTTGCTCAACCAAACTAATCATAGTATTAAGATTCGTGTCAAGATGAGGAATTGCTCTTTCCATGATGACAGCTCTGAAAACTACCAGAGATAGATTTGTTCCTTTTAGGTATTTATGGTTTAAATTATAAATCTTATATCTTAAATATATTTCTTCTGTTCCAGAAGACTGTTTTAATAGACCTGGAAATTTTCACAAGTCCTCTCCAAACATATCTTTGTCATAAGACCAAAAAGTTTACACACACATTCTATAGCAGAATTATGGTTGATAATTTCTATTTTGAGTGAAATGTTTACTCACCTGCAGTATGACTTATTTTATATCCAACCTAATACAGTTTAATCCCTGGACCAGGGGGCAGTGTTCATTTGAATGGCTGGGTTGGCTGAATGTCAAAGAACTATTTAAAAATAAAATTACAACACAGTACTTTCACGGTTTGTCATATGAACTAGAGACCTGGATTATTATCTGATTCTCACACAAAAAACATAAATTCTTAAGACATTCAGTTTAGATGAGAAGGAAGCAATTCATATGGCTTGTTCTATTAAAGTAAACAAAAGAACATGATAGATATTCTATCTAAGAGTGGTTGAGAAAATCATCAAAAGTTAGTTTAAAAAGTATTTGTTTTAAAGTGATTACTGTTACTACATTCTAAGCATATTTTTTGTATACTTACTTCCTGGTCCACTAGTGAAAGATCCGGCCTCAGCCCTTCACAATAATGCATGTAACGGACAGAATTCCCTGGCAAGTCCCCTCTGAGTAAGATAATTGCGTCATGAGGCATAGAGGCTAGAAGGTTCTTTGCAAATTTATCAATCACATAGTTGGTCCTTTGGTCACAAGCGCTAAGTAAAAGGATAAGGAAACAGTAAAAGAGCAACATCCTGCTAAGGTTTTAACAAGAATGGGGTTCGTTTCTGCTCCATTCTTTGCCCATCACGTACTCTACATGTAGTGTTTCAAAGCATTCTAGTTTGTATCTTCCAAGAGGATGCATATATTTGAAAAAAGAATGCTATCATCTGAAAGAAAAAGAGAAGGAACTCGTTGTGCAACTAACTAAAAATCAGTGTACTGCTTTACTGCTGGAATTTATAATCATTCCTATAAAGAGGGAATTAGTGCTCAAGAATAAGTCCTTTTTTCCCCTAAAGGACATCTAATTTCACTAAAAAGAAGTAAGGCTTCTGATTTCGCTTGAAATTCAAGGTAATTGCATGTCAATTCCATTTAGACCAAACGGATTTTCAGAGATGCAAAAGGAAATCTGCCCGTTTCTAGCATAACTTTGTATTATAGATTGGTCTGACTCTCTTACATGCAAGCTTGATTCTTTCCACCACTTCCCCAAACCACAGGCTCCCTGTGGTCCTCTATCCCTTCTAGACAGAGAAATCATTAGGGAACGAGACCAATAAGAAGGAAGGGAAGGAGTAGTTGGTTGAGTTGTTTACTTCTCTCCATATATTTTTGGATATTGCCAACAAGGGCAGTACAACTCCTTTCAATGATAGAGTGGACTTTCAAACTTCAAAGAAAACTGGCATGAATTCTGAGAGCTTCCCACGAAAAAAGAAAAAGACTACAAGAGAGTAAAAGCATCAAAAAATGGAACAAGCATTGTCCTTCCTGTTATTATCAGGTCTGTTACATGTAATGGTTCGTAGAAACACAGCTTCAAGTTGAATCACTGGGCTGGCATCACAAAGCAAATGAACATTGCTAGGAACAAAATATGCACCCTTGCCTTTGTAGTTGATGCAACTGCTTCTTACTGTGACTCCCTACTTTGCACGGTGATGCCTCACACAGCAAAGTTGCTATCTATTCCATTCCCCTGGGACAAATACAAGAATCAAAACAAAATAAAACAGTCCAGCCTGTACAAGCATCCTTGGTGTTGAACCTGGGTTGCAGACCCAAGTCAGGAGAAGACTGGGACAAAACGAACTAGGGAAACACAGTGGGCTTTGCAAGCCCCTGTTGAGCTAGCTATGGAGTTGTATCTGGGACAGGCATCGCCTTTCCACCAGACCTCCTGGTGACGCAGGCTTCCTAACACTGGCTCTACTCTGGTATAAAGAACATCAGTTTTTAAAGTTAAGTTGAAAGGGGAAATTCAAGCGCCTGAGTGGCTCAGTAGGTTACGTATCTGACGCCTGGTTTCGGCTCAGGTCATGAGATCGAGTCTCTCCATAGGGCTCCCTGCTGAGTGCAGAGTCTGCTTGAAATTCTCTCTCCCTCTCTCTCTGCCCCTCCTCCTGCTGTGCTCTCTCTCTCCCTCACGTAAATAAATCTTAAAAAAAAACAAAGGGGAAATTGAATCTTTTAAAATACCAATCAAATCTCACTACAATGAAACTCCAGTGTACTCTTCCGCTGCTGTAATGTTTACTCAGTGCTGCTGGAAATGAATGAACTTTCATCTAAAACTTGGACATGTTTTATGCCAGACTTAGATTTTCATTGGAAAGGTTACTAAACAGAGTTTGAAAAGTATATATAATTTCACAATGCATAAGGGTTAAGAAACCTTTAGAACTTCAATTATTTCAAAATAATTAACATTCACTACTATGCAGTGAACTGGACAAGGGCCAGGTGTTACTCCAAAGATGGAATCTTCAAAGCATAAAAGGGAATTATTTTAGGACATACAAAGAGGCCCAAATGTCTTTAGTCTCCATCTAAGTGGTATTTTAGATCACGGACTTCTATTACATCCTCCAGATCCTACCTAGTATCTCTAGGGTTCCTCAGAGGAAAATACACAACTAGTTAATGTTTCTCACCCCAGCCCTTGTTTGCAATGGCCTGCAACCACACATCACTCGTGCTGAGATTCTGTTCAGAAGTTTAAGAAGCACTATATTCAGACGAAGCTGCCTCACTCTGAAAACCAGGGGAGGTTAAAGGTGAAATAAAGCCCAAGAACCTAAATATCTAAGAGTCTCTTGCTTGAGTGCTACTTTTCATAAAAATAAGCACGTGTTACCTGAAATTAGAATATATTTGGTAAATGATAAAAACGGCTGCTGACAGCCATTCCAGACACTGAAGTCCGTTGGTGTTCAGCACTCGGTTGCTCTCAGAAACCAGCGTGGCCAAGCCGATGCCAGCGAGGACAGCCACCACCGCATTGCTCTGCATCCAGAATCTTTCCACCTGCGACAGAGACAGGCAGACAGGACACCCGGCTGACTGGTTTACGCAATCCATCAGGTACTTGTCTATTTAACGAACACTCTGTGTACAGACAGCTGCTTATGCCCGCTGTCACTCAGGTCTCGCTCACGGACTTCCCCAACCCAACTCCATGTCACTTGAGTTTCAGTTTTCAAGTATCTCTCCTTCCCAGTGTGACACACGAATCTCCCTCTTTTGGATCCACACGTTCTTTTCGATTCTACGGCGTGCACCTTGAACTCCTGCCACTGGAATGGTGGAGGAGATGGAGAAATGTTCTTGCTTTACTCCTGAGGTCTCCTCCCCGGTGGGGAAGCGCCCCTAGTCTGACTCCCCTCACTTCTGCCTGCAAGACTGTAGGCACTGAGCTGAGGCGGGGTCTGGGAGCTGGGAGTGGGCCCACACGGCCCTGCCCTTTCCCCCCACTCTTCCTCTGGGAAGCGACCTGCCCACAGGACAGGACGCACGTGTCCAGCGGCAGAGCCCGTCCCTGTGGTGGGATGTGGGGGGGGGGGGGCCTGCGACAGCGGGGGGAGGGGTGCAGCATGAGGAAGCCCCCTTGCCCGCAGATACAAACTACCCTCTCCAATCTCAGCGTTCGCAGTGTAAAGGTGGTTCACCCGTTGCTGTGGTGCTGGTTTATCTCGTTTCTCAACGGACTCAGAACGCAGACGATCCCAGGCCTTTGAACACACACGGGAGACTTGGCCTTAGCCACTGAAAAGCAGCTGCCTACATTTACAGTTTCTACCACAAAGAGAAGAAATGGCGGCCGGGGGAAAACAGAAACGTGGTGGGTCTTTCGCGCGGGCCTGAGCCCGCTGAGGTAAAAACCACCGCAGTGTGGGTAAGAGCCCCCAGCTACAACCTTTATCTCTTTGCTGCTTTTCAACAAAGTTCCAGGAGATCCGCAGGAGTACTTATATCTGTAAGCACATACATAAAATAACTAACTTCAAACTACGTTATGTTTATTTTTCTACCTAACTATTGTGTTAACTAAATGCTGCATTTTTTTCCCCGTAAAAAAAGGCCACAGTCTTTCTGGTTCAAGAATTTAACTTTTGATCTATAAAACTGTATACACAATTTTAGCTATTTCTGAGATCAGTTGCTCTTTTACAAGATTCATAAGGACAAATTTGGTCACCAACTTTCTGGTCAAAGGACATATCTAAGTAAAACTTACCACACCCATGAAGAGTGGTTTTGAAATATCTAAATTCGCCCTCCAAGCAAAGAACAATGAATAAATGCAGAACATTCCAGTAAAAAGCCATACCAACGATGGATTCTGTCTATCCCTATAAAAAAATTAAATATATCCAAAATTATTTATGTGCATGAATATCAATAATAATATTACACAGTTTTAAACTATAGGAAAAAAATTATATCTATAAAACTTTCTATTTTTAACTAGGGACAAAGAAAGATCTCAATTAAAAAAATCCGAGCTGGAATAACTAACTGAAACATAGGAATCAACTACGTACTGCACTGCATATTACAGACAACTTCACTTGGAACTATGCAGCAAGAGACAGAAAGTTAAAATTCGGAGAAGAAATACAAATGATCAATCTTGTTAAATTTAAGATGTAATTAAACATATGCAAAACGAAAGGATAATTTCATGCCTCAAAATAATAAAGATTTTAAAACAGCAAATCTCAATATTGGTGAGGCTGCCACAGAATGAACGTGTATGTGAGTATAATCCTCAAGAAAAATTAATTTGATAATATATATCAAAAGCCTTAAAAATAATCACACTTGGGGCACCTGGGTGGCTCAGTCGGTTAAACAACTGCCTTTAGCTCAGGTCATGATCTCAGGGTCCTGGGATTGAGCCCCACTTTAGGCTCCCTGCTCGCGGGGAGCTGCTTCTCCCTCTCCCTCTACTCCTCCCCCCTCCCCCTGCTGTGCTCTCTCTTTCTCAAATAAATAAAATCTTTAAAAAAAAATAATCACACTCATTTACCCAGTAATTTGACATGTAGGCATAAATCTTTAAGCAAAACCAGAAATGTGGATAAAGATTAATCCATAAAAATGCTTTAACACTACTTATAATAGAAGTGGAAGCAATCTAAAGATTCCCAAATAGCAAAACACTTAAGTTAATTCTCTTAGGTCAGAGAATGGAATTTTATATAGACATTTAAATGACCATTTAAGTCTTTTTACGATATGGGCAAATGCGTACAATATAACGTTAAGTGTCAAGGAAACAGAACTATAAATGTGTGTACAAATATAAATTTACATAAAACAGGTTAGAAAGTAAATGGACAAAAAATTAATGGAGGTTAAGAGTGTTGTATTTTTTAGGCTTTCTTTCATCATCAGAGGTTACTTTCTTCTTCAGAGGAATTCAAATAGTTGTTTACTTCTTTTGCAATGCAGCAAAAATGAGTAGCTACGGGTACATTAAGGGATCAAACCAGAAGTTTAAGACATCAAATGACTTGCTTACTTAGATTGTAATATACTGCTCAATCTTCCAAAATCATTCACTTATAATCGGAAAAAAAAACCCCAAAACTAGCAACAAAGCAATACACACTTGCTGTAACAGAAATGGTTAGAGTCATTTATTTGGAATATAAAATAATACTGGCAATGTTCTTCCATGGCATATTAAAAATATGAATTGAATTAATGAATATGGAAAAAAGAACAGGAAAAGAAATTATATTACTCACTTTCTTGCTAAACATATATTTGCCCAAACTGCAAGGGCTTGAATGTTGAGTGAGAGTTGGGTCCTCATACTTGTTACTTGAGAACTGTAAAAGACAATCTAACTTATCATGGGTAGAAAACAAACTTGGTTAGTTCCAAATAAAACATTCTTTGTAAAATATGTCTGATTATGCACTGAATAGTTCTAAGGGCTGAAGGCAGATGTTAAAATTATTTTGTCTTCTTTTAAATTTGGGAGGAAAAGTACCATAAGAAAGAGTTAAACTGTTCTAAGATGTTTTCCAATTGTAATATTTGGTTACCAATTTATTATTTGGGATAGGCTCAGAGCAAGTAATTCTTCTGTATTTGTAATGCTGGTATGCTGTATTGATAATATAAACCAATTTGGATCCCTCAGTTGGTTTGGTAAGAAGTCATCTGAAATGGGTTTTTCAACTTCTGTCAGCAGTGTAGACATGGCTTCCTGTGATTTAGCAACTGAAAACAAAATTAACACGGGGTGCCTGGGGGGCTTAGCTGGTTGAACATCCAACTCTTGATTTTGGCTCAGGTCATGATCTCAGGGTTGTGGGATCAAGCCTGCTTGGGATTCTCTCTCTCACTCTCCCTCTGCTCCTTCTCCCCACCCTGCACATGCACTCTCTCTTTCTCTCTTAAAAAAAAAAAAAAAAAAAAAAAAAAAAAAAGGGTTTCCTTGTTTTCTATATTGTTTGGTTCAAAAATGTTTAAGCCATATCTGAGAAATGTATTTTTTTCCTATAGTTAAACTAAATTCTTCCATTAACTAATAAGCATTTCCCAGGTGTTATCTGAGTTCTGAAATAGCTCTAGCAGTCTCCAGTTTTTAAAAAAGAAATGACTCTACACCAACTCGAAGAACTTTCTTCTCCCTGCTGGCAATTTTACTGGAGAAAATGTGATGCCATAATTATGGAGACCACACAATGTGTATTTTACTAATGGAGACTCATCTACTATGAGAAGATATTCTTACTCATTTTCAAATACACTTGAAAAAATTGATTCCAGCATGAGGCCCATTTCAAACCATTCTTCAAAAGGAACGAAGTCAGTCTCAAAATTAATTCTTGGAGATCTGTTGCTTAAATGTGAGCTCTAAATCATGGTCACTGCCTAGGGTCAGATTCAACAATTTCCTTGTACAGGATTGCAATTTAGAGATATGCATGGGGGAAGAATTTAATTTGCTTGACTGGAAAGGGAGAGATGATTAGGTCCCATCATTTTGAAGGATTTTCTAGTACGTTAATTATGAGTTGCTTTTCTCAACACTCCTGTCTACTTGAAACAATTAAAGACTAGAAATTCTCTCACTCAGTCAGAGAGTGCTAGGATCACGCTTCCATTCGACGTTACGATTTGGTTCGAACGAATAGTGTGGGTATGAGTGATCACCACTTCCGTCAAGTACTTTTTCTAGGCATATCACCTAACTGCTATTACTTCAAAAGAAAGGAGGTTCTTACGTTCCCCAATCGATGAGTTTTATGTGCAACTAATAAAAGTTAGATGGATGGTCCAGCATTGCTCTTGAGAGTGCTTTGGAGTTCATGTGTGATTTGTTAAGGCAAAATATACTATCAATCTCAAATGTGACAACAACGCTATATGACGTTGGTAGAAAAGAGAAGGCAATGAGTCTTCCGGCATGCAGCAAAGTAGAATCAAGCAAAAGCCCACAGACACTGGTAAAGCTGTCTTTCATAACGGAGCTTCTTGCTACCTTTTCCCCAACCAAAAAGAAAAAGGAGGCACAAAAGTTTCAGTCAGACATAAAAAAAAAAAAATTTAAAATCAGTTATGAGGGGGCGCCTGGGTGGCACAGCGGTTAAGCGTCTGCCTTCGGCTCAGGGCGTGATCCTGGCGTTATGGGATCGAGCACCACATCAGGCTCCTCCGCTATGAGCCTGCTTCTTCCTCTCCCACTCCCCCTACTTGTGTTCCCTCTCTCGCTGGCTGTCTCTATCTCTGTCGAATAAATAAATAAAATCTTTAAAAAAAAATAAAATAAAATCAGTTATGAGAACCAACAAAAGGTTACATAAGAATAATTGGTGGCAGGGGCGCCTGGGTGGCGCAGTCGTTAAGCGTCTGCCTTCAGCTCAGGGCGTGATCCCGGAGTCCTGGGATCAAGCCCCACATCAGGCTCCTCTGCTGGGAGCCTGCTTCTTCCTCTCCACTCCCCCTGCTTGTGTTCCCCCTCTCACTGGCTGTCTCTATCTGTCAAATAAATAAATAAAATCTTTAAAAAAAAAAAAGAATAATTGGTGGCAGGAAAATGTTTTCAAGATACAGTAAAAAGTGCAAACAGGCGGGCTCATAAAACAGTATGCACAGTATGATCCGATCTTTTAAAACAAAAATATAAAAAATATTGAAAGGATACGAACAAAAATGTTAATGGATTAACAATAGTGGTTATCTCAATACACTGGAATTATAGTAATTTTAATTTTCTTGTATTTGCTTACCTGGATTTTCTAAACTTTCTATAATGACTGTGTATCACATTTTGGGAGCAGGGGAAAGGGACATTTAAAAAGAAAAGAAGGGGGGCGCCTGGGTGGCACAGCGGTTAAGCGCCTGCCTTCGGCTCAGGGCGTGATCCCCGCGTTATGGGATCGAGCCCCACATCAGGCTCCTCCGCTGTGAGCCTGCTTCTTCCTCTCCCACTCCCCCTGCTTGTGTTCCCTCTCTCGCTGGCTGTCTCTATCTCTGTCAAATAATAAAAAAATAAAATCTTAAAAAAAAAAATAAAAAATAAAAAATAAAAAGAAAAGAAGGATGGAAGGCAGCAAACAAGCTAGCAAGGTAACAAGACGGACTCTGAGAGAACCTATGACCTGCCTCATACATAGAGCTGAAATATTGTCCCCGTATTTTAAAAATGGTTTTCAAATAGTCCTGGGAATCCCAAATTAATAATCAGTTAGGAGATCACTTTAGAGTCATAGAGGACTATTCTTCCATAATTTTATATTGAAAATAATACAAAAATAGTACAGGATTGGTATGGATATTTTTCAAGTTGTCTTAATCTGTGTGGGTTTTAAAGCAAATATTAACCCATTTTTCAAAGAACTCTAGTGGGTAATACAGATGAAATATGTGTGCTTAAGCAGCTCTAAAAAGGTTGGATATTAGAAATCTTTAAGTCCAAAATAGAGCTTAAGGACAGCCTAAAGAAAAAATCTTAAGAGACATTAAATAAATGAAGCTCTAAAGAATTTAAGAACATAGGTCAATCCTGGAAAGAAAAGAATCAAATTGCTAAATATAATGTTATAAAATGTCTGAAAAAAAGACGAAACCAGAACAAAGGACAAATGATGTCTAAAGCAACACAGCATTGGGTCACCTCGTATCCAAACGGAAACATTCTAGGTTGACAGTCTACTAATAACTGTGTGCTTACTGCTCACTTCTAGCTTTGTCTGAAGGAAATGCTCGAATGTTTGCCAGTACACACAAAAGACGAGTGACCACGCCGGCGAGAGCCACTTCTCAGCACACTGCTTCACAAAGACAGCCCAGAAGCCCCCCAAATCACTTAGTCTAGGAACTAACAGAGAATTCACTTAAAACCAGTTTCAAATATTTCATACTCACAGCAGAATTTTAGACATACTGGATCCTGTTTCAGACTTGGCCTAAACATAAAAGAGAGAAAGAAGTCTATTTGCGTCAGCCTTCAACTGCAGCTTTGTTAGGCTACTGCATTTTAACTGTCTTGATTTCGAATATACATGTTTTAAGTAGACAGTGCAACATCTCTCTTCATTCGGTCTTTGCTTCAGAGCCTTACTGAGTTTTTGAAGAGAAGTCAGTGGAAACTGAACACAGACATCCTGGAGGAAGAACTACAGAAATAATGATGGGCTAAAAATCAGTTAAACTATTTCCAGCAGGAACGATTAACACACTGAGGAATTAACAGACTTTACACTCTTGTTACAGAGTGTCTTTAAGGCACTTTGATTAGAGCTCATTATCACATGTTAGTCTATAATTTCACAATTATGTGTGAATTATACAAATTTCAAATCTGGAGTGGCCCTCAAGCAGTATTGTAATGGAATAACCCACAGAAGTAAGCCAGAGTATAAATTTAAAGAATCAAACTAAGTCAAAAAGTAATTAATAATTAACCTTTCATTAAGCTATTTTATTACGAAATATCTCCTACATACGAACAACACATACAATGTATATTTAAGGGATAAAGAGTTTTTAAAAATCTAAAGAGCCACCAGTCACTTAAGAACTGGAACTGCGTGAATACCATAAAGTACCTCACAAAGCGTCCCCAGGCCTCGCTTTTCTCACCCCCCCAGTGATAACGACTACCTTGAATTTTGTGTTAATCATTCCCCTACTTTCTAAAAATATATAGTTCTACTTCTTTCGTAGGTACCTTGAGCAATAGATTGTTTAATTTTTGCATGGTTTAGAATTTTGTACCAATGGTGTCATATAATACGTAGTCTTCAGAGACCTGCCTTCTTGGGTAAGGCACAAAAAGCACAGAGCAGGACAGAAAAATCCGATACAACGGTCTCTATTAAAAAAAACAAACAAGCAGGGGCGCCTGGGTAGCGCAGTCGTTAAAGCGTCTGCCTTCGGCTCAGGGCGTGATCCTGGCGTACGTGGATCGAGTCCCACATCAGGCTCCTCCGCTATGAGCCTGCTTCTTCCTCTCCCACTCCCCCTGCTGTGTTCCCTCTCTCGCTGGCTGTCTCTCTGTCACATAAATAAATAAAATCTTAAAAAAAAAAAAAAAAAAACAAACAAAAAAAACCCACCATGTGTTTGTCCTTTTATTTTGCAGAAAAACCTTCGGTGTTTTTTTTTCCTAACTTACGTTTCAGGGAAAGCAAGGCCTTTTGAACTTTAAAAAACACGTCCAGTGAAATTATATCTTATAAGGTATTTACACATAGGTATTACACTAAATACCACCATGAACACTATTTGTCAAATATGAAAAAAGAAAGTGTTTTGGTCAAGGTAAATTAAAAATTTTGAGGGTTTTTTTTTTTCCTTAATCTTTTCCAAATATTTTAAGTCACAGACCAAGGGACCAAAGTGATACCCAATGCTAAGAGGAAAGAAATGTTTCAAGTGCTGGCAGAAGAGTCTTTTTCATGTTTATTATTCTGGAAAGCACATTCAGGATATACAGCATTATGATGTCAGGTTAAAGGATTCCAAGTTCTTCCTAATGTACGTTAAAGGCCACATTCCAAGGAGCAAGGCTGTTACACAGATAACTGAAATGAAAATTCTATGTGCTGTCATTGGTAGACATTGTTTTTTTTTTTTTTTTTTTAGTCAAGGCCCAGGCAGAACACTGAAGTTTCACCACTTACTTCCTTAAAAGGGCTTTAAATATAAGTTTACCAGACTGAATGTTCCGTATTCTTCCCTGAGAAAATGCGTCAAAAATCCTGGCAATGTTGTCTGGTCTCCCCAGGTCCAACGGGCTTGATTGAGGTAGGATGAGACAGGAAGGTAGGCGTAAGGCAGTAAGCCAGCAGAGAAGCACAGACTCAGCTTCAACAGGGTGCCCAGGGGGAGCTCCTGCATCAAAGCGTAGTGTGCAACAACGTTTACGTTTAGTCCAGTCATCCTGGAACTTCAAGAACACGTCAAGGAAAACATCAAAATGTCCACTCAGAGCTGATCTCTCAATTTCTATTAAGTCACCACAGAATACTACTTTGTTAAACCTTCTGAGTACTGTGGATTACTAGAAAATTCCATCAGCCTGAACTCCTTTGCATGGCAGGTGAAATCTGAGTGAAGCAAATAATATTAGGGGAGACTCCAGAGTATCGTGTTTATATTTAAAACTATGTCATGACATGCAGCATTACATGGCTGAGATAACACACGTGCGCGTGATGGTTTGGCTGGTTTTGAATATACCCAAAATATTGTTCCAATACAATTCCCTTCATCACCATCACCAGCAGCAGACTTCAACTATATTCTCTATTATGATGACACACTGACAATATGATTCTTTCCGCAAGGGTTTTGGATATTTCATGGAAATATTTGTCACAAATATTTTAGCTTTTAAATAACCTCCCAATTCATCCAAATGCTCTTTTTCCTCAATGTACATATAGGACAAGTACTGATGGAAATTTCTTATGTGTAACAATGTTGCCTCATAAGAGAAGGTATTTCTCATCTGTCCTTTTATTTATTTATTTATTTATTCATTTATTTGAGAGAGAAAGAGAAAGAGAGAGAAAGAGCAGGGGGGAGGGGAAGATGGAGAGGGACAAGCAGACTCCCCGCTGAGCACGGAGCCTGACACAGGGCTCGATCACACGATCCTGAGATCATGACCTGAGCTGAAATCAAGAGCTGGATGCTTAACCGACTGAGACACCCAGGCGCCCCCTCACCTGCACATTTCTAAAATAAAGGACAATACTGACAAAGTCTTATAAAGATTACAATCAAAAGAATTCTGGTATCCGAAAAGATTCAAATAGTGGTTGCTTTAGTACTTGGGAAAAGGGGTCTCTTACAAATATCATAATCGGAAATTCCCAACTTTTCCTTTACAAAAAAGGAAAATTCACATGTGACAATGAATATAAGAACCAAGGTTCACATTCACCAGAAGTAGAACAAGCAGTTGACTTATATTAGCATTTTCAAATAAACACTCTTAATTGAAAATGGAGTCTTTTTACTATAGTACTGATTTCATTTGATATTTCTAAAGTGGTAATGAGATGCATAAAAATAATGGCATGAAAAGAGTATAAGAAATAACTAATTGAGCAACATGCCTTTGCTATTCTTAAAAGTAGTTTCAAATAAAACAAATGTTTATATTTTGACAGTTTCTGCACGTTATAAAGTTCAATTTAGAGTGGCATAATGCAATTGACGGAGAATTTTCCTTTTGTGTGAGAAATCAACAGGGAGACAATTACACGAGAGCTTTTTCAGAGAGCGCAGGAGAGTGACTCTGAGTCCTAACTACATATACATTAGAATCCCTGCAGAGCTTTTTGAAAATGTCCATGTCTGGGCCTCACTCCGGACCAATTAAATCAGAATTATTTTGGAGTGGGATTGGCATAAATATACATACATATACAGAAATATATGTATGTATACAAGCATATACACATACGTACACACATACACACACTTTTTAAAAGCTTCCCAGATCATCTGAGTAGACAGGGTTGCAACCAACTGACTCAGGACTTCTTACTCTGCCTCAAATCATCTGACCAGTGAGATCCAACTCCCCTGTCGCTTCATTGGTAGATCTTATTTTCCTTACTTTCTCTACTATTTAACTAGTGAAAATGAAATTGTCCTTTGAAGAGTCATACTTCCCCAAATTTCATTATTCATCAGTAGCTGACCTAAGTACAGAATAAACAGGCTCTCAGATCAGGCTCCTACCTTGTCCACTCTGAGTCCTGCACGTTTTATACAAAGCATACGGTTCTCCTTTCAATTAACTAACACAAAATATTTACTTTTTAAGTTCCTGTCAGTCAACGCACCTCTCTATTATCTGAAAGCCTGCCTAGGAGGAAAGCCATCAAGATGGCAACACAGATCATTCCCGACTTCAGTCTCCCTCACAAGAAGACCAGCTAGTAGCTATCTGCAGACAAGACATCATTGTGAAGAATCCCAGAATCCAGGGGTGAGGCTAAAGCACGTCCTGGACCATACAGACTGAGAAGAACCACATTCGAAATAAGAAGGAGCACTCTGACTGCATCACTCCTCCCCAACACCAGCCAGCACTGCACGAACAGAGCTCCCCTGGGGCAACAGTTTTTCCAGTGGGAAAACAGAGTCCAAGGTGGACATCCAGCTCCCCCAGCACGGCAGGACACTTCCCAGGAGGCTCATTCAGTTCTCACCTCTTGATGACCATGGTGGGAGGAAGGGGTCTGCTGGGATCAACCACTGGGGATCACGCAGACAGAAGGGAAGCAGGGCTGTCGGCAACCGGTGCTCAGATCTGGCAGACTGTGTTCCTGCTTGCAGCTGTGCCCAAGCAGAGATCCCAGTCGTTCTGCCCATCTGCAGAGCTGAGCCGGTAGCTGATCCCACCCTAAACTAATTCTGATTTAGTTGATCTGGGGCATACTTTAACATAATAAAGTCCATATATGCCAAGCCCATAGCTAACATCATCCTCAATGGTGAAAGACTGAAAGCTTTTCCTCTAAGATCAGGAATAAGACAAGGGTGCCCACTCTCACCAATTCCTGTTCAATACAGTCCTGGAAATCCTGGTCAGAGTATTCAGGCAAGAAAAAGAAATAAAAGGCATCCAAATCAGAGAAGAAGTAAAACTGTCTCTATTTGCAGATGACATGCTCTTATATAGAGAAAATCCTAGACTCTACCAAAAAAACTGTTAGACTAATAAATGAATTCAATAAAGTTGCAGGATACAAAATTAATGTACAAATTTTGTACATTAACAATACATGTTTTGTAGTACATTACCAATACATGTTTTGCACACTAACAATAAACTATAAACTGAAAGAAAATGATCTCATTCACAATAACATCAAAAACAATAAAATACTTAACAATAAATTTAATCAAGGAGGTGAAAAATCTGTACACTGAAAACTACAAGGCATTGATGAAAGAAAATGAAGAAGACACAATAAATGGAAAGATACCCCTTGTTCACAGATTGGAAGAATTAATATATTTTAAGTGTCCGTATTACACAAAGCCATCTATAGATTCAATGAAACCCCTATCAAGACTCCAATCTCATTTTTAACAGAAATAGAAAAACAAAACCTAAAATTTGTATGGAACCACAAAAGACCCCAAATAGCCAAAATAACCTTGCAAAAGAGGAATGAAGCTGGAGGCATCACACTTCCTAATTTCAAACCAGATTATGCAGCTATTGTAATCCAGAGTTTAAGATGGCGGGGTAGGAAGATTCTCAACTCACCTCCTCCCGCAGACACGACAAATCTACAAAGACCTGAACACTATCTGAGCAAGTGCTTCCACAACAAAGAATAAAAGGGCCACATGAAAATATGTGGGAGAAGCAGAGACGTGGTCTCACCAAAAACCCCACCCCAGTGCTGCAACCCACAGTCAGGAGGGATCTCATAAATACAGGACTTCTCCCTGAGGAGCAAGGGGTTTGTGCCCCATGGAAGGCACCCCAACCTTTGGGTCCTGCACCAGAAAGATGATCCCCCACCAAATGTCTGGTTTTGAAAGCCAATAGGTCAAATGTTCAGGAAAATTATAGGACTGTAGGGAACAGAGACGCTGCTCTTAAGGACTCATATACAGACTCGCTCACCCCAGAACCTGGTACAGAAGCAGCAGTCTGGAAGCAGTGCAAGACCATAAGTGAAGAAGATTCATTTGCTAATCTTAATATGTCTGTTGTAAGGACAGAAGCCTGGTAGAACTCTCTCTGGGGACAGAGACATTGAAGCATGCCATTTCTGGCGTTCTTCCTCTATCCTGCTAGTGCCGTGAGTGTGCCCACTCCTGTGTGCCACTCCATCACAGCTCTGCCAAAGCCAGCCAGGCAAATGCCCAACCTCACATACCCCTCCACCACGGCTCCACCAAAGTCAGCCACGGTGCACAGCCCACACAGTGGATGCCCCTTAAGTGCCTGGATCTGGTGGCCAAGGGGAATTGCATTTTTGGGTCCAATGGGTCTAAAACAACTGGAAAGACAGTTCTTGGCAGGCTACCATCCCCAAGGGACTGCACTGACAACAGACTAAAACAGCCCCTGGTCTTCCTATGAACAAACTTCAGGCTGAGGGGTAGGTTTCAGGTTTACCAACACATCTAAAGGCTACAGACGTGCTCTCAGGGAACACAGGCTGAAGGATACCATCTCTGAGTTCTCACCTGGCCTCATTACACCTTGCCTGCACCTGCCAGAAAGAAGCTCATACACTCATCTGGAACCCTGAATTTGCAATAGTCCTTAAGGGGAGACTCCCTCCCCCCCAGATCACTTGGTCTGGAGGCTAGTACGGTCAATGATTGCAGTCTCTCAGGACTATATACATTTGTATACCTTAAAGATGCTGACTGAGGGGCTGGTTTCCAATCAGCCTGAAACTAGGTGCTGACTGAGATCCCTCCCTCTGGAACACTCACAAGTCTTGACACAATAACTAGAACCTACCAAGAGAAACTCAGGCTGCTTAGACAATCATAAAGGTTTGAGAGAAAACCAAGAGCTAGAGCAAAGTTAAACAATGAGGCTCATCTCCTACACAGAGCCAATCCTGCAAGACTGGGAGAGACAGCTATTTTATCTAATGCACAGAAACAACCACAGAGAGTCAAGCAAAATGAGGAGAGAGGAATATATTGCAAACAAAAGAACAAGATAAAAGCCTGGGAAAAAATCTTAATGAAACAGAGATAAGTAATTTGTCTGACAAAGAGTTAAAAGTAATGGTCATAGGGGCGCCTGGGTGGCTCAGTTGTTAAGCTTCTGCCTTCGGCTCAGGTCATGATCCCAGCGTCCTGGGATCAAGCCCCGCATCAGGCTCCCTGCTCAGCGGGGAGTCTGCTTCTCCCTCTCCCTCTCCCCCTGCTTGTGTTCCCCCTCTTGCTGTGTCTCTCTCTGTTAAATAAATAAAATCTTAAAAAAAAAAAGTAATGGTCATAATGATGCTCACCACACTTGGGAGAAGAATGGATAAACACAGTGAGAAGTTCAACAAAGACACAGAAAATATAAGACAGTACCAAACAGAAGTCACAGAACTGAAGAATACAATAACTGAACTGAAAAATACACTATAGGAGTTCAACAGCAGACTAGATGAAGCAGAAAGAATCAATGAGCTAAATAAAACACAGGGCAATGGCACTCAGCCAAACCAAGCAGCAAAAAACTGAAAGATAGCTTATCTTAAAACTGAAGATAGCTTAAGAGATTTATGGGTCATATCAAGCAGAATAACATGTGTATTATAGAAGCCCCAGAAAGAGAAGAGAGAATGGGGCAGAAAGCTTATTTGAAGAAATAATTGCCAAAAACTTCCCTTACCTGGGAAAAGAAACAGACAACCAAATCAGGAAGCCCAGAATTCCAAAGAAGATGAACCCAAAGAGACCCATACCAAGACACATAATTAAAATATCAAAAGTTAATTTAAAAGCAAGAGAAAAAACAACTTATTACATATAAGGAAATCCCCATAAGGCTATCAGCAGATTTCTCAGCAGAAACTTTGCAGGTCAGAAGAGAATGGCATGATACGTTCAAAGATCTGAAAGGAAAAAAACTCTCAAACAAGAATACTACCTGGCTAAATTATCACTCAGAGAGATAAAGAGCTTTCCCGATAAACAAAAGCTAAAGGAGTTCACTGGCACTAAACTAGCCTCATAACAAATGTTAAAAGAATTTCTTTAAGCTAAAAGGAAAGGGTATTAATTAGTAATAAAAAAAATATTTTTAAAATATCACTGGTAAACGTAAATATGTAGCAGTGGTTTAATCACTTATAAAGCTAGTATGAAGGTTAAAAGATAAAAGTAGTAAAAATAACTGCAAATACAGTAAGTAGTTAAGGGATACGAAAATAAAAAGATGTAAAATATGACATCAATAAACCACAGGGCAAGAGGAATGAAAATATAGTTTTAGAATGCATTCAAACATAATTTGTTATCCACTTAAATAGCTTGTTATATATCTATACAGGCTGTTATATATGAGCCTCGTCATAACCACAAAGCAAAACCCACAGTAGACAGACAACAGATAATGAGAAAGGAATCTAAGTGTAATACTACAAAAGTCATCAAACCACAAGGTAAGAAACCAAGAGAAGAACAGAGAGGAATTACAAAACAGATGGAAAACAATTAATAAAATGGCAGTAAGTACATACCAATCAATTTCTTTAAATGTAAATGGACTAAATTCTCCAATCAATGGCAGAAAATGGCTGAACGGATAAAGAAACAAGACCCATTTATCTGCTGCCTGTAAGAGACTCACTTCAGATACAAGTACACACACAGACTGAAAATGAAGGATGGAAAAAAGATGTTTCAAGCAAATGGAAACCAAAAGAAAGTAGGAGTAACTATACTGACATCAGACAAAATAGATTTAAAACAAAGACTGTAATAACAGACAAAGACAGGCATTACATAATGATAAAGAGGTCAATCCAGCAAAAGATGTAACATTTGCCAATACTTACGTACCCAATGAAGAAATACCTAAATACATAAAGCTAATACCAACAGACTTAAAGGGAGAAAATGACAGGAATAAAATAATACGAGGGGACTTTAATACCTCACTTATATTAATGGATAGATCAGCCAGACAGAAAATAGTAAGGAAACATCAACCTTAAAACAACATTAGATGGAATAATGGATATATATATATATATACAACATTCCAACCAAAAACAGCATAAAACACTTTCTTCTCAGGTGCACATGGAACATTCTCCAGGATAGATCATATGATAGGCCACAAAACATGTTTCAGTAAATTAAAGACTAAAATCATATCAAGCATCTTTTCTGAACACAATATGAAACTGGAAATCAATTACAAGAGGAAAACTGGAAAAGTCATAAATATGTGAAGATGAAACAACATACTACTGAACAACCAATGGGTCAATGAAGACATCAAAAAAGAAATTAAAAAATACCTTGAGACAAATGAAAATGGAAATACAACACACCAAAAAAAGAAAATAAATACAATACACCAAAATCTATAGGATGCAGCAAAAGCAGTTCTAAGAGGCAAGTTCGTAGAGACAGTTAAGAAGAAAAATCTCAGATTAACAATCTAACTTTACAACGAAAAGAACTAAAAATATGAACAGATGAAGCCCCAAATTGTAGGAAAAAGGAATAGATCGGAGTGAAAAGAAATGAAGTAGAGACTGAAAAGACAATAGAAAAGACCAATGAAACTAAGAGCTGGTTTTTTGAAAAGATTAACAAAATTGACAAACCTTTAGCTAGACTAAGAAAAAAAGAGAGAGGGCTCAAATAAATAAAATCAGAAATTAAACAGAAGTTACAACTGATACCAAAGAAATCCAAAGGATCATAAGAGACTGCTATGAACAATTATACACCAACAAATTGAACAATTTAGAAGAAATGGATAAATTCCTAAAAACATACAATCTTCCAAGACTGAATCATGAAGAAATAGAAAATCTGACTAGATTGATTACTAGTAAAGAGATGGAATCAGTAACTTAAAAACTCCCAACAAAAGTCCTAGACCAGACAGCTTCACTGATAAATTCTACCAAACATATAAAGATATAATATCCATCCTCCTTATACTCTTCCAAAAAAACTAAAGAGTTGGGAGTGCTTCCAGACATGTTTTATGAAACCAACATTACCCTGATATCAAAACCAGAGAGGGACACCAAAAAAAATAAATTAAAAAAATTATAGGCCGGGCCCGAATCGCCAAGGAACTGTTGAAAAGGAAAAACAAAGCTGGGGGCATCACAATGCCAGATTTTGAGCTGTACTACAAAGCTGTGATCACAAAGACAGCATGGTACTGGCACAAAAACAGACACATAGACCAATGGAACAGAATAGAGAACCCAGAAATGGACCCTCGGCTCTTTGGGCAACTAATCTTTGATAAAGCAGGAAAAAACATCCGGTGGAAAAAAGACAGTCTCTTCAATAAATGGTGCTGGGAAAATTGGACAGCTACATGCAAAAGAATGAAACTTGACCACTCTCTCACACCATACACAAAAATAAACTCCAAATGGATGAAAGACCTCGATGTGAGACAGGAATCCATCAAAATTCTAGAGGAGAACATAGGCAGCAACCTCTATGACATCGGCCAAAGCAACCTTTTTCATGACACATCTCCAAAGGCAAGAGGAACAAAAGATGAAATGAACTTATGGGACTTCATCAAGATAAAAAGCTTCTGCACAGCCAAGGAAACAGTCAAAAAAACTAAGAGGCAGCCCACGGAATGGGAGAATATATCTGCAAATGACACTACAGATAAAAGACTGGTATCCAAGATCTACAAAGAACTTCTCAAACTCAATACACGAGAAACAAATAAATCAAAAAATGGGCAGAAGATATGAACAGACACTTTTCCAATGAAGACATACAAATGGCTAACAGACACATGAAAAAATGTTCAAAATCATTAGCCATCAGGGAAATTCAAATCAAAACCACACTGAGATACCACCTTAGCCAGTTAGAATGGCAAAAATTAACAAGGCGAGAAACAACAATTGTTGGAGAGGATGTGGAGAAAGGGGATCCCTCCTACATTGTTGGTGGGAATGCAAGTTGGTACAGCCACTCTGGAAAACAGTGTGGAGGTCCCTTAAAAAGTTAAAAATTGAGCTACCCTATGACCTAGCCATTGCACTACTGGGTGTTTACCCTAAAGATACAGACGTAGTGAAGAGAAGGGCCATATGCACCCCAATGTTCATAGCAGCATTGTCCACAATAGCTAAATCGTGGAAGGAGCCGAGATGCCCTTCAACAGATGACTGGATTAAGAAGTTGTGGTCCATATATACAATGGAATATTACTCAGCTATCAGAAAGAACGATTTCTCAACATTTGCTGCAACATGGACAGCACTGGAGGAGATAATGCTAAGTGAAATAAGTCAAGCAGAGAAAGACAAATATCATATGATTTCTCTCATCTATGGAACATAAGAACTAGGATGATTGGTAGGGGAAGAAAGGGATAAAGAAAGGGGGGTAATCAGAAGGGGGAATGAAACATGAGAGACTATGGACTATGAGAAACAAACTGAGGGCCTCAGAGGGGAGGGGGGTGGGGGGATGGGATAGACCGGTGATGGGTAGTAAGGAGGGCACATATTGCATGGTGCACTGGGTGTTATACGCAACTAATGAATCATCGAACTTTACATCGGAAACCGGGGATGTACTGTATGGTGACTAACATAATATAATAAAAAATCATTAAAAGTAAAAAAAAAAAAAAAAAAAAAAAAACTTAAAAAAGTAAAGAAAAGAAAGAAATAAAATTACAGGCCATATCAGATATCCCTGATAACATAAATGCAAAAATCCTCAAAAAATATTAGTAAATTGAATTTAACAATACATCACAAGGATCATATGCCATGATCAAGTGGGGTTTATTCCAGGGATGCAATGACAGTTCAACATCTGCAAATCAATCAACATGATACACCACATTAACAGAATGAAAGACAAAAACCATATGATCATCTCAATAGATGCAAAAAAAAAATTTACAAAATTCTTTTATGATAATGACTCTTAACAAAGTAGGTATATGGCCACTGAATGGCCATATATGACAAGCCCACAGCTAACATCATACTTGACAGTGAGAAGCTAAAAGCACTTCCTCTAAGATCAGTAATAAGACAAGGATGCCCACTCTCACCGCTCTTATTCAACGAAGTATTGGAAGTCCTAGTCAGAGCAATCAGGCAGGAAAAAGTATGAAAAGCATACAATTGAAAAGGAAGAAGTGAAACTGTCACTATTTGTAAGTGACATGATTTTATATAATGAAAACCCTAAAGACTCCACCAAAAAACTGTCGAACTATTAACTGAAATCAATAAAGTTGCAGGGTAGAGGGGGCGCCTGGGTGGCACAGCGGTTGAGTGTCTGCCTTCGGCTTAGGGCGTGATCCCAGCGTTATGGGATCGAGCCCCACGTCAGGCTCCTCCGCTATGAGCCTGCTTCTTCCTCTCCCACTCCCCCTGCTTGTGTTCTCTCTCTTGCTGGCTGTCTCTATCTCTGTCGAATAAATAAATAAAATCTTTAAAAAAATAAAAAATAAAAATAAAGTTGCAGGGTACAAAATCAATAATCTGTTGCCTTTTTTATACACTAACAGTGAACTATCAGAGAGAAATTAAACCAATTCTGTTTACAAGTGCATCAAAAAGAATAAAATACCTACAAATTAATGTAACCAAGGAGGTGAAAGACCTGTACACTGAAAACTGTAAGACACTGATTAAAGAAATTGAAGAAGATATAAATAAATAGAAAGATATACCACGTTCATGGATTGGAAGAATTAGCCTTGTTAGAACAGCCAAAACAATCTATACACTCAATGCAATCTCTAACAAAATTCCACTGTCATTTTAGAAATAGAACAAACAATCCATTTCTATGAAACCACAAAAGATCCAAATCGCCCAAGCAGTTTTGAAAAAGAACAACAAAGCTGCAGGCATCACACTCCCTGATTTCAAACTATACCTACAAAGCTATAGTATTTAAAACAGTATGGTATTGGCATAAAAACAGATACATAAATCAATGGAACAGCATAGAGAGCCCAGAAATAAACCCATGCATATATGGTTAATTCATTTACGGCAAAGAGGCAAAAATATTCAAGGGGAAAAGGACAATAAATGGTGTTAGGAAAACTGGACAGTCACATGCAAAAGAATGAAAATGGACCACTATCTTACACCACATACAAAAACTAACTCAAAATGGATAAAGACTTGATTTTAAGACCTGAAACCATAAAACTCCTAAGAGAAAACATAAAAAACATACATACATACTATGGAGTATTATTCAGGCACAAAAAGAAGAAAATCCTGCCATTTGCAACAGGGATAAAACTTGAGAGTATTACACTAAATGAAATGAGTCATATAGAGAAAGACAAATCCTGTATGACCTTACCTACAGCGGGACCTAAAAAAAACTGAACTCACAGAAACAAAGTAGATGGATGATCGTTTGAGGCAGGGAGTAGGGAATGAGGGAAATGGGTGAAGGTGGTCAAAGTGTGCAAACTTTCAGTTATAATATGAATAAGTTCTGGGGAATGTAATGTCCAGTATGGGGACTATAGGACTGTACCATGTATTTGAAAGATGCTAAGAGAGTAGATCTTAAAAGTTCTCAACACAGCCAACCGAAACTATGTGAGGTAAGAGACGAGTTAGCTAACTTCACTGTGGCAATCATTTTACAATATATCCAAACATCAAATCATCATGTTGTACACCTTAAATTTCCACAATGTACTATGTCAACTGTATGTCAATAAGCTGGGGGAAAAAAAAAGAGAGAGAAAGAAATGAAGACTGGATAAAAAAAAAAAGAAGCCTGGCCAAGATACCTGACAGCAGGATATTAATGCACCCATCTACGCATCCATCAATCCACAAGAAAAATATCTGGGTCTCTTCAGGTTTGTAATCCATAGAAAGGTCTTCACTGAATTATATTTTTTATGTCGTATCTCCATTTTTTAAAATCAAGGGTTTATAGAATAAAAAACCAGATAAAGAACCTTCTGTATATTCTATAAAACCACTGTTAGACACGACCTGTTATGCTGTTTAATATTCCTCATATAAGGTTGAACGTGACTGACTGAACAGAATTCAGCTCCAAGAAAAAGTTGATCTTTCCTGTCAATTGTTATTTCCGTTTTTTTAAACACATAAGAATTTTATAACCTCCATGCTATCCTTTTTGCTTTGTTGCCAGAAGCTAAAAACAAAATATGTTCAAGTACAGTAAATCCAATTACCTAAAGATTTGTTATAATTTCCCTATTTCTGTATAATAATTTTACTAAACATGTGTTTTCTAATATAATTCTGAGTATAGCAATAAATAATGAAATGATAAATAAATAAATGTAGCTTAGGTATAATTAACAAACAAACAAACAATCCAGTGAAATGACTCTAGTACTGGCTTTGTATTTAGATTGTTTTAACCTCTAGGAGGAAAACTGACAGAGTAAAGGGCTTCTATCTCTCCAAAACCTCATGTCTAACTCAGCTCCCTGCCTTCTTCAGTCCATCTCACAATGCCTTACACAGTATAGTAATTTTCTTACATTATTTTACACCGCCATTTAAATCAAGAATCAGTTTTCCTTTGAGGGAAAGGGAAAACTAAAGTAAATCATTTTTAATTCCAGACAGATCTGTTCTGAGAAAACGAGGTTGTTATTTACCAGAGATTTCATTACTTGGTTCACGATAGCGGCGATGAGGTCTGTTTTGTCGGGGGCTGAATCTCTAACACCTAGAGCGGCATGTAGCACAGCACAGGCCCACAACAAACAGCTGGGTCAACGAATAAACTATTATTAATACACTATCCTTTGTTTCAGGACAGATAATAAAACAACCAAGGAAATTTGCTATTTTGTTTTAACTCCTTGTAGCCTATTATTATCAAGGTGCTTCTCAGAATCAGTAAGAGAATTATGAATCAGACCAGATGCCACTGCAATCAATACTGCATAATTTTTGTAAATCCTATTTTTTTTTCAGTCAATGTTGTTAGACCCTCGGGTCATTTCTACTTTATATAAAACTAAAAAAAAAAAAAAAAGAAAGCCCCATGTTTTATGCCACAAATGTTATATCGGGCCTTAATAAAATATGAATTTTCATTAAAAACACCAGAAAACCTACCTTCTCTTTTAAAAGTCGAAAGAGAATCCATGGTATTATGCACAAAACATACAGTACTATTGTATGCTGATTACATAAGCTAAGGCCACAGCAGAAAGCACCAATTTTAGCTATCTGAAAAAAAAAAATAAAATCTAAGTTAAAATTTACCTAAAACTCTTAAGTAAGCACAATAGCAAAAAGTTATTCTTTATATAAGAACCAAGCATTTGTACCATAGGTCAGGCTAACATCAACCCCTTAGACAACAGTCTTGCTTCCACAGACACTAATATTTAGCAATATTTTTTTATAATATTTTTTATCACATCGTTGCAGTTTGACCTGAAATGACTGCCTTCAAAGTAAGTTTTAGAAATTCCGGTGTGATAACTAGGTAAGTCCTACCAGTAATAGGATATTGTGTAATTCTTATTAAAGTCTGTAACTAACACTCAGGCATTCTTTCCATTTTACCTTTTCTCCTATTAAATTAAATAAATAAAATAGAACACTTTTAATTTAAAAACCAGGTTATGGGTGCTGTTTTTGCTCTTTTTGAACTTTGGAATTTTCATAATCAGAAAAAAGTTTACTTTAGACAAAAAACGAACTCTAATAACAGCACACATCTGTTTATGGAAACCACTGATAAACCACGGTTTTCTTCTGTTCGGATATTCTTTAACAACAAAAGGCCGCCTTTACTAAGATGGTTTGTTACCTTCCAATGTGCAGACTGTAAGCTCTTAGAAGACAGGGTTCCTTCACATTCCAAATGATCTTGATATTATGTTTGCCTTATAATTCACTGTAACCTCTTCTGAACTACTTTGTTTATACGTGTGATACTCTTCTTTTAGTTAAAAAAAAAAAGTACAAATATGGACTTTTTTTGCAATTGGAGAGTAAGTCAATGTACCATAATGGTATATAATTTAAGGTGGTGAGTCTAGAGCTTGGCATCTTACAATCACACATGCACACGCACAGTGGTGGAATCAACCAACAAGCCTATCTTTCCCATAGGACTCAGAGGGGATTTCAATCCTCTCATTCTCCAAAAAACTTCTGAACTCTGGGAGAAGAAAAAAAAAAAAGGCCCATGTTTTATAAAGGCTATCATGGTTCACAGTACAAGAACTCAGAATATTTTCTCTCTCAACATGCCTAGATTACCTTGACAGTAATCAGGACAGATCAACAGCATCCAAAGTTAAAAAGAAATATAGCATCTGTCTAAAAATTAAAACAAAAAGTGATTTCACTTTGATCAAAATAGGTTACCTTTGATCTTTCTTTTGCAGTTGCTGCCTCCTCAAAATGTACAGTAAGAGCCATAAGCAGCCCCACAAACAGATTGTTTAAGCTAAAAACCTCTGCTGCAGTGGACCACTGCCATGTTAGACGGGAAAATGAAAACACCCCCGCAGCAAGGATTCCTCCAGCATGTGAGCCAGAAAGCCTGCAAATACAGATAACATGAAATCTTCTTTCCCAACAAAAAGAACCGACTTTCTTTTCCTTTTTATAAACTGTAGCAGCAGAAATGATGACAGTCACCCAGCACTATCCCAACACATTATATGGTTAATACATTACTTCGGATAATAATTTCCTCCAACAGATTTTAATTAGGCAGTCCATATATTATTAACAAACAAATGAACACACCCGCTCGGTCTCCTATGGACTGAATGAGGCTTAGTTCTCAGATGGAACCTCTAGGATTCAAGCCAGTTCGGAAAGCCTGAAGAGATAGTAGCTAAAGAGATAAAAAACCTGTGTCACTTTTCTTGCTCTATCCACAAATTACAACGATGGTCTGGTTGAGATGGAAATATGTTGAACTGTAAGAATTAATGAAAGGGCAAAATACCTATTCAGGGACACTGACTCTCACTTCTTGTGGAATGCTTGGGCCTAGGACCACACCAAAGTTTATCTCCCAACATATGGCAAAAATATCCTTGTCACGATATTTGGTGATATCTTAAGATCTTGACAGCTAAGTTCTTAGTTTCTAGTGATTTCTTCTTCATACAAAGTTGAAGTTGAAAATGATGTATTTCTTTAAAGAGAGGGATGGCAATGTGAACTTCAATAACACAAGAAGAATCAAACGCCACACCTGGAAACAAATTTCTGGACCCCAGTGCCAACGAGAGCCAGACATTTCAAATCAATCAGGAATCCGCATCTCAATTCCAAGATTTGATTTGGAGACTAGTAATGTGGTAGACAGAGCATATCAAAGCAAGACAACTTCCTACTTCCCCATAAACCTAAAGTGATGAAAAAGCTACTACCAAATATCTCTAACAAGTGTTATGATTCAGCAAGCATTACCGTGTCTAATAGTTAATGATAATATATGGCCCTAAATCATCACTTTTAAACTAAACTGTATCGTTTTGGATAAAAACTTGTGGAGTCATTCCATGGCTTTTAATTAAGCGTCCCAGAAAAAAAAAAAAGTTAAAATAACATTCTGATATCACCGAACTTGTTTTGGAGCACCTCTTTGCAATATACTTGTTTTCTTTCCCTTATAAAAATCAGTGTCCTATTTCTTTCATTCCCCCAGTGATCCTGATTCATCGCACTGAAGGCATTTCTTCCCTCTAAAGTACTTTCCAAATTCCTTTCAACTTGTATTCCTACCACCTTAGACTTAATTAAGCTTCCTAAGTGGTCTTCTGTTTTCCAAACTATTCTGCAATATAACATCACATTAAACTTCTTAAAACATACTCTTTATAACTACCTAGCCCCCCAATTTAAGGACTCTTCACTGCCTGTAGGAAACATTCTAAGTGAGTCAGGCTGGGATCGAAGCTCCCAATAAACGGCACCTAGCCACCAATCACCAACATTATTATCTCCACCAACCAGTTAGGCTCCTCAAAATTCCCTGATAAGACCTGCCTATTCCCAGCGCCATTACCTTTGCTCATGCTGTACCCATGAACCCAGTGTCTTCTTGGATTCCTCCTACTTATCAAACTCTACTCTTTCCTCCAATTTCTCTTCAGTTCGGTTTCTAAGTCATCTTGGAACACGTATAGCGTGTAGTTGCCTCTAATAATTACTTCGGCTTTGTTTCTGAAATGTACGCTGGAGTTAAACTTCATTTCTATTTCAAGTCCTTAGCCCCAAGCACAGAAAGGAAACTTCGTGAATGAGAGAATGAACTAATCTTAAAGAATGAGTAACATTTTTAAAGGAATTTCTACGTTTCGTCTGTCAATATTACTTTGGAAAGTCAGCACGAGATACGAGATTCCTTTCTCTACTTAAAACATAAATTAACTTCCTTAGAAAAATGGCTGATTCCAGGTCTGGGGTAGCTCAAGTACAAAATTAATCTGAAATATCTTGTGTCAGAAAGTAAAGAAGAGTTCAAAAGAGGACATGACAAAAGGACATGGAGCCAGCTTACAGGGGTCAAACCAGGGATAACTTGAACAGCAGTAATTCCAGTAATAGATTATAATGCAGTGAATAAATAATCTATGACTCTTATAATGCAATGAATAAATAATCTATGACTACAGTGATATGACTAAATAAATAGGGGAAGAGAAAGTCCACAGAAAGTCAACATAGAAGAAATTACAGAATTTGGCAGCCATTATCTTAATAATGGATACCAAGATCAGTGGGTAAAAGTTTTACAGAAATACCTACATAGTCTAAAGCGATCCCCCTGTAAACAGATTAATTACAGAGGGAAAAATGATAACTTTACAGGGGCAAACCCGGCAGACACAATCTTAACCACATGATCAAAGTTAAAGCCCAGGAATGGGACAAACTTCATATACTTCCTGATCTGTTCCAATGAAAAGAACAGAGCAACATTTCTACAGAATTCTTGCCAAAATGTATTACCTGAACCTACACACTCAAATTGAAGAACATTCTACAAAATAACTGGCCGATAGAGATCAAAGAAAATGTCAAGGTCTTGAAAGACAAAAATAAAAAGCAAAAGACCGTGCATCCATATGAAAGAGGCTAACGGGAAATGACAATAGAATAAAAGGCATGCTCTTGAATTTTCTTCTGCTAAATAGGATATTATTGGAACAACTGGCACAATCTGAATCACCTTCATAGATAACAATGTTGTATCAGTGACAACTTCCTGGCTTTCAGAACTGCACTGTGGATGTGTAAGACAATGTGCTTGTTTTTAAGAAACATACCTTGAAGCATTTAGGCTAAAAGGATAGCATCTATGCAGCTTACTCTTAAATGGTTAAAAACAAAACAATACACACATATTGTTTGTGGCCAATGATACCGAGCATCTTTTCAAGTGTTTATTGGCTATTTGTAGGTCTTCCTTGGAGAAGTTTATTCCGATCCATTGCCCATTTAAAAATTAGGTTGTCCTCTGTATTGTAGAGTTCTTCTCAACTTCCTTTTCATACATTCCTTTCCTGCTAAACACAGCCAGAGTCCACTGCTTGCACCCAAGAGCCCCGACTGAAACACACTGCCTTCCCTCTTTGTTATTCCTATTAAGGTTTCAAGGCAAATTGTGTGAGCAAATTCTGAAAATACATGCTGAAGAGGTCATAGCTTTGTGAAAAACAGAAGAGAGGGCAGTATGTCGAAGAACGGAAAGCTATGTGTGCATCCATATACAGAATATGTAGAATAGAAAACATTTTGGGGGCCTCATCATTTTACTGTTCGATTCGGGGGTTTTGTAGTGCTGTACATAAGCTAAGCTTGTATGAATTTCATTGATTTCAGCAGCCTTTACCAAACTGTGAATGCCCATTGAAACACACGTATTTTAACATACTGCCTTTAGGTTTGCTTATGCTAAGATTCAGCATCAATTAACATTTACTGACCATGTAACATGTACCAACTAGTGGACTAAAAAACAGAGAAAAGGCAAAACATCTGTTGTGGGAAAACTCCACGAGTAGAGGAGGGACGCATACAAGGATATGTAGGTAGCAGTAACTGCTGAGCTGAGGCTGCAGAGCCCGTGGATACGGAGCGGCAGGATCTGTCAGCATGGCTGTGCAAGGTCTGAAGCAGCCGGAGCTGGCCTGGGAAAGCTGGAGAGTCAGGGTTAGCGGCTTTACTATGCAGGCAGGACAGAAGGACAAGAGGGAAGGGAGTTTGTAAGAAGCCATGGGGCCTAGATTGGACAGGGAAGGAAGCAAAGCAGAAGGGGTTGAGGAAGGTAATAAAAAGGATGAGCAAAGGGTTCTAGGTCTCAGTCAAATGGAAGATAAGCGCACAGGCATCAAGGTAATAAGTGAACTGAAAGCTGAAGTCATGCCAGGCAGTAGAAAGTGGGTTGGTAAAGGGACGTGGAATCATTAAAGGATGGAACAGGCCAGTTAAACAAGACTGGACTCTTGTTGAGGGCAGTCTATGATGGAAAAGAGTTTAATAAAGCCGTTTTCAAAATCATAAGATTTTCATTAAAGCTAAGTGTTTGTCCCAAAAGACAAGCAGTACAGCATACACTACTAAGTCTGCAGGGTGAGCGTTCTGTAGGAAGACAGGTGTGCGGCCCAGGGCCACGACACCATATGCAAGCTAACAAGGAGAGGGGAGGGCCCACATCAGCACACTGCACACCGAGTCTGTGATGTGCTGACAAGCAAGGGATGTCAGCGGTGGTAGGTATGAGGACTTTCATTTTATTTTATTTTGAGAGAGAGACAAAGAAAGCACGAGCGGGGGGGGGAGGGGCAGAAGGAGAGGGAGAAGCAGACTCCCCGCTGAATGAGGAGCCTGATGTGGGGCTCAATCCCAAGACCCTGAGATCACAACCTGAGCCAAAGTCAGCTGCTTAACTGACTGAGCCACCCAGGCGCCCTAAGCCATGAGGACTTTCTGAAGATTCTGGAGGTCTTCAATTCATTCTCTGACTCTGTAGGTAGGCAGTCTCATTATATTGTGCAAGGCACATTACATTATCTGAGCTTGCTTCATTTCACCCTAACGAGACAGAGATAAATGACTAAAGAGCAGCTGAAGTCAAGGACGACTTCACCAAGACAGTTTAGGATCATAGCGCGGCTCAGTATTAGCTTCCTGCCGTCCACACCTGTAGACTCTATGCTCCGTTCTCACCCTGGCATTCTATTGAAATAGCACCCAACTGGCATCTACCTGCCAAATACCGCAGGCTCTCAGGACCTCTCTGCTGGATTGATCCCAGCCCCAGGCGCACTCTACCGAGCTGAGCCGGGCTCCACATCCCTCAGGGGTTCCTTCAGTGGTTCTGGATCTTCCTTCCGTGTCTTCTCTGAACGGCTCCTGTTCCTCCATCATCTCCTTTAAAGCTGGTGCTGCCAAGATTTCATTCTCGCATAGTTCTTCTCACTCTTCCATACTCCACCTTGGTGGTCTTATCCGCTATCTTGATGTCAGTTGCCAACCACAGCTGAGGTAACCGAATCTCTCTCTAGCACTACCTCCCCCTTAGTCTCAAACGGACAGATCTCCAACTGACTGCTAGACCTCACCACAAAGCCACTCCAACTCTGTGTGTCCCACTGAACCTTAATATCAACACGTGCAAAATTAATTTCCCACCCTCTTTCCGAAATGATTCCTGTTCCCATATTCTGTCTTAGTGATTGTCATTATCTACCGAGTTTAGTCACCCAAGTTACGAAACCTAAGAGTCATCGTCAAAGCTCCTGGCCCCTCTCCCCGTCGAACATATCACATCTGGCCAATTTCACTTCACAAACATTTTAAAAACTCATCCTCCTCTCCATCCATATGGCCATTGCCCTACCTCAGCTGTTAGGCTCACACCAATTCAACAGATTTGTCTGTGGTCAGCCTCCAGCCCTAAGCCCACTATTGCCACCAGAGTGAAGGATCTAAAACATATTCGATCTTGTACGTTTCTGCCTCCAACCCTATAATGACTCCTATTATAAAACATATTACAGGGTCGCCTGTGTGGCTCAGTCAGTTAAGCCTCTGACTCTTTGTTTCAGCTCAGGTCACAATCTTGAGGTTGTGAGATCGAGCCCTGTGCTTAATGTGGAGTCTGCTTCACATTCTCTCTCCCTCTCCCTCCCCCTTACACACACACTCTCTCTCTCAAATAAATAAAATCTTAAAAAAAAAAAAAGCATATTGCAAGCTCCTCATTACAACAGACAAGGCCTTTTATGATCTGGTCGCAGCCTATCCACAGCTTCATTTTTTGACCCATCTCATAGTTTGTGTTCCAGCAACACTAAATGAGCTGTAAGTTCCTGTACTTACAGCTGTTTCTCCTTCATCTCTGCGTTTTTTTGCAGTTAAGGAATGCTGTTTTGCCTTTATGTTGGTGACTCCCACTGACTGCTTCCAACTCAGCATAGACATACCTGACCACGCCGTTTTTTTTTTTAAAGATTTTATTTATTTATGAGAGAGAGCGCGAGAGCGAGAGGGAGAGCACTCATGCACATGACAGGGGGAGTGGGAGAGGGAGAAGCAGACTCCCCACTGAGCAGGGAGCCCTATGTGAGGCTCAATCCCAGGACTCTGGGATCACGATCTGAGCTGAAGATAGCTGGCTTAACCCACTGAGCCACTCGGCTGCTTAACCAACTGAGCCACTTGGGCACCCCATAAGAAGTTTTTCACTAAAGTATTTTCACTAAGACCAGGGTGTTTGCCCCTTTTCTAGAGTCTATTAAATGTATTAAATGGATACTGAATAACGGGTTTTTCTATATTTCTAAAACTTTGTAAATCTGAGGAATAGAAATTTTTAACTGTAACCTAATCTAAACTTGGAAAGGAAATCAGATTTAGGGAACTTAAAATCCTCTATGAATTACAAAGCCAAGAGAATTATTTTTGGATTATCGATACCACTGTATAGCCATTTCAGCATATTCGTGCATTTTAAAAATAAGTCCATCTCTCTTCACATATATATGTGTGTGTGTCCCTACAAAAGCCTTTTGTTTTTTGAAAACTAAATGTTTTTCCACGTATATATTTCAGACATACTGTATCTTTAGTTTTTAATGCTCTTCAAATTACAAAAGTTTCTAATTACCTCGACCTAAGTCCAAGTTTTCCAAATAATGCTTTACTATAGAGTTACGTATGCCATTATTTAGAATTTATTCTTTATTTTTTTAATTGCAAAAAAAATTGAAAGAAACGATGGCTCGGTATTGAGATAAATTTTGTTTAAGAACCATGTTCTTTCCTGTTGCTGTGCTTTACTATTTATAAAAGTCGTATCTTAGTAACAAATGAATTGAAGGAGAAATTAAAGGATTCATTTCAATTGTTATATTTTTATTACATTAATTTTTGTTAACTGATTTTTTTTAAATAAAGTGATGTCCATATGGATATATCTTACAGAAACTAAGGAATAATCATTTTTCCACCCCATACTTTTTTTTTTTTTTAAAGATTTGAGAGGGAGAAAAGAGAGCGTGCGGGGGAGGGGGCAGGGGGAGAGAGAGAGTCTCAAGCAGACTCCTGGCTGAGTATGAAGCCCGAGAGCAGGGCTCGATCTTACCACAGAGGTCATGATCTGAGCTGAACCAAGAGCTGGAAGCTTTACCGACTTTGCCACCCAGGCACTCCTCCATCCCATGCTTTAATTCAAGTGTTTAAATATTCTTTTGGCTTCAATGAAGCATGAGAGACTATGGACTCTGAGAAACAAACTGAGGGCTTCAGAGGGGAGAGGGGTGGGGGAATGGGATAGACTGGTGATGGGTAGTAAGGAGGCGTATTGCATGGTGCACTGGGTGTTATACGCAACTAATGAATCATCGAACTTTACATCAAAAACCAGGGATGTACTGTATGGTGACTAACATAATATAATAAAAAATATTATTAAAAAATGAATAAATAAAATAAATATTCTTTTGGCAAGCATATAGAAATCATAAATTTAAAATAATTTTTATATTACTTTATTCCTTGTCAAAATAATAAATATTTCAAAGGAAATGAGAACATATAGGTCTACAGTTACTCATATTTTTTCACATACTGACGTGTAAATAAAGTCCCTTACATTTTCTCACATTTTTCTGAAATTTCAAACAAAATACTTCAAACTTTTCATCTTAAGTCTTACTGAGCCAAATATCAATAAACCACCCATATCAATAAGTCACTGCAAGTTTGAGATAGAAGACATTAAATGTGCAGAAGATTTACCCAAGTGATGCTGTAAAAATCACATGAATATGTCTGAGGGCAAATCTAATTTTTAAACTTGTTAGGCAAACAAGATGACTGAACAAACCCTTTTATAATTTGTTTATCTGTATCTTTAAAAAAGTCTTTTGGGGGGCACCTAGGTGGCTCAGTTGGTTAAGCATCTGACTTCGGCTCAGGTCAGAATCCCAGGGTCCTGGGATCGAGCCCCACATCAGGCTCCCCGCTCAGTGGGGAGTCTGCTTCTGCCTCTCCCTCAGCTCATGCTCTCTCTCTCTCTCTCAAATAAACAAATAAAATCTTTTTTTTAAAAGTATTTTTGTATGAATCCACAGAATACCTAGGGCCTCCAATGAATCCACTGTCTATTCTGATTGTTGGGGTCTTTGCTATCTTATGAGACTGGCCAAATATGATCCCTCTCAATGAAGGGTGTCCCAGAGCAAATGCTTAGACAAGTTAGTTGTAATCTCTTTTGGGAAATAATTCTAACCAGAACACATACTCCACAAAATTTTTTTTCCTGAAAAGGCTGTAATACGTATTTATAATTTCGGGGGGGCGTGTGAGGGGAGGCAGTTAAATTACTAAGTAGAAGGAAACACTATTCATATGTCTTACTGAATGCAATACTGTTAAGTGATTGGTAGTCCAAATTTCTGGCTAAATAATCTTTCATTTAAAAACATATGGACAGGGGCGCCTGGGTGGCACAGCGGTTAAGCGTCTGCCTTCGGCTCAGGGCGTGATCCCAGCGTTATGGGATCGAGCCCCACATCAGGCTCCTCTGCTATGAGCCTGCTTCTTCCTCTCCCACTCCTCCTGCTTGTGTTCCCTCTCTCGCCGGCTGTCTCTATCTCTGTCAAATAAATAAATAAAATCTTTAAAAAAATAAAAATAAAAAAATAAAAACATATGGACAAAATGTCCAATCTGACATTATTCCTTAAGTATGAGTTTTAAATGAAATTGTTGTTCTGAGCCCACAAAATGAGCTGTTTGGGATCATCCATAAAGTCAGAGGTACAGATGGACTATAAATATAAGTAGCTCCAAAACAACTGTCGTCTACCCGTAGACTCGGTCTGATGATTTTTTTTTCCAAATGAAAATGACATAATCAGAAACACCACTGTTTCCACCTGGCAATCAAAGAGTCCTACTTTTCATTTTCATTTTATTCTTTTGAATAAACATGCTTATTACTTTTTACAAAGCAACTAAGGAGTTAGGGAATTTAATTATCTACACTTAATGTGCTAAAGTGGCATCTTAAAATGAGCTCACTAAATTAAAAGATACATATTTTTCTACTGACACTGATGAAACTAATTCAACAAAAAAGAGAAGAGAAATTCAAATGGAGTTGTGAATAAAATAAGAGATCTTTTCACCAGAACTCAAGAATAAACTGCAAAATAGTCTCAACTATTTTCCATTTTAATTTAAGGAGGACTTCCGAGGAATTAGATACAGTATGAGAAAAAATGTTTTCCATTCTCAATTTGATTCTCATAAAGCCTCATAGAAGGAGATCAAAAAAGACATTTCTTCAGCTGAAGTACGTATGTTCAGAATCTAACCTGAATTATAGAAGACAGTATCTTATGAGGGCTACATGAAATGATCGCATACTTACAACACCATTACTGCAGTCATTTTAATAACACAACCACTAAGTTGTAAAAGATAGTTATATGTGAGTACTAACAGTCAAAATCAAGTTTTTACACTGCGAGAGAGGTATGCTGAATGTAAGGGCTCATGCTAATGGACTAAAGCAACGACACAGATGATTCGTAATATCAAATAATCTAAACGTTACTGAAGTATATTTTATGTAAATAAACATGTTTTCATGTGACACGTAAAACATATTTTCCAGTGTATTTACAGTAAATAAATTTTCCTAATTGCTTTGGGCTTGGGGTAACACTAACATCACGGAGTTCACGTTCTAGTAAAGCACAGCGGTTAGTCAATGAAGAAAGATACACCTAGAGTATGATAGACAGTATGGGAAGGGTAATCAAGTATTTAAAACCTCACCCAGATAATGCAAATAACAAAAACTCTCCACCGAGCTAAGAAATATGGGGTAAGGATTAAGATCACCCTAATGAGTGTGAATCTCAGAAATTCTATGGTTACTACATAACTGCCTTGTTTTTGGTCCACAAAATCCATGAAAGCTAGATAAGATTCCTAGGAAAGGTAGTGATTGTGCAGGAGTTTTCTCACTGATGGAATACTCCTCATCTGTTGACACAATGGATAAATCAGGAGGTTACAATTCACACCACTGACACAGGTTTGCTATTGATGATAAGGTATATTTTTCTTTCCACTACGTGGTATTTGATTTTCATGTGTAGTCACATGTTTGTCTAACCCTCAATCAAAAGGCAAATAACAGAAACCTGAAATTCTTTCAGAACACACATTTGACGTGCCTCATAAAATTCATGAATGTATTTGTCTTCAGTGTTACTTGCATGCAAAGGACCCAACATGGAGGGTACACCACCCTCCCTCTACACTGAAACTCCTGCTTGAAGGCAGTAGGATCGAGTAGGCAGGCCACAATGCAGCCTCTGAGACTGACTGTTAAATAAATTACTATTAGCGTCAACTCATATTGATGACTAAAAAAATGTGATGGATTACAGGGAAGAAGTAAGGTAAAGCGGGACACAATCAACAGCAAATCTACCACCCCCATCCGCCCGAGTTCTTATCTTTCTGGGTCTTGTTCATGAAAATACATAAATGTTACCTTTTAGCTCAATCACACAATCAACACCCATATATTTATGTCCTCTATGTACCTGGAAATCAAACTGGGAAGCAGCTACTGCCGAGCCCCTCTTCCCATGACGGTTCACTCGACCCAGGGGCAGCGAATACACACTGAGCATCTAATATGTTCCAGATACTCTGTGGGCAAACTATAGCCAGTGGCCCTTTAAAAAACAGTAGAACCTAAACCTTCCTGTTCATTTTAAAGCTTGGACCTAATTAACATAAGTCAATCATTTAGGGCATGGTATATTAAAGTTACATTGTGGAAGCCGCCACCACTGCACCTAAAAAAACGTAAAACTTCTACCTTTAATAAACTTGCGCATAATCCCTTTTCCCACGTTTTATAAAAATTTACTTTCACTCCGGATAAAATCCTCTCAAGGTTTGTTCTATTTCCCAAGATTCAGTCAAAAGGAAAACTGGTTCTAGCCTGAATTTTCAGCTACATAAATACCAACTATCAGTACACTAAAAGGTAAAGTACGAGGTATTATTCCTGATTTTAAACCACTAAATAACACTGGGAGAAAAACTGTAGTCTTCAAAAAAAAAAAAATACAACTGACGTGGAGGGAGTAAGATTATGAATAGCTTCCGAAAATAAGATATAATCACACAATTCCCATTAAAATTCAGATTTATGCAGTAACCAATAAATAATGAAGTTACTCAAGATTTAGAACAATTCCTTTTACTACACTTCATCAACTTCTACCTAATTATCTAAAAGAAAACACACCGGGCTTCCCAGGAATCACCATCATACACTTGACTTTTTACGAAGTTCTCATGGTATGCCAAATGGCTTGCACAACGGGAGGCAGATCTTCTGAAAGCATAGCCTGGTTTAAAATAAGACTCCCAAATTACAAACTTTCATATTTTGTTCAAAATGTTTAAAAACACAGAAGACCTCAAATTACCTCGTTACTCAAGCTTGATGGTGTTATTTTGTATTCAGCAGCAAACCTGAATGGTTCAAGTGTATATTCCAGCATATTGTTCTCAAAGGCCCTGGCCATGGCTTGTCATCACGCTAAGTCCCTTTTCACTCAAAACTTAGAAGATGCTGCATACTTTTTAAAACATTAAGATACTAAACATATGGGAGGTAAACTTAAAAGATCCAAATAACTAAGATCAGCAGAATGTGGGTATGAAACTGTTTTCCTCAGCAACACTAACCAACTCAATAAACAACAGAGATTTAATATTAAGTAGTCTTATCATGCGAAGTTATGAAGCACGTCTTAATACTTCAATTCCTTAAGACCACTTTCTGTTTTCATGGCTTTGAAAAGTAGCAAATCTATGTGAGTTACGATCTAGAATTTTATTTGTAATTTTAAGAAATATATGCATTTATTATTATAGCCGTAATGACTGATGACTAGTTCCAGTAGCAAAATCTCGGCAGGAAACAGATTTAGCAATTTGAATGTTTTATAAGTTTTTGTAATTGAGGAAACTTTCCATAATCTGACATTTGTTAAAACCACTTATTAGAAATTATGCAGCACAGTAGCTGTGGAAATATGAGCTAGCTTCACAATTATAAAGTCAGCCTATGTAGCCCTTTCCTATTGTATATAGTGGCATAAACCCCACAGCGGCCTATCAGCTAACTGGCAGGCAGGGGGCTGCTCTATTCAAAGTGAGAGATACAAGCTGCAGGGCAAAAACCTGGCAGCTCCCATCTGACCCCACAATCCCCTACTGGTGACAGCTCCAAGCTCCATGGCAAATTAGGCCTTCTCATATTACAATTGGAGAAGACAGATTCCATTAGCAGTATCTGAAATTGAGTGGAGAGCTGCACTGTTATCAGACTTGACTCATAAGCACTGCTATTAATCAGAGCTATGATAGCATTTATATATTTCAAGCTATCTGCTGCCGCTGTGATATTCTGCTACAAAGGGTTGATGGGACTTAGGAAAGTGAACAATAGAGCTTTCTGGGAAAAGCAGAGTAAATCAAGAAAGTCTATGACTTCCGCACATTCTGAAGGGATTGTGGTTTACATAAATTTTCTCCCAATTGGAGATTGAGCTCTTCCTCATCTTACACATGGGATTTAGTTGTCACTCAATGGTAACAGCTGTGAAAAGGTGAAGCGGCCCACCGCTCAGAATATTGCCTTCGCTTTTAAAGCAATTAACCCATGAACAGGAGGATACCTGGTGATATCAAAGGGATTAGGCCAGGCAGTGCGTTATTAACATTTCCTTGAACGAATTCTAACTCTGACTAGCTGTCAGAAAAGACTCTACAGTCTTAAAAAAGAGTTTTTGCCCTGCTTTTTTCCCCTTCAAAATGAAGTGCTGCTATTTGAGCCTAATATGTCCCTCTACTTAGAAGAAAATGCAAATGAACCAAGCTCTTAATATGCTTAACCAGTCTGAGTCAATGCAATTTTAATACAAGTATGAGAGAAATATATGATCAATTAACCAGGGATCAAGACAGATATTCTCCTGAATGGAAATTAATGCTCCAGTACTTTCCATTCTTCTTCAACTACAAAAACTTGGTGACTATTTGTTACTTATGCATAGTTACCTCTGAAATTAGGAAGAGCTTCACATTATTCTCTATGGCAATAATCTAAAATACTCTTTGAGCTGGAAAATCCAAATGTCCCTTAAGCAGGAGATTCTACATTCTCTAAGGTATGGCATTTTAATTTTCTATTCTTTATTGAATGGAATCTTAGCTGGAGCTATAAGAATCGCAGACACAGTGCTCAGAATCAAGTATTCCTCTTCCAAAAGTTTAATCAAATTAATTTTTAGCAGCAGCGTAATGTTTAGAATTATGTAACTTATACAAAATAAAATAGCCCATAAATAAAATACTGGCACAAAACGCTCTGCCAGAAGATATTTAAATATCACTGCAATTGGTTGTCGGTTCTCTGTAGTAAGCAGGTACAGTTTCAATATACCTTTAACGATCATTAATATTCATACATGCTAGGTAACGTGGTTGACATTAAGAGATCTGATTTCTTACTGTACAATGTTAACAGTGTTAGAAAGCTTTTTAATGCAAAGTTCCTAAAACAGTACCTTCTAGGAAAAAAATATGAAAAACTGTTTATTCAATGGTTAGTGACTTTGTCTTAATTTCTTCAAATAAACACTGAATTTTGATCATAAGAACTAAAATAGTTTTACTTTCAATTCACAAGAGTCCTCAACAACATTGTTGAATGAATTCTTCCATACTTCCATTTGGCCCATAATAGTTTGGAAAGGATATCCTGACTCTCAAGCCTATTGAGAATAGATTTCCTGCCCTGGACCTACCAAAATAAATGATACAAGATATACCCTCATCTGAGATCATAAGCAATTTAAATCTCCCCTGAGGTAAGGAATTTTTATACAATGCTATCGACCTACTCCATTCTCTTTTAGTGATACCAGAGCATAAGAAATGTAAGCATGTTGAAGTTTCATGACAGTGATTTCAGTGCCCCTTCCTTATTAAGTATACAGGACCTAGTTTGAGGTTGCTTAGAAAATAAGTTTGAAATTCAAGTACTAAGCAATGCTAAATCACATTCATATTAGTGATTTACATGACCTATAACTTTTTAAATTTTGTATTAATAGGCTTTGCTAATTTCACGGGTGACACTTTAGATATTGTACCATCAAATTTAAAAATAATTTACTTCAACGGCCTTGAAAGAGAAAATCCCAGTTTCTATAAATCCTGTGTTACATGGTCTTAAAACACAAATGTACATGTTAATAACATAAATACTATTTCATATAAATGAAATGTATTAGATTAAACTCCCTTCACATAGTGAATGCTGAAAAATACCCCGGAAGGGGACAATACATAAATAAATACATACAGAAACAACTGCCACAATCTTCCTATTTTTAATTCAAGAAAGTATAGGGACACATACAGCTTTTAATGTGCTGTTTTACTCTGATGCTTTCTACATTAGGGCAAAGCGAATATACATGAGTTCTTGTCAACCATTAGGAAAGACTGACAAAAAATGCAGTGTTAATGACATCTTACGGCTCTTAAAAGCAAGAGAGAGATGCAAGGAAAGCAAAAATTACATAGTAATTGGAAACAACGAATAAATTGTTCTTTCAATCTAAGTCATGTTTACTGAAAAAATGGGAGCTTTTTACATCAACACATTTAAACAGAAATTTGCTTTTAAAATACAATCTTTGTTTAAAAGGTACAGAAGGTCTTTATGTCCACCCCAAGAGCTAAATATAGTGAATGCCATGTGAACAATTACCTGAAAAAAACCTAAACCTGTTAAAAGAATTAATTTACTGCACACCAGTCAGCACTAATCCTACGTGTACAGTAATGTTCTCTTAAGTGATGGGGGAAAGAAAGAATAAAACTGTTTCCTGGATCAAAACCCTTCAATATTCCACAACAAAATGGAATGATGATTTGGCCTGTCAATGAATAAAGTAGTAAAATGTCTCCTAAACAAATTCTGATAAAGGAGTCGACCTGTAAAGGAATACATTTACTATGGGCTGGACTGGAAAAAAGCTGTCACTGTAATGGCTGCACAAGAACTGTGTCCTGCTGTTGGGTTTATATTCACAGAAGAAAGGTTTTAAAGGTTAAGTTCGGGTCATACAACAAATGAAATTGTAACAAGCCAGCTGACATTGTATAATGTCTTCTTCCCCTCAATCAATAGGCTACTGTTAGTCCTATTACCATAGAGATGGCTTGCTCTTTCCTGAAGGGTGTCTATTGTTTGACAAAACAGATTTGCCACTTGAACTAGGTTGTTCCCAAAGGACGTGTACCTTGTCAATTATTTGTATTCAAAATAATGAAGTATTTTCATATTAAAATGTATGTAAGAGATAATATTGTTAGATCCCTTTTCTGAAAGAAAGCATGATATATTTGTATATATCATGTACTTCCCAAGTACAATATTACTAAAACATTCTTAAAACCACTCAAATATCCAGTTTAGTCATATTAAGAGTTTTTGATTTAAAGCCTATGTAGCAAATACACAAATTTACCATTAACATTGTATTAAAAAAAAAAGGGTCACAGGTTAAGTGTGCTAATCTAAAACGCATTATAATCAAGCATGATAATAAAAGCCATTTTAAAATGTAGACAACTCAAAGGAAAATTATTGTCCAAAGCTATTTGGATTCTGTAAAGATAAAGATTTTTATGTACGATTTTTACAGTGGTTTTCATGTGGAGTGATATCATCGATTAATATATTGAGAAGCATGGAAAAGTTTTAGAGAACAAATCACTTTATTTGCATAAGAGCTTTTTATAGCCACATAGCATTTAAATATATGTTATGGAAACGATCTTCTAAAATACAGATAAAAAATAAAAAATAAAATAAAATAAATTACAGATGAACTACCAAAATAAATACAAGTATTAATTTTCTTTAAATGCCTTTGTCTTAAATGTCTTGTGAAAATTATCAATTCATATATACAAGACAAGTAGTTCTACATTTCAACCTAGAAATTCAAAAATGTTAAAGATCAGTTTTTCTCTCAATACAAATAATGACAGATTCTTAATTATAAAAGACTCAGGAGAAACAATTCTAAAGAAGATTATTCTAATCATTTAGAAGAAGGTATTCATAATACTAATCAATCCAAGCAGAGATGTTATTTTCAACATTTCATACTGAAAGATTGGCTATCACTGAAGACCTGTAAGACTGAAATACAAATGAATTAAATAATACAGATACAAATGTAGTAAATAATTAACAGTTACAACATTTGAATCTGAAAGTTTTCCACAAATAAATTTACAAGTAAGCTTTAGAGTTATAATTAACTTTTACCTTTCTATAAATAATTAAAAAGCAGATTTAGAAAGAATTTAGTCAAAGGGCAATTTTATGACTAACGCAAATATAAACATTAGTCTCCAAAAAAGGCATTTGAAATTGTCTACTCAAATCATACTAGATATACATATAAAAATTCATTTTTATAACAAAAACTGCAGTAGTTTTTGAAAGAAGTGTTTTAATTTGGTTCTCCCTTTGCAGGAAGTATAACTTGGATTTTTTACTATAATCTCCTTAGGCATAGGTTAGACTGGCTAAGAATGAAGGAGACAAGGAGCAGCAAAGACAAGTAAGTTTACCAACATCCTAAAGTAATGACCCATTCTTTAAATGCGGGGTAGACTTCCAAACTAAGAAAACCTTCCATTAATGAAGTAAGTGGGGTCTAATTTGCCTACCTTCCCTACAGCTATAAGGGAAGAAAGTGAAACCTTACCAAAACCATATCCCAAACCCATCTCCTTAGTTAACTGCCTCATTTCAAAGAGTATACAACATGTGCATATTTGGAATACAATATAATTAGGTATTAGCTCTGGACCTCATAGGCAGCTGCCCGTCAGCAACACTGTGAGTAACTGAATGATATTTACCATTTACCAAAAGATGGACTTCACATTGTTGAATTAAACTGGCCCATCTGCATTTTCATGACAAACCTTATTAGTTCTGCCTAACCTGAGAACTGTGATCACGAACTGGTGACACCTTGACTCCACTGTAGACAGCACAACCAACTGTGTAATCATCTGAGGGGTCAAGCGCATATGAAATTATTGGAAATTAAGAAAGTGAAATCACAGGAATGATTAGGAAAACCGTTCAAGCAACGAAGAGTTTTGTTTTTTGTTTTTTATTCAATGTATGTACTTAGGCCATCAGAATGTGCCATCTCCAATTAGCCAAAATTAATTTTAACTCATCAACTACTTTACCTGAAAACGGTGAAAAAAAGTAACGATGCAGCTACTGCTCCAAAGAAGCCACACAGAAGATTGACGCGGTAGGCAACTGAACCAAAAGGAAAGAGTATAATTGCCAGTTTAGCCACCAGCGTGAACAAAGGATAGCCAGGAGGATGGGCAACCTATGGGAAAATCAGCGGGTTAGAAGGTTTTCACCTCCGAAAAGAATCACACTGGCTTTAATTGCAAAGTAGCCCTTTGCTCGGGCAAGTATAAAGATTAAGAGACGATGACTACATGTTTGAATAGTGGTTTTCTATTGTAATCCTTTTGTGCCAATACAAATAAATATTTTCTTTAGCAGATTTGGCAGTGTCTATCACATGGTGTGTCACCTAGAGAAAGGGTGACATATTTCATTGTCAGTTCTTAAGCAGTTTGTTCTCTGGGTTCACAGTACATTAGGGTCATTTAAAAGGCTATTGAAAAAAAGCTGGTTCTGAAATTTCGTATTGGTTAGAAAGTTGAAAGACCACACTGCTATCGGATTACCACCATGCTGACAGTCCTAAGGTCTTGCCTAAAGGGATCATGCACCATAATAAAGTTTATTAAATAATAAACTTATTAAAACTGTTAACCCGATTTATTTTATTCTCCATAGCTTATACAAAATTTGGGGTGATAATAAGCCAGCTACTGTATATATAGTAAAGGCTTTGCTTTATAATTTAGTTTAATTGGATTTAAAACTTAAAGTAAATTGTCACATACTGTACTTATAAGTTACTAAAAACTGGGGTTTGAAAATAAATTAATCTACTTTACTCCATGCTTAATTAAACTTTCTTAATTCCTAAAACTGTTAATGAGAGCATTGATTAAACAATAAAACTAATACTTACTCCAAGCTCATGTGCGGCTGTGATCAGTTCCCCTGTGAAAAAATAATGTAAAACCAATAATTACTATTAGAAAATGACACTCCTCCAAAGTTTTCAAAATCCAAATGCTTGCACTGGGGTTTTGCATTAATTTGACTGGATAAAACTGTAAATCTGTAGAGATTTAACAGCATGAAATAGGTCTAAGGATATTTTCTCCCTTAGGTCTTACACAAATGATCTTTGATAGTTTTTAATAACTGGTCAGCAGAAACATAGGTGAATTCTGGTTTTTTAAAAAGTGCTTCTTTTCCTTCCTAAAAGTTGCAAATATATAAAAACTCTTCTGGAATGGTAGTGTAATATGCTGTAATGTCCCTCGAGAATTTAGCATAAAAATGTCTACAAAGATGCAACTTTATGATAATGTAAAATGTGCAGAACTCTGAGGCTGGGACACTCATAATATGTATCATTCTGCCCTAAACTGGCATTTGAATATCTTCTCTACATTAATTATGCTGGATATCTTTAACTAATTGCCAAGCTCTTATTAGCTCCAGGTTATTTGGGTAAGCTCTGACTACCATAATACATTCTTGCAAACCACTAAATCATTATATTATTTACATAGTCCTTTGTAATTCCTCACCATCAGTGATTATTTCTAAAATTACGATGCAGTAATTCAATTCTATTTAATATTTTAAGTATCCAGAGCACAGGGTCTATTTCTGACTCATTCCTGTATACATTCCTGTATGCTGTAATACAGGACAATGTAAGAAATCAATGTTGATGGGTTATGAAAGTTATTAGTATCTATTAGGAACTGTATTAATGTCCATTTTCTATCCCTTGATGGGTATCAATGCTCCTTTAATTTCTACTGTCCCAGCCACGATATAGATCTTTACCCTCTGGCCTGGATGACAGCAAGAGCTTTGACCAGTCTTCTACTTCATTTTCATACTGAAATCACCTCTTGCCACCCCACCTCCCCAAAACAGATTGGATTGTATCACTAATCCAAAATTTCTCAATGACTGCTCTCTGCTTACTAAATGAAGTTCAGATTCCTCAGCACGACAGGCTAGCCCTCTAACAGCTTCAAGGTCCCTTTATAAGGCATATCAATGAAACCTATGCTCACTTCAGTCAAATCTGATTACCCACTGTTCTTCTGGAATGGTTCTTTTGCACTTCTTATCACTCATTTTCTCACCCAGTATTCTCTCCTAAATCCTTCAAGACCTAGTTCAATTGCCACCTTCTCAGTGACACCTTTTCTTATACATACCCCTCCCCATCCTCCTCCATCGGAATTAATCAGTTCTTCCTCCTCCATAGAACCGGCTCTAACCTATTTAGCACTTATTTAGATTGCCTTATACTATGGTTAGTTGTTTTCATTTCTGTCTTTTCTACTACGTTTGAAATATCCTATCCATTTCAGGGGTCTGTCAAGACACTACCACCTCTCCCTCCTCTAGTCGCACAAAGAAACTAATTCAAGTCCTGCACACAGACGTTGACAATAAGACAAATCATATTGTCATCCTTGCTACTCAGACACCCCTATCTTAGGATGAATGACTGCTTGTGGCACGGAAGGCCCATAAGGGCATCCAAAGACAGATATTGTTTACCTAAGTCAGTTACTTAAGCATACCTTTTAAGTTTTCTGGAGATATTCAAGAGCACTTCGGAAACCAAAGGCACTTTTTGTATCTTACAGACTTTCTAAAGAAATAGTTTATGGTCTAAAAATATTTAAACTAGGGGCGCCTGGGTGGCTCGGTCGTTAAGCATCTGCCTTCGGCTCAGGGTGTGATCTCGGTGTTCTGGGATTGAGCCCCGCATCAGGCTCCTCTGCTGGGAGGTTGCTTCTTCCTCTCCCACTCCCCCTGCTTGTGTTCCCTCTCTAGCTGGCTGTCTCTCTCTGTCAAATAAATAAATAAAATCTTTAAAAAAATATATTTAAACTAACTTCCCTTTGGAACTACTGTCAAGGACATTTTATAGGTTTACTCCAGAATGGATTAGCTTGTCTTCAGTCCCAAACCGTTTTTAATCAGCTTTTTGGTATTTCTGTAGGTATGATGAAACACAGTTAAGTTCAAATGTTCAAAGTCACCGTTTATTCTCCTCCATGTAAAATGTATTTAGAATTGCATTTAACATGAAGAAAAAATAGCCCACTTTCGCTAACTTCTTTTTACCATTAAAAAACATAATGCCGTTACTCTTTATTGAAGTTCTGTAGGTATAAAAATCGGGAATGTGACCAACTTCCATCACCTACTCTTATCAAATGTTAAACTAAAATCTAAATAGGAAAGATGGCTACTATTCAAAGTCTATAAATACATCCTTGAAAAAAGCTAAAGGGAAACATTACTCTTAAAATTGAATATGATAAAGAGAAAAGAGAATATGACTGGGGGGGAAAAAGAACCTCCTGGATGCTCGGTTACTCCCAATCCTTTACCTTGGGGCTTCCTCAAAGTTAAGTTCCACTACAACCTGCACCAGAATTACCTGGATGCTTTTTAAAAATGAAGATTCCTTGACCAAACCTACCTATATTAAGACCCTCTGGCCCTGGGGCTCAAGTTTCCGAGGCAATTCAGAGGTACGTTCAAGTTTGAGAATTACAGCTTTTCTGTCTGAGATGCAAACGGATGGCAAGCTCAGAATTGTTAGTGGATGCTTAAACTTTACAAAAACCAGCTCCCTCTGTATTACACTTTTTATATTAATTACCCAACTATATTCTCATCTAGCAAGTCTGTTAAAGACAGTAATCTTAAAATATATAAACACATAAACAAGCTACTTCATTTTCCCCAAGAATAACAAATAGAAGACGAGATTCCCACACTCTCCTCCAAGGGATCATGAGTATTCCCGCCAGTAAATCAACTATGTATCAAATAGTGCAAAAAATAATTTTGGCAAGGCTACACAATGTGACAGATGCATGGAGTATAATTTAAGACTTCTCAAAAAGAAAAATACATACTTTATATTGCTTTTGAGATGTGTTCTGTTTATTGATAAAAAATAGACTTCATAAACACAACATTCAAGGAGGACAGTATTTTCAACATATAAACAAGATTATCAAAGATATTATACAGATTTTACTGGCAATACTTGGAAAAGTTTATTTATCATTTCCAACAATGAACACCAAAATTATTAGAAGCAACCTCTACTTAGTATCAAACCAAACAAATCAGAACACCTAAAAAGTCTGGTAACTCGATGTAAATAGATAACTTTATTCTACTGGGAAAAAAATAACAGTATTAACAAAGATACCAATCATAGATTTTAAATAGACTTTAAATAACACTATATATGTGATGACAGATTTAACAAGGAACTTAGAGCAGAGGTTAAGAAAGTATGTTCTAAAGTCAATCTATTTGAGTTCTTTCCTCAACTGCCCCCGCGTTCTAGCTGTGTGATTTTGGACACAGCTTAGCCTTAGTTTTGTCAGCTATAAAAGGAAGACACTGAAAGTACCTACCTCATAGGGACAGTAACTGGATTAAAACAATAATCCATGTAAAGCACTTGGAACAGTGCCCAGCATATAGTAAGTGCTCAATAAGTGTTATTTTTATTCATCCAACCCAAAACTTCAGGCTCAAAGAACCATAGTAAGCAACTGTCAATGTTTTCTTTCTTTTTTTTTAAAGGTACAGAACTACTCAATCTTTAAGTAATGCTCTCCATTGTCAAAACTCTCACAACTATAGTTATTTCTATTATGTAATGTAAGCCTTGGAAACACGGTAACTCCATTCCCGACTATACTAATGAAACACTGCTCCTATTTGTTCAATAGGACTTGAAAGAAAGAATAAAGGTAATGATTTGTAAAAGGAACATCAAGGATCCTCAATGTGGAAGGTAGCCCGGAAGATGGCCCCCAGTGATCCCCAACTCCTGGTGTTCTCACTATATAATCCTCTTCCCCGTGAGCGTGGGCTGGATTTACAGGCTTACTGCCAAGAATAAAACAGGGCAGTGGTCTATCAATCACTTCCACGACTAGGTTTAGGAAATGACAGACGTGTCAGACGAAGGTGCCATCTCTTTCTTTTCACAAGAGTCAGCTTCCCGAGAGACCCACGTGGTAAAGACCTTGATTGAGGTGAGAAGCGAATCCTCTCCCAAGATGAGCCCTGAGAAGACTGCAGCTCCCGCCCACCCCATGACAACAACTCTGTCCTAGTAAAAGCACCCAGCTAACCTGCACCGAGATTCCTGATGCACAGGAAAGGTGAGATAATAAACATCTGTTGTTTTAAGCCACGAACTTTGGGGTCATCTTGTTATGAAGCAAGAGGTAACTAGTACACTCCATTTTTTCAATCTATAGGTTCACTACGAGAAGTTACAGCACTACTGCCATTATCGGATGGTCACTTAATCTGGCAGCAAGACAAAACCAAAAACGGAACCCGGCTCTTGCTCCTCATCCCAAATATGTGACAATCCTATAACAAACATGTAATAATTGCTCATGTGACTTCAGTGGTCCGTACTTTTCTTTTTAATAGAAGCAGCTTGCTTTAAGCCACCACTGGCTACCACTCTTTTAAGTGTTCTCCCTCAAATATTCTGCGTGGCCGGTTCCTTGTCAACATTCAGGTTTCAACTCAAGTATCCTGCTCGGAGGCCTCTGCCGGCGGGCCATTCTGCAGGAGGCACCAGCCGCCCCCGCCCCCACCTATCCCGCATTCCCCCCCCCCCCCCCCGGCGGTCGGCGCTGTTTAGTCAGGAGTGCGTGTACTGTCCCTACCCGCCCTAGAACGCTGCCCACCAGACCTGGTCACCACCACTGTGCCTCCTCTTGTCTGGAACACAATAAGGACTCAGTAAGTAACATTTGTGGGCTAAAAAGGAACGGAAAGCGAAAACTCGGGTCCCGAAAAATGATTTGGCCAGGTGCACAGGCCGCGAAGTCCCACCAGGCAAACAAGCCCCTTCTCCAAAGCCGGAGAACTACAGACACGAGCTACAGGAACGGGAACAGAAGTTGGTCCTGGCACGCAAAACCCTGCGCGGAGCACGGGCGGACGGGGGGCGCGAGCTGACCGACCACGGACAGGGGCGGAGGGCGGCCCTGAGATACTTTACCCGAGTCTCCCCCCGGCACCGAGGGGGGCAGCGTGAGGGTGAACACGGCGGCCACGGCGGCGAACACTGCCACGCCGCCGCGGAGGCCCCCGGAGCGCCGCGGCCCCACCCGGGCTGCCCGCCCCCCGGCCGGGCCCCTGCCGTCGCCATGGAGACCCATGGGCCCACGGGGCCCGGGGAAGGAGGCCGCGGCGAGCCCCGAGACTCGGGTGGCAGGGAGCTTCCCGGCGAGAGGCGAGCGCAGCCCGCGCGGCGGCTTCCGGGTCGGACCTCCGCCCCTCCCCGGACCGCACCTTCCTCCGCCGGGCGCGGGGAGAGGACGCGGCCCGCCTGGCACCAGCCGGCAGAGGGTTCGGTAGTAGCGCGCCGCGCGGTGGGATCCACGGGGTGATAATGTGCTTTACAGTCGCCCACCACGAGCAAGAGCCTTCTTTTAAGAAAGCCAGCCTGGGCCCGGGACTGCCGTGTGTACGGCCTCCCCCCCACACACTGACTTGGTCGGGTCTGACAGAAACAGAGCGGGGTCGCAAACCGGGGTGCGCGAGGGCTGCCTCTGCCCCCGCTGGTGTGGGGTGGAACTACACGCGAGGGCCGCGATCGCGAGCCCGAGCCTGCACCGTGCAAGAACCCGGGAAAGCGTGCGTACGGTGTGCGCGAAGCAGGCCAATACATCGCATCAATCGCATGTTTACCACGATTAATTACAAGCCCGTGTGCGAATTATTAAATCGCTGAGTTGTTTTCAGAGAGATTAAAATGCTCTTGTTAGTCTATTTTCTTCCTTATACCCCGAGGAAAACTCAACCGATGAGTTGAGAAACTTGAGTTTCTGTGTTAATACCAATAATTCATATCCTGCTAAAGTTGTCTCCGCTTTAATGAACAGGGTATGACGGTGGAGCTTTGACACAACAGGACAAATGAAACGGAGACACGTACGCTGTACGCCGTTAGCTGCAACGAGGGAAAGAACCGGGACTACTGGACAACCACATAGCACGGCTCTTAGTAAGATTTTTAAATTTACATTTTACATTATTACAGTAATTCTTCTGAAGTGGGAGGGGAGGAGGGCATCCTCTGTGGAATGCATCTCAAAGTACACCGGAGATAATCTAAAACGTGTCACAAGCAATCTGACAGGAACTCAGCGTCTCAGCTGTAGGGTAAAGTACACCTACCTAGATTGGCGCCGGCAATACCTTAGTCTTTCTCAGGTACTTACATAATACTTTCTCAGCCATACTGGGGGTTCCTGAAGGGCAGGGGCCGTGTGGTAGGAAGCTTTTAAAAGGGCTCCCAATGATCCCGGACTGCGGGTATTCATTCCTTTATGTAATCCTTTCCCTGGTGTGGGGCCCAGAGCTATCAGGAGCGCAAGGCATGAGTGATGGATGTCACTTTGCAGATTAGGTTTATAAAAAACTGACTTCCATCGTGCTAACACAGGCTGCTTTCTATTTCTTCTCCAAAAGAGCATGCCAGTGATTCTTGCTGACTGAGCCAAGCATGTCCATTTCATCTTTTGCTCCTGAGCTTTATAAAAAAGTTACGGTTTTATCATGGCAAATTATTTCAAAAAGGCATAATTCTTCGCCGGTGTATGGGTAGTAGAGATCAGTGTTGGAAGTAGGAATTTGGGAGTTCTCATGTAGGGATGAGAAGGATGAGTAAGTTCACCGAGGCTTAGTGTATCGAGAACAAGGTCAAGTATTAGCCCCTATCTTCATTTCGGGAATGGCAGAAGAGGAGGAGAGAACAGTGGTGGAGGGGAATGTGCCCCAAGAAGCCAAGGAAGAAATGATGTCAGTGAAGGATATGTCGTCAGGTTGTCACAGAGCAGGGAAGGACAGTGAAGAGGACCAGATCAAGGTTTTGTGGGGCTTGAGTTTATACAATTTGGAGAATCGTCTAAGCAAAAGAATTCAAAACTGTAGATACAAAATTAGGTACAGGCATTGAAAGGAGCCTGTGCTTCGTGACAGGCCGTGAGACTTAAGCTTCGTTAGCCTCACAGTTAATCCCCTTTGAGGATGAAGCAGGGCCAGTTTTCTGTCTGTGCCCGACTCTGCCTCTCAGGAAGTAAGCTGATGCCTCGCTCCCACCTGGAGCACTGTCTCCTCCAGGCTTCCTGGAAAGGACACTGCTCTGGCTCTCCTTCCACCACTGGCCTCGCTGCCCTGGCTTCGCTTTTGTCAGACCTCCAAATACTAGAGCACGCCAGGGCTTGCTTGTAGACTCATTTTTTCTCTTTCTGCCTCCTTTCCCAAAATCATTGTATTGAAATTTTAAGTAACAACTATAGTCTAATAAATCCCAAAACTACACACTACCATCCTTTCCTTTAAGCGACTGCTTTTAAGAGAAAATAACTGCAATGTGATTTCCCTATTTATATATCTAAACAACATTTCAAACCTGGCAGAATTTGCCTGTCTTATTTTCACCATATACCATGCCTAAAATGGTGACTGGCACAAAATAGTACTTAACATACTTTGGCATAAGGGATGGATCCATGCACGATAAGAGACCACTGGTGTATCTGTTAGGGATTGCATTTAGCTGCTGGTAACAGAGACTCTGCAGCACCGTCTTAACCATGCAGACATTTATTTTCTTATGTAGAGGTCTGAAAGCAGTCAGTCCAATGTTGATTTGGCAACTCTTTCATGTCATTAAGGAAAACACTGTGCTCCTTATATTTCTCTGCCCCATCTTACTCAACTTATGTCCTCAAGGTCATCTCTTGACTCATGACAGATGCTAATGCTCCAGACATTTCATCTGTATTTGAGGAAGAAAGAGAAAGGATGGGAAGCGATGGGAATGTCCCATCCTTTAAAAGAGGGTTATGGAAATGCCATTACACAATTATGCTACATCTCATCGGTCGCAGTTGAGTAACAGGGAACTCCTAGAGGCAAAGGCGGTTGAGAAATGCATCTTTGCAGCTAGATGGCTTTTCAGAATTCTATTACCAAGGAAGAAGGGGAGAATGGATATCGGAATGCAACTAGCAGGTGCTGCTGTAGTTAGATTTGGTGAGTTGGAAGCATATGATCCTTGAAAGTTCAAGGGGTGAGTTTCAGGAGAGTAGTAGGTATGGAAACCAGGCAGTAGTGGGTAGGAAATGAGGACATGGAAGAAGAGAAAATAGAATACATTTGTAAGAAGTGTGGCGGTGAAGGGAAAGAGAGAAGTAGTATGGGAAGTCATAGGGATTGAAGTGTCAAATGGCTTTTTTTGTAATCCAAGAGAGTATTGGGAGACAGACATAATGAAGTAAAGCTGTACAGGAGGCCAGAGGGGATGGAACCAAGGAAGAAACAAGAGGAAGGATGAAGACAGAAAATACTAGAGTTCAGGAGGGAAATTCAGGGAATGCATGACAGTTGAACTTGACCCTTGGGGACACTAGCGACATATATAAGGAACATGTACATATTATACATGTTCTGGTTCATTCCACAATGGGCTAGAGACAGCTACTGTAATACATACTATAAATTAGAAAAATATTTGTAGTACTTAGGATTCAGCCAGAGAAACAAAATAGTGGGAGATAGATGGGTGCCACAAAATTTATTGCAAGGAATTGTCTCTCGTGTTTGTGGAGGCTGGCTAGGCAAGTATGAAATCCCTAGAGCAGACCATCAGGAAGGGCAGGCTGGAAGTCTTGGGCATGGGGTGAAGCTGCTGTCCACAGGTGGAATTTCTTCTTCATCAGGGAGTCCTCATCTCTGCTCTGAAGGCCTTTCAAATGATTGAATCATGTCTACCCAGATTATTTAGGATAATCTTCCTGTCTTAAAGTCAATTGATCACAGACTTTCATCACAGCTACAAAATATCTTCACGAAATACTGAGATTGGTGTTTGATTGAAAAACTGAAGAATGTAGCCAAGGCAAGGTGACTCATCCAAAGACCATCACAGTATACATAACACAAATTCACAGTCAGGGAACACGTGAATTAGAAATAGAATATCAGATTGAAGGGAAGTAAATATATGAATGTATGGGCATATGGTATACCAAATTTGGCTCTGGGAGTCTTGAAAGCAAAACAAAAGGGAAATAAGATCATTTGTGTGGCCTCTTAGGTCCCCAGGGAAAGCAAAGTCTTCCTGGCATTTATGGCCAGTACCTAGCTTCTATGGATACCTAAGGGAACGGATCCTCAATATAGCAGGGCAGACATGGGCATTCCAGCTTCTCACTACGCCTCCACTGATACCTGCCTAGCTGGGCCGGGCAGGGGGAGGGGCTAGGAACATCTTATTACTATTCCGCTGTGGCTTCTGATGACACCACAGTGAGGAGGAGGCAGGGCAGGGAAGTGGCCTCCTTTTTTGGGCTGCTGGTGAAAATCCTGACTCCCCTTTAGGCTCCGTCTGATATCACCCTATTAAAGAGAGAAAGAGGGGCAGCTCACTACTGCTGGGTAAGGGTGGAAGTCTAGACCCCTTGCATGAACTCCACTGATATCGTGGAGAAGAGGGGCCCCATTACTACCCAGCCAGAATGAAAGTTCTGGCTCCTTCCTCTGCCTTCTCCAACATCACCCTGGTGGGTATTTGGGGGCACCCGGAGAGCATGGAAGTTTAGGTCGTTACTCAGCCTTTGCTAGAATGGGTAGGGGCTGGGGGCACAGTTTTTTCTTCGGTTTTTGGCTGTAGTAGAGATGTTACTTTCTTAATGTGTCTGTCCTGATGCTTTCCCCATCCTTTGACCAGAGAAAGCATGCTTTTGTTGGGGCTTTTTGGTCTATGCCCATTGGTGTCTCTGGGTTGTCAGCTTCTCTAGCATCCAGTCTAGGACCCATGAGGCAAAAAGAAAACCCAGGGAACTCACTATCAAGTTGTTGTTAAACTTCTGAGGCTCCTATCTGGTCTGCCTTCTTCTCTCCACCTTTACTCTTCTTGTCATTGTCTTACATATAATGTTTAGTTGTCAGAGCAGGAGGAATAGGGAAAGGTGTCTACTCCATCTTTCCGGAAGCAGGAGTCACTCCCCTTAGTTTTATTCTTTCTGAACATTCACAGCAGCTTCACAGAAATTAATGCACTGAAATCTGCCTTAAAAATTGTCATTTAGAAGTCATTATTACCAGTAAACCCCACTTAAAATAAAGTCAAGTGTGTCTTAATCTTACTAATACCTGTAAAATTTTAGATGTGGGACTTTAGATTAGAAATTAGATACCTGGAATACCAGCCAATAAACCATCTACAGTAGGACGATGCAAGAAGACTCCAACGTCCCTATACAGTGCCTTAGAAAATAATCTTAAACTCTCAAATGTACTAGTAGCCAAAAGAATTCGAAATAAATACCAAAACAAAGTCATTTTCGATCTTTCCACTTGTTAAAGATATTCAATATCTATGGAGTGTTGGTGATGAAGTAATTTGGTATCATGTTTTAGAGGGCAGTTTAGCTACATGTATCAAAAATCTATAAGATATTTATATAATTTGACCTAGAACTGTCAGTGAAAGTATGAAAATGTGTTCAACCTCATTAGTCATCAGAGAAGTGCAAAATGAAACCCCTGCGGGATACCACACACCTACCAGGTTAACAAAAATAAATGTCCAACTATATTTAATGTCAGCAAGTATGTAGAACAATGGAAATGCTAGCAGGAGTGTAAATCGGTACAACCATTTTGGAAAGCACATGTTTTTCTAGGAAAGACAAAGATATGCAGAGCCTGGATCCTAGCAATTCCACACTGTGTTTGTACCTAGAGAAGCCAGACACAGTTACAAAAAATGTACGAAGCATTATTGTTCATAAGAGCCCCCAAATACGAACAATCCCAAGCACCCCTCAACAGTGGAACAGAGAAATAAATCCTGGTATATTTCTACAATAACATGCTACACCACAAAGAGAATGAGCAAACTTACAACCACCACGGAAAAGTATGGATACCTCTCATGAAAAACACCAAGCGAAAGAAACAGTGATAAAATAGTACAGATAGAATGAGTCTAGTTGTTTAAAGTTAAAAGATAGTGAAACTAGGCTAAATTGCTTGGAGATCTATCCATAAAGTTTTAAACTATAAAGAAAATTTAAAAATCATCACTGATGTTGGGCTAATGGTAGTTACCTCGGGGGTCGGGGGACTATGATGGGGAGGGATACCTGTGGGCTTTACTGTGCTGTCTGTGCTTCTGTTCTTGACCTGGGCGGTGGCTACTTGGGTATTTTCTTTATAATTATTCCTTAAACTATCCATCAATGTTTTATGCACTCTCCTATCTATACGTGATGCGTCTCACCATGAAAACACGGGAAGGAAGGGAGACTGTGGAGCAGTTATCGAGCAGACAGTTTTGTAACGAATGCTAAGCAGAATATTTCCCTGAGTTGGCATGTGATAACTCATGATTGTCCCTGCATCTTTTTAGTTTGGTGTAATGTAAGGGATTATAGGGAGGTGTTTTATACTCAAGGAAAATAGATTTCAGCATGAAAGTAAATTTCCTTTCAAAATCCCTTCTGGTGACCTACTATATACTAAACTCACTCCTGAAACCAATTTACTTTCGAACATAAATTTGGTGAATTGTGCTCCAGACCTTTGGCAAAAGCAAATATTTGGTTTTATAGTGTGATGTCTATCAGTAGTCTTCAAAGTTGCAACAAACCAATTTCTTTAAACAAAACTGTAAGATAGCACAGAAAAAAGGAATATTATTTAAAGGCACAAAAGCGACAATTAGATAAGGTACTCTGACAACTCTCAAAATTAGAAGTGGAGGCGAGGATCAGAGTGATGAACCACATCCTCATTCTGTCTGTGTGTCCTACTCATTCATCAGGAGATAGTGTCTTAAATTGATAACAGGTAGCTTTGGAAGCCCATTAGTTAGGGAGGTAGTCATGAGAAGGACCAAAACCAGAAAAGGTTGAAAGTGGTTGCCTCTGAAAAAGGAGACTAGTGGGAGGAGAGAAGCAGGATGGAAGATGCTGCTTTCGTTAGGAGGTGTCCTGTACTATTATACATTTTGCCATGTGCATTGTATTACTTTGATAAAGAACAAGAAAGTATTTGTAAAGGAACAAATGAGAATGCAAAGCAGTCAAAACCACAGCTACTTTGAATTGCAGATTATATGAAGAGCCTGAAATATGGGAGCCATATAAATGTTTGCCCTAAATCAGTTGTTTTCTGTTTGAATTACATTTAAAAAGTTCTCTCATTTCACCATTCTACTTTGATTTGCAAATATAATTGTATCCATATTAGAGAAATTAATTTTTTATTAAGTATTTTGAAAATCTTTGTTCCAGTTATCTGCTGTTAACAACTACCCTAGGGGCACTGGGTGGCTCAGTCAGTTGAGCATCCAACTCTTGGTTTCCATTCAGGTCATGATCTCAGGGTCATGAGATCGAATCCCCCTCCCCTCTGGCTCGGCACTCAGTGGGGAGTCTGCTTGCCATCCCCTCCCTCTCCCTCTGCCCCTCCCCCCATTCGCATGTACGTGCACTCTCTCAAATGAATAAATAAATCTTAAAAAAAAAAAAGCAAAAAAAAAAAAAAAACTACCCTAAAATTTACTGGCATATAACAAAGCCATTTATTAAACACAATTTCGTGAGTCAGAAATGTAGACAGGGCTTCGCTATGCGTTTCTCCTGCTCTGTATGGCATGGACTGAGGTCGCTTGGTGGTATTCGGCAGGTAGATGGTCTGCAAGGTCCAAGATGCCTTCATTACGTGTCTGATGCCTGGGTGGGGATGGCAGGAATGCTGGGCTCAGCTGAAACTTTTGCTCTGGGTAGTCACGTGTAGCTTCTCCAGCATTGCAGTCTCATGGTACTTGACCTTATTACTGCTCAAGTTTCCTAAAGAATTATGAGAGGCCAGAACGGAAGCTGCAGGGGTTTTTGTTCTGTTCTGTTTTGTTTCATGTCTCGGCCTCAGAAGACCCAGAATGTCGCTTTTGCTATATTCCGTTGGTCAGACAAGTTACTAAGACCAGCCCAGATTCAAAGGAAGGGAAGTTAGGCTCTACCTATAAAGGGAATAGGAAAGAAATTATAGCCATCTTTAATATTCCCTCCAATAAGACCCTTGGTACAAAAATTAAGAAAATATACGGGGCAAATATTATTTTGTTTTTCTGCCTGACCAAAGAAAACGCATTTTTTTTTAAAGATTTTATTTATTTATTCGACAGAGATAGAGACAGCCAGCGAGAGAGGGAACATAAGCAGGGGGAGTGGGAGAGGAAGAAGCAGGCTCACAGTGGACGAGCCTGATGTGGGGCTCGATCCCATAACGCCAGGATCACGCCCTGAGCCGAAGGCAGACGCTTAACCGCTGTGCCACCCAGGCGCCCCAAGAAAACGCATTTGAGGCAGGATGGTTGGAAAAGTCAAACCATCAACACGATATGCATTTAAGAAAAGAAATGTCTGGCCCCAACACAGAAAAGTCTCATAATAAATATTATGGTACTACTGTTTCAAAATCTGGTAGACTTATACCTGAATAATTCAGCTAGAGTTTTTTAAAAATCTTTTTGTTCTAATTCAGAGTCAGATAATGAAGTTTTTTACATTCAGATGTAAAAGATGTAAAGATGATATTAAAATGTACCTATTAGATTGAATATGAATATTGAATACTAAAACTGTGGATTTATCCCAGTGCCTATCATGGCACCTACATAATAAGTACTCAAAAAGTATTGGATGATTAGCAGTAGAAATGTTGTAGAGAGGATATATAACTTTGCCAATTGTTTTCAGAAGAGATTATATCTAAACCACCCACTCTAAGGAAGATCATTCCTAAACCAGACTTAAGAAGATATAAATCAAATGTGACAAAAGAAATTTAAGAGACATATAACTACGCAGGTAATTTAGAAAGTAATTATAGCACATATGTGACATTAAGCATTTTCATAATAGTTCAGGGAGCAGCTTGTGTTAAATCCTGGCTCTACTAATTATCCTTGTGAACTTGAACAAGTTTCTTAACTTTTATGGTCCTCAGATTACTCATTTAAAAAATTAAAATGACAAAAAAATGAAAAATAAATAAATAAATAAATAAATAAATAAATAAATAGAATGACAGTAGTGCCATCCCCATAAATTTGGTCTGAATAATAAATAAATAATAAAAAGAACAAAACTTGGTTCATTGTGAGCCACAATAAATCTTTGCTATCATTACTATAACATTTGGAAGAAACACTCGAGGATATAATTTTAAAATAGGACAAGTAAAACTTACACTTTTCTACTTCCATTTCAAAGTTAATTTATTAGAAATGAAAATATATTACATCAAAAACCAGGATGTACTGTATGGTGACTAACATAATATAATAAAAAATATTATTATAATAATTAAAAAAAAGAAATGAAAATATATGAAAGAAACCAAGCATTCATTTGCAGCCTAGATGTGATCTGGGAAGATCCTTGCTCCCTGGAGACTTGGTCTACCTTGGATAAACACCTAATTCCATGGTCCAAACCCCTTCCTAATATTTCAGGGTGGGAAGTCTTGCCACCGTGTTCTCTGCCTCTAGCTCTTTGGTCATGCTGCATCAGCCCAACCTCAGCCCTTTTTCCAGTTTCCATGGAAATCCACTCGCGCCAAAGGAGTTGGTTCTAGGAGAATGGGAATACTTTTTCATTCCACCAACAGCCATCACCTCAGCTTCCTACCCGCTCCCCTCCTCATCCCCCTCTCTCCCAAAGCTGCCTTTGCAAACTCCAAGTTCTTCCCCTTTTTTCTGTACAGCATGTTAGGTTGCCCAAACTAGCATACTCAAAGTCATTGAAGGCATTTAGTTAGTAGAACAAAGGACCTTCCATGTGACAGGGTTTACAAGCTCCTAGTCACTGGAATAATGATCTAGTACCTGCCTCTCAGCCTAGTATATTTCTTTCTCTCGGGATTCCTGCATTGATGCTTTCAACATCTAAAGAAAAATTACTGAAGTATAGATATGTAACGTCTTGATGAATTTAACATAGTTGATAAAATGAATTAAATATTTTCATTTATATGTATACAAGTAGTGATTCTATATACAATTACAACTACAATGAGATATCACCTCACACCTGTCAGAATGGCTAAAATTAACAGCACAGGTGTTGGTGAGGTGTGGAGAAAGGGGCACCCTCTTACGCTGTGGGTGGGAATGCAAACTGGTGTAGCCACTCTGGAAAACAGTATGGAGATTCCTCAAAAAGTTAAAAGTAGGGGCGCCTCAGTGGCTTAGCCGATTAAGCATCTGACCCTTGATTTTGGTTCAGGTCATGATCTCAGGGTCATGGGATTGAGCCCCACATCCAGCTCCATGCTCAGCTCAGAGTCTGCTTATCCTTCTCCCTCTGCTCCTCTCCCTACTCTCTCTCTCTTTCTCTCTCCCCCCAACCTCTCTCATAAATAAATAAATAAATAAATACATAAATAAATAAATAAAATCTTTTTAAAAAAAAGTTAAAAATTGGGGCGCCTGGGTGGCACAGCGGTTAGGCATCTGCCTTCAGCTCAGGGCGTGATCCCAGCGTTATGGTATCGAGCCCCACATCAGGCTCCTCCGCTGTGAGCCTGCTTCTTCCTCTCCCACTCCCCCTGCTTGTGTTCGCTCTCTCGCTGGCTGTCTCTATCTCTGTCGAATAAATAAATAAAATCTTAAAAAAAAAAGTTAAAAATTGAACTACTCTATGATCCAGCAATTGCACTACTAGGTATTTACCCAAAGGGTACAAAAATACTAATTTGAAGGGATACATGCACCCCAATGTCTATAGCAGCATTGTCTACAATAGCCAAATGATGGAAAGAGCCCAAATGTCCGTCAACTGATGAATGGATAAAGAAGATGTGGTATATATAAACAATGGAATATTACTCAGCCACAAAAAGAATGATATCTTGCCATGTGTGACAATGTGGATGGAGCTAGAGAGTATTATGCTAAGCAAAACGAGTCAGTCGGAGAAAGACAAATACCATATGATTTCACTCATATGTGGAATTTAAGAAACAAAACAAATGATCATAGGGGAAAAAACAGAGAGACAAACCATAAAATAGACTCTTAACTATAGAGAACAAACTGATGGTAACCAGAGAGGAGGTGGGGGGGGGGATGGGTTAAATAGGGAATGAGAATTGGGGGCTGTGCTTGTTGTGATGAGCACTGGGTGTTGTATGTAAGTGCTGAATCTCTAAATTGCACACCTGAAACTAATATGACAGTGTATGTTAACTGGAATTTGAATAAAACTTAAAAAATTAAAAAAATAAGTAAAGTCTATTTATCATGGACTATGCAATGGTCTCTGTGAGTGTAGGCAGCGGAGTCCCTGGATGGTGCTCTTGGAGGATCGATAGCCCGAGACCCTATTGGGCAGTCAGGCTGTGACCCTGCTCTTTACTTCTCCCTGACCTGAAATTCTATGGTTAGTCATTCAGTCACACTAAACATGAAAGTTGGGGATGTTGCCTTTAAAAGTGTCGGTTTGCTTGTGATGATCTAATCTTGGAAGTTAGGGAGAAAAAAATGTAAAATAGGTGTCAGACTGAATTTTAATGATTTTCTAAGACTGATACTTTTCCTTCCTGTTAGAAAATAGTAGGACAGTAGTAGTTGGGGTTTAAAAGAAGGCAAGCATGGGCTCAACATGTTTTGAGAGTCAAAAGACAGCTTAGTGTTTCACGACCCATCAGAAGGGTGTCTTGTTAAATTTGTCTACCTAAGTAAGATAAGATGGATCTTCTTTCTTTTGTTTGGACCTTAGGAATAAAAAAGGACGAGCGAGGGAGAAGCCCCTTACCTCTCAGTTAACAGAGCTCAGTGGGAGACTGGCTTTTCTCTGAAGGGTGGGAGCTCCAATAAAGATGAGAGCTTAAGTGCAGTAGGGAGAGGGGGCACTTCTGGAATCTGAACCCCATGGATTCTGGGGCTGGCTTTACATCCTGTTAGATGATGCCCAAGTTCTATCCCTACTGCCTGTCTCTCTAAGATTGGAAAGGTGGGGATGCTGAGAGTTGAATCCTCACCTGGGAAGGATAGTAACAGCAAGTCCAAGTGCAGCCAAAGATCAGCCGAGACGAAGACTACCCGAACACATGAGACTTCTATCAGGCATCAGGAGAAGGAATATGGCAAACTGGGCAGTTAATGCCATTCCTAGTGTTTTATTTTTCCACAAACCCAGTAAAAGGGCTTTGTTTTCTTGTGAGAATACACCATATTGAGTACATCATTTGATTGAATCACGAGATTGGGCTCAGGACGTTTGCAATAAGCTGACTGCAAATGAGTGGAGTCTGGAGAGGCACCATTCATCACATGTTATCATTTGGATTCAAATATACTATGTGAAGGACAAATGAGAGCTTCCTCCCCCGTGCACATGAAAGAAGATGGGTTTGCTAGGTTTCCACCATAGAAAGCAGTGAGGGTAGTACATAAGCATACTTGCTTGTAGAAATGAAGGAACGTTGCAAGAGTAGTCGAAGGGGGGCATGGAGTGAGCAGACAGCACGCACAGATTGCAGGAAGCGGTCATGAACAGTGAGATGGGCCTCTCAGCAGAATGGTCGTCTCGCTGGAGTCCAGGAGCATGTGGTATCTGGCCTACCAGGATCCACGTTCCTTTCAGGACCAGAAGGCAATGGTTAACTCCATGGGCTTTGGTGTTCCTCTGCCTGAGGTCAGTCCCACCATGATCACTTACTAGCTGGACAAGTTGCTTCATTTCTTTTATCTTATTTTTCCTATTTATAAAATGGGAATATTACAAGAATTAAATAAAATAATCTAGGGTAAGTGCTTAGTAGCCAGCCCAACACAGAGTAAAGACTCCAACAAATGTTTGTAACAACATTTTTATTATATTAACAGTAATTATATATTACTAACAGTATTATTATTATTATTCACCTCAAAAATATCAACTGGGGTTCTATCTACTGTGTGCCAGGCTTTGTGCATTGGTAAACAATTATATGTATGGCAGGCATTATGTCTGTCCTCCCAGAGTTCACAGACCTCACTGTTCACAGACCTATAATCCGGCTTTTACAACCCCGTGTGATGTGGGCTCTGACTGGGGACATGCAGGCGATTATAGGATCACATGGGCGGCTTTAAAGAAGCTGAGACCTGAAGTGGAGAAAGAGTTTGGAGTTTGCCACATAAGAGCTGTCTGGGGGAAGTAGTGAACGGGGTGTGTGCAAACCCCTGGAGTTGAAGAGGACATGGTGTATTCAAGGAAACAGATCTGTGGACCTAGAGTGCAGAGCACAGGGTAGGCTGTAAAGGGTGAACCTAGGTAGATTGGGGGTGGGTAAGCTATTTCATGTGGAGATGGTAACCCAAGTGAACCAGAGAGGAATTTTAATTTACACCATAAGGGTACATTGACTTTATTTCAATAAATCAAACCATCTATTTTGAGTCTCTATTCCACTTGGTTTTCAGGAACTTTTCCCAGTCGTTACAGGGGCTCCTTTCCACTTTATCCAGGTCATATGAGAGTCTTGAGCCTTACACAGCCACAATATTCTGGGCTTAATCTGTACGGTGGCCTCTACTGGTGTGCCCATTGTCCAAGTCCACATTCTCTCTTGAAGGCAGATGTCATCAATGCCAATGCTAAGTTTGGGTCTGTAGAAATATTCCCCTTGGATAGGAAAGAGATATCTCTGTGTGTATGTAGTCCCATCCTAGTTCCCTTTACCTGACTTCAGCATTCTCCATCAGTGCTTAGTCTCAAGTGTTGCTAACAAGTGAACGTGGGTCTCTACCTGCTTGAAAACCTTCAAGAATCTGATCTCTTGTCTCTGGAAATCTCTCTTACCCCTCTAGTTTGACTACTTCTGTGTCTTAAATCCTCAGCTCTTCTGCCCTTCCTCTCCCTGTCTGGGACAAGCCAACATTTATGAGCCCAAATGTCACAAATGAAAGCTGAGCCTGGAGTTGTCTTCTTCCTGATAACCCCTCCTTTTAGTTCTCCAACACAGAGTCAAGTGAGCACAGGGATCTAAGTTCCTTCCTGGGATGGAGAAGGAAAAAGTATCCAGAGCAGCAAAAACAAAACTCAAGCTGGTGTCATATTTTATCTGCTCACACATGTAATTCTAAGACCTCTTTCCTAAAAACCTTAGGAAACTGTCAAAGGGTTTTATGGTTTATGCTGTAGAGAGTTCACTCTGGCTGCAGAATGGAGAGGCAGGGAAAGTGGTTAGCAGTAACCAAACTAGGAATCTAGGTGAGAGCAGACAGACTCTCAGTGGTCCTAAGGAGTAATGGTAGTGCAGACAGGGAAAAATGTAATCAAACACGTTATAGTATTTATATTTAAATAAAGCGCTTTCAGATGCCTGGGTAGCTCAGGTCATGCTGGGATTGAGTCCCCTTGTCAGGCTCTTGCTCAGTGGGGAGCCTGCTTTTCCCTCTGCCTGCTGCCCACCCCTCTACCCCCCCTCCACCCCTGCTCGTGCACTGGCTCTCTCTTTCTCCCTCTCTCTCTATGACAAGTAAATAAAATCTTTAAAAAAAATAATAAAGTGCTTTCTCATGCAATACTTAGATTTATCAGCACGTTTCTCATTTTTTCCCCATTATTTCTTCTTTCATTATGCCATTTCCTTCTGGGTTCACCTTTTTTTTTTTTTAATATATTTTTTAGTAGTTTCTGAATCTCTGTAGATCTATGCTTGTCTTTTGTTTCAGCCTGATTCTGAATGATGATTTAGCTAGGTATAGAATTTTAGATTCATCATTTTCCCCTCAGCACTTTTATTACTGTATTTTTCCCCCTGCTATCTACTGCCAAGAAATCCACTATCAATCTAATTATCATTCTTTTACCTATTTTGCCTTTTTTTCCCTTGGCAGGTTTTGGGATTTTTTTCCTTCACCTTTATTGTTTTTAAATTTTCTGTGCTATATCTGGGCATAGAATTTTCTACATAGAACTTTCTTATTCTGCTTGGTATTCACTTGTTCTTTTGGTTTTGGAAAATTACTAGCTATTATATTTTCAAAGATTGCTTCTCTATTATGTTGTCTTTCCTTTTTTTCTGGAACTCCAGTTGGATTTCTTGTTTCTGCATCTCTTTCATATTCTCCATTTCTTACCTCTCTGAGTTACATTTTGAGAGATTTACTTAATTCTTTCTTCCAATTTACTAAATATCTCTCCAGTTATAAATAGGCTACTAGCAAGCTCATCTAATGAATTTTTTAACAGTATATATCATCAACTGTATTTTTTCACTTCTTGATTTCTAATTACTTACTCTTTATTGTCCTATGCCTATTTCATAATTATAAGCTTTTCTCTCATAACTTCCAGTTTTTGTTTTATGCTTGCTATTTTCTTCTTAATGTCCTGAGACTTGTTCTATTGTATTTATTTCCTTGGATGTGGATTCTGCCATTTCTTAGATCTGTTGACTTTATTAGACCCTCATTGGTCTTGAGATCATTGTTTGCATGTGTATTCTATTGTGAGTTTTTCCTCATATATATTCAAAGACTATATCATAGTTGCTTCCCCTTTAACATGGAAGGATCCACAGCTTCAAATTAGGGCATAATAGCTTAGCTTGGGGTTCTACCGTAAGTGACACTGGTGGCAAGTCTTTAGTTCTGATCTTATTTTGTGATTCATCATTCATCCCTAGCACGTTGTTAATTTTCTTCTCTTCCTTTCTCTCTCCCTCCCTCCCTTCCTTCTTTCCTTTTTTCCTTACTTTTTATAATGAAAATATTCTTTTTTTTAAAAAAAGTTTTACTTATTTATTTTGCAAAGAGAGAGAGAGTGAGCACGAGTGGGAGGACAGAGGGAGAGGGAGGGAGAGAATCTCAAGCAGACTCTGTGCTGAGTGTGGAACCTGGCATGGAGCTCAGTCCCACGACCCTGAGATCACGACCCAAGCGAAAACCAAGAGTCAAACACCTAACCCACTGCACCACCCAGGTGCCCCTATAATGGAAATTTTCAAACATACGCAGAACTATGGAGAATAATATAATGAATCTCTAGAACCCATCACCCCGCTTCAGCACTTAACAATATATGGCTAATCTTGTTTCACCAATAACTCTCCCCTACTTTTTGCCTCACTGGATTATTTTAAAGAAAATTCCGGACATTATATCATTTCATCCATAAACGTTTCACTATGTTCCTCTCAGAGATATGGTTTCTTTTTAAAAAACAAAAACAAAAACAACTATATTACCATTATAACATCTAAAATTTAACAATAATTTCTTAATATTATCAACTATCCTATTAGTATTAAATTTCCATGATTATCTCATAAAATTTTTTAATGACAGATTGGTTTGAATGAGGTTCATATAGGGTCCAGACATTGCCTTTGGCTCATATGTTTCTTATGTCTCCTTTAACTATAACATTTCTGCCTTCAGAGTGTGGGGAATTCTACAGGACAAGAGAAGAAACTGGATTATTTATCCTGTAGGATTTCCCACATTCTGGATTTTATTATTGCCTCCATGTGACATCACTTAACAATTATGCACCCGTCATCCATTGCTTCAATAATGCTGTGTAAGAAAACCCTGCAAAACCTCAACGGCATACAACAGTAAGGGTTTATGTTTGCCCATGGGGAAGTCAGCGTGGTGACTGCTGATCTTGACTGAATTTGCTCACAGGTCTGAGGATCTGCTGGCTGCTAACTGGTCTAGGATGGCCTTGGCTGGGAGGGCCAGTGTGACATAAGAGTCTTCTGTGTGTCTCCCATCTTCCATCAGTTAGCACAGTCATATCCTTCTCAAGGTAGTGGCAGAAGAGCAGAGAGACCACGTGGGGTTAAAGACACAGAAGTCAGGAAGGAAGGCCTTATAAGAGGAAGCTCTTAGAAGGTGGCTGAGTCCTGGGGGAACTGGGCAAGTAGACAAGGTGGGAAGATCGAGTCTCGGATAGAGAATAAGACAGAGTGTGGCTGAAATTAGACCACAAGATAAAGGAGTAGTCACAGTGTACAAACAAGAGCCCAGATTCCGGCTTTTTGTTAAATATTTATTCAGTTCTTACCGTATGCTAGGCACTTCAGCAAATGCAGCACATAAATTTTAGAGTGGTGGCTGAGGCTGTGGATTTTGAGCTTCCCTGCCCGGGTTTGGACTGCCCCCCACCAGTGAAATGTATGAATGTGTATTCAATGCTTATCACACTGCCTGCTGTGTAATAAACACTAAAAAAATGTTAGCTGTGCTGCATGATCTCATTTTACATTCCCAGCAACCTGTGAGCTAGAAACCATTTGTATACCCATTTTACAGATAGGAAAGGGGGTTATGGAGAGGTTTGGTACCTTGCCCACATCACACAACCAGCAAGTGGTGGAGCAAGAGTTCACACTCCTACATTTCATGTCAGGGCCCCCACTTTAACCACAATGGGCAACTATCTTGTCTGTACCCTTTTATTTGACACTGAATCCTTGAGTTAATTTTTGAAGTGCCTTTATCTTGGGCTAGGGTTGGCCCTGGAACTTGGGTGTGTGGATGCGTGAGGGGTGGGGGTGGGGTGAGAGGGGCTGGGTTCATCCTGATAGGTGACTTCACCCATGGGGATTAGTCAGCTGCGGGACAGGAACCCAAGCAGCAGGGACAGTGTGGGGCTCCCAGTGGAGGAGGAACCCAAGGACATAGGAGGAACCAGAGGTGTGTGTTTAAGGCCACAGATGCAAAGGAGTGTGTCATGAAATCCCAGAGCAGGGAGCAGGACCGTAATGGAGGAAACTAGGTGGAATTGAGAGACATCTTTTTAAGCAGAGTGAGAAAAGAGGCGGGTTAAAGAAAGATCAAATGTGGCCAGCTTCCTAACAAGGCATTCCTTAAACTCGCGAATCATCAGAAACATGTGGTAGAACTTTTTAAAAATGTGGACTCCTGAGCCCACCCCTGGAGATTCTAATTGGCAGTTCCAGGTAGAGCCTGGATATCTGCACATTTTCAAAGCTCCCCATATGATCTTGCTGATTAGCGTGCCCTGGGGCTCACTGATCTAAAGTTACAACTCCTTATTTGACTGATAGAGAAGCAGACACCTGGAAGGTTAAGTGTCTCACCTGAGCCACACAGCTGGTTGATGGCAGAACTGGAACTTGGCTTTATATAAAGTCGAATGTTCTTCACAGTATTCTGTTCCTGCCACGATGCTGAAAGGGTAAAATGCTTTAGGGGGAAATACTCCCAAATATAAGTGCATTTGTATTGGTACAAGATTGTCAACTAGTGTTCGTCAAAACTGTAACTGTAATTATGCACAATAAATTCTATTGAATTCTATTTAACAATCTCTCTATAGTTCTTCAGTGTGTGGCTCTAACCCCAGGTGGCATGAGAGAAGCTCATGGGAACTGCAGTGTTTTCAGTTTTGTTTTTTCACTTTTATATCGCAACTTCTCCCCTGGCACATTTAATAAATTTCAGATAAGTAATCGCAATGATTTTTAAAAGCCAACATATTATGTCATGATCGGTGGTGAAAACTCAATATTGTGGTAGGAAAATATTTATTTTTGTGCAATTCTCAGAATGCTCTTTCTCTTTTCAAGTCTGGCAGATCTTAGTTGCTTTGAAATTACAGCTTGTTCGGTAATAGAAACCCAAGAAGGAATAACAGATGACTTCATTTTTAAAGGCAGTTTGGACAAATGTGATCCAGGGAACCACACGCAGATGAGCTGATCAGTGACGCACCCAGCTTGCCCCATTCTCTGCCTGAGGCAGTAGCACCGATTTTCACTTTTGGGGTAGCAGTATGCCACACTAAGCCTAGTTCCCATAGCACCTCTCCTTTATAAAAAAGGAAACTGAGGCCTAGAAAGTTGGAGCAAACTCCCTCGATCACACAATTGACAAGCTGAAGAATTTGGGGAGTGCTCTTTCCATGTACACAAGACCATGCTGCTGCCCCAGTGAGAAGGAGATTGCTGGGTTTCCATTATTCTTTTCTGGCCGAAGATTGTCAACAAGTCATACAAACATGGAGGCCAAAGGAACTTCAAGAGAGCAAGAGAAGAGTCAGGGTCGGCTTGGAGGCTTTGTTACCACACGAAATATCTCCATGAATGTGCTTAGAAGCCTATGGAGTATCCAAAAGTGGCATCTGGGAGGCTCCTGGTCCTGGTAGAATCTTGGGGTCAGCAGCAGAATAGATGCCTCATTTCCCGCAGGAGGCTTGGAGTCCAGGAGGGACTGGCTTCCCTGGGTTTCTGGGAGGGGAGTCTGCAGGACTGCCCAGGAGCCGCATCAGAGGAAAGATGGCTCCTGGACGACCATATGGATGGGGCTCTGGTTGGAAGCTGGAGGGGCCTCTCATGACATGACCTGGCTTCAAGTTGTACTTACATAGCAAGTGCACTATTTTAATGTATATTCCGCTTTATTTGAAGTGGCTTTGAAAGGGGCTAGGTGGCCATTGTGCACGGGGGTAGGAGGTGTCCCTGAACTCTGCCAAGCTACCTCCTTGTGTCCCTCCCGTACAAGAAAAACCTTTAACTGAAGAGATGCACCACACGGCCACGTTGAAAAGGGCGCTGGGAAGCTGTCTGTTCCCCAGCTAACTTGGGTTCATACAGAGAGGGGAGCACAAAGTCCCACACAGGTGCTGGGGGTCCCTCAAGGCCCAACCAGGGGCAAAGGAAGCCGGGCACACGGGGCCCCCTCAGATGGCTCCCTGGGCTGTGGTCCCTCTAGGGCCCATCTACTTCAGGGTGGCCTCCGGAGCTGGACCTGAGCTGAACTTCCGTCTATCCAGGCAGACTCGGGGACACACTTTCTGTGAAAGTAGTCTTGGGCTACCTTCTGGTCAGAGCTGGTGGCCACTGAAGCCTGAGCAGAGGGTCTTAGACATCTCAGGGAGACAAGTGGTCCCAGCTGCAAGGACCTTGCAGACTCTGCTGGAGCCACCGTGGCCGACACCAGCAGAAGGAAGTGACATTGGGTCTGAAGTTATTGAAAGGACCAAGAGCAAAAGGACTGGGGGTCACTGGGAACTGAGGGGCCACAGTGCCTGAAGAGAGTCTCAGTGATCTGCTTTCCCCGGGGGATGGGGGGGGAAGTAAAGCAAAAGACGGTGCTGAAGGACGGGGAGGTGCTGCTAACAGATGCTAGAAGCACGTGCAGGCCTCCAGCATGACCAGCCTCCATCGAGGACACCCACGGAGACCGTGCTCTCATCACTATCCTGCGGCCAAGGTTCTGCCAGGGGCTTCTGTGGGGACCTTGCGACAAGGACCACCGACACTCAGGAGTTCATTCTTCCCAAGTCACCCCACCGTACATCCCGGCCCTGGGGCCACAGCGACGCTATTTTATAAATAAAGTGAAAGAGTTATTGCCTGAAGATAGAGCTTGTGGGTGGAGGGGGAAATAACTATGTTTTACCACCCCACTGGAGCTAAGTGGAGCTAATTCAAATCCAAAAATGAACTCTGCCTAATACCGTCATGTGTTAATATTGAAGGTAAAGTCTTCAGTTCTACCTTAATCAAATCCATGAACATAATCCAGTCTTACCAAGACACTTCAAGGGACACTTACGCAATTAGATGGAAAGAATGTTTCTAGGCAGTTCAACCTCGTACCTTGCCAGCCAGCTGCGGCCAACCTTCTGAATCTTATGGCACTGGAGCACCCTCTAGTGGTGGTGAGGCAAAGCGGACACTTCCAAACCGCTCAACTGATTCATGGACAGGGAGCACGAGATAAATATTCCTTGTTTGGGCGAAAGGTTAGGTAGGCTTGCCTGAAGGCAGCAAAGGAAATGAATAGAACATTATACGAGGAGGACTCCAAGCCTTATAATTCTCCACTAAGAATAAGGCATGTTCTGTGTTATTCAATGTTCAATGCCAAAGGCAAACAAGAATTATTAAAAATCTTAAAACAATCTAAAATAACATCCTACCCAGTGAGGTTTTAGGAAAGCTTTTGATTTTTCGTTTCTTCTTAAATCCATGCTACATACAGACTTTCTCCTTGGAGATTCTGTTTAAAGAAGGGAGAGGAGGCAGATAATAGATATAATACCTTAAACAAACTCCCTTCAGCCATGACAGTGTTATTACAAACTTGAGTGAGTGCCATTATTGCATATAAACAAAAACAACGGACCAGAACCAATTTTGCCTAAGGAAATATCATTCAATTTTGTTGCGCCCCTCGGTTTACACTTTCCTCTGGTGTAGCAAGTGATGGTTAATATAAATAAGAAGGTCTGTCTTTGCTTAAAGATGGCACTCCTGTGAAAGGACATGTATACATTTAACCAAGTAAAAATGTTACCATCTTTTGCGTATGTGTCTCCAAACCGAAGGAAATACATTCGCTTGGTTTGAAATGTAAAATATACTCTTAAAATCTAACTAACACAAACTGGAAGAAAAAAAAAAATCCAACAACACACATGTAAAAATAAATAAATAAACTTTTTTTTTTGAAGCTCGAGGCTTTGTGTTCTATTGTGTTTAGACTTAAAATATGGAACTATTTAGAAAGAATTAAAGAGATTATGTTTATTTGATTTCAAGTTATCTCAGCAAGAAACACATTTTTCATACCTCTTTGGAAGAACAGCAGGTCAAATGACACATTTGTGAGTGACTGTTTGAAATATTTCAGCCACGCCGCAGGGTCCACCTGACCTGAGCACCACAGATTGAGGGAACAAAGGCTTGTGTTTTAAATGTTCCTTTAAGAGCCTTTCTGGGGGAGCTCGGGGGTGGGGTGGGGGTTGCGGGAAGCTGTCACAAGCCTTGCTTTTTATTTTTATCCTATGACACTAATCATTTTAATTATATTTCTGACCTCTGACTTAGGATCATGATTAATTTTCCCAAATGCAAACATTATATAGCATCATTCTGCAACTTTGCAGGAATAATACAATTTGTTTCAAAATCACCCACAATCCTGAAACTCCAAAGTTTCACAATATCTGTAAATTCATTCCTCTCTTTGAATAGAATTTTTTTTTTTAAATCTCTTCAGTAGCAAAGGTAGGTCTTTATTCTTAATGCTAAAATGAGGAGCACAACAGGTTTGTAAAAGAGGAGATCTAGGACCTAAGAAAGAGATTCGCTTTATTACATGACTAGATGAAAATCATACATTCATGTAAGGTTAAATGGGGCTGTGGTTTGTTTATTAAATGGAACGATTAATAATTACAAGTGCCCGAAGACCACGCTTGAGAGGACCTCAGTGACCAATTCCGAGAGTAATTAAACATAGAGCAGAACACAATCCCTGTTGAGGGTGTAACTCAATATCGGGACTTGTGAGTCAAATGTCGAGCCCCTTAGATCTAGAAAAACCTTTGTCTGTGGCCTTATTAAAGAAATTCTCCCATCTGCATTTAAAGGGATAGATTGCCCAGGCCTAAATAAAACGCCAGGACCTAAGATGAAAATGGTCTGACCTCGCTGCTACACCTGATACTTCCAATACTGATTTCCTCCGAGCTCCCCTTTCTTCACCTCCTTTGCCCCAGGCTTTCATAAGCCGGAGAGAGAAAAATGAATTTCCCTTCCCAAATGCTAGAATTGCTGGTGCAGAACGTCACTAAATATCAGCAGCTGTGCCAGGGCACCTGGGGCCGTAGAGGGAAACCTGACAAAAGACTTCGTTATGCACAGGATCCCCGATCCCTGTTCTTCTTGGTTTCATGCACTTTAAGAAGGGCAGGGAGAATTGCAATGATGCTCTTTGGGGGAAAAAAAAAAGTGTGTGCACGGGGGAAATTCATAGGAGAAAGGGAATAAAACAGGTGTTCCTAAAGCAACAACATGGGACTTAAGTTATGCCAATATTACTCATGACCACTGCTTCCAAACGTTACTGTATAAATGTATCGCTTGGGGATGGTTTAAGACGCAGATTCCGAAACACTAGGTCTGGGGTGGGGGCCTGAGAGTCTGCATTTCTGAAATGCTCCCATAGGCTGTTGGTGCTGCTGGTCTGACCACCTTTCATTTTTTATTTTTTAAAGATTGATTTGTTTATGTTAGGGGTGAGGGGCAGAGGGAGAGGGAGGGAGAGAATCTTAAGCAGACTCCACACCCAGCATGGAGTTGGACCCGGGCTCAACCTCACGACCCTGAAATCATGACCTGAAACCAAGAGTCAGACACTTAACTGACTGAGCCACCCGGGCGCCCCAGAAGACCACTAATTGCTAGAGCAATTCTCTGCCTTTCAAATAATCCCCCTTAGCCCAGATTACTATTCCAAAGTGGTTTCATTTAACAGTTGTTGCTCAACTCAACAAAAAATTTCCCGAAGACAGGCACTGGGTTTTCGGTCTCTCTGATACACCCCTTAGCACCTAGCATGGCACCATTATCAGAACGAGAAAGTGAAGTACTAACAGGAAGGGAGGCAAACGTTTTTCCGAGGTAATGGCAGCACCACCATGAGGAAGGACACAGGTTCAAAGGCAATCACGCGACACCGACACCGTGGAAGAGGTGTCAGAGGTCTCTCTTCGTGTCTTTATAATCTCTCGTGAAGAGTGTTTGAGAAGATAATCTCTGGTCTCTTTCCACCTCTCTTTCAGAGTTTGCAATGGCGGTGCTGTCCTGCCAGGACATATCGCAGGAAAGGAGTGGGTTTGGGGGCGGGCAGATGGGATAGAGCTTCTGTGACCTCGATTTAGCTGCGAGGCTTAGTTTACTCACTTCTCAAAATGGGAGGAGCATACCTCCCTCCAAGTTGATTTTAAGGATCAGAAAGGATCCACATAAAGCACCCAGCACAGGGCCTAGGAATCGCAGCCGCTCAGGAAGTGTTAGGCGTCAGCAGCTCTCCTTCATCTGGGCTTGTCCTATCCTTGGTTTTCAACTAAGACAGCTGCACGTTAAAATCACCTGGGGGAGCTTTGAAAAATCCTGATCTGCCCCTCCAGGCCAGACCTCAGCCCAGTGAATGATAATCTCTGAGCCAATAAGTGGCGCCATTTTTAAAGTCCCCAGGTGGGTCCAGCATTCAGCGTGGGTTGAGGACCGCTGGTCTGAATGTAAGGAGCAGTCACTTCTTTTTGGCCCAGGAAATGGCACGGGCTAATTAGCCTCCACCAGGGGTGGTGGGGAGGGAAGGGGGAGGGGAACAGACTTCCCCTTCCCTCCCCTGCACACCCCCAAGGCTTGCTCCTCTTCAAGCTCCTGCTGGGACAGCAATCTGCCAGCCTAGTGCTAATGGGTTTCTTCCTAGTTAGTGATCTGCCCCGGAGACATCAGCCCAGCACAGTGCCCTCCACCCCTGTCCCAGCCCAGCCCTCCGAATATTTGAGCCGGACTACTTTGTTTATCTGTAATTTGTGGTTATCTACCTTCTCCTTCTCCTCGGTATGATTATTGTATTATTGTTGCCCACATTTTCTGGGGTTTCACCAATAGTGACATCAAATGAGGTCACATGAATAAAATAGCCACCAGAAAAGCTCACCCCAGTATTCGGCCCCTGGAGAGCTTACCCCACAAGCTGTCTAATGTTTCCTGGGAGGTGCCTCACATGTGTTCTTGGACAAAATCAGTCAACTACGATCCTGTTTCTATCATACCAAACCAAGGAGATCAAACTACCTCAAAGGGTTGTGAAGAGTAAATAAATAATGTACCTAAAGTACCTTAGCCTAGTGTTTGCAGCAAGGTGTGTTTTCAATAAATGTTAGGGTTTGGTTTTTTTTTTAATTTATTTCTTTGAGAGAGCGTGCGAGCAGGGGGAGAGGGAGAAGTAGACTCCCCGCTGAGCAGAGAGCCCTGAGCCCAAGGCAGATCTTAACTGACTGATCCTGACACGCCCCTAAAAGTTAGGGTTTTTATAATGAGTAGGTGGCACCCTCGCTGGCACCCCTGATCTTTTCTGACGCTGTTCTTTCCCCATCACATTGCTTGCTCACAGAGCTCCTACCATTGTCTGGAGACGGCATGGGAACTTATGGCAAAGTTGGGCAGAGTCCTGCCCTTCGGGAGACACGTACTGTTACCCAGGTTCCAGGCGGTATTGCTTGGGCCTCAGGGTCTCACTAAGATTCACCTGCCTGCCTTTTCTTTTTCTGACTCCGGCATAAGTCCCCACCTCGTATTTCAGCAGCATTCTGCCCTTCGTTCCTGGAATGTTGCTGCTACGTCAGCTGCCCGGCTTGATAGCTCTTTCCCCAGTGGGAGGGCTGCACTGGGTCAGGGCCCAGCCGGGACACTGATGTCCTCCCCAACAGGAGAGGAACCAGGCCTTTAGGGGGATGGTGGTTTGCACAAAGCCGTCCACATCCTCTTCGCTACTAACTGATAAACAATTACTGCGCACCTATCATTTGGTGGGTGATGGATGCCAGACCCAGTCCTGCCCTCATCGTGTTAAGTCTGAGAAGATACAGGATATGGAGGAAGGAGTAATTCACACACTCTGGGTTACATTTAAATAAGGGCTAATTAAGAGAAATGGGTTATAACAGCTGGAGAAGATCATGGAAGAAGCAGATATGGAGTCAGCTTGACATAGGTTGGTCAAAAAGACTCTATAGATGAGATGAATCTAAGAAAATGTTTGAAGGAAGAACAGTGGTGTCCCCGAGGGTAGACCTTGATCAGGGTGGTCACCCCAGGGTACAGGCAAAACGGTGGGGCACTGTCTGAAGATAGTCTAAAAACAATAAAATCAACTAAAAGTGAGTCCACTTTTTATTATCACAGTGCATGAGGAATTCTAGACAATAAGACTCCTGGTAGTAGCCCTTTATTGCCTTAGTAATTCTTACAAAACATTGAGCTGGGTGCTTTCTATACATTCTCAGGGAAATCAATAATCTTTTTGTCTTAAGCGCTTGAACTTCCATTTCTTCTGTCAAATAAATTAAGATTTGTATTTTAAATCTCCCACTTCATACCGTTCCTAAGAGTGGTACTTTGGTGGGGGGGGTCCTTTCTGGAAAGTGCAGTGTTTGATAAAAATCAGGTCATTATCCAATTTAGAATGAAAATGGGACATCAGAAAGAAGATTATGGACATAAATAATATTTGGGGAATGGACAGTGGGTCTAGAATCCTAGACTTCTGTCTTCAGCCTTTATGCCTATGACTCCCCTATATAAGCCTGTTTTTCCATGTCTAAAATCAGCCAGCCCGTAGTTTGGTGGATAGTTGGCATGTGGACTCCGTGAGGGCAGGGGTCTTTTCACCAATGTATCCGAAGCAATAAGATTAGTGCTGGGCCAAGAGGGAATGCTCCATAAATATTTGTTGTGTCAGGGAAAAAGGAATAGTTTATTTCTAACAGAGGTTAAGGGCCCTATTCAGCTGATGCAAATCTGGATCTGAAGACACATTAACTCTCCAAGATGATGCAGTCTGGGATCTTACCGACTGAGAAGGGAGGGATGTGGGACCTTGTGGTCTGGCCCAGGTTACAATTCCTTTATCTGTAACTGCTGCAGTATTTGCCTTGCGGCAGAGAGCTGGAGCTTGCTCTGGGTTTTCATGACTCATGCTGGAGATCACTGAATCAATCTCATCCCAGGAACTGTCAGAACAGTTCTTCCAAAAGCTGTTTTTGTAAGCTTGGAGGTTGTCTGTTAATCAAGGTTCATGGGAGGGGAGGGAGGAAAAAAAGGGGGTGGGGAGAGAAAATAAAAGAGAAAAAGAAAAAGAAAGGAGGCAAGGGTTGAAGCAAGGAGAATGAGGTCTGTTTTCATCTTTTTATAGTTGAATGAATGAATGGATAATGAATGGGCAAATTACATTTTCTCCCTCCCCCATCCCAGTCATACATCTGCAGTTGGAAAATTGCTAGAAATACTTAAATCACATTAATTTTTTTGGATACACACACAGATCCAAGGAAGCTGCCACAAAATGTCCCCCTAAGAGCTCAGATCTCACACAGGAGATTTGCTACTGCTTTCGTTTCCAAAGCTCCTGTTTTAGCAGTCATGGTGAATTAAAGTCAGAATCACCAGAGGCATTTTAACATTTCTTGAGCGATGAGATCAGGACTGGGGTCCCCACTGAACACTTCAAACATATAGCTGAGAGAGAGCAAATCGGCCAAGTTCTACCGAGTTTTAAATCCCGTAATTCTGTGCTCGTATGTAACTTTGATCTGTTCTGGGAACACAGTCTGTGCTTCTAATCTGGGCCCATCATCTTGGAAATGCGTGTTCTGCTCATAAGAGATGCTGAGAAAGAAGGGGTACATAGATCATGGTGAGATAGTCGCCACCCCTGGGGACAGCACCTCAAAGGCACTGCTCATGCTAGATCACTATTGTCACCTTTAATAGGAAAGGTCCTGAATGTAGTTTTCAGAGGTATTCGATTTATAATTAGGACTGAGCTTGAATTTGGGGTTGATGGGGGGAAGAGATAAGGCTAAATGCTATTTTGCTTCTAGGAGGACTTAAAAAAAAAAGACAGTCTCTTCAATAAATGGTGCTGGGAAAATTGGTCAGCTACATGCAAAAGAATGAAACTTGACCACTCTCTCACACCATACACAAAGATAAACTCTAAATAGATGAAAGACCTCAATGTGAGACAGGAATCCATCAAAATCCTAGAGGAAAGCATAGGCAGCAACCTCTACGACATCGGCCAAAGCAACCTTTTTCATGACACATCTCCAAAGGCAAGAGAAACAAAAGATAAAATGAATTTGGGGGACTTCATCAAGATAAAAAGCTTCTGCACAGCCAAGGAAACAGTCAAAAAAAACTAAGAGGCAGCCCACGGAATGGGAGAATATATTTGCAAATGATACTACAGATAAAAGACTGGTATCCAAGATCTATAAAGAACTTCTCAAACTCAATACACGAGAAACAAATAAACAAATCATAAAATGGGCAGAAGATATGAACAGACACTTTTCCAATGAAGACATACAAACGGCTAACAGACAAATGAAAAAATGTTCAACATCATTAGCCATCAGGGAAATTCAAATCAAAACCACACTAAGATACCACCTTACGCCAGTTAGAATGGCAAAAATTGACAAGGCAAGAAACAACAATTGTTGGAGAGGATGTGGAGAAAGGGGATCCCTCCTACATTGTTGGTGGGAATGCAAGTTGGTACAGCCACTCTGGAAAACAGTGTGGAGGTCCCTTAAAAAGTTAAAAATTGAGCTACCCTATGACCTAGCCATTGCACTACTGGGTGTTTACCCCAAAGATACAGACGTAGTGAAGAGAAGGGCCATATGCTCCCCAATGTTCATAGCAGCATTGTGCACAATAGCTAAATCGCGGAAGGAGCCGAGATGCCCTTCAGCAGATGACTGGATTAAGAAGTTGTGGTCCATATATGCAATGGAATATTACTCAGCTATCAAAAAGAACGATTTCTCAACATTTGCTGCAACATGGATGGTGCTGGAGGAGATAATGCTAAGTGAAATAAGTCAAGCAGAAAAGACAATTATCATATGGTTTCTCTCATCTATGGAACATAAGAACTAAGAAGATCGGTAGAAGAAAGGGATAAAGAAAGGGGGGGTAATCAGAAGGGGGAATGAAGCATGAGAGACTATGGACTCTGAGAAACAAACTGAGGGCTTCAGAGGGGAGGGGGGTGGGGGAATGGGATAGGCCGGTGATGGGTAGTAAGGAGGGCACGTATTGCATGGTGCACTGGGTGTTATACGCAACTAATGAATCATCGAACTTTACATCAAAAACCAGGGATGTACTGTATGGTGACTAACATAATAAAAAAATATTATTATAATAAAAAAATAAAATAAAATACTTCAACAACAACAACAACAACAAAACCACACTATCCTTTCTTTTTCTTCAAAGCACTTGTCAAACTGAAAGAGTCTTCACTACTTAAAAATCTCCCATTCATTTGGAGTCAGCTGTACTGGCTCACGAGAGCCAATTGTGAGCGTCTCTCTCTCCCGTGTCATGATCAGTGATGTTAGCTCGGTAGCTTTAAATCAGCTACGGTGGGAGTACTTTTGGAAATCTCAAGAACTACAAATCAGGCTCCCCCAGCCCAAGAACCAGGGGGTTTAGCACTCCATGACCCCTACCCATCTTTCACGAGCCAGCTTAATACCCATTTCCTCATAAAGCTGCAACTGACTACTCCAGCCCAACAATGATTTCCTGCCTGCCACAAGCAGGCAGCTTATATACGATCTATCCTACTTGAGCAATATATTGTGGCTTTGATCATTGATTTTGTGTAATTTTAATATACCATTTAACCTTTAATGATTCTTTGTGTAGATTTTAAGTTCCATGAGAGCAGGAACCATGTACTACACACGTATATACCCCATGGGTTTTGTCAGAATGAAAACAAATGGCAGGAGCTCAAAATAAAATGTGTTAAAGAAATGAGTGATAATTAGGTGTTGGAAAAACCTAGGCAATTGGATAAAAATGAGATACATTTTGCAATATGTAAAATTGTGTTTTCAGAAAATAATTTAACCACATCTGTAGCTCTAATGCCACTTCCAATCTGTTGATAGTTGAACTGTTTATGGTTTTTGAAGACTTTGACATGTCTTTTGTGCTAATGACAAGACAGTGTAGTTGTGAGATCTGAACACTGATATGCTATTTGCTCATGGCAGACGTCCTTTGACACTGCAGTTGGACAAAGGCAGAGAAGCAAAATATGTCGCAGGGTACCTTCTTTTTATTTTTTAATTAGTTTTTTAAAAAGATTTATTTTAGAGAGGGGGAGGGGCAGAGGGAGAAAATCTTCAGGAAGACTCCAGACTGAGCATGGAGCTCATCATGGGGCTCCATCTCATGACCCATGAGATCATGACCTGAGCTGAAACCACGAACCGGGTGCTCAACTGACTGAGCCACCCAGGCGCCCCAAGGTGCCATCTTTTTAATCTGCTGCCTCACTAATCAGTTCTTCAACAGCCATCAATCTTTACTCAAAAAAGTGATGTAAGTAATAATCTGTATTCCCAACCCAACTTCACATATAGTCATGATTTCTACTAAATATTTTTGGGGTCAGGATATATCTTAATACCAAGAAATAAAGCCCTGTACCTAATGTCCCAGTAATGGATACATATGTTTTTAAATATTTGTTTTAATACTAATGTCAGATTAGTTAGGGCCTAATCCATTCTGTTGACTGGACCTAGTAGAAGTGAAAGGATAAAGATTTCTATCCCACATTAATACATTTTATGGGTTGCAAAGCCACTTTTTCTCATAAGGTCACGAACTAATAGAATCCTCACTTTCTGAGGGTTTCATTTGGCTTAAAAAAAAAAGAACAGTTTTAGAAAAGATTAATCCACAGGATAGGCTTGTTGAAGTACTGGGTAAATAAGATATCTGAGTTTTGTGAAATGTTGCTCTCAAACCAATGTCTGCTCCTCAAAACATTTCTGTTAAATTGAGTAGAAGTAAATGTTAAGAAGTACTCTCCACAAAGCTATTTATATAAATGTGCTGTCACAGATTAAAATTAAGTGACTGTGGCAATCTCCCAAAAAACAAACAAAAAGACTAAAAGGAAAGACTTCTGGGTCTCTTCCTATCCTTTCTCTCCCTTTAACTTATGGCCATTAATAGTTGTAATGCTCTATGATTTATTGCGACTGGATTTCATCGTCTGGTTCATTTTCCCCTCTATCACTTGAGTCTTCTTTGGCATTTATTTATTTATTTTTTTGGATCAGTAAATGACAATTTTATGGGTTTAAAAAAAGCAGGACAACAGGGGCGCCTGGGTGGCACAGCGGTTAAGCGTCTGCCTTCGGCTCAGGGCGTGATCCCGGCGTTCTGGAATCGAGCCCCACATCAGGCTCCTCTGCTATGGGCCTGCTTCTTCCTCTCCAACTCCCCCTGCTTGTGTTCCCTCTCTCGCTGGCTGTCTCTATCTCTGTCAAATAAAATTAAAAAGAAAAAAAAAATCTAAAAAAAAAAAAAAAGCAGGACAACAATATGATTAGCACTCTGTTTCTAAAAAACAAGATGGCCTCCTCTCCTTTACGTTCAGTGACTGCCAATCTCCTGCCTTACCCTAAAGAAAATTTTCTCTTTTTTTCTTTTTGTTCTAATTTCCAGGGTTCTATAGCATTCCACTGATTTCTCCTTTCCCAGAATAGCCCATTTACTCTTCTTTGCCCACTGGGGCAGAGTGGGATGAGGAGAGGGTGGAGACTGTCTGAGCCAAGTGACCTGATCCTATTTCCACCACCTGTCCTTCCTATTTGCTGCTCAGGCCCCTGGCAGTTGATTCGGGACTCATGGCCTTAGACCAACAGATGGAGTCCCCCTCCCCACCCAAAAAGCCTGGGACTAGCAGTCTCTTTGTTTGGTGTATTTGCTCTGACTTGTACCAGGACGAATATATTGCAAACTTAGCATCCTGCGTAAGAAAAGACTACAATAAGGACATTACCAGAGCTGTGAAAAGTTTCACATACCTAAGAAATTGTATTTGCCCAACAGGAACATAGTAAACACTGGGTTTTAGTTTTCAAAGAAAAGGAAACTCTTTAAAATTTCATGGTTTTCCCCAATGAAACACTGGAGATAAAGAGGCATGCTTGATTTGTCCAAGTAGCTTGGTATCGTCACTTCTTTTTGAATTGTTATATAGCGCACGTTTCCCCTGTCTGCCCCTATGGCATCTCTTAGCTGTCCCTTCCTCTCCATTCCCATTTCTGGAGCATTTTCTTGCCTCTGCTGCTACTGGCCCATATGTACCCCGTCTCGCCACCTTCAAAACCCTCTGCCTCATAGCCACCCGAGAGGTCTCCCCCAAACAGAAATGGTGTTATGTCATTCCACTCTGTAAAACTCTTCAACATTTAAGTCGTAGCTCCTTAAATGGCAATCAAGGGCCTGGACCCTTGAGAAAGTAAAAAGCATCCCTGGCAGCTAGTCTGTGATGTTCCCAACTGAACATGAACTGTGCTTGCTCATGGAAAAGGGATGAGACAACTTCGCTCCACAACCACGTCTGAAACAAAGAGAGACAGAGATACCCTGCGACCACAAAATGGCTAACTACCCCCTTTCCCAGTTAATATAGAAGACCTCACTGTGGAAGATGCTAGCCCCACTGCAATCCTTCTATCTCCTGGATAAAATGATTAAACACCCAATGACTGAATCACCCCTGCTCTTAATGGCCCTCAACACAGAACACTTCTCTGAACACTCTCTGCACTTTCTCAGACGCTCCTTAGAACTGTCCAGCAAGATCCCGAATCCTGTGACGAGCCCCTCCCAACCCTCCATTACCAAGCTGCACCATGGACCTTCTGCTGATGGTTCTCTCTTGCTACAAGTTAAATAAAACTGCCTTTCTGGCCTAGGAGGGGTTATTGATGGTTTTGGGCCATTGACTTCAACATACCTCTGCCCTCCACAGCATGTCCTGTAGTCAGAGCAAGACCACATGCAGTTTCCCACACACGTGTCTTTTAGCACCTTGGCTCTTAGGACCTTTTCTCTTTCTCCCCATAGAAGACTATCTTACTTTCAGAATCCAACTCACCTGTGAACTCATGAGTGAACATTTCCAAACCCCTACACATTTTCTTGGGCCAACTTCCCATTGTCTTGAATTAACTCTGAGCCAGATCCTATGAAGTAGAGGCTTAACATCTGTGGACACTGAAGTGAGAGAAGACCAGATTGAAGTTCTGGCTTTGGCAATGTACGACCTTGAGAAATTTACTTATGACTCAAATCCGGGCTGAGCTGGCAGATGCCATTCCCCCAACTAATTCTATTTAATTATTAGGATTCATTGACACTTAAGAAATGACCCTGAAACCAACTGTGCACATATTCACAGTCCTGGGGCTTAGAACAGTACATCTTTTTCTTATTTAGAGCTTAATAAGACAATGTCCAAGACTGCCAAAAAAATCACGTTCATTTCCTTCACTTCTTTCCTTTTCTAGTTTGCAAACTAGGACCTATCAATTTGATTTATTCTAGGGTACAGCTGTAATAGATTTATGAGGAATTGTGTCTTAAGACATGGCAGCAGAGGGTCTGAGGATTGGATCCAGGGCCTGACCACTCGAACAAGCCAGAGGGTCTCCATAGGGAAATTTGTGATACTACCATCTTTCTCTTAGGGTTAATGGGGTGGGATGCATAGACTTTCTAACGCAGAGGTTCTCCACCTGTAATGCACTTTAGAATCACCGAAAGAGCTTTTTAAAACATACTCATGCCTAGATGCCACCCCCTCAAAATTCCTGAGGGGGCCTGGGTGTCGGTAATTTTTTAAAGTTCTGTAGGTCTGATTCACAGTCTGCGGTGAGCATCGCTGGTCTAGATCTGGGCATAAAGCCTCTCCCAGCACCAGGGAACAGAGAGCATGGAAATATAAAACTACTAAGTGATGACTGATAAATGATCAAATTCTACGAAGGCCCCAAGCACACCTTCGCGAGGCCAAGACTCCCCCAACTGAAAAGGAAGCAAGTGATGGATAAATTCAGGCTGTAGAAATTTAAAACATTAACACATTTGGAAATGTATCCTGTTGCACAGATCAGGGAATATTGAAATGAAATGGGGCCAGAAGCTAATTATATGGAAATATTTCTATTTGCACATTTCTCCAGAAGGCAAAGTAGAGATTGCAACCAATATATCTATACAAGTGACAAGAATATTAAGTTTTCTTTCATTCCCCTAATATGCTACCTTTCTCAGCATGTATTCTGTCCTAGTTCTTGTGAAGGTGAGAATAATATCAAACTCATTAATTGTCTACATTTTAGATACGGTAAGACTTTAGTGGATGGTGTTAATTAAACTACAAAACAACTCCTCTTGCTGTGGTGTGCATTCCAAGTTAAAGCAATTAATTCACTCACTTAAACTGATCAAGATTTAATTACCATCACTCTGTGCAATTACTCCATAATTAAAGTAATTTGGTTCATTCCACTTGCTGACAGTGTCATTGAACAGCCATTCACAGAACCAAAAGAAGTGATAATTAACTTAAAGAATAGCTCAGGGCAGTTTTACACAGACAAGTTCACTGTTAGTTATTCCTAAAATACCTAGAATGAAGGAAGGTGTGGGGAGAAAATCCTGGCAGAATTTTAAAACAAAAATAATGACACAAATAAACAACACTTTGGGGTTTTTTTTTCTCTCCCCAAAATAAGGTCTCCAGCAATTTAAATGGTAGCCATTGTTACAACCTACCCATGAATTAGAGTCATGGGCAAAACAAACAGAACTAGAAAAAAATTAAGCACTTAAATATTGGTTAGGGCTAATCACTGTGGGGCATTAGTGCCTGCTTGGGGGTTGGTAGGTATGGTACCAAATACACTGGTACAAAAAGAATACTCAGGAGTCTCCAGAGAAGATAAAAAAAGGTGTTTAAGGATTACAAAACTCGAGTTTGGAAGAAGTTTTAGAAACATACATGCACACAGAGGCCATGGACAGGAGCGGTTGTCTCTTTACCTGTGGAATTGTTTTACAGAGCTGTTAATTGACTAGTTTTCCAACAAGGGAAACGTGGTAAGATGAGCTTCGGAACTGGGATAGAGCATTACTGGGAAGTGCTAGAACAGATTATGGGGAATGCGGCTTGTCCAAGGTCACAGGTCTAGAAAAGAGTGGAAGAGCTGGGGCCAGACCTCTCCTCCCTCAGAAGGCACACCCGGAGGTAGATTATACTAAACTGAGCAGAACCAAATTAAATTGAATTTCTGGGGAAGGACCAGATGGAATCTAGAGTGGCCTCCTCGCCAAAGGGCCACGTGAATCAAGATATACATGTAATAGGGGCTCTGCAAGGATTTATTGAAAATTGAGAATTATTTCTGAGAGCCCTACTTCTAAGGTGACCTTCCATTACACTCTGAGGAAAACATGAGCTTTGGACGGTGGTCCTTTAGAGTCTATGTACTGGATATGACACGTGAGGCAGCTTCTGGGTCCCACGCTCTGAGCCAGGGAGAAGGAAAGAGGCACGGCACTCATTCTTCTATACTTTTCTCAACATTATTTTGACACAAATTTGACATTTCCACCTTTAACAATATATCCAATGGAGCCTGTGAGAGAGGCCAGGAGTGAGACTTCCTTTTGGGTGTAGGTCGTCCGCACTAGGGTTGCGGCCCCAGAACTGAGCCCTCCGGGGAGGCCCCGCCCATGTCTTCACCATTACACCCACAAGGAAATTAGTTAACTAAAGAGCTCCCTTTAAATACTAAGATCTGGGAAGCAAGGAGACAACCAAGATCACAGGTGTAGATGGTGCCAGACCTGGAGCTGGAACCCCGGTCTCAAGTCTGCCTAGGCCATGCTCTTTCTCTGAACAATGGCTAATGCCAGCTATGCACAAGGGACTCTCTACTAATGCAACCGTTGTGTATTTCCCCATACATGACATGTCCATGTATATTTAGAACATTTACCTTAATGTACTTCTTAGCCTTGTCTCCTAAAAACAATTCCTTCAGAAATCCTTTTTCTTTTTCTTTTTTTTTAAAAAAGATTTTATTTATTTATTTGACAGAGACAGCCAGCGAGAGAGGGAACACAAGCAGGGGGAGTGGGAGAGGAAGAAGCAGGCTCATAGCGGAGGAGCCTGATGTGGGGCTCGGTCCCAGAACGCTGGGATCACGCCCTGAGCCGAAGGCAGACGCTTGACGACTGTGCCACCCAGGTGCCCCCAGAAATCCTTTTTCATTCCTGCTCCCATTTGAAAATATTAGAAGGTGCATGGTGTTAAAATATCATTCAAATGGTGAGACATATGCCCTCCGAAGATTCTTACTCACAAATTCGTAAGTCATCTATATATTATTAAAGGTATTTCCTGAGTATAACTAAAAGGATTACAATAAGAATCTATATAATGATAGTCTCAAAGTATAATCTCAAAACCATTAGGATCAGAGAACTTCATAGATTGTCAGAATTCACTGAGCACCGTAATTGGTATATGAGGAAATGGATGCCTAGAAGGGGTTGTGTGACTTGCCAGAGGCAGGTGGCTAATTGGTGACAGAGCTAGGACCAATGCAGATCTCCTCGCCCTCATTCGGGAAGCAGCGGTAGGAGGTCAGCAGATTCCTCAGCGCAGATGCTTGAATAGAACCTATGACTTTATGAGTTTCCTGAGGAGATGCTCACATGTGAGGGGCGGTATGGTGTTAAGGGCACAGGCTCTGGAGCTGGACGCCTGAGCTGGATCCCGGACCCACCACTTACTAACCTCCCCCGACCTCAGTGTCACCACGTGCAAAAAGGGGATAAGGACAGCAGCTCCTCATAGAGTTCCTGGTGGATTCTGTGAGCTAACTCAAGAGAAGATTTAGACGAGTGCCCGGCCCGCGGCATTCCATAAAGGCTGCCTACTGCTGTTCTCACCCCATGTTGGCAATGAGAGGCTGTCTTGGCAGCTGTGTGCTGGGACCGCCAGCTCACTCCAGCTGAGCGTGAGCCCTAGCTTCTCAAGGTTCTGATACTTCTGGGTTGGAATGCACTGTAGCAAGAAAACGTGCCAAACAGAAACCTCACATCTCACATTTGCCTATTCATGAAATCATTGATCCAGATCTGCAGGCAGAGCCAAAACCCCGGGCAGCTTTTTCCATTCTTACTGAAAAGCTCTGGCTGCCATCTCTTCAAACTTCCTACCACCAACCTTCTTTGTACCCCCAGCTAATGAATTCGATCCATGTAACCCTGATGGACTTCTCACCATGATTTACCTGAGTTCTATATCCTTCCCTGTTGGGTACAAAAACAAAATTCTCATTGAAGTAGGCCATTTTCCTTTTTAAAAAGTGTGTGTACACACACACGTGCACACCAGTGTCATACTGTGCGTGTGGTACAGTGTGCCAAAGCACTAACGTAGGAATTAGAGGACTTATTTCTGGTCCTGATCCATTCCCAACTTCCTGTGTGACCTTGAGCAAGTCACCAGCCTCTCTGGTCCTTAGTTGATTCAACTCTAAAATGAAGAGGTTGGATGAAAAGCTTTCTGTATTAGGGTTCCCCAGAGAAAAAGAACTAACAGGAGATGTGTGTGTGTGTGTGTGTGTGTGTGTGTGTGTATGAAGAAATTTATTATAAAGGACTGGGTTACATGATTATGGAGGCTGGCAAGTCCCAAGATCTGCACGGTGAATCAGCAAGTTGGAGAGCAAATGGTGTGGTTCCATTCTGAAGGCCAGCAGGCTTGAGACCCAGGAAGAGCTAATGTTTTAGTTCAAGTCTGAAGGCAGAAAAAAAGCTGATGTCCCTGTCAGAAGTTTTCGGGCAGGATGAATTCTCTCTTATTCAGGGGAGGGTCAGCCTTTTGTTCCATTCGGGCCTTCAACCAATTAGATGAGCCCCACCCACATTATGGGTAGCAATCTGGTTTACTCAACCTCCCAATTTAAATGTTAATCTCATCCAAACACTGCCTCACAGGAACACCCACGATAATGTTTGACCAAGTATCTGGGTACCCTGTGGTCCAGTCAAGTTGTCACATAAAGTTAAGCATTGCACTTTCTGAGGTCTCTTCCAATTCAAACTCCTAAGATATACAATCCTGTTTATCATTAATACACAGACAAAGCCAATTCTATAAGCAGACACTGTTTTCTGTCTCCTTAGCCCTTCCCTTCCCTAGAAGCCTAATAATTGCTATAAGAGAGGTGCATATACTACTGGGTGTTTACCCCAAAGATACAGACATAGTGAAGAGAAGGGCCATATGCACCCCAGTGTTCATAGCAGCATTGTCCACAATAGCTAAATCGTGGAAGGAGCCGAGATGCCCTTCAACAGATGACTGGATTAAGAAGATGTGGTCCATATATACAATGGAATATTACTCAGCCATCAAAAAGAACGATTTCTCAACATTTGCTGCAACATGGATGGCACTGGAGGAGATAATGCTAAGTGAAATAAGTCAAGCAGAGAAAGACAATTATCATATGGTTTCACTCATTTATGGAACATAAGAAATAGCAGGAAGATCGGTAGGAGAAGAAAGGGAAGAAGAAAGGGGGATAATCAGAAGGGGGAATGAACCATGAGAGACTACGGACTCTGGGAAACAAACTGAGGTCTTCAGAGCGGAGGGGGGTGGGGGAATGGGGTAGGCTGGTGTGGGTAGTAAGGAGGGCACGTATTGCATGGTGCACTGGGTGTTATACGCAAGTAATGAATCATGGAACTCTACATCAAAAACTAGGGATGTACTGTATGGTGACTAACATAATATAATAAAAAATATTATTAAAAAAAAGAGAGGTACATATAAAATATAGTGGGAACAGCAAAGAAGGAGATGTCAGTTCTGAGCAGAGCTCCTCTCACCAGACATGTAAGCAGCTCAAAGGCAGGAAATAAATACTCATCAAACTGAAAGATATAAAATGTATGAAAATTTGATAAATTGGAGAAGAAAACATTTCAAAACATGAAGCATGGTATGGAATTAACCAGGTCCGTAGGATGAGAAGTTAGATTGGGAAAGAGAAAGCTATTCTGAATTGAGATGAGCTGCCTTATAAAATACATGCAGAGAAAAAGACTTAATATGAAAAAAAGTAGGTACGATAGCTCGATAATTTTTTATACTTATTTTGTGTTGAAATAATACTGGACATTTGGGGCTAAACATGTCATTAACATTAATTTCATGTTTCCTTTGACTTTTCAAATGTGGCTACCAGTGAATTTAAAACTATGTACATGGTTTGCACTATATTTCTGTGGGACAGCACTTCTATAGAGTGTTGGCAAAAAGGCTTTAATAAGGTGGGAAGTGATGGAAGTTTTAAATGAGAAGATGCAGGAGGAATCCAGAAGGGGAATGATATGGTCACTTGAGTACATATACATACATTTTCCGAGAAAGTCTGTAAGACTTATTAAGGCATGGGTGTACAGAATATTTTTGTTAAATACTTACTGAGAACATACAGATTGAATATATCTCATTAGCACAGTAAGTAGTTATTGAGTACCAGGTATTGTGTCTGACATGGGTTCAAAAGCTTTATTCTGCTTACATCTCTGTGGCCAGATCTGGGTCACTAATCACCACAAAGGATTATGGGATTACCATCGATGGGGGAGGGGCATCAACTTTTCCTGAAATCAAGGAATCTCTCCCTATTATCCGAACAAAGTCTGAGTTTTTAAAACAGGGACTAAACGTGACAATTGCTGTGACAATGTCCAGGTTAAAAAAATGAACAGGCTCGTAGCATCTGACATTATAGGCTCCTTAAATTAATCATGAAAAACATCAATTAAGAAAATCATCCGGGCCCATTCACACTTGATCATCATCTACCCAGATCTTCAACCATAGACACAATGTTTAGTTTTGTTGACCTAAGACTCTAACATACATTTCATCTAGACTTAAGTTAGGGGAAAAATGGTTTCAAACTGAAAAAGATACACAGAAGCATATGGCTGGTTTTTTTCTTTTTCTTTTTGAATACCTAGGAAATGGGTATACCTTAGCACAGATTATTTTATTGGAAGAGGGAAGGGCAGGCAGGGAGGCTCAACGTTTTTCTAAAAGATTAGATTTTCTCAAATGGAGTATACTTAGGATTACATTTGTAAGGATGTATCATAAGTCACCACAACATATCTTTCTCCGTTGACTCAATTATGTATCCCCTTTCAGCCTGGACTGAAGTACAGATTTATATCATTAAACACGTGTCTATAGGTATACAAGCCCATCTCTTTAAGGCTTCTAAGAAGGCATTTTCAAACATAGAAACGAGAGGGGTTTCCACTGAATTGATTCAATAAGCTTTCTTACGCAAGAATGAGGCACATTTAGTAACAGGTGGATGTGGACATAATTCATACTCACCTTGCACATTTAATACCATTAATTTGTCAAAACTAATAATATTAATTCATTCAAAAATGAGATTAAGCACAGGCACCCCTTGCAGCCGTAATCCGTGACTGATGGCTCTGTGACTTGGGCCACAGAACACCTCCAGCGGAGCAAGCCGCGCTCGTGTGGTCAATTGCAATGGGAAGCCGTCTAGTATCTTCTGCCTTCCATTGAAAGCATCTTAAAAAAAAAAATTGCTTGTCTCTCTGCACTCCTTGAGTGTTATATTTTAGCAGCCAAACCAACGACTTCTATTTAATGACAACAGGGCAGGGTCACACAATTATTTTTCTAAACGGCGTTTAATAGAAATCAGCAGGTATGAAGAGTCCAACCAGGCTTGCAAAATGATGGTCGCGGCGGTGGACTTTCTTTCTGACTATAGGCATCATTAAAGGTAGCTGACCAAGAATAGCACAACCATGTTACAGGGTGTCGCTCTGAATTACGAAGGACACCCTCCCGTCCCTTCTCTTATTTCCCGCGCTTGCTTCTTTGCAATATAGTAACACTCCATGCCTACTTTGCTCCAGTCTTTTCTCTACTTTTATTTAATCTGTAAACATTTCCTGAGCACCTACTATGACTGAGGGGTTCTACTAGAGCCGGGCATTCATAGGAAATGGTAGTCTTTCCCCTGGAGGTCTTTGCCTATTGAGAGCCACCATGGTACATTGAATTCGAACATACAGATATACTGGAGTCGGCAGATCCAGTGTCTAGTTCTAGCCGGAATTCAAATAACTCGCTGTGTGACCTTGAAGAAATTACTTAGCTTCTCTGAGCTTCTATTTCCTCCTCTGTAAAATGGAGATACCTACCTAAATGCTGTCAACATTGTCATGCAAATAAACTGAAAAGTGTATATAAGACATTAGCATAATACATGGCAAAAGATAGCTAATGTTGCTTTTATTATTATATAATTCACCCAGCAAAGCACCTGTGTGAGGTAGACACTCAATAAATATTCAATCCCATCCGCCTTGCCAGTTAAGATGAAAATTCCTGGCACTGGCCTCGGGAGGTGGCGAAGTGGGAGAAATCTAGTTTGGGCACATTCTCTCTTCTGTGTCCCCCTTCCTCCACGGCATGCTTCCTCTTCCCACACTCCTGCATCTTTTGTTTAAAGCACCAATTTTGTTGGGAAAAAATCTGAAATTTCTCCAGGCTGAAAAATGTGGGTAAATAACTGACAAGGAGGATGAAACTCTAAGAGAAGTTTAGTCACCTGCCGTGTCCAGGGGAGCTCGCTGCTTTCATTCAGTGCCAGGCACTGGAGATACCAAGACATCGCACCTCTCTGGTTCTCATCACCAGCAGGGTTGGTGTAAATGGTGTATTCTTGTGGGGGCGCCTGGGTGGCACAGTGGTTAAAGCGTCTGCCTTCGGCTCAGGGCGTGATCCCGGCGTTCTGGGATCAAGCCCCACATCAGGCTCCTCCGCTGGAAGCCTGCTTCTTCCTCTCCCACTCCCCCTGCTTGTATTCCCTCTCTCACTGGCTGTCTCTGTCAAATAAATAAATAAAATCTTTTTAAAAAATGGTGTATTCTTGTGATACATATAAAAAACAACAAGCCAAGCCCCCCAAAAAACCCAAAAAACCTTTGGGGTCCCATATTCTACAGCAGGCTTTTACTGAAGTGTTTTTCCAATCAGAGACAGTTTTTGCTCTAAGATTAATTACTATGATAAATGTAAGAATTAAAAATAAGCATGTGATATTCCTACTATTTGTAGGTCCTGTGTGAGTACATAATATAGATTTTCTCCTTTCATCCTTGAAAAATTCTCGGAGGTAGGCAACTTACTATCTGCATTTTCCAGGTGAGAAAACAGGCCGCGGAGGCTAAC